>NC_140494.1:87111196-87829946 GCF_964271855.1 Acomys minous | reverse complement strand
GTATGTCCTTGTTGAATGAGTGTGTAAGAGGGGATAGGCTTTGAGGTTTCAGAACCTCAAGCCAGGCCCAGTGTCACCCTCTCTCTTCCTGATGCCTGTGGATCCAAACATAAAACTCTCTGCTACCTCTCCAGCAACATGTCTGCCTACATGCTGCTATGCTTCCCCTCGTGACAGTGATGGACTAAACCTCTGAGCCTCTAAGCCACGCCCAATTAAGTATTTTCCTTTATGAGAGTTGCCGTGGTCATGGCATCTATTCACAGCAATGAAACTCTAAGTAAGACGCCAGGCATGACTGCACATGTCCGTAACCCCAGCCCTACAACAAAGACCGGGCAAAGCCCAGGAGCTTGCTGGACCAGACCAGCAGAAAGAGCAAGCCTCTGGTTCAGTGGGAGCCTCGGTCTCATGGCAATATGGCAGAGAGCAACAGAGAAAAGTTGCTCCTCAGTTCTGCTCTGGCTTCTAAACAAGTATGTGTGCTTGCATACTCAAGTGCATGCAACACACAAAGAGAGATCTATACGTAAAATGATGCTGTCTGCTTCTTTTTAGTTGCCCCACGCATACACCTCCCAAAGGAACTTCCCTGGACACAGAAACAAAAATTTTGCACTCTAATAAGTTTCTGACTATTACAGGCTAGCCAATAATCACTGTGGTAGTAGCAAATGACCCTCTCCTGAACAGTTCTTGGACTTTGATGTGCACCAGTCACCTGGGCTCTCGGCAGGCTGTGGCTCTGGTTGAGTGGGTCTGAGCTAACAGTCAGAGTTCTGCATCTCTAATGAGCTTCCAGAGCTACTGGCCCAGGAACAAATACATTGAGGAACAAAGCTGCATTGTTTACCAGGGATTTTTCTCAGTGGTTCTCTAGCCTGACCAAGTGGAAGGGAAAATATCACCCAGGAGGCTCTTCAGGGACCATATCTTATTTCAACAACTCGCTGAATCAATCTTACTGCAAGAAAAAAACAAACAAAACAAAACAAAACAAAACAAAAAAGCACTAATCCAGCGAATATATCATGTATCACTCAAAGTACAACTGGAATACCAAGTGCATAACCACTGGCTGCTTCTGAGCATTTCCAAAAATGTTTAGTGGTTGCCTAGCATGCAGAAACATCAACACTCGCAGAATGAATGAGCAAAACAGCAGACAACTGCACAGGAGAGGGAAGAAGCAGAACTGCACATTCTTGGCTCCCTATTGGTCCTTGCAGATATTTCAATGGTCCTATAATGTTTTCCGCTGCTCGGCTGTTGGGGAGGGAGGATGCAAACCCACCATCAGGCTTACAGAGAGGAAAGACAGACAGGAGGGGAGGAGGAAAGTGGAGGTGGATGGGGACAAGGGAAGCCGTGCAGATCACTGAGATCGAGGTGTCCTCCCAAATGCCTTTACCTAGCCTGCCCATTTAACTCTCTTCTAAACCTCTGTGAATTGAGGATTAGGATTTTCATTTTAGAGCTGGAAACCTGAGGCACAGAGGATAAGTAACCTAAGATAATTCAGGAAAGAAGGAGAAGGCAGCCTTTGGAGCAGAACCACAGAGGCCTGGTTCTCAGGGTGGCAAAATGGCTGGCAGCCAGTGACAGCGAGCCTGACACCACGTCTCCATTTTGCAAGCTCTGGTCCCCTGGAATGGCCTGGCTATGTGGCCTCTCTAACTTGGACAGTAACCACTTCAAAGACATAACTAGTGTTTTTTGGTGCTTGTGTTTTTATTATACTGATGCACTGGGTGTGGAAGTTGCACCTGTGGCACGATTTTTTTTTTCCCTAACCTTTCAAAACCAAGAAGCAAAACAAATCACTGCAGTGAGTACTACTAGGAAGAAAAAAAACGGGATGAGTCTTTCAAAATAGTTTCAAAGACATACAAAGAACTCTCATATACCTGCTTACATAGAAGGTTCAATGGTTTGTATTTTGTCCCATCTGCATATCCCACCCCATCTCTTACACACACACACACACACACACACACACACACACACACACACACGATAGATACTATCGCTGCTGATCCCCCTCCCTCCTTCTCTCTCCCTCTCTCTCCCTCTCCCCTCTCCCTCTCTCTTTCTTTCTCTCCACTGTCTTCAGAATCTTTCCAGATTCGTTCCTATATTACTTCCTGTAACTCCTAAGGTCCAGGCCTTCCTATTACAGAATCACAAACAAGGCATCAACTTCAGGAAACTCTATGGTTAATTTAGTACCATTATCTAATCTACCATCCACCATCAAGGCTGTCCTTTGTCCCACTGATTGCTTTTATAGTCATCATAACATGTTTTAATGGCTGGTTGTTTATGAAGAATTAATATGGATAATCAAGAATTGATAAGAGCAGAATGCTTTGGCATCCAGAGAGCCATCTGGCTACATTAACTCCTTTGCCTCGCATCTTGGCTTTCTAAGGTCCGTGGATGCGCTCTACTTCCTTCACTCATCATAGAAAAGAGGCCGAGTGGATCGTCAGAGCTCAGGCCGCTCCCCACCCTTCATGGCTTGATGCTCACTTTAGAGTCATTCCTCATTTTAGTACCAAGAGCCTGGGCACTACCCCCAAACATTGCAAGTTCCTAAAACAAGTACCATTGGATGTTTATCTCTCTGACCATTTACATTTATGGTCATCTACAAATTATAGTCAACACCTAAAGCTGCATTTGTAGCAAGAGTCCTGAGCTCGCCCGGACGAGAGCACCGCCTGGGTACAATAGCTCTCCCAATGGCATGGAGGGCCTGGCTCCTCAGTACCTGCCTAACCTGCACTGCCAAACCCACTCCTCTTCACATCCAGAACTAGAATCCACGGGGAAAACAGCTGTGAGTTCCAGGGTTGACTTGAACATGGAAGACCGAAGCTGCACCAATAGCTCTCCAGAGCACAGGTGTGGAAGTGATGATGCCCCAGTCTTCCGCAACAGCCAAAAACACACTAATAGAACACTACAGCAAACACACTAATAGAACACTATTGCAACCACATCTGTTAAACAGGAAAGGCAGCATTTCAGAAATAGAATTAGGGGATTCAAATCCTCACTCTCCCACTGAGTTCACTTGCCTTGGGCTGGTTACCAGGTGTGGCCGCCCCTCAATTCCTTCATCTGTACACTCAGATAATCAAACACTGAACAGAGAGGAGGGGACCGCAAGCTCGCAGCCTGGCATGTGGCAGGCCCCTTGGTCCTACTGCATAGAAGCACAGGTGACCTTCTAGAGGGCGTGGCCTGGCTTGTGATTAGCAAGCCTCTGCTTTCACCAGCAGAGCTTGAGTCTGCAAGGGTGATGGAGTCTGAGGACTGGAAGCTTTGAGTGAAAGTCTGCATGGCTCACTGCCTGTGGAAAATACGAAGAACCAGACCATTTCTGCAGTAAGTGCTGCTGCTGGTCAGGGAGCAGAATTCTTCCTGTGCGCCAAGAAAAACAAAATATTTACCTTTTCCAGGGCTTCTTTGTCAAGCAGTTCTTGCACAGCCAGAAGTTTGATGCTGTAAAAATAAAATTAAAACCATTATTTAAAACAGGTCATTTTGTGCCACCAAGCGTCATCTCATCACACAGGTCACAAAAATAAGAACGTGAGGTCTCAGGGCATCTTTCCATGTCACCTCCCACCTTAAGGTGACTTTTTTGTTTGATTCAAAATGACTGTTCCAAATATATTCAAAATGTTTCTAAAATCTAAAAGTAACTTTACCACAAGATTAAGCACTTCTATTTTCAGTAGAAGGTGAATGTCAGGGCTTGAAAAGGAATTTGCACACCAGTGCTCACACAATTCCTTATAACTAAAAGACGGAAACAACCCGAATGTCTATCAGCAGAGACCTGGACCCATGCAAAGTGGGGTGCGGGTGTTATTCATCCCTGAAAGGAAGGATAGTCTAATATAGTCAGCCTAGATCACTGATGCATCTTGAAGACATGCTGAGTGAAACAAGTTGTGACAAAAAGATAAACTCTGAGTGCTTTCACTTACATGAGGTGCTAAGGACAGCCAAGCTGGAAAAGAGAGAAAGACAAGTGGTTTTTTTCCAAGGGTTGGGGTGAAGGATATGAGGAGCTATTTTTATTTTTATTTTTTTAAGCTAGAGTGACATTTCCCTGTAGGATGAAAAAAAAAAAGTTCTGGAGTTGGATGGTGGTGATGGTAACACAATAGTGAGAATGTTGACGCCACCAAAATGTGTGCTTTATGATGGTTAAAATGGTAAGTTTTGTTATATAAATTTCATAACCACAAAGCATCCTTAAAGTGACTGATAACTGCTCATGAAAAGAACTTGGCTAAGTTCTGAGGGATAAAGAAGTCAACAGTCACTCATGTTCAGAGTCAATCTTCACATAATCCTTTTTGAGATAGTGAGCAAAGAATCAACATCATATATCGCCCATCAGGCACTAATGGCACCTCACTGTGTGCATGAAGCTGTGAATGAGTGTGACTTTAGAGCATGTTACCTGCATGTGAGGAGTTCAAGGCTCCTTGGAAGCCGAGGTCAAATCAGAACATAAAGCGAAGTGAGAGGAGTGGATGAAGAGAGATATTAAGGAGACCCTGTCTCCACAGACAGCAGAAGTGCTTAATCTTGAAGAGACAAAAATAGCTTTGCCCAGGTGGGGAGAAGTTTTGGATGAAGGCTATTTGTAAAGGGATAGCCAAAGATCCCAAGAGAAATGGCCAGTGCTCCAGTTTCTAGGTTAGAGCCTGAAGCCTTGCCTGTGCCCACTGACTGAGGTGACAGGATTCAGTACTGGGACAATGTTATTGTTGTTGTTGTTGTTGTTGTTGTTGTTGTTGTTATTGTTATACTTGTTGCTTATTATAATTATTATTATTATTATTATTATTATTATTATTGTTGTTGTTGTTGTTGTTATACTTGTTGCTTCTGAAGCATTATGGAACATGAGCTTCAAGGATGCAGTCAAGACCTGGGCTATATTGAATACAACACAGAAGCGTGAGAATTCAGACATTAATGAGTTATAACATCCCCACCCCCCCACACACACACAAGGCTGATGCACCTATCTATGGGGGTCATTGCAGTCCATATGTCACAGCTTATGCAGAGCAGAGGTGAACCTTACTTGTGACACATAGCTGCCTACAGCGATAATGCCATTGAAGGCTCACTGTACCTTACAAATGTCTTCACATTCTTGATACAACTAAGTGAGTACATCTTACCAAATGGAACGGATCATCTTACTGGCAGGACTGGGAGAGGCAACCGGTACCTTCAAGGTCTATAAGAAACCCATTACTACCTCTGTCCATGATTCAGGTGCTAAAATAAGAGACTGCCTCGAGGCATTCTCTCCACTGGACAGATTTGCTTCAGATATATCTCAGACTCGAGAGATACTTTGTGACTATCCCCAAAGAGTGTCTCTGGTCAGCCAACATGGAGGGTTTCTACTTAGATGTTGTTTTCCTCAGGGTACTCACTACACTCTATACTATTATTTGCCATTTGCTCCATTTATCTTCTCCTAACTGCTGAAGGCTTGAAGGCTGAGAGCTCAGGTGTCCTTGCCCACAGCTACTCTTGCAGTATCTACAATAGACATGTGCAAAACATCCAAGGAATACTTGCTACCCTCATGGGCCAAGTTGCTTCGGAAACTCATACATCCCAGTGTAGAGGAGCCAAAGGCAAAGTCATGCCTCAGTTTCTCCACATGAAAAAAACAATGTCTCAAAGGAGGTGAGCTACTAAACATGGTTGTATAACCAACTGTGGCTAGTGAAACAGACCCTGTGGCGACTCAAAGCCCTTGGCCCTCCTCAGCAGATTCTGACTGCCAGTGAACAGAGCTAAGGTTCTAGGTAACAATGTAGGCAGCAACTTCTGCGCCAAGTTAGGAGGCACCAGTCACAGCTCAAGTTACAGCATCTTAAACTGGCTCTCAGATTAACTCTGGAGGGATGTGTTCAACAGCCTCCTGTTCCTGCCTGTTTGCAATCACAGGGTCTGGTCTAGTGTCCAATATCAGATGTCAGCAGATTAGCCATGGAGGCTGTGAAGCCACTGACCTCTTTTTTTCCCCATCCACAAAGACCCCACATTCAACCTACTGAAAAGCACCAAGGGAAAGCTTTGGGGGTGGGTGGGGTAAATTAAATTAAAATAGCCTCCACCATCTCTAGGCTATTCTCCACGTCTCTAGAACAGGGTAGCATCCACGTGGCTCCCCTTCACTCATCCCTGCCCCTGTGCCAGCTCTTTCCATGGGGTTTCCCTCTGCTCAACTGAAACTGAACCTCAGAACCCTTCTCAACACCCTGGCAAGCCGCACCAATCTATTAAAGAGGATACCAAGCTCGAGCCCACGCAACATCTGTTCAAAAACCAACGTGAGCACTGATGTCATTGGCAGAAAGAAAGGGACATTCTCCCATGTAAAACCCAGACCCAAGATGGAAGGGCCACAGGAGCCGAGGGGGTGATGGTGATGAGACACTTAAGCTAGACAGTCTGCGTCTCACAGCAGGAGCAGGTGGCTTCTCTGGGGCTTGCTGCCTCAGACCCTTCAGCAAGCTGTGACTGCCTCCTGAGACCTGCAGGCTCCGAGGGTGTCCTCAGATGTCCCATTAGAGGCTATCCCACTGCTATTTCTAATGCTGGGTACTCCTCAGGACTTGGATATTTTGACCTGTACTGATGATATCCAATCTTCTAACCCCAGGTACGCCCTGGGAAGTAATTTTGCGCATAATTTTGCAAATATTTAGGGGCAGCGAACCTACTTACCAAATCTTCCATTTTATACGATCTAACTTCTCACTCTGGAAGATCATCTGATATGTCATTTTCAATTCTGCCCTGTCTTCTGTGGCTCCTTCCTTCTGCTAACTTCACAAATACACATTGAATATCACCTGCTGTAGAAACTACATCATGTTGTTTGGCAGGGTGGGGGTGAGGATGGGGGAGTGCACCATGTGTGAGCACAATGGTGTCCCTGCCCTTAAGAGCTGAAAGCAGCCAAGGTGCTGCTTAGGCTCACATGCTCAAGGGACAGGAATGTGTGATGTTTGGACTCTCCCACATTCCACTGTGGATCTGGGTCTCAGAGCACGTGTCAGTGGGTGGCCTGGTACCTAGTTAGCATTCTCTGAGAGCAGCAGAGCCAGGCAGATGAACACAGCAGTGACCAGTCTTTCCTCTTCCTATACTCCACTTAGAGACAAGAGGGAAAACATATCAAAGCAGCTGCTGGCAGAACCAATTTGATTCAAAATCCACCACTTCAAGCAGCACGTAGAAGCACCTAGAATACACACAATTGATTTTTGCCGTACAAGCCTCAAGGAGGCAACACGCCGGAGGGCACCATCTTTTTTAGCAGAGCAACAGCTGACACAGTGATGCCTCTGAGAGGACTAGAAGAGGCAGTGCGGAGAGTGCACTCTCCTATAGTGTGGAAGGCTACAAAGTGGGAAGTTATCAAATAACGACAACCAATTGTCTTTTTGAGAGCAGGAGAGGCTTCCAGGAAAGTGGGAGGGCGACCCGGAGCCCAGGGTCTAGGCCACACTTTGGAGACACTGGTACCTAGAGCAAGAGAGACCCCAGAGATGGAGGATGCCACAGTCCAGTGGGTTAGGAGTAGACAGGAGATAAGGAGGAGAAATGATGAGGTTAAAATCCAGGCAAAAAGATGTGTTCTGCCTCCTTCTCGCGTAGCTGGGCTTGTGAAGGAGGAAAGCTCGGGGCTCTCCATGTTCTTTTTTGTCTCATCCTGCTCTTCTTTTTGCTGAAAGTTGTTCGTTTTATTTTGTTTTGTTGGTGTTATTGTTTGGCTTGGTTTGGAGTAGGATTTCACTCTGTAGCTTAAGGTACGTCATGTCTTACTTATTTTCAGCAATCCTCCTGCCTCAGCCTCTCAAGGGCTGGAATGACAGGAGTTAAGCCACCATGCTCAGCCCCATCCTTGATTAAATCCTGTCAGTTTTGCTCAGAGTATATGTGGTCACCGTTCACATATTATGGCAGGATACAAAGACTCCAGAAGGTTCCAGAGAGTACCCAGGGCAGCTCTGTGCTACAGTGCAACCTTCCCACAATCTCCTCCACAAGGAAAAGTAGGAGTGTGGAGATTCCATTTCTAAAAAGCCTATCCCAGTACATCTGTCATGTTAACTCCAGGATTCGGAGGAGGAAAGGCCATGTCTCTAGCGGAGGGAAGTAGGCGGAAGGCACCGGACAGGAAGCTCCCAGCAAGGGCAGGAGAAGAAAAGGAGGTGAAGGTTCAGTCACAGCCCAGTCTGGTGGCCATAGGCCAGGGCCACTCTACTCAATGTCCCTGTATAGTACTTAGAAAGTTGAACAAAGTCAAGCCCAGGAATGGTGCCACGCCGCTTGCCCGTCCACTCCTTCCTCCCTTCCACTTCAGAGGAGGCTCCACATGAACAAGGTCATAAAGAAACCATCTTTGTGGTCCCCAATTTTCAGGAGGGGTCATGAATGTCACAGGCAGACTTGGTTTCCCTAATGTTTAATCTTCTGCGACCACTGGGAGCCAGGGGTGTCAGCCTCTGCTGGGCAGACACTTCTCCAAGGAAAGGCATGGAACTGTGTACAAACACATTGTCACCTCATCCTTCCTCATGGAAGCTGAGGGCTACTGTGTATGTCATCTCTAGAATAATCTACATCAAATCCAGCCTGCACTCATTGCCCTTGAGTCCACGGTCTGGAAAATGACCTTCCCTAAGGACAGTCCTCAGAGTTTATGTTCCATTCTCAGGTTTTCAACCACATGGGTTTACTTCTGTGATCTCCACTTTCTTAGAAACTTATTCAATTTACCCATATTTCTTATTTTTGAGCAAAGAGCAATACCAGGAGAACCTCTTTCTCTAAATTGATACCCCCTTCTTCACTCTTTCACATCTGAAAAAAAAAAAACTTTTTTTCATTTTAGGAACTGAGTTTAGGGCTGGCCAGCAATATGGCTTAGTGAGGAAAGGCGCTTGCTTTGGAAGTATAGCCATTTGAGCTCGATCACCAGAATGCACATAAAGGTGACAGGAAAGAACTGACTCCATAAAGTTGTCTTCTGACAGCCACACACGCGCTCCGAGTACTGTGGTTGTATCACTTTCCCCGCTCCCCTTCCTCTCTCCCCCTTCAACTCCTCCTGGCTTCCCCCACTCCCTCTCAAAGACATGACCTCTCCTTCCTTAGTTATTACTGTTGCATAAATATACATATATCAAATCCGCTCAGATCAACACGTGTTCAGGGTTGCCCATGTGGGACTAGACCATCTAGCGAGGAGCTTGACTCTGAAGAAAGCTGATTCTCCCTCTCTCAGCATTGCCTGGAGCTCTTTCCTCTAGGGGTGGGGCCTTGTGAATTTCCCCCTCTCTGAACTAGCACATTGACTGGTATTATATAGGGCTTGCTCAGGCAACCATATTCTTGAGGTTTTGTGGGTACAGTGTTCCAGGCCTATCTAGAAAACATAATCTCACAACTTGTACAGTCTCTCTATCCTATTCCTAATTAAAAACAACAACAACAACAAAATTGTGCTTAATGTGTTAGAAACTTGCCTGAGTTGTTTCCACTTCACTATGTATAGTCATGCCCCACATGACAGCACGGTAGTCAAAGATGGCCCAATGTATAATGATGGTCCCATAAGCTTTTATTTTCAGTGCTTTTGAAGCCTTCTTAGCCTATATGAGTGCACTCTACGATGCATGTACAATAATAAAATCACCTAATGACTCCCTGCTCCAGATGTATCCCTGTTGCCAAGTGATACAGGCCTATAGTTGAGTTTGCAGGGATTTTATCTATAATTCTAAAGCACCAAAATGCAGAGTGCACCCTGTACATTTTTTCACTTTTTAAAATATATTGTCCACGAACAACGGCTGCAAACAGCAGGCTCACTGGTACTATGTCCAGCTTGCTGCTTACATGAGCTGTCCTAGGGACCCTGGAGATAAGCCTGTCTAGGACTACAAATTACACTCACCTTTTGTTGTCCATATTTAAGTATCAGGCAGGTATACACGAGACCTTTGGGAAGAAGCAAGGCAACATGGCCAGCATTCACACTGGCTAAGCCTTTATTCCCCAAGGCACAGAATGAAGGATACGTGCCTGAGGTCCTACTAAGGTCATGTTCTTTGACAGGTAGAAAGTCCCCTATCTCAAAGAAGCAGGGCTTCATCAAGTTTAATATGGACAAGTACAAAGACAGAGCAGCCAGGAGCAGCTCATCCCAATGGGCTGGGGTCAAATGCATCCCAACTGCGGTTCCATTGGGACAAGCAGCAGGGCCCGCACGTGTGAGGGCTCCCACTGTGCTGCCTCTCCTTCATCGCACCCACCAACTAACTCCGCCTCCTGTCTAATACAAGATGGCATAGTTGGCCCAGCTGGTACACATGCCACCACAGCACTAGTGGGGATAATACAGAAGGACAGTGTGTTGGGGTCAGCGGGGCTGCATAGCAAGATGGTGTTGCAGAGCACTGTACTGATCTCCTTTACAGAGTTTTTTTTTCCCCCTTTACTTCCAAAACGTTTGAACAATTCAAAAACCCGTTTGGAAACGTACAAGTGTTTACTAAGTTTCTTCATGGTGGTACAAGGAGTAAGAGGTGACAGCTGGGGTCAGTCTGAGCTGTACTGGCTCCTGCTCGCAGGGTTCTAGGAACCTCGGGAGCTTCTGGGAGGGTGGCAGAAGAGAGTCCAGCACACACTCTGCAGCCCTGAGCAGGGACTGTGTGGGTAAGCTCTGCGTTGCTCTGCTCACAGGAAGCATCCACAGAGGTAGGCAGGAGCAATAACACCATCAGAGGCTTTCTTTAGCCGTTAACCCTTTCCTGAAGATCAGAAAGCAGAACTATTTTGGGGGGGGGGGGGAGTATAGTATTCCACACAGGCAGCATAAAACGTTTTCTTTCCTCTCCCCTTTGGGAATCCCCATTGTTAAGATTTGTGATTTTTGTTTTGTGTTGGGTTGGTTTGGTTTGTTTTTTCAGGCAGGGTTTCTCCGTGTGGCTCTGGTTGTCCTAGAACTCACACTGTAGACCAGGCTGATCTCCCAGAGCTCAGAGATCCGGCTGCCTCTGCCTCCTGTGTGTTGGGATTAAGGTGTGTACCACCATGACCCCCAGCTGGTGATTATTTACAAAACTCAATTGTTAAGCTCTCAATCAGAGACTCTGTAGATGACATGTGTTGTGATGTTAAAAGGCTGACAATGCCTGTGGCCAGGGCGCCCATCCAGAATCAACCACTGGAGTGTCCTTTCACTCTAGAGCAAAAAAATAAATAAATAAAATAAAATTACTTCTGATGCTAAAAACTGCTTAATAGTGAAATGTTAGCAGTGCTCTTGGGCTGCCAAGTTCAGGGCTTATAATAGCCATTCCCAGTGTGGTCTATTTCAAGCCAGAGCTGCAAAGACATGGGTTCAGCTGGTTCTTTGGAGCCCCTGCACCCCAACTGCAGAACTCTCTAGTGAGACGGGGCTGGAGCCTAAATGCATGTGGCCCTTCAGATTTGTATGTGAAAACCCAGGAGCACTCATGTGAAGGGGCTGGGCAGTGGTAGATTGCGCCATGAGGGGTAGAGCCTTTAGACAGGTGTCCCTTCTACTGTGCTGTGAAGATTCTGCATTTAGTACAGACGAAACTCTGAAATGTGGAAACCCTGCCCTGAACAAAGCATTGACAACCACCACAGAATCACTTTGCATCTCTGTCACATCCTTGTGTCTCAAATTTCTACATTATTATAGCTGTGACTGGTGACCTAGGATGTAGCTATTGCAATTGTTTCAGATGCCGTACAAGTACCATATAAGAGCAAGCTTAATTAGTAAACATGCATGTCTACTCTCACTGGAAAGCTGTTCCCCCACCACGCCCGGCAATTCACAGCAACCACAAGGTGACTCACAACCACCTACAATGTGATCTGATGCCCTCTTCTCGCCTGCAGGTGCGCATGCTGGCAGAGCACTGTGTATATAATAATAAATAAATAAATCTTAAAAGAAAAAGAAAAAAGACAAGAAATACAGTTCCTCATGTTGTGGTGATTCCCCAACCATAAAATCAGTTTTATTGCTAACTCATAACTGTAATTTTGCTAGTATCATAAATCTTAATGTAAATATATGTGTTTTCCAGTGGGCTTAGGTGACCCCCTGTAAAAGAGCCATCCAACCCCTAAAGGGGTAGCAACCCACAGGTTGAGTACCACTTCTTTAAATCAAATACTAGACTCAGGCAAGCTTAGTGAAAAAGAGTCACCAAGCAAGGCAAGACGTATGCTGTGCCTCCTGTGCCCGACAGTTAGCCAAGTAGGCAAAGCAAAGGAAAAGTTCTTTCTAATTGTTTATCTTTAACTAAATAATTAAGCCATGCTGGTGATTGTAGAAAAGGTGTTCAGGGAAAATAAAAAGTGCTGAGTCAGTAAACACAGAAAGGATAAGAAAGTAAACAGCCATGCTGTTGGTAGGGAAATGTTTTAGTGGTTTGGACAGACCAAGTCAGCCACAGTGGATGCAAAGTCTGATCCAGAGCAAGGCCGGGAGCTCTAACCCTGTGACCCCCCAGAGAGCTGAGGGAACAACAGAAGGCAAGTCGGGGGCATTAGGAACCGGCCATCTCCAGAACACAAGGCAGGTGAAGCAGTAAGTGTTGGTGTGAAAGCCTGAGGAAGCACACAGAGCCTCTGAGAGAAGCCCCCAGGACTTCAGAGGCAGAGACAGCAAAGTCCGGCTTTGGAGCATCACAGACAGGCCCTCCTCTTGTTATGAGTGAATGTAGCCAGTGGCTTTGAGCAGAAGCCAATGGTCACTTGATGTTCCTAAATCTCTAGCGACCCTGAGAATTATGCTGAAATCTACTCTGCTGGCACTCAGTAAGTGAAGTAGAAGAGGCCAGACAGCAGTGTGACTGTTTGCAACATGGCTTCCCAAATAACTGCAGTTGACTGTTATGACCTACCTCCCAGAAAAGGTTCCTTTCAAATATTACGGGGCACTCACAAAACACCTGGTCATCCATGAGTTCAGGCAGACATAGCCAACAAGATTAATGCTGCTTTTATGGCAAGGTAGCTGCCCATTATGAAGGCATCATGTCAACTGTATAGGCTTATTACTTAAGAGATGCATTTATAAGACTTGATCTGCCATAGATTTGTCTAATGGATGTGGGAATGTGAACTGGGGACCTGTTGGAAAGGATTTGCCATTCTAGATGCCATTAAGAATATTTGAAATTTATGAAGGGTAAAGACATCAATGTTTATGAGAGTGTTTGAAAGGACTTGATTCCAATCCTCATGAATGATTAAGAGGTTCAAGAACTGAGTGGAGGAAGTAAGTGTAGAGGTGAGGGAAACAGTGGAGACCTGGAATCCTATGTGGAGCTTGAGCATGTGTCTGAGCCACCGTGATGTCAGGTTAAACCAGAGCGAGGACCTGCCCTTATGAACAAGCACAGAAAGTCATCTCCTGCGATGGCAGCCATAGCTGATGAAGGGGCTGTGAACAGCGTTGAGGTGAAAGGAAAGTCTGTCGGTGCTGATGTAAACTCAGAGGATAAGTGAGAGTGTTGCTGCTAACATTCAAAGAGGGTCTGCAATGGGTAATACCACACAAACACTATCACGTTCTAGAAAGAAATCTGCGAGAGAACAATCCAGACAGTAACCTTCGTTGTTATTCTTAAGACATAACCACAGCTTCTGACCAGTGGCCTCCACCTCCTTGGTCAATATGCAGCATCATTTTGGGGAGACCTCCCCCCACCCCCCAGAGAGGAGTACGACTCACTGCAGGCTCAAATGAGCAGACGCTGTTTTCAGCACTAACATATTTTAACTGAAAATATGCAAATTTAGTAGACTACATTCTAGTGCAAGCATACGTTTTACTTGTACTTATGAAGCCAAACATAATTCTGCTGTCCCTATGCAGCCAGTCATCTTGCTGCACAGGAACCATCCTGGTGGATGCATGTCAGCAATGCCCCAGATAACCTTACTCACTTTACCACAGACAACACGTGTGAACTAAGACACAGGCCTTCATAGGATAACAACTTGACTAGCACTTTTATCTTGGACTTCCCAGACTACAAAATAGTAGTGCTTAATACCTGTTGTCTATAAGCCTGGAAGAGCTTAGTACCTGTTGTCTATAAGCCTGGAAGAGCTTAGTGTCTGTTGTCTTTAAGCCTGGAAGAGCTTAGTACCTGTTGTCTATAAGCCTGGAAGAGCTTAGTACCTACTGTCTATAAGCCTGGAAGAGCTTAGTACCTGTTGTCTATAAACCCGGAAGAGCTTAGTACCTGTTGTCTATAAGCCTGGAAGAGCTTAGTACCTGCTGTCTATAAACCCGGAAGAGCTTAATACTGTTGTCTATAAGCCTGGAAGAGCTTAGTACCTGTTGTCTATAAGCCTGGAAGAGCTTAGTACCTGTTGTCTATAAGCCTGGAAGAGCTTAGTACCTGTTGTCTATAAGCCTGGAAGAGCCTAGTACTCATTTTGTCTATAAGTTGTCTGCTCTACAGTATTTTGTCAAAGTACCCTAAACAGACCATGCCAGACCAGATTAGCAATGACCTAAAATTACAAAATACTTATAGTTTTATAACAACTGGATAGAATATGTGATAAATTATCCTATTATAACATGTTTCATGGTAAACAGGTTATAGAAACGAAGGCAGAGCCAGTAGGTAGAATGACTGAGCACACAGGGAAGTTGGTGCAGATAGAAGGCACTGCAGTTTCTACTCTGTACAATTTGGATAACAATTCTAATTTTATACACTCATTGTGAAAATTCAAAGAAATGTCATATGCTTGCAGTATATAGTAGGTACTTAATAAATTGTACTGAACGGTATTTTTGTGCTTTAAAACGGACAGAATTCTTAGCTTTAGAATTGGAAAGTACACAGATAGCTGGCATTAGCCAAAATAAAACTAACATTTTACTACTAAAACAAAACAAAACAAAATGCTGCAAATGACTGGCCAGTGCATGAAAATGGAGCTGTCAGGATGGAGTTGCTAAACTGGACTTTCTCTACATGAGGACGTTTAGAAGTGATGTCAGGAACTGTAGTGTCCACACCATCACCAGTAGCTGTTCACGCTTCTGCTCCATCCAAGGCACTTCCCTCAAAAAAGCACAAGGACTATTATAAGTCTCCTAATGTTCTTTATCCCTAAAATATTAAATTATGCAGATAATAGACAAAACATATACAGATTGACTATGCTTTACCTTAATGCTTAAGACTTGAAATATATACATGTATACATACATAAATATTTGCATTGTGTGTGTGAAAGAAAAAGAAGGAGGGGGAAGGAGGGAGGAAGGCAGGAGAGGGGGGAGGGGGACGGAGAGGGAGTGAGATGTGCTGGGTGATTGGACCTAAGTCTAAACAAGAAATTCACTTGAGTTTCAAAGAGACCTTATACACTTACTCTAAAGATTGTATGTATGTATGTATGTATGTATGTATGTATGTATGTATGTATGTATATCCTGTGTTCTAAGTATAGTATATCTCATGAAGTCAGGGTCAGAATGTTTGTGATTTTAAATTGACCTGTTTCTTCAAAACTATCAACTCTATATGTAGAACTTGTTAAAAACTAAAGTCCCTTTTACCAAAAAATGAGAAGAACAAAATTCTAGAAGTTAAAGTACAAGATGTTGGAAAGGAATTAAATATCAGGTCATTTAAAAGTGAGAAATGAAATGCTTCCCTTAAACTAGAAAAAAAAAATAGTACTTTAAGACTAGACTCCAAGTGGAGGGAGGAGAACTCCAACCCATCCACAAAAATATTGGTCCAAAACATACCCTGTATATAAGACCTGCAGGTATAAAGACAGAACAGATAGAGCAGAGATTGAGGGAAGGTCCAACCAATGCCTGGGCCAACCCGAGACCCACCCCACGGAAGAAAGCCAACCCCTGGTACTATACTCTGCTATGCTTGCAGACAGGAGCCTATCAGAATTGTCCTCTGAAAGGCTCTCCACCCAGCAGCAAGTTTGGAAACAGATTCTAAGGCTCACAGCCAAACATTGGGAAAAGCATAAAGAGTGTAGTGGAAAAGTTGGGGGAAGGATAAAAGGACCTACAGGTGACAAGAGCTCCACAAGAAGACCAACAGAGCCAACTAACCAGGACCGAGAGGGGACTGTGGAGTCTGAAGGACCATGAATGGACTGGACCCAGGCCCTCTACATAGATGTAGCCAATGGGCATTAGGCTTCATATAAGCCCACTAGTAAGGGGAGCAGGGGCTGTCTCTGACATGGACTCTGTTGCCTGCTTTTTGATCACATCTCCCTGACAGGACTGCCTCGCCAGGCCACAGACAGGACTGCCTCGCCAGGCCACAGGAGAAGAGGACAAACTCAGTCCTGATACAACTTGATGAGCTGGGGTGGGTGGGTAGGGAGGCTCCTCTTTTCAGAGGAATCGGGGGAGGGTGAGACTGGGAGGAAAGGAGGGAGGGGGCTATGACTTGGATATAAAGTGAATAAATAATTTTTTTTAAAGAATCCTGTTGCCCAGCAGTGGTGCTACACACATTTAATCCCAGTACTTGAGTCATAGGCAAGTGGATCTCTGAGTGCAAGGCCAGGCTGGTCTATTGTGTGAGTTCCAGGACAGCCAAGGATACAGAGTAACCCTGTCTTGAAGGGGGGGTAAAAAAAAAAAGGAATGCTATGTCACTCTAGCTACATGCTTCCTCAACACTCATGTCTGCATGACATCAGAGTCACTGTCAGTAGGTCTACTTGAAGATAAGGTCAGTGCCATGGGCCAGGATGCCTCATGAGAGCAAAGCCTTTCTCCACACTCAGGGCCCAGGACACCAGTCCTTCGCTTCATCATCTTTCCAGTGTCACATCCAACAAGGAAGAGGTAAAGCTATAGACCACCCAGGGGGTTCTTGTTGGTCACTTTTAATCCAAGTGACTATGACTGAAGCCAGATGCACTGACACTGGGCTCTCCAGTTAAGTATTGTCCACTCTAACTGGACTGGGGATTTCTCAGGACAGACTTCTCCCCGGGCCTTCCTCTGTTCTGGCCTCTACTTCTATAGACTCAAGTCGTTCCCAGCAGAAGACAGCGGCCGTTCCTTCTCCTCAGGCCTTCCTCTAATCCTTGCCCACGGTCTAGCACCTCTGTCCATAGGTCATCAACGGATGCTGGAAATGACTGCTGCAAAAGACCTGCTTTACATCCATCCCATCACATTTTTAGACAGCAAGGGGTACTATGTTTTCTACACAGGAATTATCATGAGCAATCCACTCATGCTGGAGTGACATCCTAAAGTCCGCCTTTACATCTGATCATGTCTCCAGACAGGAAGTAGGTACTGTGTTTTCCACATAAGAACCGGTGTGAGCAAGCACCTCTGAGCTATCTCACAGTGCTCCAGAGCACCCTGGAGGCCCTCTATCCCCAGCTAGGCTCACTACTGCTCTTTTCAGTCCATTGCTAACATTTTAAGAATCTTGATCTTCATTTTATTTTTCTGAGAGAACGTAAGAGGGCTTACCAAGACACGCACGGAAAAAGGAGTTTTCTGCTTTCAGAGCACACTGGGAATTAGAAAGCCAACCTACACAGCACAGGCTCCATGGTTCCAGCCTAACGCTCCTGCCAGAATTCATCCGGCTTAAGGCTGACCTTTCCCCTCTTCCCAAAGCTGCTCTTCCTTCAGAACCAGATGAAACTTGTCCCTGCGTTTTGTCAGAGGCAATGGCCTCCCTGCAAATGCAAACCAGCCAGTTGGATGCTCTGGTCAGAGACTTGTTTAAAGCAGTGGCCCATGAGGTCACATTTCAAACATATCTATCATTTAGGTTTAGGAATACATTTTCTAGGAAGTGTTTCTTTTTGGAATACTTAGGAAATATAGAGGGGGCAATAGGGACCATGAATCATAATCCTGTTACCTGGGAATTGCCCCTAGGGTTTCAATTACACACTCTAGGCCTTTTAAACGTGAATGTAGTGCCAACTTGACAGACAAAATTGTCCAGCCATGTTTACTGCTGCTCTATTACAATAGCTGGGAAATGGAAACAACCTAAATGTCCTTCAAACAACTAACAGACAATGAAAATAGAGTACATATATACTGTGGAATACTAGTCAGCTGTTGAAAGAAACAAGGAAAGCAAGGAAGGAGGGGGAAGGAGGAGGAAGAAGAGGGAAGAGGGGAGAAGAGAAGAGAGGAGGGGAGGGGAGAGGAGGGGAGGGGGAGGGCAGGGGAGGGGAGGGGAGGGGAGGGGAGGGGAGGGGAGGGGACGGGAGGGGAGGGGAGGGGAGGGGAGGGGACGGGAGGGGAGGGAAGAACATATGAACATTCTGGGTTTGAAAAACATGACTGACTAGAAAAGGTATTGGGTGTGGTAACTCAGACCCGGAAAGACAAACTTCACAAGTCCTTTCTCTCTGAGTCTCCTAACTCCAAATCTTCAGATATGAGCAAGATTCCTGCAGTAACTGAAGAAATGAAGGAATCAAAAAGGGGCCATTGCTGTGGTGGGGTGGTGGGGGCGAGATGGAGAGGGAATGCCAGGGTACAAGTGATCTGGAGTGACGTGAGCTCTAACTAGGGAGGGGGAAGGAGAGACAATGGTAATATAACAGTAAGGATGTGAAGAGTCATAGGAATTACACTGTTGCCTTAAAAGTGTCAAACGGTCACGTTTGTGTGTAAATGTACATATATAGCTTAAATAAAACTGTCTCATCTAGTCTGAAGATGCTCTCTCCAAGAACAAAAGACCATCTGACAAAACCCCCAGTAACAGGTATGAGAAGGCCTGTTTTAAGTTGTCAGTCAGGACTGTGCCTGTAACTCCCAAAACAGACAGCCTATTGTCATTGCCCTTAGTTGTCCCAAGATGCAGAATGTAAGTCCCTTCCTTATTGCTGAAGGTACAGTGCCCTTCAGACACAGGGCTCAGGGGACCCTGAACTGGAATTGACCTGGAAGTCTCCTCCATGAGGAGGAGCTCTCATGATACCAGAAGGCATCATAGAAAGTTCTACAGGAGGGAAGGAAGCCACCAACAGCTCTACCCAGCTATGACATTCGTGAACCAAAGCATGATAACAGTAAAGGTACAGTAGTGCCACAGATACTTTGGCAGTAATCAACAGGTACAGCAGTGCCACGGATATTTTGGTAGTAACCAACAGGTACAGTAGTGCCACAGACACTTTGGCAGTAATCAACAGGTACAGTAGTGCCACGGATACTTTGGGAGTAATCAACAGCTCTCTTATTGGATTTAAGATTCCCTCAACAAAAGGGAAATCATGCCCTGATACTTGAAACTTAGCCAGCTACTCGGAGTTAGTGAAGTCCTGGATCTTGGAGGAGAACCTACAATCACCACTTTTAAACCATCATCATCCCTAACTACATCCTAAAGTATTTGTCCTTATATCCACAGATAAGTATAGTCTCCATCCCTCATCAAGGAAACGTCTCTTTACAACAGATCTTTTCAAAGACCATTACCAAAAAAAAAAAAAGCCACAGCCAATCAATATGCATAGTTGCAGAGCCCAGCCCCAACAGATATAGCCACAAAGCACTCCCACACCTAAGGCTCTGGGAACATTGCAGAAAAAAGGGCAGTAAGACGGCAAGAGCCAAACTTTCCAGTGCAAGTAGACGTGCACACTTTCTACTTAAGCTCACTGTGTAGTATGGTACTTGCACGGCATCCAAAACAATTGCAATAGTAACAGCATAGATCACTGGTCACAGCTACAATAATAATAATAATACAGAAATCTGAAACAACAATGTGACAGAGAAGCAAAGCGATTAAGTGGTTGTCAATACTTTCTTCAGCTCAGGGTTTCCATGTCCTTTCATCTGGACTAAATGCCAAATTTGCTATGAGACTGTATGTTCTAGGAATGTCAGAAGCTACGCCCACAGAGTCTCATAAATGTGCCTGCCTAAGCATGAGTTGAACAGGAACAATGGGCATGGTAAGGTGGAAAACCCATGGGGCCTCAACCCTGCACATAGAACTACAAGCAACTTAAGAATGTTGAAAGCAGGAGAAGTAGCCTTCCCCAGGGAAAAGCACACCAATTGGTTACCCAATACTAGATAGCCACCCCTGAAAACATACAAACAAGTAACATTATACAGACTGAGCAAGTTGTATTTATGTATGTATGTATGTATGTATGTATATGCGTACATATGTGTGTGTATGTGTGTGTGTGTGAAAAAAGAAATTAATGAAAAAAGAAGCAATGAACTTGAAAGAGAAAACAACAAGGAATGGTACATATGAGGTTTGGAGGGATGAAAGGAAAGGGGGAATGATGTAATTATATTATAAATTCAAAAGAAATTTAAGAAATTGAAAAGAAACAGGTTAAGTAAATAAAATAAAATAATTTTGCAGCTGAATGTGGCTGTGAGGGTCTCTAACCTTCGTGTTCGTTGTGGGGAGTGGCACGGCAGACAGGTAGATCCTGGAGCTCACTGACTGGCTAACTGGCCTAGCTAAATCAATGCGCTTTTTAATAAAAATTGGCATATCATCCATACCATTTTCCATCATCTGTAAATATCATAGAGTACTATAAGTTATCACCAATAATTGGCACGCTATGTCATTAACTGACATTCTTGGAAATAACTTAGAAATAGACAAGTATATGCCACAATTTACTATGCCTTAGTGGATATCAGGACTTTTAATTTTTCACTGTTCTAATAAGCATTTGCGTGAAGCACTTTGAAAACCATGCTTTTTTTCATGACCTCAACTGCTCCCAACAGTAAATTCCTGAGAGTACAAGGTCAAGCGCCATGTAAATTTCTGTGGTTTTTAATAACTTCTGCAAAACTGCTCTTTGGATTCTACTAGATTTGCTAGGATTCCACCATTAAACAACCTACTCTCTTTATCTGTGGAGATAAATACAGTGGAGAAGGATATTGTGCGGTTAAGTTCACATTCATTGGCTGGTCTCAAGGCTTTCATCTGAACCAGTGAGTAATGGTGGCACAGGGGCTCAGCCGCAGGATCTGCCTTCACTGCTGTGCGCTCTGCTGGAGGATCCGTGAGCCCAGCACCCCTGTGCAGAACAACCAAGGAACACTTGAGGGGGGAGGGGCTGTGCCTCTGATTCCTTCTTGTTAACTGGATCTATTTCCATGGATAAATCAAAATTGCTAATAGGGGCTTTTGAATTTCCCAAATACTCTTGTGAAAAGCTACAGTTATCTGGCCAAAAAGTTTTACATGGTGCCCATCCATTAAAGACAAGCAGGACTAAAGTCTACCCACTGGACAGGGGTGCTCGGAGAGATTTGCTTCTTGCCTCAAAATCGGGAGCCGAGCAGAACTTGAAGCTGGTCTCACCTGTGGCTGTGGCAGTAGCAGCATCACCTACAAGAGTGCCATAGAAGAAAGCACTGCAGTGGGCATGTGTCGGGGTCCGTGCAGAAGCCTAGAGGCTTTTCAGAAGGAGCAGGAGTACCCTCAAGAGATGGGGCAGGCACTAAGCTGCTAGTGTCTGTCATCTAGGAGAAGCCACAGCATCCGAAGGAGAGAGGCCCTTGCTCCCAGGATCTATCCACAACACTGTACTCAACAGTGAAGAACTGGGACCAAAATCCTAGTCATCATCGAGGCCTCCAAATACTGCATGAGTAGGCTTTCCAAATGTGAGTATCCACTCGGGGACAGGGGAGCACCAGCTGGGCATCCCATAGCCTTGGCTGCGAAATCAATTGCACAGCCTGGTTTCTGAGTCATCTTCAGATATGGGAATCTGCCTGGTCTCTGGTTCCATGAACCTCTCTCTACATGACAAAAATAAAAAAAAAAACAAAAAATAAAAAACACTCCACTTACCTCTCTTGCAATTAGCATCTGCTGCTGAGTCTCCCTGCTGAGAGCTGCAGCTGAGAGGCCTGGCCCCTTAAAGGCAACTGCAAATGTCCCACTAAGCCAGTTTTTATCAAAGAGGTGTAGGTGGGGGGATGACCCAGAGCACAGTTAAGGGCTAGATGACCCGCTGCAGGCAGAGTCACTAGGAGGACTGGAGCCAGGGGCCCAGGTCTGGTTTTTGTTAGGCAACTGCCTCTCTCCAGTCTTCAAAGGCAGGAGTCCCAGACACCTCAGACACCAGAGCTATGAATTCCAGCTGCTGTGCAGGAAACCTTATCCTCCAGCATGCAACTTGGTTCCCTTTGGTCCTTTGGTCTGCAATTTAAAATACCAAATTCAGGGGGCCCACGAGCACACCCCCCTCGTCTGTGGCTCAGGAACTTACATACAAATCACAGCCAGGCCTGGAAAATCGCCTGGGATCCCAGCAGAGCCTGCAGACCCTGTAAACTGGAACAGTTACATGACAGGGGCCTCTAATTTTATCAGCCCAATTCCCCTAGCTTAGGGGATTCAGAAGCAGGTTTCAAGTAGACAACTTCAAAAGCACTTTCAAAAGAAGCAGTGAGTGTGTGTACATGTGCTCACATCTGTGTGTGTGCATGTGTGTACGTGTGCATATGTGCATAGGGGGTTGGGGTAAGGGTGGGTGTGCGCATGTGTGTGTGTGTGTGCATGCATGTGTGGGTTTGTGCATCTGTGTGTACATGTGCATGCATGCATGGGGAATTGGTGTAGGGGGGTTGGTGTAGGGGCGTGCACGTGTGTGTGTGTGTGTGTGTGTGTGTGTGTGTGTGTGTATGTTCAGGGAGTGGGAACTCAGCCCTGTTCAGAGGCTCCAGCATAAAGGTCAGCAAGGACTAATTAGTCATGGAAGCTGCTGGTCTGTGCTTTCAGAGGAGGACAGTGCTTCTCCAAGAATGGAGACCATCGTCCTAAGTAGGTCCCAGGTGAGGCTTTTGAATTTGCATTCCTAATAAAAATGAAGGGTGGGGCAGGTCAGACTGAGGGACACTTTTATTTAAAGGACTTATCACGTGAGAAGCTCTTGAGGGTAAAACATCAGACCCACAGCCAGCTTTAATGAGGATGCAACACCAGCAACTGGAGGTGAGGGCACTGACAGCCTCTTCTGGAGACACCCAGTGGCTCTGGGGACAGAAATGACTCAACTTCATTCTCCAAACAGGATGTCCATTTCTTATGGACACTGTGAATAATCAATTGTCATAGCCTGAAAGGGTCAACCCAGCGGACCGTGAAGCATGGTACCCATTTGTTATATGATCACCTTTTCCCTCTTACGCCTTTGTCCCATCCATCATGGTTTGAGGTCCATTGCACTTCGCAGCTTTTCTGCAGCTTTTTTCCTCATCAGTCCACTTGTGTTCTTGACAGATTAGTGGTGACCTTTTTCCCTCAGTCTTGCTTCTATTCTTACTCTATAACAGCTTTGTCGTCCTTGATCACCTAGAGGCCACCTTTCCCAACACTAACACTAGTCAAAACTGGTGCCTAGTCTATCCTTGAAGCTCTATTGATACTTTCATGGACCCCGACACTGCTAGTCTTCCTTCTCCATCCTCACAGATCTTCTCATCAGTCCTGCTTCCCTGGTTTGCTTGTTGGATATAGACTTGGATGCACGTATCCTCCCCGAAAACCCATGCCAAGCAGTGTTCTGGCACCAGTGATTAACAACAGAGAATTAGACAGACTATCACCTCCCATGGACCTGACAGTCTGGTACAGAACATGCCCTTCAATAGGCTAATTACACAACTGTTAATAGAATTACAAGTGGGCCGAGTGGTGCAAACGAGAGATATAAGATGCTGAGACTGTAATAACAAGAGACTGGCTGGAACTTGGGGCAGCAACAGCATTATGACCGTAGCAGCATCTAGAACAGGCACTTGCCTGGCACTTCTTCTTCTACCTGTCTTTCAGCACCTCAGTGACAGCAGCTCACGTCATCACCTGCTGCCACCAGGCACAGTGCTTTTCCACTGTCACCATAAGTTGCATATTTTCCTATGCAAAGTGAATCCTCTTTAAAAAGCCTCTGTCTTGTTTGTTCTGCCTCCCTGTTTCTCTGTCTGTCTGTCTCTACCTCTCATGTCTCCATTCTGAGACAGCCTTTCGCTCTCCCTGCCCCCTACCACCACCACCACCCCACCACCCCGCCTCTGCCCCGCCTCAATAAGCCCCTTGCGTTAGATCTGTTGCATGGCGTGACCTGTTAGTGGTACAAGTTGGTCCCCAACCAGCTGAGGTCACCTTCCCTGCTTTATCCTCACACGGACGCCACGACTCTGTGGGTGTATGTGTGCATGTAACTCAGATTCAACTCTGTATGTATGTGTGCATGTAACTCAGATTCAACTCTGTATGTATATGTGCACGTAACTTGGATTCAACTCTCACTTCAAATATATATTTAACATAAATATTAATATAAATAAATTATATATTTTAGAAAAAAATGTGTTTTTAAATAGCAACCATGTGGCTTTCCTCCATCTTGGCTGGTGACGGCATTAAGTTGTAAGCGACCACATGGCTGGCAGCCACCTTTACTAACGTTAAAGAGTACATGCCGTGTGAACTTTACCATCTTAAAATGACCACATGGTATAAAGCAACAATTGTGAAACCTAAATCCTAATGATCTTTGTTTATCATTGTATCTCCTTTTAGAACAGGGAAGCAACAAGTCTCAAATATTGGTATGGATTTTTGTATAGTAAATAAAAAATTAAAGTTATACTTGCTACAATATACTGTGTATGTGATTCAACTCTGGTTTAGAATATACTGTATATGATGATAAAATTGGATAGTTATAAAGGTCTATTCAAGGGTAACAAAAGCTAACTTAAGATATTTGTCTAAGTACTTATGTCTTTGCTAATTGTTCAACACTAAACTGCTAGAAATTTTAAATAAGGATCGTGTTTGATAAATAAGGTATATTTGACAATCAAGATCTATAAATTCCTGTTCTGGTCCACAATAGCATCTGTTTAGCTTCTTTGTCTTTTGCACTCTAGCTATCTGAATAAACTAACCCATACAAAAAAAAAAAAAAACTACAATAGCCTATAATGCTGTACTATTAAAAGGATCAGCAAAGTTGCCAGTCTCTCTATGGACTGTATCTATGACTAAAAGTTTTATTTTGATACTAGAAGAGTTCCAACTCAAAAAAAATTGTTATTTTTAAGACTAAACCTAACAGGGATGGAACATATAGTCCTAGTCTTAGGAAAACTACTAACTTATTGTAAACTGTTAAGGATAACTAGGACATTCAAGTTAACGATCAGTAACCTTACAAATGACCAAATTCTTTGATGGGTTCAGAACTATTCTTGTAGTCATGCTAAGTACTGATGTGATTAATAACACAAATAAGCTTTATTTAACCTCCTGTATATGTCTTCAAAGTCAAGTCTAAAGGAACTATAAACAAAGTGTGTCTATACTTGATAGATAGTCCTCAAAGGCTTCAGAGATCTGCAGAACATGGCATTTAAAATGTTTAATAAAAAAATTTTTGTGTGTGTGATAGAGACATGCCAGCTCCTGGCATCATCCCTAATCTCCTCCAAAAAAAAGATAGATGGGCACAGGAGAACCTCCCCTAGGAGCTTGCTCTGAATGTGGCGCAGCTGGCCACTGGGTGAAAAATTGCCCATGCCTCAGCTGCTGACAGGACACTGTCCAGACTGTGGACAAGCAGGACCCTGGGGCATTGACTGCCCTGCTTTGCCTAGACAAAGTAGGGCAGTCTCCACAGTTTCTACTCCCCAGGAAAGTTGTCAGACCTTCTGGGCCCAATGGCCTAAGACTGATGCTTTCATGAGACCTCCACCCCCAAGCTCCATGGAGGAACCTACGGTTACTGTCCAGACAGCCAGTAAGTCTCTGTCACTTTTAATAGATTTGGAAGCTGCTTGATCTGTACTTCCTGTTTACTCGGGTGAAATTTATCCTTCTTACATTGATGACTAGGCTGGTGATAGATATGCCAACTTAACAGCAGCAACCACGGCTTCTTGGTTCTCTTCAGGTATAGAAATCAGGCCGCAGGCTTCACTCTTCTAGAGCTACTGTTAGGTCTCAACACAGCTTACCTTGTCACCAGGCTTGAGAAAGAGAGAAACTCACAAAACAGATTTCAATGTAACTTTTTACTACTCCTTTATTTAAAGACACTTGCCTGCACTCTACTAATCAGCCACACGTGTCTCCTGGTAAATAACTTGGACAGAAAAAAGGTAGCGTAAAGTTGTAAAGTTTGTGTAAGGTCTGACGATATAAAAGCTTAAGTTGTGAGGACCTAAGAAAGTGTTCTAGGGTCTAAGAAAGTGCTCTAAGGTGCGTAAATGCAAGACGTAGTTTAAGGTGGGCAAATGTAAGTTACAAAGTTTGGAGGGTGTGAAAGCTTAAGTGGTGATAAGAAAGTACTTTAAGGTATATAAAAGAAATGAAAAATGCTTTAGATTTCTTTCCTTCACTATGTTACTGTTGTATTAAGACCTCAAAAGCTCAGAGTTTTAACATTAATCAGTGGAGTTCTGATAAGGTATTAATCTAGCTCTGGCAAAGTACTGAGCACTATTATCATAGTCACAAGCTCAAGATTTTAAATTTCCTTTGGCTGTCTTCTAAGTATAGACTTAAAAGTGTGTCTCACTGTGCTAGAAATGCCCATCTAAGAGAGAGAGAGAGAGAGAGAGAGAGAGAGAGAGAGAGAGAGAGAGAGAGAGAGAGAGAGAGTCTTCTGGCTAGAGGAACGAGGGCCTGCTTTCATGGTCTATTCTTACTGAAAATCAAGACCAAGCAAGCTTCTTTCCCTTCAGCTCCATGGAAAGCATCTGTCTTCCGCTGAGCTTGCCTTAAAGAGTAGTCATGCTTTGAACTCAAAACCATTTCCCAACTACCATGACACAAAGGTGTGAGTCGATGTGGATTTCAGTACAGATTATAAACAATGATGATGCTAACGTGGATAAAGCTTCTCTCTTTTTGTAAACTTAAAAAACTCTTGTAAGCTTCAGGGAATTGACTTGAATCCACCTCTCATGGATCAAATGGACTCCGGATAAAATACTCCTGTCAATCAATAGCCTGTCTCCCCACCTGCCTGTCCCACTTATTCTTAAGGGTGGGATCTCTCTCACTTTTCCTGATCCTGGGACTCCCCTCCTTCAACTATCAGGACCACGGGCCTGAAAAGGTTCAGGAAAAATTCCCCTCTAAATCCCTTAACTTTATTTTTTGCCCTTAAGATGTATCTGTTCCATGATCCTAGCAGGTCCAGGTGTTCCCTCTAAATCTGCATTCTGAATAGCTTCAGATTGGCTAAGCCCAGAAGGTACAGCTTCACAAATGGCTTCAGCTAGGCCTGTACTTTTCTAGCCCCACATGGCCCCACAGAGGCCACAGTGAATGACACAGCCAGCTCTCCAGGACATACTGTCACCTCCAGACAGCAAGAAGCAACCTAAAAGGCATGGTACCCTAATTCCTGCCTCACCATCATCCCTTCCTATTTCTTCACATTTTGTAGTAAACAAAAGGGAGAAAATTTTGCAAATTGGTGTTCCACCAGTCTGTCTTTCAGTGACTCAGGACACATCATCAGTGTCCTGAGTGTCCTCACAATCTCAGTCACCACTCGCTGCCACCAGGTACGGTGCGTTTAGATTGTCACTATAAGTTGCATATTTTCCTATGTTACACTCACCCCCTTTAAAAGATCTCTTTGTCTTGTTTTTTCTCTCTGTCTCTCTCTGTGTCTGTCTATCTCTCTCTCTCTCTCTCTCTCTCTCTCTCTCTCTCTCTCTCTCTCTCTCTCTTTCTCTCTCTCTCTCATCCCCATTCCAAGACAGCCTTTTGCTCTCCCCGCCCCAATTAATCCTCTTGTATTAGAGCTGTTGTGTGGCTAATGTCTTAGCAGCACACCCTGACCCCTAACATGCCAAGGGTAACTTTCAAGGCTTTATCCTAATACTTTCTTCTGCCATCTTTGCATCTCTTCCAATGCATCCTCTCTCTCATAAAGATCACTAATATTCAAGATCTCTCTCCCTTCCCCTCCTCCCTCACTCCGTCCCTCCCCCTCCTTCTGTCCCTGCCCCCCTCCCCTTTTCCAGTTCTCTCTACCAAACTTTGGCTCTATGATTTCTAAGGCCTCATATACCGTCAACTATAGTGCTTCAGAGGAACCTCAAACTCAGCATATTAAGTGAGTTTTTTCCCAAGCAAAGTTACCCCCATAGATTTGTTCCACTTCTTACACACCATTCAATCAAAGCTACATTATTCTTGGACCAACCTAGGCCCAACCACATACACCATACCAAAAAAAAAACAAACAAACAAACAAAAAAAACCCCACACTGGCTAATTCTATCTACTCAACCACCTGTGAATACATCTGTTATCAAGTTAAATGTCTCAAACCCAGAGCCATACCTTCTTAGTCCAAGAAATACATTTTGCTTATTATTATTATCAATTTAATAATAGATTAAATTAAGGAACAAAAACTGATAGCACGCTTGTATATCCTCATATACTTGTGTGTCTATGCCTCATGTTTATGAGCTATAATCATGCTATAAACCTATAGTAGAGAATCTGCACTAGCTGACTCCTGTGTCTCTGCTGGGTCTGGACTTGATCATGTGGCTTGCTTAAAGCAACTCAATATTGGCAAGCACGAATCAATAGAGGTTAAGAATGGCTCCATTAAATAATCTTTAAAATTGTTTTAAAGGTCATGTAAGATTTCATATGTGTATGTTCTACAATTTATTATTCTCTGTCACTGAACACTTTTTTCACTTCTCCATGACTTATGATAAATATATGGGCACATGTTGTGGGCATTTTAGATATTTCCTTAATCTGGATTTAGAGAGTTGCACTTCCTATCTTTAAAAAAAAAAAAGTGTATGTAGTTAAGCCTCTTTAAACTCTGTGCCAAAAATGCAATTTCTAGCCTTTCTCCCACCAGCAATTTAGGAAAGCATCTTTCTTAAGGCAAGCCCTACCACAGCAGCTGATAAGCAAAGGCTGCTCCCTCCCTCTTCTCTGCATTCCCTGAGAACTCCCATGTGGCCTGGCTGCTTTGATTCTTCTCTGCATGACCTCTATCTGTCCTTGGGCTGGTTCTTCTATTAGGGTAGAAATGGCAGAGCTGGAGAAAAGGCTCAGTGACTGAGAGCACTGGCTGCTCTTGCAGAATTAACAGACTGCCAGCACCCAGTGGTCCTCACAACCATCCAGAACTCCAGTTCCAAGAGATTCAACACCCTCCTCTGGCCTCCCTGGACACAAGGCACGCGTGTGGCACGCAGCCATACATGCAGGCAAAACATCCATACACCTCACTGTCTTTAAAGATCGGAATGGTTTTTCCCTCTTGATTTATGTAAGTATATACGAAAATATTTAAACTTCTTTTTTGATATGTCAGCCAAGTTTTCGGCGCTGACTTGAAATTTTGTTTCTCATGCTTGTGATATATAAAAGTCCATTTTTAAAGATCATCCAATTCGCTATTCTGTCTTTTCTCAAAATTTTTATGGTGTTCCGTGCTCTTCTCTTCAACTTCTGGTTAATTTGAAAGGTGCAGTTACATCCTTTAATGTACACTGTGGGTGAGGGCTGTGATTCTTCTGCACTGGTCACATTCTCACTTAGCCATCTATTATCCCACTGTTCTGCAACGCCCCTGGTGTCATGTGCTAAGTTCTCAGAAAGGCTCGGTTTGTTTCCGAGATACTAATCTGCTCCGGTAATCTGTCCCTATTTGTGCTCTAATTTCTGTTTTAATTACCATCCCCTTATTGTATGCTGTACTTTCCTGCTTTTATATTCACTCAACAACCAGTAACGGAGACACAATGTGTGCCGTGTGCCCTAGTCTAGGCATGGGGTACGCCACACTAAATCAGGCCAAACACTTCTCTCTGTTCCCCTTTCTGTGGGTGGTTAGGGAGACCGAGTGCGGAACAAGCAACACTGATTAAAGGCTTACTCTGTGTGCCAGGCTCTGCTAAGCACCTCCGTGTCACTTTAACTTCCACAGCTGCGCTAAGTCTATCTTCCCAGGACTCTCCCATCCCTACCTCCTCCTCACTCTCGGCTCCCTCTGTTTCATCTGTCCTCACTAGCCGTGGGAGCTACACACTGGCTCAAAGCCCTTCCTCCTCCTCCAAGCTCTCCCCAACCCTTAGCAGGGCTCCTCCTCCTCTGGAGCAGAGAGAACCATCACCTCAAGGCTCATTCATGGACCCAAGCAGCTAACCTCAGGTCTGACGTCATGAGATATACTATGCCTGGCTATGAGGCATTGGTCCCTGAAGCCTCTCAGAACCCAGTGCGCATGAAGCTGGAAGGGAAAGCAGGCTGGGGCCCCAATCTCTTCTGTTCAATGAAAGGAACAGTGACCCTCTTGGCTGCTCCAGAGTGCCTCTGACACTGTCCACAAGGGAACGTGCATGCACAAGTGAAAGGAGGTCCCCATGAGACTCCAACGAGACTCCTAAGGTAAGGGTGGGCCCACAGAAGGTATCGCATATACAATATGACAAGCAGACACTTCCAGAGCTGCCGGAGGAAATGCAGAGCAACTACATTCCAGAAGCGAGGCCTCTTCGGGTGCGAAACACCTGTGCTGGCCACCAAGTAAGAGTAAACACCCTGTGTTCCTTCCACCAGGGAATCTTCTGACTAGCAAGTGTGGACTGCTGGGTTAAGTGAGGCCACAAGAGCCACAGAGAGCAATGCAAGCAGCTGCCTGGGTAAAGAGTACAAAGAAGCACAAACTGCTGTGTGTGTGTGTGTGTGTGTGTGTGTGTGTGTGTGTGTGTCTGTGTGTGTGTCTGTGTCTGTGTGTGTGTCTGTGTATGTGTGCATGTGTGCATGTGTCTGTGTTCATGTACATGAGGGGGCGTGCACTCGGTGTGTGTGTGTGTGCATGTGTGCATGCGTGCATGTGCCTGTATTCACGAGAGCGTGGGCATGTGCCTGTGTGTGTGTGTGTGTGTGTGTGCGCGCGCACACACGTGTGTGCATATGCATCTATGCTTAGACAGAAAGCTGTCCTGTAACTGACAAAAAGAGGGCACTATGGTGGGCACACAGCAGGCCGTGAACATGCTGGTTGTTTAGCAGGACTCACTTGAGACCAGAAATGGTCACACAGATGAAAAGGGAAGGAAGGGAGGTGGAAAAAAGGAAGTATACATATGTTGTTTAAAAAAAAAAAAGTATGGTGAGGATGAGAATGGGAGGGAACTGAAGCTGTTACCACTGTACCAAGATGGACTTCTGACAGGAAACCACAGTTCTCCTCAGGCTAAATCGGAGTATTAGGACAAAGGGACCTTTTGTTATGAGTGCAGAATCCAGCCCCATCCCAACATACAGACACTAGTGAGTGGAACTGGGCCTTGGGAAGGGTGGTTTTCCTACGAAAATTAGCTCTCAATGACCTTGAACCAAACCAGGGGAATTCTCAGTCTCCTGAAACCTGAACTGGGGTCTCCACTTGGAACTGACCACTTCCTCCAGTAGACACAGGCCACAGCTGCTGAGACATCAGGAGCTGACAAAGATGGGAGAAAAAACATCCACCCTAGAGCCTGGTGCCAAGTGGGCTCTGGCCACTTGTTTGAGGTCATGAGAACATTAGAAACGGTGCTTTCTGGGAAAAGGGACTTCAACATGCAGAGAAGGCTGGCTCACGTAGCACTCTGCCATTTGAGTGGGTTACAGATAGACAGATCCGAGAAAACAGATCCAGTCCTGCCCATACCCTAGCTTCCAGATAAAGACAGACACAAGATCAACCGAAGCGAGAACATCTCCCACTGTGGCCATGGTTAAGCACTAGAAAACTGCACTTGACTTTGTTGAGTCTTTAGTCTCCCTATCAGCAAAATGAGGCTCAGCATTCCTAGTGGTCATGAAATGGAGAGAGGCTTGGCTAGGCTCCTCACCTCAGCACTGCTGCAGCCACAGACATCTTTACATGTCCTGCAGGACATGGCTTGGGGCCAGAAAGTTCATTAATTACTAGGCCATGTGCTGCTGCCCACAATCCCACATGGAGTGCCGAGCAGATATGCCCCAAACATGCACTCCACGATTCCTAAGGTATTCAGGGGAGATGTTAAAGCTCTCCCCACTAAACCCAGGAAAGGATCGGAAGTCCATAGTAAGTTCACAGCAGGCAGGAAGAATATGTAACACACCACATAATCCACGACAGATGTAACAGCAACGGGGTCTCACACATGGCAGCCCAAAGGCTAGAAAACCCTCCTTCAGGCAACTGAAACACAAACCAGAGCTGGCACGGAGAGGAAGCCACACTGCTAGCCTTGGTCTGTAACAGACAGCCCTCCTTGTTGTTGGACAATTGGATACCTTAACAACTAAGTGAATTAGGTTTCCAAGGGAGGGACACTCAGTATAATACAGTGAGTAAACAACCTTAAAGTCAGACAGACACCGGATCAAAGCTAAACTTGAGTGTGTGAGAGCAAGCGCTCACCATATGCCTACCACAAGCCCAACACTGTTGCTACAGGGCCCAGAAGGCCTATATAGCTCTAAAAGACAAGTCCTGTTACCAACCTTTATCAACAGGTGAGAGCACTAACAGCATTAAGGTATGCTTGCTCCGGGCACCCAAAGACATAATGGCATATGACTGAGGGTTGAGCCCAGCGTAGTCTCCTTTTGCTAACCTGAGTCCCCGAGATCTCCCAGACATCAGTGCCACTCAGGATAGGGATGGGGCATTCGTTTATTTTAAATTTTATTTATTTATTTAAGCATATATGAGTGCTCTATCTGCATGTACACCTGCACACCAGAAGAAGGCATCAGATCCCAGTTCAGATGGTTGTGAGTCACTGAGTGTGGTTACTGAGAATTGAACCCAGGACCTCTGATAGAGCAGACAGTGCTCTTAACAGCTGAGCCATCTTTAAAACACCACAGAGTCCCATTCCCTTGACTTGAGTAGTGCCTGAAAATATGAATTCCTAACAGGTTCTCATCCAGCTGCTGATGACACTGGTCTAGGGACCATAGCCTTATAGAAAACTGCCATTCAAAAGGGCAAGTGTAAAGAAGCCCTGGGGCTACACATGTTCCTGATAGGGTCTAGGGGTTCCACTAATAGTCTTTTAACTGACTCTAAATCAGGTGTTTGGTGCTTTTCTGTATCTAATGTTCTAACCTGTCTCAGCCAGTGCACTACTGTACTGTCGCATCCCACATGCCCCACTCCCCCGAGTACCAGGCCGTCAGTCACTGCTAACCTCAAAGTCCCCAAACAGGAACATACCCATGACCTGACTGTTCTCCAATCCTGTTCTGAAACACCAGCACACAACAAACTCCAGGGCTCCCACAGGCAAACGTGAAGGTGACAACAGGTACACATGCCTGCTTCTGCAATTCTAAATACTAACATCTAACATGTGGAAGGTGACAACAGGTACACATGCCTGCTTCTGCAATTCTAAATACTAACATCTAACTTCCATGAAATCGTGCCTGCTTTTGTGAAAGGGCTGCTATTGAAAGGATGTAGAAGAGAGAATACAGGTTCCTGCTGATGTCTGCCACAAGGTCTCCCCAGCTGAAGAATCCCAGCTGGCCACAACAAGACTGCCCTGCAAGGCCCATGCCCATCGAAGCGCACAGGCACCAACATCCCCACTTGCAGAGGCCAGGGTTCCTCTGAACTCCAGTAACCTGGTTCTGCTGGCCCAGGCCCAGGCAGACTGCTCATTCGGGTCACTGGGATTCACACTTCAAAAGCAGGAACGAGCTGATGAGATAAAAATAAAACTGCTGAGGCAGAGGAGGTGCACCATCCCTGGAGGGCAACAGGCTGCAGACAGTCAGGCTGCTGCTGTCTCTATTCTGCCCTAGCGCTGAGCAGGACCTAGAGCTGACACAAGGCAAGAGCCCAGCTCTGTCTAGGTTTAAAAACAAAACAAAAACAAAAACAAAAACCTGCAGTGAGACTCCACAAGAGAAGCCAATTCACATGGGTTCAAAAAACTAAATAAATAAATAAGGCACACACACCCCTCCACAGGACTCCAGGGTAACTCTGAAAGACACAATACTTAACGCACATCTTCACTGGATGTGTACGGTAACTACGCAGAACTGGAGGAACAATATTCTAATTCCAGATCTCAAAAAACAAACAAACAAACAAAAAACAACCTGTGAGATCTACAGAAAAGAAAAGATCTTAGAATTAAGGCCATCCAATTAACAATTTCCAGCAGTGGGTACCTCCTACATTTGCCCCCTTACTTAAGACCATGGCGAAGTGGCCAGCCTGGATGTCTGGGTTCCTGGCTTTTCCTATGAACACCTAGTAGGCTTTCAAGCAGGGAGCCTGACCTGTCTGGGCGTCAAGAAGACACGCCAAGCTGGGTTCTCAAGGAATGACCAGCCTTCAGGGGTCGCTGCCCACTCCTCCCCACTGAGCACCACATCTCTCTTCTACACCATCTACTCAAACCTTCCCCCCAGAAGAGCCTCGTGTCCTGGGCAGAGTAAGGCCTTTCTCTTGTGCCACCTAGTCAGGTAAAATAAAATAAACACAATAAGGGTCACAAGAGAACAGAAGACACTTCTACAATAAATTTATATTGACTATGTACATAAATGTTCATATTTTATATATAGTGCATGAAATGAAAGTTACTAAAGCAAATGTTAAACTGCTTCTCCCTAACTTTTAAAAATGTGCTTCCAGACTGGTTTAAAAAGCATCCACTGCTCTTATTGTAATTGGGGCTGGCAGTGAGACTAGCAGGCAGCCCACCTAGTTAGTACTCCTGAACCAAAGAGGGTCTCCAGTTTCTTAGATTCTTAGGACAAAATGCTGTTTCTTGGCTAGAGTCTCTGATCACTGTTACCACTCAGCCTTCTGAAAACAGAGGTGTCAGAGTCCAGCTGGTATGAGAAAACAACCTCCATGTCACTCAGGACCTGACTATACACAGAGCCAGCACGTGAATGGAAGACCGAGCAGCCTCAGCTTGGCCCCGACTCAGCCATGCTGGCAGCTGGAACCTGTTAAACTCAGCAGATCCCTGCCCTTATTTAGTTGCCTGGCCCCATTACCCCAGAGTCCAGGAGTTCAGTTCTAAGGTGTTTTGTCTGCAATACTCTTGGCTACCTCCATCCATTTGCAGAAAAAGTCCCTTTGGTAGACTACCTGTCTGTAGTATGTAAGGCAGGTTCATCTCAAGTAACACACACACACAGAAAGAGAGAGACAGAGACAGAGACAGAGAGAGAGAGAGGGAGAGGGAGAGAGAGCGCGCACAAACACACACACACAGAGGAGAGAGAGAGAGAGCACAGAGAGAGAGGAAGAGAGAGAGCACACACACAAACACACAAAGAGAGAACGCACACATACACACACACAAACACACAAAGAGAGAACACACACACACACACACACACACACACACACACACACACACACACACACATACTCCCTCATGCTGCTACATCTGAGCAGAAAGAATCACTAGACACGCTGGTGACCTAAAATTGTTTCTTGGATCACACTTAGGGCCCTGCTCTTACCTTCCCTACACAGTGCTGGGGCTGCAATGGCAAAGTGACTTAAAAAGCTCTGCTCAGAGAAGGCCAGAGGTATCTTTTCTCTTTTATTGAAAATAGATTCTTTTCTCATACAATATATCTGATTGTAGTTTCCCCTCCCTCTACTCCTCACAGTCCCTCCCCATCTTCCCTCCCTCCAGATTCACTCCCCTTCTGTCTCATTAGGAAAGAGCAGGCTTCTAAGAGAGAACAACCAAACATGTCAAAGTAGGGCACAAGATGAAGCAAAAACTATCATATCAAAGTCAGACACGGCAACCCAAAGGGAGGAAAATAGTCCTTAAAAAAGGCAAATGCCAGAGCCCCACTCATTCTCATAGTCAGGAGTATTTATTACTCAGGTGTTAAAAAAAAATGACATCATGAAATTTGCAGGCAAATAGAAGGACCTAGAAAACCTCATCCAGAGTGACCCAGACCCAGAAAAGACCCAGAAAGACAAACATGGTAAGCACCCACCCACAAGTGGATATTAGCTGTTAAGCAAATGACAGTCAAGCTACAATCCACAGACCCAGAGCGGCTGGGTAGAGGAAGGCGCTGGGAGGGAGACAGGGATCTCCCTGGGAAGGGATGGGGAAACAGGATAGAGTTCACTGACAGGCTGGAGCAGGAGGGATCAGGTATGTGGGGGGGGGGGGGGATGATGGGAAAGAGGGAGAGCTTGTGGGGAGACAGCAGAGGTATCTTACAGGCCACTGCCTCATAAAATATAGGACATTTTCCTCTTCACAATCAAATTGCAATGATTGAGACATGAGTCAGCTTTAAAAGGAAGTTAGTCTTTGGACAGAAGACGAATTCTTCTCCTCTGAGTGTCTTTTCAATTACTTTATTTACATGAATAATCCCTAAGCATGATCTCCCTGTGAAGAAACACCAGCAACATGGAAAGAGGTGAGTGCCAAGCGCGCACCATTGCCGCCCCAGCACCTTGATCTGTCGGCTTTTGTTCCTAGCCGAAAAGTGACAGGCGTTGTCATTGGACCTCACTGCCTGTGTACCTCACTCTGCCTTGGGCCAGGGGTCCAAGCACATCTACCTCCCCTCCCCACTGAAAGTCAACATGACCTGACATTAGGGCCAGAGTGAAGAAGAGAAATAAGCCAAGGCCACTGCCTTGTGTTTCTCTTACCTGTCACAACTGGAAGACAACCTCCCTCACCAGCGGCCCATGACTGACTCATCCATAGACTGACTCATCCATACTCCACGGTGCCAAGCACGGACCCGGGACCTAGGAGGCCTGCATCTACATCACTATCCCACAGAGTTTTTAAAATCCACCGTCACACAGTAGAGTCTAGCCCCTTCAGCCACTCCTGAGGGCTCACTCAGAGGGAGAAGAGGCCCACGCCAGCAAAGTGTCAAGCCAGGTGAGAGCCATCTGCTTCCTGGGCTCGGGGCTCCTACAGGTACACTCTCCTGGACTTTCCAGTCTGTTCTAGATGCAGCTGCGAGGAAGTTGGAGGCCCACTCAGCTCTGAATCTCATGAACCTAGAACCTCAGATGGGGAGGCAAGTGACCCTCCTCCGTACAACAACTCAGGCTTTCTGCAAAGGGGTTTAGATGGCTCAGTTTCCACCCTCTCTGAAATTCGTTTTGGCCACTTGCAAGCCTCACCTTGGTTTACTGAGACAGTTCTCCTTCTTTCTGCCAAGCCAATAAAAACAGACCGAGTGCCCAGCGCACCGCACTCGGCTGTGAGAGGGCACATGAGAAGTGGTTGCACCCACCAGGGATTTTTCAGTTTAACTGAAAGACACTAAGTCGAGAGACAAGATTAACTAACAATGTGAAGTTGTAAAGGCCAACTGAGAAATCTAGTAGATCTGGTCATTTAAAAAAAAAAATTCAGGTACTAAAGGCCAGCTCCCCATAGAGTCCTAGGTCACACATCCTAAACGCAGCAGATACTGGATTCTCACACTCTCATTCAACACACCAGAGGGCCACCTCCAGACCAAACCAGACAAAGAGGAAGAATTGGCAATAGCAACTCACACACACACACACACACACACACACACACACACACACACACACATACACACACACACCCGGGAGGTGGGGGAGCATTGAGTAAGAATAAGAACAGGACTTATCTCATTAAACCATGTGATACTAAATCAATTTTATAAGTAAAACTTAGCATAGTGCCAGACACAGAACAAGCTCTAAACAAAAGCTACTTATCCCACGAGGCACAGTAGCAAATACCTCCCATCCCCAAAACCCTGAACTTGCGGCCAGCCTAGGATAATACATGGTGAGTTGAAGGTCAGACTAGATTCTGTCTCTAAAACCAATATCATGCCAGGCCGCATGGTCGCCATCCTCACGGCGGCTGCTCCTTGTAGATAAACTATAATGCCCAATGTGAACATGTTCAGTGCCACCAAAAAGGGGATCTAATGTCTTGGGGAAGGGTTGAAATGTTGAGTTAAAGGGTGGTTTGTAGGAGTGTGCAGATAACATTTAACCATGAGCACAGAGGAGAGACAAAGCAAACGCTTGCTGGGGTCTGAACGCAACTGCTCTGTCTGGCGGTTATTAGAGCAATTTCTCTTTGCTAGCTGTGCTTTTCTGAACACTACATTTTCAGTCAGATGTATCTTTTTTTTTATGATGCTTTTTTCAAATTAAGAAGTGAGCGCATGAGTAACTTTGGGACCACTGCCTGATCTTTATTATGCCACTTGTCCAGTGGCCTTCAGCCCCAAAGATGAAGGTCTGGGATCTAGTGCTTGGTTGGTTGGTTGGTTGGTTGTTGGTTGGTTGGGTTTTGCCACATTCCTGTCCCAATCCAGCTAATGATTACTCCTCAAGCCAACTATGTAAAATGTGATGCTGTCTTTCTTCAATAGCTAACCAGGACTTAGCCATTTTAAAGACACGTTCTGAGCTGGAGAGTCACAGTAGGGATAAGCCAAACTCGCATGAGTGTATTAGTTTCCACTTCCTTCTGTTCACTGCTCAGAGTGGGAGAAAAAGAGGACAAGAGCTGGCCACAGACCAGAAATCCTACTGAACAGTACATGAGACAAACTGCAGTGCTTCCCTGAGCAACTGCCTCCCAAACGCAGCCCACCCTGGGACCACAATCGCTTAGATGCAGCTATAGGAGCCACACTTCAAAATGCAGACCTCAGCCTGCCCTTAGAAGCTACACCATGATGTACACTGTTAACCAACAATAAATGGGACTTCTGCCTGAGTCACTCCAAAAGTCTTCCCTCTTTGGGTCTCAGGAATCAAACCCAAGACGCCAACTCCAGTACCCAACACCATCCCCAAACATGTCAAGAGTGACCAGCGGTCGCAGCCAGGCCCATCAGAAAGCTCGAACCTGCAGGTATATTGTAACTGAACTTCTGGCTACTTTATTGGGTTCTTTTTCCTACCTCCCTATACCACCCTTAACCACTCCCAACCCCCAACACTAGGTAGGAGAGAAAGAAGGTTAGAGGGGAAAGAGGGTGTCAATATCGCTGATTAGGGACATCGAGTTCCTTAGGGCAAATTTGGCCTTTGTCATCAGGATATCTCGAACCAGACACCAGCAACCAGCAACCCATCAAACAATGACAAACAGCAACCAGGAACAGTAGAGGGAGGAGCAGGAGCTGGAGCCACAGGGGCAGCAAGGCACCATGCCTCTTGGGGCTCTAATACACATGTACGCTCTGAAGAGTCCCCAGAATCCCAAACGTAAACTATCTTCAGCTGGCAAAATCACACCCCTGCTAGAACATGAGGCAAATCATAGTCAGCTGCTGAGGATAAGCTGAAGCAATCCCATATCCCACACCTGTGATTGAAACAAAAACAGATTTACATAACATTTCTGTGTTTTTAAAGAAACAAAAGTTCTCACTACAGCCTGTGGTCAGAGCAAGCACAAGAACAGGAAAGAGACAGCAGGAAAGTCTCCAGCTCAAGTCCCAGTTCCACATGCAGGCTACATGACCTTGGGCCCCACTGACCTTTCTAAAGGCTCAGAGTTTACTAGCAGTGGTTCCACTCCGTAGGCTTAGGTCACAAAAGGCAAGCGGCTCAGTTCTCAGACACACTGAGTCATCCAAGACACACTGGCCTAGTTTAAGATCAACCTGTTCAGCACCTACATCAAGCAGAGAGTTCATAGGACTTGCCACTGACATGCAATCTGTGCTGTTTGTTTTCGACAGATACCCTTTCAGCCCTGGGCTCCAGCCCTGTCACCCTCAGAAACAGGTGACAGTCCCAGTTATAATGTGGTCTGACAGCAAACGTTTACTGCCAACAGGCACCCAGAATACTTGGCACAGGCAGTAAATGGGGCAGGAAACACAAATCTAGGTCGGAAAATAAAGAGTACCCCAAATCCCTGACAAGATCCTAGCCAGGCAACCCTTATGCAAAGGCCCTGGAGACAAGCTGTCTCCAGGGAGAGAATTCCACACATAAGCCTGGCTGGGATGACCTATGTCCTCAAGATCTTTCTTACCCATGATCCTATTCCCCAGCTCCCATAAAGACTCTGGTCCAGCCCTCCACTGTGGAGGCACACAATAGAAGGAAAACTGTCCTCTCAGCTTTGGATTCGACTCCCGTATCAAGTTGTCAAGTGGAGGACGCCTCACAATTGAATCACAGATCACCTGAGAACCCTGGAGGATGGCCAGCCCTTGGCACATGCGCCTGCAGCTCTGCAAGTTCTCAGGAACCGCTCATTTTCCCGGCCTGGAGAACAACCCGTGGTTAAAATGCCCAGACCTCTGTCCTCTGAGCCCACTTAGCTAACTTCTGGCCAGCATTTCCAGTCCTGCCACTTACCGTCTGTTCTTCTGGGATTCTTCCTGAGACCTCACACACTCAAGATTGATTTTATATCCCGGCTACAAACATCTATGGGCTGCCACACCCCTACCACACCACCTACGCTGAGCCCTTCTTGTTTCTCTTGTTGGAGCAGGCACTCCTTCTGGGTAGACTCAGACCAGAGCCTTTGAGGATGCAGATGAAGAGCCTGGAGAGCACAGGGACCAGTCCAGACTGAGGATGTCCTCCCATCTCACCTCCATTCCGTGACCTATGGAAAGACGACTCTGCCAGTCTTCCCTCTGGCTGAGTGACAACTGGGCAGTATTCCTCTTCACAAGGAGAGAGTATCTCAACCAGTCCCCCTGGGCTGGGGACAGGGAGGACAGGAGAATGAGTCTGCTTTTATAGTTTGTGTTTCTGATCTAACCCATGAAAACACAATTATGTGACGTGGTCTTGCAAGTGCCATTTCTATTGCTGTTTACATGATAACCTCACTTTAAAATACAGGAGGAGTTGGGTTATGCCACAGCTATGACTGCTGTAATCCACGATTACTGTTGAGATACAGACCTCCAGTGGATACACAGATCATGAATGATACTGGATGCTGATGCCAGGATCCTGAGCATGTGAGGCTGTAACCACTGAGCAACACTTCCACTCCTTCAATGGGGATATTAACTGATAATACAATACAGAGTTTTGAGATGCAATATGACAGCTTGATACAATGATATGTTTGATGACCCAACCAAAGTAGTTAGCACCTCCCTCTCCTGACTTTTTCGCATTTCCTTCTGTCCGGAAGCTTTGAACTCTCTTCCAGCTCTTCATAACATATACAGCAAACTACTGGAATGTCTTCTTATCCCAATATGCATCCTATGAGCTTCCCTCTACACCAGTGGTTTTCTACCTTCCTTTAATACAAGTTTCCTTTAGTGCAGCCCTTTAATACAGTTCCTCATGAGGTGGTGACTCCAACCATAACATTATTTTCATTGCTACTTCATAACAGTAAGTTTCTACTGTTTTCCAGGATCTTGGGCAACCCCTTTGAAAGGGGTCATTTGACTCCCCCCCCAAAGAAGTCATGACCCACAGGTTGAGAGCCACTGCTCTGTATGCTGGCCCTCTCTTTGCAGCCTCAACTGGCAGTCATAACAGCTTCTGCTTCTATGAGATCAATTTGCTTGGCTTCCACTGAGTGATCGGCAGGTAAGGCTGCACGGTCCATTCCTCTCAGCATCACACCAAACTGTGAAGAATTCATTCTCAAAAAGAAAGAGAGAGGAGAAAGGAGTGCATAGAGATGGACAGCTTGGTCAGCTACCCCAAAGAAGCAAGCTGTCCCCTTCCTGATCACTCCTCCCAGGACGGTCTGACCTCTGCCACTGTTCAGCAGTGCCCGTAGGGGAGCTTTTCCTTCCATTCACGTGACTGGGGGAGTTGGCCGCATCTGTTCTTCTGCCTTCTTCTCTTTTAAAAATAATTTGTGGTTTGTGTGTTTTTGCACAATACAGATTAGCTGGCTGTGGATGCGTCACTGCTCACACGCCATCACTCAGGGAGTTTAAAAATAAAAATCACATCTGCAATGCAAAGCTCGCATGCTCCCCTTTTAGAGCAGGGTGAAAGGCTTTGGCGCCCAGTGCATTCTTTTAAATTCAACTCGGGCCTCCATATACCAGGCCAGGGCACAGAAAGATGAGGAGGTTTGACCTGTAATATCCTGGCATCCTGCGAAAATCCATAATGTTAATCTTGACCTTGACCTTTCCGGGCTATGCCTCCAAACGCAAGGGCATATGACAAGAGTCAATAAATAATCTCTGTCTCCTTGGCTTCCAAATCAGAGGATCACAGTCTCCAGTTACAATCTACCCCTATGGTAAGCGCCCTAAAAACAAACGGGCAACTTCCCAAAATAAAATGTATACCATCCGGCACCTGGAGTTGCAATAGAGAGTAGCACGCCTATATTTGGTGGCCACCCAAAGTGATTGAAGGCTTGCTTGTGCCAACGGGGGTGGCTCAGCCCGAGTCAGGCAATCAATATATCCCTTGCTTGTCACAGTTTTCTCTCTTCTCCAGTGCAGGGTGAAATTCTTACAGCAGAAAACAAACAATATTTTATCTCTGGCCAGTTTTAGCTCTGGGCTTGGCCGTAATGGGGTAAGGCAAAATGACAACTAGACAGAAGCCATGTGCAAACTGCCTGTACAAGGGTATTGTCATTGATAACTCCAGCATTTGCCCCTCTCTTGGGTCTGCCTCCAGGCTGGCACTACTTGCCCCTCCCCTTACCCCCTAGCACCCCACCCCCACCCCACTCTGCCCCTAGCATTAAGCATACCTCTTGCCCAAGCTGACCTGGGAGCTGTGCCTCGCTGAAATACTGATTTTTAGATTGTAACAAAAATCTATCCCTGGCCTTTGAAATGGCTTGGCGCTAGCCTAGTGCCCTTCACCTTTCCTATGAACTCCCTCTTGCCCTCCTAGCACACGCTCAGATTGAGGACCACTGATGGAAATACCCAAGATGATGAGGCCTGGTACAAACCAACACTTCTCAGAATGCTTCCTTGACAAGAGCCAGGGTCACTCTATCACCGGGTACTGACATAGATTCCGAGGACAGTCAAGTTTTCTATCATTTGTTCTAACGGGGAAACTCTAAAGTTCCAGAGTCAACACAAATGTAGAAGTCATTTCAAGTTCAATGACCTCCTAAGTGTTTTTCTGGGGAAGAGGTCATTGCCCAACAATGACTTGAGGAAAGGCAGACAGTTAAAAAAAAAAAAAAAAAAAGGAAGTTGGGGCATTCCAGTGGTGAGGTCTAAAAATCTTGCTTTAACGAGCCCTCGGACAGGGCCTCAAGAAAGACATGTGCTTCCCAGAGGATCCTAAGGTATCCAGGCTGTAGACTTTAGCCAGCCCCACTACTATCACACTAAAATAGCTACTTGCTTTGCAGCAGGGCTTAGTAGAGATGCCCTAAGCAGTTGCAAGATCCCACCTAACAACACCTCAAACAAGCACCACCACAACACAAAGGGCATGAAGTAAACAATCAAAGCTGCTTTGAAACTATTCAAAGAAATATAGGCAGGATTCTCCTTAAAGGGCCATCTCCAAACCAGATGCATAGAGTGGGAAGGGCATCTTTCCAAGACAGCAACGCAATGGACAACAGCGGGGGGCTTGTGGTGAAGGAGCACAGCAATGGGAGTTAGGGCAAGGGTTCTGAGGAGCCGCAAGCTTGGCACATGGATGCTTGGTGCTAGTATGATTCAATAAACATTCCCTCTCTCTCTCTCTCTCTCTCTCTCTCTCTCTCTCTCTCTCTCTCTCTCTCTCTCTCTCTCCCTTTCCCTTTCCCTCTCCCCCCCACCCTCCTTGTCTGTTCTGGACTCATGTTGTAAATTAGGCTGGCCTCAAACTCACAGAGATGCGCCTGCCTCTGCCTCCCCGGGTACTGGGATTACAGGTGTGCATCACCACACCTGGCTCAACAAAATAAAATTTTGCTGCTAGCCATTCTACTTTTTCATCTACGCCCAAGAGAAATGTGTGCTTGCATGAACAAGAACGGTCCCCGCAGTACAGCTTATATAATAAGAAAAGCCTGAAAATAAACTAAATGTTCGACAGTAGAATGGATAAGTACATCGTGCTACACCCACCCTCTGGTAAAACTGAGTAAATTACAGCCAAATCAAAAGGCAAGGGGGAATCTCAGGAAGACGAGGCTGAATGAAACAAAAGCAAGCTGCAGGGACTGCGTGGACTGTCACTCCAGTTATACAGAGCACAATGTGTCTTTTAGGGATAAGAACTCCTGTGGGAAATTACCAGAAAGCAAGGGAGCAATGGGACGTGTATTTCTTTAGGTACCTCTGCATAAGAAGAGCACAGAAGGAACACCAAGGCAGTCGGATTCTCTTGCTGAGGCTGGTATGGGTGGCGCATGGGTTGCTCATGGCAGCACTCATCTTTCATACATCTTTTGAATGCTTGCTTTGCAGTTTTGAGACACAGTCTTATGTTGCCCAGGCTGGTTTTGAACTCTTGGGCTCAAATGACGCTCCAACTTCACACTCCCATGTAGCTGGGAATATAGGTAGGTGCCATCGAGATTGGCTTCTGAGTATTTGTGGAGGCCCAGGGTTGGCAAGGGAACTTTCATCAATTGCTCTCTGCCTTATGTGTGGAAACAGGGACTCGCGTTTGAACTCAGAACTCAGCAATAAGGCTGGTCCAGTCAGCCGGCGGGCCACAGAACTCCTGTATCTCCACCTTCTGAGAGCTAGAGCTACAGGTGGCCTCCTTCACCACATACCATCTTTAATGAAGATATTTCTCAAAAACAAAGAGTCAGAAGTCCACCACTGGTTCTGAAGGAACTGAGAGGAGGCCTTCAAGCCCAAACGGGATCTTCGGGGGAAGAAGGAACAGTAGGAAACTTGCTGTTCCAAACCCTGTCCTACCCTCTACAGCTCTAGGTCTTAGATTCCCAGGCTACATGTATGTCTTGGCTCTGTCACTTGACTAGAATCTGTTCTGGTTAAGCACTGTCTAAGGCTGCTATCAGAATATCGCCTCCTATTTCACAGAAGTGCCCAGAACTCAGTGCTCCATGGTACGTTATCCACAAACTCTGGCCCATGGGCTACATCCAGTATACCACCTATCTGCTTGCATCTTACAAGAATGGTTTTGGCATTTCCCCGTGTGTGTGTGTGTGTGTGTGTGTGTGTGTGTATGTGTGTGTGTGTGTGTGTGTGTGTTTTGGCATGAACAAATGCACAATGCAACCTGGTGCACATACAAGTGGCGGCCTACGGTTGACAGCAGGAATTCTCCTAGATCACTCTCTACATTTATCAAGGCAGAATCCCTCACTTGGAGCCAGAGCTCGCCTGTAAGGCCAGTATCACTAGCCAGTAGCTAGAGGTCTCCCCAGTCTCCAGCGTCCAAGTACTGGACTTAACAACACAGCCCGCATCTCTGTGGGCTCTGGCAGTGCTCCTCCAGGCCACATTTTCACAGCTTTAAGCACCAAGCTATCTTCTAAGACTGACGTTGGCATTTTTAGGTTAAGTTTGTCCTTTGACAATTGATACAAGTATATCACACACTCAATTTATTCCCCTCACCATCCTGTCCTCTCTCCCTTTCATTTCATAACGTAAAAGTGTATGTGAAATTCAAACATTGGCACTAACAAGGGTCTGCTGGCAAACATCCTATTTGTGTACGCAGGAGACTATAGAGCCTGCCTAAAGGAAGGCAAAAAGCCTGAAATGTTTGCACGTGACCCCTGACAGAAAATACTAGCTGACCGCTACACTGGAAATAAAAAAGCTTGTTAAAACAATCACACCAAGTATAAAAAAACAAAACAAAACAACACAGCTTGCTTCTTTGCTTAGACTGTTTATATAACTACATACAATTTATAAACTACACTTTAAAAAAAACTGAAGATGGGGGCCAAGGATGTAACTTGTTAGTAGAGCCCTGCCTACACAAGACCCTGGGTTCAACCCCCAGTACCACAAAAATCAAACAACACAAAACCCATAGGGCTGGGAATCATCTGGAAACAGCAAGACGGGGCCCAGAGAAAGGCCATCAGGAACAGCAAGCATAGCATTACCCCTGCTGGAACACAGGTCTGTACTGAGCTGCTAAAGTGGAAAGGCACGGAAAGGTGGAAAGCTTTCAGCCTGAAGAAAGCAAACAAAACTGCAATAGCTGCTCAAAGCAAAGCTCTGTCTCTCCTCAGGTGTGGAGCGGGCTCACAAGCTGGCCATGTTTTGACAACATCCCCAGTGCCAAAACTGTAGCAGGTTCTGGGCTTCCTGCAAGTAGCTGAGAGTGCAGTTCTGAGCTATTATTGGAGCAAAGCTGTGCTGGGGGCGTCTGTCAGGCTAGATGCAAAGGGCAGTGTGCCGCCCAGAACCCACGCTCTGGTCCACTGTGTGCTCTGTAATCTTTGAGGAGCACAGGTTGCATTGGCCAACTATAGACCTTGGGCCAAGTGACCCAGGTTTCTCTGAGTCCCTGCGGAGAACGTGGCCACGTGTGGGCCATCACCACGTCACCAGATACTCGGGGATGGGCCACGGTTCAGTGTAGGTGAGTAAAGAGAACACACGAGCCTGTGAGCTAACTTTAACCCAGAGACTACCATCCCCCCAGCCTCCTCTGTAAGGCTTGCCTCACCCCAGCCACCTGGAGGCCCTGTTCACCCCAACTGGTTCCTTCTGCTGTCAGGTGGCTCCTGAATTTCATGGAGGAGGGGAAAAGAAAGAGCCCATGGGACACAGGACCTAGACAGCAGGGTCTAGCTGAATAAGACACGCAACAGAATAGGAAGGCATGAGGCAAAATGTTAAAGGTAAGAACACAGGCAAGGAATCTTAACTTCGCGATGCTGCCCTGGTGCCTTCGTCTGTGTGCTGGTCTGCATCATCAGTGCGAGAGAAGTAACTGTGCCGCTTCAGTTGTACAGAGGGTCCTGACAAAGGCTGACAGGCATCAGGGGTCCCATGCTGACTCACCTGCTCCCCCAGCCTCGTGTGAGAAGGCCAACCCACTGCCTTCCCATAAAGACAGAATGAAAGGTCTACAGCTGCTGCAGGAGTTCAAGCGGGGCAAATGGTACCAGGGGATAATTGGGTTTTAATTACCAAAAAAAAAAAAAGTCTATTTGCATAGCTTTAAATTGCAAGCTTATATTCGAGCCATTGCTTTTACTCTTGTGTGACTATGTGCAATCTTTAGAAAGGTTAACAGTCACGTAGTTCAATAAACATGACGCTATAGAGAGGCACACTGTCATCCTGTCCTGCCTGTAGATTGTCATTTCATTGACAGGCATCTAGCCAGGAACTCTAAATGTGATGTACATATGAATAAATACATAATCTTACCCCCCCCCCGACACACACACACATTTATTATAGGAAAGCACAAGGAGATAAATATTTTTCTGTGAATAACGTAGAACAGGAGGCTTTCCGTGTGCCCTTCTCTGTCCTCCTCTGTCACAGCTGCAGTCTTCTCTGGGTGGCTAGAACAGTTTGTTTCAGATAGCACCCAGACTGCCGTGCACGGTACACTGCGATGTGTAACTCTCCGCACTTGTTTGTAAGATAAAAGTCCCAGCAGCAATGTCAGAGTTTAATTTCCCCTCATACTACGAGTTTATAAATCATCTCCCTTTCTGTGCAATGCTTCGGTTCCCGCTGAGAAGCAGAACACGTAGGAAGTGGGGCCAACAGACGTCTCGGGGACCCTTTTGTTTTCTGCTGTTGCTGATAGCAATATAAGGAAAAGAGGAACAGGCGGGGCAAGGCTCTGCTGCTGGTCTACATCCTACTCCCGACGAAACGTGCAAGAAAGGACAAATGAGCACACGAAATGCCAAAAAAATGCACTTAACAACTCCCTAAAGAACGGAGCCTGGAACCCTGTTTAGTCTGAGCACATCCACATGTGTCTTTTAGACAGCCATATCCTGGTTGGCTCACACCTTCCACTCCATGAGGGGAGATAGCTGTGAGGATAGTAGTGTTCTGCATATAGCCAAGCGAGGCTTTGCAGATTAGCAGCTGGTTCCTGGGCCCTCTCTCTTCTCACCATGCAAAGAAAACATTTTCTACCATGGGACTGGGAGATGCCAAGATCAGAGGCAGAAAGGATTTCCCCTATGACAAGTACCGTGCACTTCATGCAAAGACCAAGAGCCCTTTCCCAGGCACAGTCAACCTCTGGGAGTAAAAAAAATAAAAATAAAAATAAAAATAAAAATAAATAAATAAATAAATAAATAAATAAAAGTTTTCTCTTGAACAGAGAGCCATAGAGAGAAGGGCTCTAGACCTTGACTTTCTTTTTGGCTTTGGATTGGCATACGGTCATTGTACATGGTACCGACTTTCACAAACATATTTTCATATAAGTAGATAATTTGGGGAGGCGAGGCATGGGGAGGGATAGACTTTAAGCTTCTAAATGAATAAATTATACTCAGGACCAAGTTTTCTCCTGAGGGCAACAGAAGCAGGCCCATCCCTTCGGAAATGGTTTGCTTCCCTGGTTGCTGGATACCGTGCCAGGTATTATTGGTGCTGTGCCTCATGGGCAGAACGTGGGTCATTACGGTAATGACAATATCTAAGGACTTGGGGTCAGGGGTACAAAACTGGAAGGGTCTAAAATGGGTTCCAGGTTATAAGGAAAAGCTGGTATTGCGCGCGCACACGCACACACACACACACACACACACACACACACACACACACTATATGAGGTCCTTCCTTAAGCAATGTTCTCATGAAGATTGGTGTTTTCATTTTGGAAGCCCCACTTTGACAGCTGTATGTGGGCAGGCAAGGCTCCACAGTAAGCCTGCACTAGGGAGCCAGGCTTATGACAGGGACAGAGAGGAAAGTAACAATGACAATGGGCAATGACCATAACCCAGAAGTGTGCCAAATGCTTTACAATTAACTCCACAAGCTGACCCAACATCCTCTTGTTTTCCTAAACATGATCCCCGAAGGGTTTACACTCAGCACCCGTTGAAAAGATTAATCCAACAAGGAGACATAAAAAGTGCTAACTTGTACTAGATGCCATTAGAGCAGACAGCAACAACTTTACATAGCGGAGAACCCACCCACTGGGGTGGGTGACAGTGGTGTGACCTTTACCACAGTCATCCCCAAGCCTTCCTCATGTCCATCTGCAGCTGATCCTGTTCTCAACCCCAGCCCCGATCCCCAAGCCACTTTCTTGCTATAAAGGCATACGATAACAGTTTAAGGCAAAACTCATTAAATCATGCTCGAACTTTACCCCCTCCCCCTTCCATCAAAGACATTCAAGGTACCTAAGAGCTACTTTGGACCAGGCAGCACTATTTTTACCATGGACAACTTCATACCATATGCCATGTGCCTCCCACCTTTTTTCCTCACTGGCAATGATACATTTGGTGTTTTGGCATTAGGAATTTAGTTTGAGTCATTTTTCTTAAGAGCCAAACACATATCGAATTAATATGACCCAAAGCCAAATACAGTACCCTTTACATTTTAGGCGTCACTCTATGCACAAAACAATAAAAACATTATTCCAAATACACTTCCATCTTTATAGTCCCCACAGAGGCTTATAAACACTAATTCTTTAGTAATTAAAACCATACAAATACTCTGCTGTTGAAAATGACAAAAGAGATGGCTCAGAACATCTGACCTGAGAGAATTTTGCTCAGACACCCAGTGGCCTCCATAAGTTAATTTTTTCCTACCTTAAAAGGCAGCACAGAGATTAACAAGTCCTGCCCTTCTTCCAAATTCCTGCCCTTTCTCAGAGGGAGAAGATTAGCTTCAGGCTTCTCCTCAAAAACCCACTGTCTTCCAAGTGCTTTGACACTCCCTCCCACAAAATCTGGAAGGCCTCGCATCACTTTTCCTGGGAGGCTTTTTCACCCTCAGGCCTTTGCTTAGTTTCCCTGCCTCATCACATCCCTACCCAAGCCCAACCTCACCATTAACAAGGTAGACCAGTAGTCCTCAGTTCCTCCTCTACTCAGCAAGTACCAGCAAGGTACAAGGATACCTGAGGGTACCGTGGGCCTTGCCTCCTCATTCCTGCCTTCTACTCTGCCAATGTGTCTCGCACCATGCTCAGCTCCATCCTTGTCACATGCCCATGTCTCAGAAACACGAGAGCCCACGGACATTGTCTTCTGGATCTTTCTGTAAGAGGCTGCCCATATGTACTCTTCAATGTCACCAAGACACAGCAGTCACCTCTTTTCAGTACCTTCCCCCGACACTTCCTCCCCTATCCAGTTGAGGCCCCAGGTCCTTAACATCAGCACTGAGCTAATCTTTGCCTGTGGATTGCCTCCCCTCTCCTATAGCCAGGGAAAATCATTCAGGCAATATTATAGTCCCCATGACACTCCTTAGGACTTTAAATAGTTCTAAAGTACTGGCACGGACCAGCTCTGACCCAGGGGATTCTGACCCCTTTTTGAGATTTCTAGAGATACTTTGGTGATCACATGTAGGGAAGGCAGGCCCTTGTAGTACCTAGTGAATAGAGGCCAAGGATTCATTAAATATCTTATTTAAAAAAAAAAAACAAACAAGGGCCAGTCCCACCACAAAGAACGAGCTGCCCCAAAAATATCATTAGGATGTTGAATTTGCAATTATCTTAATATGAAAAGTAAAAAAAAAAAAAATTAATCAAAGCTGATAGAACTGAAGCCAAGAGAGCCAGACATAAATGCACAGCCCTCTTCACTTGCAAGGGCCAATGTAGCCTCTACCAATTAGTTCAGTATTAGTATTTGCTTAAGGAAAAAAAAAAGCCAAAGCTAAGAATGAAATTGTATTTTGAAGAAGACTGTGACCTCTGGTGCAGGTGGCCCCACCTGCTCAGGGTCTGCACAAAGGGAAGCATATGAGCATTTATGCCTGTGAAAGCGATCATCCTACAAAGAGGAGGCCGACACAGGGGACATAAATAGCACACAGAAGGCCCTGAAAACAAACTGATGAACCAGCAGCAAACAGTCCCATGATCATCCATGGGTTGTTGGCAGCGAGCAGAGCCTAGTAACAGGAGCGGGGAGGTGACTGACATTGAGCCAGATGATAAAAAATGTCCACACAGGATTTTGCCGGTGCTTCTTTGCACAGTGTGCCTCCCAGCCCCCACGTATGCCCTGAGCTCTAGCCCGGAGAAGCTTAATCTTTTATCAGCATGGTGTGGTATGCGTTCCCAACAGGCAGTGGCTCTCAACCTTCCCAGGGCTGTGACCTCTTAATACAGTTCCTCGTGTTGTAGTGGTGTCCCTCCACCATAAAACTATTTTCGTTGCTACTTTATAACTAGAATTTTGCAACTGTTATGAGTTGTAACATAAATATCTAATATGTCAGATATCTGATATGTGGCCCCGTATGTAAGAGGGTTGTTTGACCCCCAAAGGGGTCACAACCCACAGGTTGAAAATCACTGCCATAAGATTTCATTTAACGAAAGTTGTCCTTGACTAAAAAGAGTTTTAAAAGCACTGTCCGGGATCTAGAGCTACAGCTCAGTGGTAGAGTGCTTGCCTGGCGCACACAAGACCCTGGGGTTTGGTCCCTAATATCAGTAAATAAACAGATGCATTGTTTGGGGTCTGTGGGTCAGGGTACATCCACCAAGAGTCATAGCTGCAAGAAACAGAAAACAGCACTGGCTGGTTGGAAGAGGAAGCACCACGGTACAGGACCCTTTGAGCAGTTCTACAGGCAGCAATCCTGAGTACCACCTCTCCCTGCCACCAGTCACAAAGTCTCTGCTGTTCACCCAATCCCTCCATCCTGTGTCAACTGTCCCCACAGCCAGATGGAGCTCTTCATATTCCCTCTGCTTTCGGATAAGTGCCACTGTCCCTTGATCTGAGATCAGCAGGGATCCACTGTGCTGGCCAAAGGAGCCTCCACTGACAGCTTCTTCAGTGAGTGGTGAGCACTGCTGTCCACCAAGTCTCAAGGAAGCTGATTCCTCGGGCTCTGAAGGAGCTCAGAAGGACAGCACAAAGGTAGAAAGCACCATGACCTCACGAGCGGGAGCCCAAACACTGTTCATATGTCTTTGTGTTTTGAAAGTTTCATGTAAAGAGTCAAGTATGAGAAAGGCAGGGGGAGAAGGAGGAGATGGAGGAGGTGGAGGAGGAGTTAGAAGAAAGAGGAGGAGGAGGAGGAGGAGGAGGAGGAGGAGGAGGAGGAGGAGGAGGAGGAGACTGTGCCTCACAGTCTAGCAGTCTAGCCTTGAACTACACAAAAATACAAAGTCAAGGTTCCTGGCTCCCACTCTAGCCGCCACCAGACTACTGGATGACAAGAGAAAGTCCCTGTTCCCATCTAAGTTGCATTGATAGCAAATCAGATGCCAGGTACCACTGGGCTCGTCTAAAACGAGCTGCAGGGGAGAGCTTGCAAACAATTAGTCAGAAGGCAGAATCCTGCCAAGCGCGTTACAGGTTCTCCCAACTGTACGTACTCACTGACAAAGTGAAGGAAGCAGAGATCTAATTAGCACCAAAGATAAAGATCTATTTTTAAGATGGGTATATTTATAGCTCTCACATAGCCAGACACTCTGTGGGTGGAGACATATACAAACATATGTCTATGGTCAGACACATACAAACCTGGGGACACATGAGTCGCAAAAAGGGGTTTAGAAAAGTGAGACTCCATGAATTGACCCTATTTGAACCATGAAAGATAATGTCGAGGCTGCTGATCTCAAGTTCGACCTGGAATAAAGACTGACTCACTGTTAGATTTATCGTGCACAAATAAAATTGGGTTAAAATGTAAGTATTTTTAATTTAGACACATTATTTTTGGTCTGTTTGCCTATAAGCCAGCAGCATATGTTTTGGCTTTTCTGAAAGGTCCATTAGTATCTGTGCATGTACTCACACAAAAATATACTTGGAAAATCTAAGGTTTACAGTATAGGAAAAAAAATCACTCATTTATTCCTTAAAGATATAAAGCAAGGAAGATAAAGCATAGGAAGCTGGAAAGACAGCTAAGTCAAAAAGGTGCCTTCCAGGCAGATGCAAGGACCTGAGTTCAAATCCCCAGCACCCATGTAAAAAGCTGGGCATGGTGGAACACACCCATAACCACAGCACTAGGAAGGAGGGGCAGAGACAGGCAGAGCCCTGAAGCTCCCCTGGAAACTAGCCTAGAAGAATCAGTGAGAATCAGCTTCAGCGAGAGACGTGTCTGAATAGGCAACGAGAAGAGAGCAACCCAGGAGAGACACCAACCTCCATCTCTGGCTTCCACATGCACGTATGTGCCCACACCTACACCAGCAAGTTCATACACCACACACAAATATGCACAAATTAAATTAGAACTTTTTAAATATATAAAGAATGGAGAAGGGCAAAATTAACTAAAATAAATGAGAAGGACACTGGAGATAAATCTGGTAGACAAAACTGAGGCCTCCAGATATATGAGAGGACTCTGAGGCCTGGCCCACTGGACTTATTTCTAATTAGGGGGTCTTTAGAAAACTGGTCCTGAATCATAGATAAGATGGTCTGTGCCCCAAGGTCATACACTTTATGCTTAGTGAAAGGTGTTGGGCCATAACACAGATGTTTAGGACACAAAGCTGTGTCCTCACAATGGATTACCCATTACTTGGGGGAGCAGTGGTTATCAGGAAGCGGTGGTTCTTTTTTGAGTTATGTGTATGTGTGATTGTGTTAGCTGTTGGAGCCCCTAGGGCTCAAGTTACATGCCACTGTGATCTACATGATGTGGGTAGTAGCTACTGAACTCAGGTCCCCTCCATTTTCTGAGATGGAAGGTCGCTTTGGTAGCAAGTTGAGCTCTTTTTCCTACCACAAAGAAATTATCCCAAATTATGTCCTGGTGCAATGACTCCATGACTAAATAGCAAAAAACAGGGCAAAAAAACGCATCGGGACTTCTTCCCCCCACCCCCCAGCTTAGCACTAAGTTTAAAAATACATGCTCCTGCCCCCTGAGCTGTCTCTTCAAAAGCAAGCTTGGCCCTCTGCAGTCCCTTGCCTTTCAACCTTCCACCCGGGGCTGACGGAGGCTGAAGGTCTTCCCTAGCTGCTGGCACTCTGTTCCTGGGAACCTCTCAGTCTCTAGAACCATGAGCAAAACAAATTTCCACTCAGATAAATCACCCCATTTAAGGTGTTCTGTTACCATTGCCAGAAGAAGGGCTAATTCCTGAGGGACGTATGTGCGTGAGGGAGATGATCAATGTGATGATAAGGACAATTAAACAGCAGGACAGCTCTCCCCAGAAGAAGGGAGCGGGAGCTGTGTATGTGTGGTAGATGCACAGCATGAGCTCAGCGCTTCTGAGTACAAGGCCTTCAGAAGCAGTCGCTAGCTGGAAGTCTTCAGGACTCAGAACGTACTTTTGTGAATTAATATCATAATTCCCACTGATATGCCTAAGTGCATCTAAGTACCTCTTTACACTGAGAGGGGATGGGAGGGGCACTTAAGAAGAAAGGGCAATTTAGACACACAAAAAAAAGCAAAGGGAAGTGGAGCCTGCACTCGCTGATGACAGGGTCCCATCAAGTGAAGGGTATGACTCAGCTTGCCACAGCTGGGGTTCAGAGAGATCAGGAAATAAACACGCGGCATGTAATTTCATCTGTGCATGGCGGCTTTGCCAGGGTCCTGCAGCAGGTGCTCCTTCAAGGCAGTTCCCTGGCCTGGGCGGGGAGAGGCGGGGAGCTATGAACTGCAGGTACGGTAGTGACATTGCCAGAGTTCGCCTCTCACGGCAATCCCTGGCATGCTGTGCATTACATCCCGGCTTCGGATAAATGTGTTTAAACATCCGTCCAAAACACATAACTTAAACGTGAAGCTGGAGGACACTCAGTACCTCTGAAGGACTCTGCTAAGAGCCCAGCTCAGACGCAGCACTGCTGCTCCCAGAATCATGGAGCACACAGCAAGCGGAAGCTGCCAAGCTCTTCCCAGATGGAGGCTTGTTGGGGTAGGATGCTCGTACTTGCTTCTATTACAAAGAAATCAGCCCAGATCATGTCCTGGTGTGATGACTCATGACTAAGTGCCAAGAAAGAGAAGACAAACAGTCAGCGCAGCACCATTTTTTTTTTCAGCTTAGCAATAAGTTTGAAAATAACCTAACCCAAGGCCTAAATATAGATGTTTCTCCAAAGAAGGGACGTAAACAGACAACTAACACATGGGAAGATGCTAAGCATCACTGGCTACTGGGGAAATGGAATTCAGACCCTGATAACGCTATTCCGCGTCCAACAGAATGGCCATGGTCAAAAATCAGAAAACAATACGTGTTGACAGGAATTTGGAAAATGTGAGCCTTCGTACTCTGCTGATAGAAAAAAAAAAATTATCCCGATGTTCTAGAAAGCAATCTGGCAGTTCTTCAAACTGTTAAACAGAGAATTACCTGTGACCCAGCAACCTGACTCTCTGGATCTAGTCAATAGCAATGAAAATGCCTTCCATATAAAAAACGTCTTCATGTACGTTCAAAGTCAGTATTGTTCATAATAGCCAAAAGGTAGAAAAAAGCTATCATCAACCGGTATAGTGAAATATTACTCAGCTCTCAAGGAAAAAAAAAAAAAGGAATGCCGACACACCACAACACAAATGAACCTTGAACCTTGAAACATGCAAGATACAAGGAGTCCAATTCAAAAAGCCAAGTGCCCAGAAGAAGAAGAAGAACATACAGGCAATGGGCAGTGACAGCCAATACATACGGAGCTTCTTTATGAACTCATCAACACGCTCTGGAATTAACTAGGCACGAGTTGCACAATTTCGTGAATATAATAAAACCCAGTAACTGTCACTTTACTGTCATGAGCCGCATGGCGGAGAAGTCATATTTCAATTACAAAAACAAACCCAGCCTCCACCCAGCCCAGCACTGCTGGCCTCACCATGACAGACTGGGTGACTTCCCAGGACACCGACTGACAACCACCTCAAGCTCCCTAACAGACACAACTTCCCACAACTCGCGCCGACTCTCCGGCCTCTCTAGGAATAGAACTGTCCCCTCCTGGCCCTGCTGTGGCCTCTCCACGTTTACAGATTCTCTGCCTCCGTACGTAAAGGAGACGAGGCCTGCTCCCCTGCTCACCAGCTGAGTGCCTTCCCACAAACTTGCTTAAAAATCTTCAAGGAAGTCCTCATGTGTTTGGGGTGACCTTTTCTTCACACTGTGTGAAGGCATGCCTCTGTATTTTCAATTGTTAGTTCTATACCAGCAGAGAGCTGAATGCTGGCAGGATACTGCTGTTGGCATTTCCCTGGCCCATCACCAGCCTTATATTTTGTAAATATTCATCCTTCCCCGCTTGCCTACAGGCCATCTAGGACTGCACCAGAGGTTCTAATCGGTTGTAATAAAGACCTGACGGCCAATATCTGCTCAGGAAGTGGAGGATGGGACTTCCGGGAGAAGGAGGGATGCTAGCAGAAGAGGCAGATGTAAAAGACGTGAGAAGCAAACACAGAGGGAGCAGACACAGACTGCAGTGGAGCAGAGAAAGGTATAGAGCTAGCCGTGGGGTGGGCTGTAGGCTACATAGTTGTGTTACGCTTGGGGTGACCAGGAGACTGCCTAAGCCAGAGGCCTAGCTAAGCTTTAACCTATACAGAAGCCTCATGTCATTTATACTGCTGACAGGTCCAAAGAAAGTCCCACTCATGTATATGGTAGATGAACCATACTCACTTGTTGGTGTGGGGATGAAATTAGCTACTGGATATAAAATGCTTGTAATGGCACTTGAAATAAATTAAATAACTTATTTGTTCGTGGCAACATATTCTTGCCACAAATTTCTTAGGGCTAGTGTGCCAAAATTACGATACTGAACACAGCTCCCGCCCTCGTGAAACCCTCATTTTAGGAGGGCGAATGGCATCCACACGCAATTGCGGTGCCTACTATGGTCAGGGAGATCTGGATGGGAGCCCTTAACTGGGCACTTAATAACTGAAGTCAAAGAAAGCTTGGCTTGCGCTGGCTCCAGGACAGGCACTCTGGATCTCACCTTCTCACTGCGGGTCTAAAGGACACAAAGTTCTAAACAGCAGACAGACACCAAATCCCTACCTGAACTCAGTGACTAAGGTCTGGCCAGCTTATGCATCCATATTACCTGGGACTAAGGGCAAGCACCAAAGTTGGCAGACTAAAAGATGCTGCCTGGGAGTGGTGGTGGACCACAAGGCTTCAAGGCAATGGAATTTTTCCAGGAGGGTGCCCAGACTGGCACACCTGAAGGGCAGTGCAGGGAAAAGTAACCCCAGTTCCCCAAAGCTAGGCCAGACATACTGTGGCTCATAAGAAAGCTGTCCTCATGTCAGAGGACAGTGTCACCAGCTTTTATCTGTGCACTAAATGCCTGATATTATCCCACCAGAAAAAGTCAGAGATGTGTCTTCCTCGCAAATGGCCAAGAAAGACATATTGGTCGACTCTTCCTAAGTCATCTTCTTATACACTGATTGATGGGGTGCCCTCATACTTAATAAGTCCTAACCCATAGTACCCCAGAATGTGGCTATGTGAAGTTAAGGTCTGCAAAATGAACGATCCCCTCATCCAATATGACTGGTCCTCACAAGAAGAAGAAATCTGGATGTGGATAGGCAGAAGGGCCATGTGAAAACAAAGAGAGATGAAGGTCAGCTACGAGGCAGGGACCCAGCCTCAGGGAAACATAAAACAAAGACCACTGCAAAGTCACTGGTCACAGTTCCTTGGTCAAACATGGAGACAATGAATTTTAGCTGTTACGTCACCAGTACTGTATCATGGTTACTCTCTTGACTGAGACACGCCCATCTACAGAAACCACTGTTCCTCTTCCTCAGAATTCCAGGTACTTGGCAGAAAATAGAGGTCACTTTCCTTCCTCAGAGTAGAAGGGATTTCTGAGACTCAGAAGAAATGTATACATCCAACAGAGCTGATCAATCAAAGTATCATGTAGACAATGTTTTGGTCCTCCTTTCCTTCCTTCCTTCCTTCTCTTTCTTTTTCTTTCTTTCTCTTTTTTTTTTTAATTTTTTTATTTTTACTATGGGAGAGAGACAGGCCTTAAGACACTGAAGGGTCTCACCACGGACCTCAGGGTTCCTGGACACAACCCTGCCTCAGGCTCCACAGTGCACCACCCTCCTGACCTAACACAGTGGTTTTCATGACCACGAATACTGTATCTGAGCCCGGTGTGGTGGCGTATGTCTTCACTCCAAGCATGCAAGAGACAGAAGCAGGCAGACCTCTGAATCTGAGTCCAGCAGGGTCTACACAGAGCTCTAGACCAGCCAGGGCTACCCACAGAGACCCTGTCTCAAAAGACTATACATCAGTTAAAAACACTCTATCTAAAATCAGGGCTTAGGATAACCATTGTGATCTTGCCACCTGCTCATCCTCCAGATTATTTCTGTGCCTTGATTTGTTTGGATAATGTCAACAAATTCTTGCTTTTCATAGATAAGTGGCTGCACACGGTGACATTTTGAACATCTTAGATGCTCTTCAATAAGTTTACCCTGGAATTAGAACAATAAAAGCAACTTTTACTTCTAAGTCAAAATTAGCAACCTCTAACAATGGCTTATATGTTTATTATAAATGTGGAATCATCAAAACAAATCATCACCGTTTTGCCTGCTGTTGGACTGTGTTCAGTTCAGTTCACATACACTGAAATGCTTGCCTCAGTCACTGGGAGACTTCACACATATTCCACATTAAAAAAAAATACATAAATAAATAATCTTTAAAATTCAATTCAGAGCAATTTTAAAAGACTGCTGTGAACTCTAAAACTTCGAAAAATGTTTTATGAAGCATAGAGTCCAGCCTTCTTTCTTAAAAAAATATGTCCCAGCTCAAAGTAATTCACAGGTTTCATAAGCAGTGAAATTTAAAACAGTAGTTCTCAACTCTCCTAACGCTGCAACCCTCTAATAACAGTTCCTCGTGCTGTGGTGACCCCCCAACCATAAAATTATTTCATTGCTACTTCCTACCTGTAACTTTGCTACTGGTATGAATTATAATATAAATATCTGATATGCAGCCCCTGTGGAAGGATTGTTAGACTCTCCCCTCCCCTCCCCCCAAGGGGGTCTCGATCCACAGGTTGAAAACCAACTGTTTTATACCCTGGTAACCAATACAAGTGTTCAGTCAAAGAAAAATAAAATTGCATAGAAGTTCATTGCTATTTACCTGGCAGCTGAGATGAAGAATTTAGGAAGAATTGGTACACTGGAGCAATCAGCTTATGAGTTTATAACCAGCCACATCTTTTGAGTCAACTTTACAGAAAATGGTGAGTGACTAGGAACTTCACTTACTGCCCAGAGTCTGCAGTCTCCATACTCTGCAACACTCTCTAGACCAAGTAACCTGGGCACTGGTACCAGTGTCTATTTTGTTGTGTTTCTGCTTGGTTGAGATTTTCTTTAATTTTGTTTGGTTTGAGATGGGGGGGGGGGTCTATGTAGCTCAGCCTGATCTCAAATCCACAATCTATTTTTCTGCCTCCCAAATGCTGGAGTGACAGGCATGTGCCCCCATACCTGGCTAGTGTGCTTGGAGGTTCATCTACATGGGCTAGTGGTTTTACACACCAAAAAAAAAAAAAAAAAGTTTATTCGCTTTTCAGCAACTTCAACTTAAGAGACTCGGCAGACTGACCCTTTCCTCTGTCAATTCAGGCTTGGGAGGCCCATAGCACACTGAACATTCCTGACTGGATCCGCCGTGCCTGTGGGCAGCCAGCACTTGCCAGGAGCAAACGGTATGAGTCCCAAGACTGTTAGTGCCCGTAGCACTCATTACTACTCTCTCTTAAAATATGACATCAGTGAACAAGAAGCATGAACAGAAAGAGAAATTATTCCTAAGAAAATGAAGATGAATGTTTGGAAAGAGTCTATAAAAACAAATAATGTAAGAAACTGCTGCCAAAAAAGGTGTAGGCAAGATAACTATAAAATACTCAAAAGTCATATATATATATATATGTGTGTGTGTGTGTGTGTGTGTGTGTGTACGTATATATGTATATACACACATATATGTGTCTGTGTGTATGTGTATATATATGTATACATATACATGTATGAGTATGTGTGTATACACACACACATATGTATGTATACATGTATATATACATGTATACATACATATACATATACATGCATGTGTGTGCATATATATATATATACACACATATATATGTATATATATATATACAGTATCTCACATCCAGTTTGCTCTGCAAATATCCTTGCTCCACTTTGAAGAAGCAAAGGCCAGAGCAGACACATGCTCTCCCAGGCATGGTGGCACTGCTATGTGTCCACATGCTGAAGGATCTCAGAGCAGAACAGGAAGGAGAGCAGCTAGTCCAGACACAGGCTGATCCTCCCGGAACTTTCTAGCCATCAAACTTACACAGTAACTGCTGCGACTGCAATTCACACTCCACTATTGAAAAGCCATGTGACTCTGGCAGAGGTCTCGGCTTCGCTGATCAATCCTTTTATGTCCATTAGTCAGGGACAAAGATGACGGTCACAGGTGACACTGGCCAACCTCAGGCCTCAGCCACACCAAGTCCAGCGTTAACTGTCAGTTTTTGTTCTCAGAATACGTATTGCTACCAAACAGACATAAAAGCTCCAGCCCCATCGGGTGAAGAGACAGACAGGAAGTATTTTACTGTTTAAAGTGAGGCTTTAATATTGGAGAGCTCCGTGCTCGGAGACAAGGTTTCTCTGTGTAGCCTTGGCTGTCCTGGACTCGCTTTGTAGACCAGGCTGGCTTCGAACTCACAGTAATCCGCCTGCCTCTGCCTCCCGAGAGTGCTGGGAGGCACAAATGGCAAAATGACACCTGGATCTGCATCGGCAAAGGCTTCTACCAAGAAGTGAGAAAAGAGGGACCAGTGTCCACATTGAGAAGGCCACTTAAGCCAATCATTGGGATTTTCAGACAGCAATTGCTTTACTTTTCCTTCTACTTAAAATAGCAGAAAAGGAAATCGTGTCATTTGCAGGGATGAAGTGGAGATCATCATGTCAAAAGGAGTAAGCCAGCTCAAGACAAATATACTGTGCTTCCTCTCAAATGAGTGATCCTGATGGTTTGTTTGTTTGTTTTTTATTCAGATTACATCTCAATTGTCATCCCCTTGCTTGTCTCCTCCCATTCCTCCCTCCCTCCCTCTTTCACCCTATTCCCCTCCCATAGGTCTGTGACAGAAGGGGACCTCCTCCCCACCATATGGTCACAGCCTATCAAGTCTCATCTTGGTAGCCTGCTTATTCTTTCTTTGAGTGCCATCAGCCTCCTCACCAAGGGGAGGTGGTCAAATATGGGGCACCAGAGTTCATGTCAGAGTCGGTCCCCGCTCTCCACACAACTGTGGAGAATGTCCTGCCCATTGGCTAGATCTGAGTAGTTTTTTTAAAAGTGTGACACTGTTGAAAGGGACTATTTGGGGAAAGCAGTGGAAACAGCAGTGGGGTGAGAAGGCTAGTGGGCGGCAAATGTTAACATCCACGTCACACGCATGAAACTGTCATGATGAAACTGCTTACTGTATTTTTTTTTTAAACATTAATTTCTTTAACCTAGACTGATTTGCTCAAACAGCTTTAGAGGAGGTTTCCTTTGAACCAGTTATTGGATCAATATCTTAAGAAGCAATCTATCTTAAACCCCGCTCTAAGACTCCATGCTTTAAAATAGCCTGAGTAGAGAAAGTACCAATGTGAGCCTCCAGAGTTCAATCAGGAAAGAAGCCTGCAGATCCCTAGAGCAGCAGGATGTAGGAGACACAGGCAGGAGGGCAGCCTTCCCCTGGTGAAACACTCCATTTCAGGACTTGACAGCAGCCTCGCAATCAAAGGCCCTGGCCTAACAGCTTAATCAGGTAATGGCTGGACCAAAATAGAATCCTCAGGAAACAAGGACTGGTTGAGAATTAGCACAAATCAACATTAGTTAGAGAACTAGAGACAGGAAAACGAAACAACAAAAACCACCACAACGTTATACCAGACTTCGGAGAGATCCTAGACTTATTTTATATGACATGTTTACTACAGGATAACCTCCATAGGCTCCTAACCACCGGGATCCACCTGTGTGGCATCTATCAGTCACAACAGTACAATCACTGATGCGGAAGGCCTGTGTGCAATCAGATGCAGTACGGCCAGGATGCCTTCACCCTGCATTTTTGTAGCATCTCCTTAATGTTTTATGCAGAATTACCAATATAGAATCCCACCTTGCTGCCTCTACAGCAGGTAAGGGCAGGTATCTGTGATGAGTAAATGGACTTGTAGTGAAATGCACCCTTTTATTTGCTACTAGCAAAGATTATTAAGGACTTGTGGATTAAAACCTTTGGTTTTGTTTGTTGTGATTGTTTGTTTGTTTGTTTGTAACAGGGCCTGGCTCTCCAGGAATTTGCTTAGTAGACTAGGCTGGCCTTGAACTCAAAGAAATCCACCTGAGAGCCGGGCATGATTGCGCACACCTTTAATCCCAGCATTCTCGGGAGGCAGAGACAGGCGGATCACTGTGAGTTCGAACCCAGCCTGGTCTACAAAGCGAGTCCAGGACAGCCAAGGCTACACAGAGAAACCTTGTCTCAAAAAACCAAAACAAAACAAAACAAAAATCCATCTGCCTCTGCTTCCTTGGTGCTGGGATTAAAGATGTGTCACCACGCAAGGTTCACAGAATTATGATAGGGGCAGCTGCTTCTTGTGCTGACTTTTTGTATGCTGTTCTAGAAGAAAGCTTCTGTGTTTCTAAGTATTATAAATTATCAACCTGAGTAGAGAGAAGGCTCAGTTTGGTCCTCAGTCCTTAACTCTGCAAGAAGGGGAAGGCACAGAGGGGGTGCTAACTAACAACCCCAATTGTTGCCACATGTCTCTATGTTAAATGCCAATCCCGCTCTCGCAGTGAGCTTGTTCCCAAGGATGGGCCTCACTCTCCCCTAAGGCGGAAGTTTCCACAAACCCAGCGGAACCAAGCCGACTGGTACCCAATCCCTGTGCTCTCTGGCCTCTCAGCAGTGTTCACATCCTCCCTCATATTGCACACTCTCTTGGTAACTATCTGTCGTATTCCTACCTCCTTTCAAGACCATCAGTTTCCTCAATATGGGGCAGGGCTCTGCGCCACTGACCTCATGAAGGAATAAACGTAGAGTAGGTGCTCAATCAACAAGGAAACTATTATAAATATCTTCTGACGACAAGGTACCTACAGTCCCTAACCATGGTCTTGTTCTACATGTCATTGATGCTGAAAGCATACAGCACCTTGCCAGATGCCACTCCGGGGTAGAAGCCAGGCCATAGGCTCAAACGGCTATGGGTACCCAAGATCCTACCAGAGTACATCGGGCACAGGGCGGAGCGATGAGGTCAGAGACGTGTGTCATGTTCACACAGTACACAAGCATGCCAGCTGGCCCCAGAATTTCTGAAATGCCTCTGAGTCTGTCTGCTAGGAATTTCAAAGTGCTTCAGACATCATCCCAAACACAGACAAATACCTACAGCGTTTACCTCTGACTAGGTGGTTCATATACACCCACTTCATCTCCCACGCACTCGCTACCCCTGAAGCAACAGCCGCCTGTTCCTTTACAGCTCCCAAAACTCCAGCCATTCAGGCCAAAGCAGCCATAACAGCATGGCAAGAATTCATGTCGCCAGCATCTGCCTCCACCCCCAGATTTTTCCATGCCCAGCTCCTTGCCATCCACCAGCATTTAGAGGAGGCCTTCCAAGACTTCCATTTATCTGAACGAGCTTCTCTGTACCTCATCTCCGTCATCCTCAGCCTTCGCACACACCTGTCCTTGGGTACCTGTGTACGACATGCTCATCTCCCTATGCAGAAAGGAAGTTCCAGCAAAGCCCCCGCTTTGTCTCAAACAGACTGCTACCCAGAGAAAGAACGGAAAAAAAAAATTGCTTGAATGAATGTTTAATCACCTGGAAAAATCAACAGTATCAAACCTCCACAGGCCCTTGACATTAGACCCCAAAGAAACTCAACCTTTTCGAAAAACAAACACAACCCCTTTCCTTTCTGTGAAATAAACCCTGAGTGATGCCCGCACTGAGAGCTCCCTTCACTGACCCCACCTTCTCTTACAAAGCCACGACAGTCTTCGTGCAGACCACCTTTCTGTCTGGAAATGACCCGTCATTCCTTGGCTCTGCGAACCGGAACTCCACCTTGGAGTAGAGCCCAAGGTCTCAAGCTCACAGTGAGGGCCAAGCAGAGAGGCCTTGACGTCCTCTCGAATTTGCTCCACACATCTGGCTACCACCCCATCCTTTGGAGGAACAAAAACAGGAAAGGCACAGAGGCCTCCCGAGGCTGAGACCATTTCGGGGACTTGGGTGAAGCCATGTTTCTTAAAGGCCCTGATGTTTGACCCAAGACGGAGAGGAAACAATGAGCTATGGACTGGATAGAGTCAGAACAGGACATGGAAGGACGTACTGAGTGTGGTAAAATATGCACCCAGTCCTGGCTCTGAGATCAGACAGAAAGCCTAGCTTCAAATCCTGGCTCCATCATCTGTATTTCTTAAGGTCACAGGGATGTTATCTTAACCCTCAGAGACTCTTTTTCCATAGCTATCAAAGAAGATGGCACCATGCTAAGTGGTTTTGCCCCCTGGGGAGATATAGATGATATAGATATAGATATAGGTAGATATAGGTATAGATATAGATATAGGCATAGATATAGATGTAGGTATAGGTATAGGTATATTATAGTATATATATAACATTTGCCTCATCTATCTACTTTTTAATGAGTCGATTATTCATATGGAGAAAATAAATACACTCAGATACCAAATCAATCTCTGTGAGTTAGCAAAAAAAAAAAAAAAATCTGGGCTCAGCACACTGTTTTGACAGTGAGCCATACAAACTGACTGGCATTTACTTAATTCTGTCATAGAGGTGAGCCAATCTGATCCCTGAATTATGTTTATACACGCACCCAGCAAGAGTGCATTCAATACATAGTTTTCAATGAATGAACTGAATGACAAGATGAACTCTATCTCTGTGGATCCCACTAATCGAGCCCGACAGACTGAAATCTCTTGGTGGTAGGCTTTTTTCCTATAACTGTCCATGTTGCCAGGCATTAATCTACCTGTGCTTTGGCAGTGAGGACTCAGCAAGAAATGAGATGAACACCATTAAAAAAGCTAACTACTTGGACACGTGGAGTTTCCTTCTGCTATAGAATGTAGGGAAAACAGGCACTTGGGAAGTGAAATTTATGTTTCTTTTTGAAACTACCCATCAGTTCTCCCTGAGCTTAACTTCAGAATCCAGAGGGACACTTTAAGCTGGAGCGATCGCCTGGCAGTAATCACTGAAGGGGCATTCCTCACGCTGACTGTCCCTGCATTTTGCAAGGATATTTAGCAGAAGCGCTCTCCTCTTTCATTCTTGCTCCACAAATACTGAAGGAGGAGGAACATTGCCTAAGACCAAGGGTTGGCAAATGGATCTGATGAAACTATCCAAGCATGGACACGTGCCACAGCATGGTGTCCCTGGAGGTTCCTGGTGACTGTGATAACCCAGCTCTGAGAGGTCCTACCTTAGGGTTCACATGCAAGACATGGTTTCTTATAGCTCGAACGTGTCCACCTATCAAATCAGCAGCATATCAGGGCAATAAAGACTCCAATCCCACACAGGGACCTCTCCTCTAAGAAAATGTGCATACTTGATGAGCAACACACGCAGAAAGGAAGCTAAGAGACAGCCATGCCCTCGACACAGCTGCCCAAGTTTTGCTTTATAACGGACTTAATGTCTGTGACAGGCAAAGGAGGTGGGAAATGCCTTTGACTCGTACAGTGCGGGACACCTAAGCAGAAAGCAGTGTACATACAGATGCTGTGCCTCAGCAAACGGTACACTTGCAAGGTATAAAGCCAGCCAGTCTCCGTCCTTGTCCCTGGTAAGTCACAAAGAAACTGCTCCAGAGGCAGGTGGTTTAACCCCTTTCTCGTTTCCTCACCTAAAGGAGGAGAATCTCTAATAAAAACAGGTATTCCCTACTTTACATGGTGACTGGGGTGCCACACATGGTGGCGCACGCCTTTAATCCTAGCACTTGGGAGGCAGAGGCAGGCGGATTTTTGTGAGTTCGAGGCCAGGCTGGCCTACAAAACAAGTCCAGTACAAGGCTACACAGAGAAACCTTGTCTCAAAAAACAAAAACAAACAAACAAAAACAACAACAACAAAAAAGCATAGTTACTGGGGAGATCAAATAGATGTGGCAGCTGTCAGAAGAATACAAAGGGACACCCTAAGAGTATACATATATACATATGAAAATAAGAGCCTCCTGGAAATCAGCATGCATCCACACTTGCTCACACCAAATATGCTTCCTGTCATTAACAAAAGGAGATACCAGGATGTTGAGACACTTCTGTGAATCAGCGTGAACACACAGCTCTTAGAGCATGGGGACTGCCACCTGCCCTCAAGGACTCTGTGACAGCTTCTGGTGCCCTAGGGCAGTCACATAGGCAGATGCTCCCGCCCCAGCTTTGCAAGGCTCAGGGCTCTAAGCCTATTACTTAGGTTTTACCAGACACTGTGTGCTAGGATTCCATACAATACCTGAATTGTGATCAGGCCAAAGGAGTCACCAACTCATAGGACAGATGTGCAGCACGGTGTGAGACCCCAGTGGAGGTCACCTTCCCATTGCTTACTGCAAGTGTTCCCTTCTACACCCTATTGGGTTTGGGTGAATTCGTGTGAAATCAGCAGCTAAATGTTAGTATTCTAAGAAATCCAAAGAAAAAGACAGGACAAGACCCCCAAGGACTCCATACTGGACAAGAATTGTTAATGCTCTTCTCTGGGCAGCCAGTGGTGGGTCCATCCTTGACTCACAGCCAAGCCCACTGCCTGAGTAGCTCCTGAACAGCTGGGACCACAGGCTCTGTGTCCAGCCTTACCCACCCCCCTTCATCCACTCCCCACATGCATATGTCCTAGAAACCGACAAGGCCCTTAATTCCTGGCCAGACTGAATGGTTACGAGAACAGATAACTTCAGATCTGGCCAGAACAACCAAAGGCGGGGACAGAGTAACAGAAAAGCTCAAATACAAAGTTCACAGAGATGACAACACACGAGCAAGGTCTTCAAAAAGAAACTCGGAAGCACACAGAAGGCCCAACCCAGAGCGAGGTGCGCCTCATGGCCTCACCAGAAGCACCTGGAGAGGTGGCACAGCCTGACACCCAGGGCTTCTGAGGCAGGGGTTGCTGGTACCGGCCCAGGGCCACACTGATGCGGCAAATGGACAAACGACTACCCATGCAGCTGTCCCTGCTGAGACACTTCAGATCCTGATTCTTCCCTCTCTTTACTTTACACTGGGCTTCGAGAAAACGCCTGATGGGAATTAAACAACCGTGCTGCCAGCTTCCCCTGCCCCCCCCTCCCCCAGGCAGCTGTGAAGGCGGACTATTACCAAGGCCATCCTGATGTGTGTCTCCCAGGGCCACAGAAGGTATGAGTTTGGGTGACAGATAACACAACAAGGCAGGGGAGAAGAGCACTTGGTGGTCTCCCGGTCCCTTTTTCTGATCCGCCCCGCAGTCCTTTCTCTCTCACTCTCTCCTCAGTGATAAGAATGTGCCATGGGACAGTGCCAAGAAAGACGTTGTGACCTGCTTTTCTCCTCACTAATCTGTCCTCATGACCTGCTGCAATTCACCACTCACTCCTCACTTCCCGACACCAAGATACCACCTTGCCAAGCCTGTCCGCCTCAAGGGAAGGCAGGAAGGAGCCACCAGCATTGTTTGAATCCCAGAGCCCTGAAGTTCGGGGCCTGAGGATGTCTGACACAGTAAGAAGATAGATGATATCACACCACACACTAGTTGACAACAGCAGGGGCTCCTACCACGGTGCACTACTGTGCTGTGTGCAGAGTTAGAGGATGCTCCGACGCACAGGAGGCATCCCCTCCCACTGGCCAAACCTGCCAGTTTTCTCTCCCTTAGTTCAGAAGGAACAATCTGCCCAGTATCCACACCCATACTGGCCTTTTCCCTCTATGGGACAGGAGACGGAGCATGCTAAAAGCCAAGTTCAGGTTCAACAAAAAAAAAAAAGGGGGGGTGGAGGGGTGCTAAACACTTTGTCCACAGCTCGCTGGCAAATACAGTGTATGTTTTTGCAAATACTATGATTTTTGTCCATGCAAATAGGTGTATTTGATGAGAAATCATGACTCCCCCCGCTCCCCAGCCCATGAGTGCAACTTTTAAAAACTCTGGTTTTTAGCAGGGCAGTGGTACCACACACCTTTAATCCCAGCACTCAGGAGGCAGAAGCAGGTGGATCTCTAAGTTTGAGGCCAGCCTGGTGTACAGAGGGAGTTCTGGGACAGCCAAGGTTACACAGAGAATCCCTGTCTCAATAACAAACAAACAAACAAAAAAGACTTCAGGTTTTTCTTACATGCAAAACTACACCTCAGTTCCCAGGCTGCGTCCCTGATTCAAACTCTGTAGAGCCCTGAGAGTCAAAAGACCTTCTCCAAAGCAGAACCCACACTCACACAGCCTCTGCTTAAGAGGGACCCATCACACAGCAATCAGCTCTAGGCCACAATATTGGCTGGAACCTCAGGAGCATGGATAAATCACTCTTTGCCTTTCCCTTGCCCCCAAAGGATCCAGTCAATTGTATCCTCTGATGAGGCCATGTCACACTGCCTTGACTCCCAGCACCCTTGGTGGCTCTTGTCCTCACCTGTTTTCCAGAAGCGTCATGCACACCACCTCTCGGACCCCTGGGTTATTGGCCTTCTCCACAGAGCAGCCCTGCAAGTTCCACGTGGCCAACCTAAACACAGGTCGCCCATCCCTCAACCCGCCAAAGGCCTCCACCGAGGGCCTCATGGATATGATTTGCGTGGGGCCCCCTGGTGGCAGGTCCAAGTCCTCGCTCTGCAGGCTCAGAGATGTGGGACTGGGATGAGGTTTGGCAGTGAAGGTAAGACCTCCATTGGTGTGGGTAGATGGCGGCCTCGACCTCTCTGCGAACACCTGGTGTCTTATTCTGTCCAGGAAGGCTGCATTGATTCCATCCATCCTCACCAGGTCCTCAACACTGCGAAAGGGGCCGTGTTCCCGGCGATAGTCCACGATGCTGACGGCCATCTTCTCGGTGAGGCCTCGGACACTCATGAGCTGGGCAAGGGTGGCTGTGTTGATATTGACTCTCGGAGTGAGGGGCACAGTGGTGGCCAGGTGATGAGGCTGCTGCTCAGCCAGCAGGTCCCGCCGCAGGGAACTGGGAGAGTGCTGAGCCGAGTTACCCTTGCTGCTCACACAGATCTCAAACTTGACCTGCTCCAGTTTGGTGGCCCCTACACCGCTGACCAGCGCTAGATCTTCCACCTTCTTGAAGCCGCCGATATACTCTCGGTATTCCACGATGCTTCGGGCCACTGCACGTGTCACCCCAGGCAGGGTCATCAGTTCCTCCTCTGTGGCAGTGTTGATGTTTAGCCGCTCCTGATTTACCAGGATGTTGCTGAAGTTGCAGGCTGCACTGAACTTGCGGCTATGGGACAGGTCTGAGGGGTCTCGGGGGATAGAGCGATGGCAGCCCAGGGTGCTCCCCATGGCCAACCAACACAGAACAGTTCTAGATAAAGAAGCCTGGGAGCCTTTATTAAGCACAGAAGAATGGGAAGTTGCAGGACTTACGGGTCGAGAAAGTTGCTGCAGGCAAACATCAAATCTTCCATGGCTAGTGTTTAAAATCGACCTTTTGCTGGGTCACCTAGAAATTGACATGGAAATGGATTGAAATTAATCAGTCAACCCTTAGCACTCCCGAGTAGTGTGGGAAGTTCAGAACTAGCGGGGGACAGGTCAACTTCTGAAAAACGCAAACACAGAAAGGCTTCTCCTTGTGGGTTTTCCTCGGATTATTTATCACACTGGGTCCAAAAAGGGAAGAAAGCTATACCCACTAGCCTCATGCCTCTTTGCTGTGGCAACGCTGGGGCCACCTCCTCACTTCGGGTACCCCCATAGGGGCTCCTGCAGACAGTCAAAATGAAGCCCCCACTCTGCTCAAGGCACTGTAACTTGGGAACTCTGAGCTGATCCATCAGGCGCAGACACCGAGCAGGGGCTCAAGGACCCACCCCCGGCCCTCCGATCCCCGCGTCCCACCTCTCCGCCGCTCTGCTGGGGTCGGATCCAGGTCCCCCTTGGCTCTCTGCGCGTGTCCCGGCTCTTTCTCCGGGGGGGAAACTCTCAGTGCCACTCTCCCGGGGCAGGCAAGGCTGCTCCTGAGCGCCAGCAGCGGCGGTGAAATTCAGCCCCAGAAGCTGCACCAGGACTAGCGGCGTCGCCGCTGCGTTGATTCAGGCAAAGTCCGGCGCCAACTCGGGCGCGGGAGACGGCGGAGCGTGTCCTGAGCCCCGCGCCGCGCACCACCACCGCGGCTCGCCGTGGGTGTCACAGCTGAAGTCGGGTCGCGCCGCCCGCCCGCGCCTCCGCCGGCACAGCCACGCCTCCTCCGCGCCAACTCCTCCTCCCGCCTCCCCGCGGCACGTAGGGGCGGGGCGTGAGCGCCAGGGGGCGGGACCATTGGGAGGCCTGGTGGAGCGCGGGGCGGGGCTTAGGGACTGGGCGGGCAGTAGGAATGGCTCTCAGTGATCCTGTCTGCTTTTCTGGAACCTAAACTGCTACCAAGCTCTGGTTTTGTTAGGTGAAGCTGTTTAGCGCCTCCTGGGGCAAGCTGGAAACTTCCCCGTGAAGTAGGCTTGTCATGTTCAAGGCTCCTGAAACTCTCAGACGGGATAAAATGAGATCTAGTTCAATTCTCTTGCCACTTTTAGGCCTTTTCTGTAAGCAGAGAGACCTTCATCCAGGAAAGGGTGGGAAACTGGGAACCTTGTGTCACTGGAAGAGGGCTTGCCTCCTGTGTCTTCACAAAGGTTGTATGTACATATGCTGCCAGTTGTAAATTTAGCTCTCTGAGAAAATGAAGGCATGTTTCTATTAAATAGTAAGTCTAATCACAAAAAAAAAAAAAAAAAAAAAAAAAAAAAAAAAACAAAGGAAGGAAATGATACTGGGAAGCGCAGGCAGCTTTCCAAAACAGTTTTTGGATAACATTGTGAAATGATAGTTTAGTTAAAGATTAAAGAGCCCTGTGCATTACCGTGGATACCCGAAGCAGGAGTATTTGGTTAAACAAACCCTGCAGTGTGGTGGTGATATGGTGCTAAGTTAGATACTTTGACCCCGGGGCCTGTTGGTGTCCTCTGAAAGAATAGGTCAAACCCAGCCATCTGACCAAGGCTTCTGATTTGAATGCCAGCAGAAAGCACTAGGACGTGAAAATGAGCGGCAGCCCAGGCATGGTGAAAGGCTAGGGATGTTAGGGACCTCACTACTACAAGTGAAGGACACCCCAGTCAGCAGAGCTTAAAGAAAAAGGCAGAGGTTGGGGTGGGGGGTGTTCTGATCCCTGGGAAATAGTGACCTCACCTCGAGCAGGTCTGCATCCTCGCTAAGGACGGCATGGGCTCACCTAACTTCCTTCACATCTGCTGCCAACTGTCCAGGCATGCTGATCTCTCTTGACAAGAATGCCCCATGGTGGTGGTGGTGATCAGAGGTCAGGGACAACAGGTAGATAAACAGAAGCCCACACCTGGACCAGTGTACATTTGACAGTTTTAAACGACAGATGATCCACCTGGTGAGAATGCAGAACAAACGAAACTTCCACATATCACTAGTGGGAGCAGAAGTTGGTCCGACCACTTTGCAGACCAGCTTGACAGTTCTCCTGAAAGCTAAAAGTGCACTTTGCCGTACAAGTCAGCCATTGCACTTACAGAGAAAAGAAAGCACAAAGCCTGAAGTCCTCTACATGGGCGTTTGTGGGGTCATTGTGGTCAAAGACTGGCAACCTAAGTTACCGTCAGTCTGGGTTTGATCGGAGTTTGTCCCCCAGCAGTTCCAGGATTAGAGCTTAGCCCTCTGGGAGGGTGATGATGTTGGGAGATGGTGGAATTTTACATTCTAGGTGGTGCTTCATGGGAGGTCACAGTAGTGCAACCTGTTGAAGGGAGTAAGGGGATGTTTGCAGGACCCTGAGTCAGTCATGTGAGAATGTTGGTGGAAAAAAAAAAAACCTGCCTCCTCCCCGTGCTTTTGCTCGAGTCTCTTGACTGCCCACCCTTTCCTGCTATCGTGATGTCATGTGCCTTGAAGCCTTGCCAGAAAGGCCGGCTGGCCGTGTCAACACTTCTTCCTGATGACTCGAAAACTGTGTGCCCATAGGGTATCAAGTCTCTTCTCCGTAACCTGCTGTCCTTCCTCTGAGTGCCACCCGGTCTCCCCCTCCAGGGGACATGGTCAAATGTGAGGCAGCAGAGTATGTAAGCATATACAGGGGGAGGTAATCCCCCTCAGGAACAGTCATAGGGGAGGGGAATAAGGGAAAAATGGGAGGGAGGGAAGAATGGGAGGATTCAAGGGATGGGATAACCATTGAGATGTAACAAGAATAAATTAATAATAAAAAAAAGGGGGGGGGGAAAGAAAACTGTGTGCCAAATAAACCTCATCTTCACAAGTACCCCGCTTCAGGTATTTCATTGTAGTAACAGAAAACAAGAAGTAGTGCAATTAAAAAAAAAAAACAAACCACTTGTGGAATATTGTTGAACAATAAAGGCAAACTATTTAACGGAAGCAACAAGAGAAAAGAAACTGAAAATCGGTTCGTGAAGGAAGCCAGACAAAAAGAGAACACGTGGCGTGATCCATATACAAGCTTGAAAATAGAATCTGCTCATGTGCAGACAATGGACCAGGGATTGAGTGGGGGCGGGGGGTGGGGGGCAGCGGAATAAAAAGGGCACAAAGTGCTTTCAAGGTGGGTGGTTGAACTGTTGCCTGAGAGGTGCTGGTTGAGCATGTCACAGGCAATAGAATGGTATGTTTTAAATATACAGTTTAGGATGGCTAAATTATTCTTCAGCAAGTCTTCAGAAAGCAGTTCTAAAGAAATACCTTTTTAGCTTAGAAGAAGAGGTGAAACTGGGGCAGTGCAGGTAAGCCAGAAGTGACTGAAGGGCTGATAGTCAAAATGGGTGAGAGGGGACAAGAAGTTAAGTCAACAGCTACCAGAGGAGAAGTCTATGCTTATTAGACTTATTAAAAAAATAAGTGTTTGCTTATTTAAACACAGTTCTCACTTAAAGCCTAGTCAGAGAGGACCAGGTCACAGTGGCCTTTCGCTTCGTAGTCAGCAGCCGCGAAGATAAAGAGTGACTAGGGAGAGTGGTGGAAGTCAAGGGGCCCATCTCCATGGTTCAATACCACGGTGCAGGCACTCTTAGACAGGGATGGACCAAGTTCTGGCTCCTTCTATTCCCACAGCCTTTGGGCATCAGGGATGTAGACAGGAAATTAGGAAGAACACTGCAGGTTAGTAACTAGGAGGAGAGAAATAGGACATGCTACAAAGCACTGGTAATTTAGTCTAAGGGACATCCCTAGGAAGTGGGGGTTAGCACAAGACATGATAATTAGGAAATGATGCCTCAACCCACAGATTCTCAGTCCCTTCAAAGAAAAACAAACCGCACTTCCCAGATAATAATGGTCTAGCAGGTTACTGACAGGGACCCTCACACCAGCCTTATGCATTGGCCAAGACGGGTGTTGTTCTGCAGAGCAGGGTAGCAAAGCAACGACTCCTGTTTGTGTGACCTCAACAGTAGGTCTGTCCCTGTATGCTAAAGTGTTCTCTGTGTTTGGAACTGATGAAAGTCCAGGCATTCTCAGGGCTCTGGAACATTCTGGATTAGACCTGCCCCACTGCAAGTCCTGCTCTAGGGTGGCACAGAGTGACCACTGATAGACACCTGCACAGAGTCAACAGAAGCTCCTGTGGCCTTCACACCTGGTCCTGGGGTCTGCATGCAGACATTCAGCAATGAACTCTGCCTAGCAGCAGAGGCCCCCACATCTAAGAGTGCCTAGTACTCTGCCACAGTCAAACCTGGCCTGTTCTCCCAGTAAGCCAGCCTCCCAGAGTCCTCCTCACCACACTTCTCTCCTCATGTTATGGAACCTGGCACCTGCACTGGAGGCATCTAGCTCATCTGCAAGAAAGGCTACATGGAGGAGAATGAAAGCAGCCTAGTCCACTCACCTCCCAGGCCCAGGTTTCAAGTGAGGCCTCTGGAACCTTCACCCAGTCCAGCTGCAGCAGATGTGCTCAGAGGAGGAGCCTGGTAGAGAGCCAAGGGTGGAGAGGCTACCTGGCAGTGCCAGGCACCCATAGGTTATGAGAGAGGTCAGAGGTCAGAGGTCAGTGCAGATCCCAGTGGCCCCTCACAGTGTGCTCATCACACAGTCTTTGGCCCTGGGCTTGTTCCCCAGCCAGAAGAGACAATAGCACAGCTCCCAGTGCAGCCCTGTCCACACACACTGACCACATCCCCCTTCTCTCCAGCTATTGTCTGTCAGCATAATGTGTCACCTCTGAGGAAAGAACCATGCATTTGCCCACCACTGTGTGTGTGTTTTGTATTTTCTACAGGACACAGGCATGGAGCACAGTGCAGAGAGGATGTGAGGGGAAGGGGAGAGGCAGAAAGCAGTGCAGCCTCTGCAGGCCCCAGGCCAGGCAGCCTCTCTCCTGTTCCCGGGCAGCTCCTTGCAGCTGAACACGTACTTGAGAACACTTTGGAGAGCCATGGAGGAGCTAGGTGGCCTCTCAACCAAACGTGTGAGCTAAGCCCTGGCCATTTGTACACTGGCCACCTCCACTGCGTGTGACAGTTTGGGCCAGGTGAGTCAGGGGTGCATGGCTGTGTGAGCTTCCTGCTCTCTCCACCCCAGCTGTCAGCACTTTGCCCTCACCTGTTGCTTGTACCATCTCAGGCTCAGCTTTGTTCAAATCTTTCCTCTGCTTTGGACAGATTTCAGAGGCGGGTGTTCGTCTTTCCCAGCAGCTTTTGTGTCCCCATGGCCTCACTGCTCAGCACCTGAGGCTTCACATCCCTGCTCTGAGTCCATCTTCATGTCTCCCTCATAGCTGACCTAAAACATAGTGGTCCCTGTGGTCCTGACTATGGTCAGAGGAAGAGGCTGGGGTCAGTGCAAGGGGCACATCCTTCTGATCCTGCACCTGATCGCAGCTACCCAGAAGGCAGGGAGGAAATGGGCCCATCTGTGTGTCTCCCACCAGTGTTGCTGTGTGGGTATGGAGAGGCCATAACGCCTGAAGTGGGCCCATGGTGGATCACCTTCATGTCTAGACTCAGTGCAGGACTGGCAGGCATCTGGGACCTCCTGCTGGTCTTCTGCTTTGAGTTTTTGCCTCAGGCTCTGGTTTTCTGTGTGTCGTTGACATCGTCGTCGTCATCATCGTCGTTGTGGTCGCTAACAGTTCTCAAGAAGGAATTGAGGTGAGAAGGACAGACACACTGAAACTCAGCTGCTTGGGGTTCCATCAATGCTGTGGGGCAAGAAGCATGGATAATGGCGCAATTACTGTCAGGTGAGGACAGCATCAACCAAGTCAGATCTCTTGGAGGCCAAGAGCAGATGAGTGGGCAGCGCCTCTTCCTGCTTCTCAGTAAGTCCTGCATCCTCTCCCTCTATAAGCCATGGGCACCATCAGTCCACTTTGCCCAGTTTCTTTACTGTGAGTGTACGGAGTGACTATATGTGATGCTCCACTCCCTCTGCCAGGCCATGTCATCCACAGATCCCTCTTGACATTCCTGATGGCTAAGGATTAGGCAGTTTTTTAGGATGACTAAACAGTCCCTGGACAAAGAATACAGAAACTAGTGTAATTGCTAAATCTCACGTGGAGGACATCTCCAGTTTTATGAGCACTGCCAAATTACTTTCCGAAGCGCCTGCACTGTTTGGTATCTCCACCGGCAATAAGTGAGAGTCCCTGTCGTTTTATGGTGACATTGGGGACTTGGAGTTTGGCTGTTCTAATAGGTGTCTAGCGGCGTCTCACTGTGGTTTTAATTTGTAGCTTGCTGAAAAAATGTGATGTGGAACATTTTGTCTTACACTGTCATTTGTGTCTCTTTTGTTTGTTTTGTTTCTCAAGACAGGTTTTTCTCTTGTGGTTTTTTTGAGACAGTGTTTCTCTGTGTAACAGCCCTGACTGTCCTGGCTTTGTAGATCAGGCTGGCCTAAAACTTACAGTGATCCTCTTGCCTCTGCCTCCAGAGGGGTGGAGATTAAAGGCGAACACCTCACACTTAGCTTTATCTCTTCTTTGATTGACATTTGAAAGCTTTTTAAATTCTGGCATACATGGAAGCCAGAAGTCAACCTCAATGTCATTCTCCAGAGCTTTCCGTTCTGTTTTCTAGCAGTGCCTCTCACTGGGACCTAGACTCCCTGATTCAGTTAGGTTGTCTGGTCAGCAAGTACCCAAAACTGCCTGCCCCCTGCCCCCTCCTCGCCCCCTGTGCCGCTCCTCCTCCCCCCCACCCCCCCCACCCCCCCCACCCCGTCTGGAATTACAAGAATGTGTCAGCATGGGTTTCAGGTGAACACTGGGGATAAACCTCAGATCTTCATGCCTGTGCAGCAAGCACCTGACTGACTGAACAATCTTCCCAAGCCCTTAAAAATTTTTAAATCAAGTTTTACAATTGATTTTGTCATGTTGTAAGAGCTCTTTATAGAGTTAACATAATAGTCCTTTATTAAACATGTCTTTTGCAAATAGCTTTTTCCAGTGTGTGTCTTGTCTTCTCATTCTCGTGTTACTGCCTTCTGGAGAGATTTTTAACCTTGAACACGTCTAGCTTATCATTTGTTTATTTCAGCAATTGTGCCCAAAAGATCATCACCCATGCTCAAATCCTTGTGCATTTCTCCTTGTGCATTATATTATAGAGGTTACCTAGTTTCGTGTTTGTGATTCAGATCTATGATATGTTTTGAATTTTGTGGTGAGGCAGGAGGATTATGACTTAAAATACATAACAAGACCTAATGTAAAAAGAATCTGCTGACTGTATTTATGTGAATCTATGTCTGGGTTCTCTGAAATATTATTAATATTTTCATTGGTGCTGGGAACTGGACCCTTCAGCTCATATAAGCCAGTGGTAGACAAGTGTCCTCCCTCCCTGCCTTCTGTCCACACCTCCTGATGACTCTGCGATTTTGCCAAGTTCTAAGGTTAGGGAGTCTCTGTTAAAAGTTGTGGTGTGGTGGTGGCACATGCCTTTAATCCTAGCACTTGGGAGGCAGAGACAAGCAGATCCCTGTGAGTTTGAGGCCAGCCTGTTCTACCAAGACAGTCCAGGATAGCCAAGGCTCTTACACAGAGAAATGTTGTCTGGAGAAAAAGGAAAAAAAAAGGGGGGGGGGTGATTCTCCTTCAGTATTAAGTTGATTACTGTGTATTTCGTCTCTGTATAAACACATGTTGTTGTTGTTGTTGTTGTTGTTGTTGTTGTTGTTGTTGTTGTGTTTTGGTTTGGGGTGGTTTTGGTTTTTAGCATATAAAAATAACATGCTAGGATTTCGACTGGGGTTGTATTGAATCTGTAAGGTCAAGTTTGAAAGAACTTGGTGGTGTTAAGGCTTCCTGTCCCTGAGTATGGGATTCTTCCCTTTTACTTAGTTCTTTTCATTTATTTACTAAACATTTGTTTTCTTAGCGTGGGAAGGAGTATGCATGCATAGCACACATGTGGGGGTCAGAGGACAGACAGAGGGAGTCAGCTCTCTCCTTCCACGCTGTAAGTCTCAGGAACCAAACGCAGGTGTCAGGCTTCAAGAAAAGCACCTTAGCCTGCTGACCCCAATTATGGCCCAGCTCTTTCCTATTTTTATCAGCATTGTATCTGTTGTCTCATGGGGATCTTACAACTCTATCCTTAAGTATTTCATTTTTGAAGATACTAATCTAAGCAGTATAGTTTCTATTTCAGTTGCCCTGTATACATTACTGACATGAAGGAACCTGGCTGAGCTTTGTACACTGACCTATCTGGAAGCCCTGATATAACTGTTTATAGTCTACAGTATAAATTGAATGTCAATTATCTTAGATTTACTGCACAAGTAGTCATGTTTTTTATAAACAAAAAAGTCTCTTTGTTCCCAGTCTATGTACGCTTTATTTCTTTTCTTTGTCATATTGCATTGGCTGTACATGCAACATGACATGATAAGGATTGTCTTTGCCTTCTTTCTTATCAGTAAACATCTGTCTTTTCAAGTGTGATATTACCTGTAGGGTTTTTGTAGATGTCTTTGGCAATTTGAGAAAGTGCCCCTGTGTTCCTAGTTTGATAAGTTTATATCATGAGCAGATTTGAATTTTTATTAAACTATAATTGTGGGGGTAGGCAGAGGTGTTCATTTTATTTTTTTCCTCATTTGTCTTGATGATGTGACAAGGGACATTGTTAACTTTATGTTGTAACAACCTTGCATACCTGGGATAAATCCTACTAGGTCATCACATACAATTCGCTCTATCCATTGCTACATTTGGTTTGTTAATATTCTGATGAGAATTTTTGCATCCATGTTTTTGGGTGGTATTGATTTATAGCCTTTTCTTTAGTGATGCCTTTATCTGGCTTTGGCATTATGGAAATGAGGGTTTTAAAGCAAAATTAGTCAGTACGTTTTTATACTGAACCACTAAGTTAAAAAGATTGTGATAATAATCCCTATTTAGAGTCTCCTCACTTCTTTGCAGAAGTGCCATCCTACTTAGCAGGTGATCACAAATGCTCATAGAAACAGAGAAGCCTGTTTATTCATCAAATATCCATCAAATACATGGGTAAGAGATTCCAAACATTCTTCTTTTTAAATATTAGTGCTAACAATAATTATATATGATGTTTGATATACATATGTATACATACTTCCAACTGGCATTTTATTTCTTCTGGTGCATTTGGTTGGTGATCATTGTGGTAAGGCCCTAACAGAACAAGATCTTTATTTCCATACCCCAGTGGAGAACATTTACCATCAGAGGCCTGTGTTCCCTCCAGAATTACCATTAATATAGAATATAATGTTCATTAATCTTTAAATGTGTTGGGGTTCTTGCCATCACACTTGGGAAATAAAGCTTCCATTTGCTCTATTCGTTTCCCCTAGGAAAGCCAGAATTCCAGTTAGTTTCTGTTTCCACCCTTCCATAGAACAGTTTATTCTGTTTACTGAATGCTTTTTATGGGATGCTCTTCTTGGTGGAGCCTGTTTCTCTGACTCCCAAATGCCCAATGACAATCGGTCTCTCAGCACAGAACCACCTCGCCTATTGCTACCTTATGACCATCTGATGCAATGCCTTAAGAGCTGCACTGCTGGGGGTTGGATGGGGAGGCTCCTTCAACTCAGCCATGAGCAAGAAGAAGAGAGGCCTGTGCTGGGCCTGGGGAATTGAGAGGAAGGCTGGCAGGTACATAGAAACAACAGGTGAGCTCATCTGCCCTTCTCAGACTCCCTCCTCAAACTCACCTACCAGAGGTGATAATCACCACTGTCAACACCAGCACCTTATCAACCCCATGATGCCATTCTCTGGTTCTCCCTTTTCCTTCCAGCATCACTATCAATATCCTGAATGACTGGTGGGTTCCCTTATCCCACAGCCTCACCCCCCTTAAGAATGAATGAATGGAAGTCTCACAGAGCATCCCTAGAGTGTGGCCTGCCATCTAAGAGGAAGAGGGAGTTAAAAGGCCTCAGACAGGGCATTAAACACCATTATGCTTCTGTGTGGGAAGTCACTCCCTTTTAATTTCTCTGCATGCCACTCTAGAGCTTCCAGGAGAAGCTCTCAGATGAGGCCACAGTGACCATAATGTGCTCTCACGTCTGTTAATGTTTCCTGAGGGAAAATGTCTCCTCAGGCTCAGACTCCAGGCAGACAACAGTGTTAGCCTAAATTGCATTGTTTTCTCTGTAGGGTTGTTTTGTTTGAGTTGCCTTTATTTACAGCAAAAACCTGTTGCCCGCTGTCTTCTATTCAGACGTGCACTCTCATATACAGGTGGCCCTCAGGAAAGTCATATGCCGTGCAGGTATCCAAGGAAAGTTGTAGAGGAAAAACAGTCTCAAAGGCAGTGATTCTCAGCCGTGGCAGAACATGAGCATCCAAAACACTTGTCACAATTCCATCCTGGCATATCCAACCTTTTAACTTTGCAACATGATGCTGTGTTCTATCAAGTTCAAGCTCAAGAACTGTATAATTGGTGCATGGGAACCAGGTTAAATGTACCCCAAGCCTTGACTGGGTGGATTCCATGAGAAAAAATAAAAACCAGTGGGATCTAAATCAAGGTGTCTGTTAAAGTTTCAGGTGTCAAACTTGGAAGTCAGAACCCTAATATGTCCTTGGGTCTGAGTGAAATGAGTCAACACTTGTTCCACAGCCATGTGGCAGGGACAGCAGCAGCAGACTGCGATGGCCAAAGTCAACCACAGTCTTAGAACACTTTCACTTAAAAGAACGATGGGACAGTAAGAGTCAGAGAACCCAGACAGCTTCTCTCCCCATTCACAAGGATACTGGACCCTTGGAAGGAAAAGTCATTCCTATCTTAAAATCACTCATTAAAGCCCACAACTGGCTCTTTCATACATCCATCACACCTGGCAGCCATAATCACCTCACATACAAAGTGGTTCTGGGTGGGAGAGAGACTGTGAAGATTTTTGAAGAATAAAAACACAAAAGAATTTGGTTTAATCCATAAAGAAAGCATCAAGGAAACTTCAGGGAACCTGTGTTGGTTAGTTTTTGTCAACTGGCATATAATAATGTCATCCTGGAAGAGAGACCCTCTATAAGGAATTTTGTCCATCAGACCGTCCCTAACGTAGGTATGTGATATTTCCTCAATTAATGATGTCTGTGGAAGAGCACAGTCTTGGGCAAGAAAGCAGGCTGAGCAAGCCACAGGGAGCAATCCATTAAGCAGCACTCCGCCATAGTTTCTGCCCTGACTTCCTTCAGTGTTCTAGTATGATCAGGACATATAAACCAAATAAGCCTTCTCCTGCCCCAAGTTGCTTTTGGTCATGGTGTTTGTCACAGCAATAGAACCCTAATTAGGACAGAGCCCAAGAAGCACCATGGACACTCTTCAAAGTATGTTTTATGATCATAAAGTGTTGCCTTAAACTAATGAAGTGCATTTTATTGCAGTAAAACTTCTCACGGCCTTTAATTTATCCATGTACACAGAGATTCTCCAAAAGGAGGACACCTAGACGGCATTTACTTACTGTTATCTGGACCATTTCACATGATGACCGTGTCTTAGGAAAATACAGTGAGGTGTGTACAGTCATGTGATAGACCCTAATACCTTAGTACAACTGACACCACTTTAGAGATGACATTCTGACCGTAAAAGCCAGCACATAGGGCCCCAAAACTGCCAAAACAGGAACAAAGACCTAATCCATCAAAGGCTGCCCTGCTGCCCTGTGTCTGCTTCCCCCTCAGTGCACCCAGGCTCATTGCCCACAGAGAAGAATGGAGGGATCGGAGCTTAGCTGAGCAGAGGTGAGCGCAGTGTAGGATCTCAGGCTTTGTTTTCAGCCTTAAACGTGTCTATGTGTGTTCTCTGGTGGCCTTAACCTTGCAACAGTCAGATTTCCATGACTATTATAAAACTGCCTGAGACAAATAACTTGCAAGGAGGAAAGGCTTGTTTGGGCTCATTCAAAGATCTTAGTTCATGGTCCTTTGGCTCTGCAGCTTTGGGTCTGTGGCATGACGGCACTTCACCCCAGAGCTCTGTTTACCTTGTGATGCACAGATAGACAAAAGGAGGGGTGGGGCACTCCCACAACCACCTGACTTCTTCCGCCAGCTTCTCTTCTAAGGATCCCACCTCTCAATTATGCCATAAGCAAACAACTAAGCTTTTAACACAGGAGTCTTCTATGTGAGTGTGTGGTAGTGCTTTGGGGTGGTAGCTCTTTACCTTATTTTTTGTAGAACATTTACCTCTTGTGCATCATATACTGCCTTCTCTTCCTCACTAAAGCATAAACTCCTGACAGGACACACTTGAACGTCATGTATCCCCAGCACCTCCAACAGCACTTAATGTTTTCTTTATGAAGAGGTCCGTAAGAGATAGTCTCCTGCAAACAGCAGTACTGACTGCAGCACAGCTGTATGTCCAACTGAGGAGTTTACATGAGAGGAAATCGAGTGACACCGGCTGACAGCCAGGCTCTGGCATGGATTAACTCTGACTCCTTGGACACAGCAAATGATTTTGCCAGGTCCCATTTTCCTCACATAGAAAAGTGAGGGGACTGGGTTGGAGACCCCCGACTTCCCAGCTGCAATTTGTTATTATAGGACATGAGGTTGAATTAAAATATCACATTTAACCAAGATCATCTTTATTACTTCCTTGCAGTGCTGGAAGGCTTATCTTTACATAGCTGTGAGTTCTGGTATTTAGCCTATAGGTACTTAAGTTTGTTCTATCCTTATGATGAAAGTGACTTTTTATCATTACCTTGGGTCAGGTGGTGGAGGCAGAGGTAGGTGGATCTCTGAGTTTGAGGCCAGCCTGGTCTACAGAGTGAGTTCCTGGACAGCCAGAGCTGTTACACAGAGAAACCCTGTCTCAGAAAACAAACAAACAAACAAAAACAAAAAACAAAAAAACCTCAAAAAGACAAAGGAAAAAAAAAAGATAGAAATTGCCTTGTTTGTCCTTTCTAATATTTTCTGCTCTGTCATCGACACTGTCTGATATTAATGTATTCACTCCAGCTTTTTAAAAATTAATATTTGTAAGATATCTTTTTTATACCTTTTTATTTTATTTAAATTTGGTTTGTCATGGGAAGAACATAGTCAAGCTGTTGTTTGAATATGGCCCTTTCCTTTCCTCTCTCCTCTCTTCTCTGATTTCCCCCTCCTCCCTCCCCCCCTGCCCCCTTCCTCCTCCCCTCCCCCCCCCCACCCAGCTTCTTTCCTGTGCCATTGCATTACCATGAGGTAATATTCAAGGTCCTTCCCAGCTGCCAGTCCTATGTTCCTGGACTTTCCAACATTCAGAATCATGAGCTGAATATATTTCTGTCCATAATCATTTACTAAGTCTCAGGTGTTCTGTTATAGCTGCAGGAAAGAGACTAAGAAAAGCCTTTTCTTTTTCTGCTGTTGTTGAGCATCCAATAAGTCAATTTATATCTTCAGACTGAAGCACAGAAGTAGTGCATATAAATGTAGTGTGATGACTGATAAGCTGAGATTTAGATTAAAGACTTTGATTTTTTTTCTATTCCGTCTGTTCTTTTTTCTCATGTTTGAACTGGCTGCTTTTTTAATAACAATTATTGTTATTGTCCGTATGTTGTGAACTTCACCTACATAACATGCTCACTTTTTTCTTCTTTTCTTTTTTATGCGGGGGGGGGGGCGTGTTTTTGTTTGTTTTGGCTTAGTTTTGACTTTTTGAGATAGGGTTCCTCTGTGTAGCACCTGGCTATCCTGGAACTCACTCTGTAGACCAGGCTGGCTTTGAACTCACAGAGATCACCTGCCTCTGTCTCCTGAGTTCTGGGGTTAAAGGTAGGTGCCACCAACCTGGCTCATTTTAATAAATTTCAAAGTACATAAAAATTGTGGAATTATCATCATTAGTTATAAAACATTTTCATTACTTCCTAAAGAAACCATACTCTTCAGCTGTTGCCATGGAGTCTCCCCACTGTCAACACTCACTTGCCCTAAGCACATTCTAATCTATTTTCTGTTTCTGTAAATGTTCCCATTCTAGACAGCTCATATAAGTGGAGTCTTATAGTACAGTGTTTTGTGACTGGCTTCTGTCAGTTAGCATAAGATTTTCAAGTCTCATTTATGTTATAACATATGTCAACACTTCACTCCTTATTTTGAATGAATTCTGCCACACACCATATTTATTTATCAGTTGGCAAACTTTGGGTTGGCTTTGAATTTTTGATAACTTCAAATGATGCCACCATAACACTGACGTGTAAGACATCATGCAGAGACACATTTAATTTCTCCTGAGAATGTACCTAGGAGCAGAATTGCTGGATGATATAAATAGTAACCAAGCAATTGCAAAGTTGCTGCCTGTATTGTATGTTCCTTCCAGCAATGCCTGAGTATTCTGACTTCTCTATGTTGTCTCAAACATCTGTTAGCATCTGTCCTTTTGCCCACAGCAAAACATCCCTGGTATCAAGCTGCATCTCACTGGAGGTGTGATCTGCATTTCCCTGATAAGTAATAGCACCGAGCCCCCTTTTCAAGTGCTCACTGGCAATGTGTGTATCTTTCTTGGTAGACTTGTTATTTTTATTTCATCTTATCATCTCTGTGGCTTCTTAGGGGTATCTGTGTGTCTCATTATCTTTTTGGTTCTTTCAGAGTTTTTAGTGTGCATGTTTAATTAACTGTCTGCCTCCAAGTGGTGATATACAGCCTCCTGTACATACCCAGGAACTTTAGAAGCATATACTTTCATTTCTTCAGGCTCAGCTCCAAGCTGTTGTTGTCAAATCTCTAATTAAATTATATGCTTTCTTCCTCTTTGCAGTCCACTGGTGCTTTGTTATCGTGAGAGAAGAAGCTTGTCAAGGGCAGAGAGGGAAGGGACAATAAGTGATTAATTAAGGGACTTTGTGTGCCTTCTGGAAGACAGGACTAACCCAGCTATAGATCACCAAATTGAAAATCAAGAGAGTCTCGAGTTCACATATTGAAAGAGAGATGGAACACTAGGTGTGGTGGCCCATGCCTTTAATCCCAGCACTTGAGAAGCAGAGGCAGGGAGAGCAGCAGATCGCTGTGAGTTCAAAGCCAGGCTGGTCTACAGACAGAGTTCCAGGACAGCCAGGGCAACACAGAGAAACCCTGTCTTGAAACCAAACCAAACCAAATCGAAAGAAGAAAGGCAGAGCCTGCTTGGGACTCCTGAAGGAGTCGTCCATCTCTACCAGGCTCCTTGTTCTGTTGGCAGCCTCCTTGTCCACATCCCTAGCGTCCACCCTGCCGGATTTGTGACTAGTGCATTTCCTTGCGACGGTAAAGACTTGTGAATCAGGGTGGAACAACCAGCAGTCTTGAGCTTGGTGACAGAGCAACTTAGATTCAAGTGGTAGTTTCACGCTTACAGGAGTAAAACTACGTTCTTGAGAGACTCGGTGCCCTCACTCGTAAAGTTGGAATTGCAAACCCTTAATTTGGTTGGGCATGGCAACACATACCTTTCACCCCAGCGAGCCGGAGGCACACACCAGCCACACCAACCAGGGCTACATAGTGAGACTCTGTCTCAACGAACAACTACAGCAGAGTCAAAAACAAACAGACAAAAGCTCTCTCAATTGTTGCTCAAAGGTAAAAGAGGTATGACGTAAGTTCCGCTTCTACATACCCTCCTGCTTATGTCAGTCAGCACTTTACATTCTCTCCGTGTTTCTTAGACACTCATAATATGACATGGGCACAGCCAGAAGGAAGACAGCTCTGCACAGATAACGGCAAAGATGACGTTGCTACCAACTGAGGAACATCTGAGCCTCTCAGAAGGCAGAGGAGACAAGAAACCTAACATCGGGCTTCAGTAAGTGTGTGACACTGCAGCACTGGCTTACAGACCTCCAGCCTCTAGTCCTGCTGGGATCCATTTCTGTGCCCTTTGCCACCCAGCTTATTCTGGGAGGGCACAGCAGAGGCCCCTTTAACCCAGGCCACACCCAGATTCTGCATTTAATGACATTTTCTTGCTTTCTGGTCTCCAGTAAGTTACGTTATCTACTCATTAATCAGAGCCATGGGAGATACTTAAAGTTGCAGAATAACCCAAAGTTAGATTGTGCCTTCCACTAGTCACACAGGTGAGACAATGCTCTGCTGGAGAAATGACAACACAAAGTCTGCCCAGGTGACAGCTGCCCACTCAGACGCCTTCCCGTACATAACAGCAGCAGGGTAACTGTGCCTTATCCTGCTCCGTAACCGGAGATACTGTATCAGCCTTTGAGATTAAGAGCAACTTCAGTGAACTCTGACTCAGTGGACTTGGTGACCTGTGATCAGAGATAAAGGAAAATGAACCTCCGATAGCCAGAGTGTGGTTTGTGCAGGAAACAACCAAGGGGACCCAAGATCATGCAAAATCAGTTAGTTTGAGTCAACTAAGCAAGAAGCACCAAACATATGTGCAAGTAGCCTGAGGGTCTCCCAGGGGAGCTCCGTGGGATGGTCTGTGTCACAAGGATTCTGTGCACAGGCAGGTCTGGGAGGAGCTCTGCTCTTTTAGCTCCCTTGAGAGGTTCACACGGTCCTTGTTAAGGTGTTTGAGACAGTTGGCAGTAAGAATGTCCACTCCAGTTTTTTTCAGGATTAAGCAGAGCACGCTGTGGCCTCCCAGTGCAATCCAGCCTGGTCATTTTGCAAAACCAGAGAGATTAGATTTCTTTTTCCAAAGTTCATTCAGATAGTAGGATCAACTTGTGTGTTTGTATTAAAAATAAATCAATGCTTTTAAATGTTCCTTTCTTGTTAATTAATGAGTCAGTGTTTAAGTGGCAGTAGGTGCTCACATTCAAATACAAAAAATGAGTCACATAAACTTCGCCTCATATATCGTTTTCTGTCTTGGGTGAAAAATATAAGATGGAATAACAAATAACACAGAAGTTGTGGGGAAAGGAATGGTGGGCGGGGGGAGCCACAGCTTCCGGGTGAATATGGAACCAGTCACTCCTGAGGTGTTAGGTCAGGTCAGGTCACTGCTGCTATGGTAAATTCTATGGCCTGGCATCTAAGGACTGCTGGCAGCTGCAGCTGGAGAGGCTGCTTACAAGACAAAGGAGTTTTGATGGGGGCACACTAGCTCACAACTTTCCTAGCCCCTGATACAATGCTCGTGCCACATAAATAGGGTCCCTCAAAATTGAACTGTGGGGTTTTTTCAATAAGGAAGTGGCGAACAAGTGTCTCCAGACTAGAGAACATTGCAAGAGGGGAAGCGATGCCTGGACGGTCCTCAGTAAGTCAGGGTTGGACAGAGCATGACGCATGAATACGAAGTTGAGACAGAGGACAGCAAAGGAGAGAAATAGACCACGCAAAGCAAAGAAGATGGGTTTGCCAGTGGCCTCCCTGCTACCCTTCTTGAGAGGTCAGCCTCCATCAGAGCAGCAGGCTGTGCATTTCTGACAGTAGCCATCCCCTGGAACAGCCACAATATAGGTACACACACATACACACACACACACACACACACACACACACACACACACACACACACACACACACCTTAAGCTACTTGAAAACGGTTCTTGGCTTGAATACAGAATATCCTAACTAGATTTTTTAAATGTGGTGAGATATCTGTAACATAATTTTACCCTTTTAAGAGTACAGTTGGTGACACTAAGTACATCACACAGTTGTCCACCTAGCATCACTATCCATCCCCAGAACTCAGTCTTTGCCAAATAAAATTCTGTAGTCATTAAACAACAACTCCCCATCTCTCACCCGAGGCGCTGACCATCTGCCTTCTCTCTATGAGTCTGAGAACTCTAGGAAGTTCATGTAAATGGAATTACATAATATTTGTCTTTAGGGGATTGGCTTGTTTCACTTAGCATAATGTTCTCAAGCAAGTGGTGTCTATTCCACATTTTACGTTCCCATCAACAATATACACGGGCACATCTATATGCGCTGCTGTTGCTGTTGGCAATAACAAGAGCCTCACATTCTTTTAGCAATGAATAATAAATTGTCCTTTGTCCAGAAGAAACAGTTTATCCCTTCACCCATGGAAGAACACCTTGATTGCTTCCAAGCTTGACAATCATCAGTGAGGCTGTTAGAAACCTTCAAACATTTTTGGTGTGATTTTTTTTTTGAGTGAATAGACATCTCATCTGGCTAGATACTGAGGAAGGTGATTGCATGGTCATATAATAGGAATCTATTTTAGTTTTGTAATAAACCAGCAAACTGTCTTCCAGTGTGGCCTTCTCATTTTACATTTTCACTGGCAAGGAGTGATGTCCCTATTGCTCCATATTCTCAGCAGCCATTGGTGGTGTCAGCATTTTGGATTTAGGACATTCTACTTGGTGTACATCACAATCTAATCACTAGTTTTTCACCTCCAGATGATGCACGGAATAGAACATCTGTTTATTTGTTTATTTGCTATCTCTATGTATTCTGTGGTTCAGACCTTTTTGTTGTGTGTGTTTGTTTAGTTTAGTTTCTGAGACAGGATCTCACTAAGCAGCCTTGGCTGCCCTGGAGTTTGCTATGGAGACCAGACTGACCTCAAACCCACAGAGACCTACTTGCCTCAGCTTCCTGGATGCTTCAGTTAAAGTCACTAAAGGCATGTGCCACCATCCCAGACTTCCTATCTGAGTCTTGTCTTTCTCCCTCTCCCGGCATCAAAACGGTAATGAAGGCAACAGCAAGTTCTCTAAAACACAGAAAACCTTACTTTTCCAATGGCATTCATCAGAATCACTTCACAGTAATTTGGAAATTTTCTTGTCTGGGTCCTGCCTTGGCAGTTCATTTGTTGGACATGGGGTTCCTTGGAGAAGATAGTGGCATTTGGAAGCATGGCATCCTAAGAACTAGAGGGATTGTCCCATCACACACTCCGTGATGGGCCACTGGCCTGGCCTTCCTACCAGCCCTGTCTGTCAGACAGACAAGATTGGCCCATGCCACATCAACTGACTGCTACTTGGACTTCTCTACCTGTATCTCCACCTTCCCCTCTCCCAAGTAAAACCTGCAACACCCTTCCCCAACCCACCTCACCACTGCACATCTTCCTGAATTTAACAGTGGCAGCCATCCCCTTGTAGAGCTTCCTGGCTTTGGGTCGCAGCTGTGCTCACTGTCTCGAATTCTGCGGTGTCTCCTGCACCACCTGGGCAGGTCTTTGGTTTGTCTCTTACACTTCTCCAGGGCCCTTGCAGCTGCACAGACCCCTGGAAGTTTCTAGAACATGCCAGGCTAAATGTTAGTGAACTAGTCTCCTCCTAATCCACCGAGTGCCACTGTCATTGCTCTTGTCCACCCCCGCCTCGATCCCTGCCCCAATGCCACTGGCCAGTGTACTTTCACTGTGCTAGCATTCACAGATGGCCTGCCTAGCAGCTCTCACCTCCTAGCTAACTTCATATTTCTCCTAAGGAGGCAGTGCTGGTTAACTTACTATAGGATGTGACCTGCTTATTTCTGTCAGCACCACAAAGCCAGCAGTCTCAATTTTCTCTGTTCAGAGTCGAGTCCTGAAGCCAGATACACAGCAGTTCTTACCCTCATCAAATCCTTCATCCCTCTCACACCCCTCCAGTTACATCCTAGCCTCCTGACAAATCTTCATCGCATCTCTCAGATCTGTTCCCTATGTGCTTTCTCCTGCCCAGCCCAGACTATTGCTGAAAGCCTCAACTTTCCTCTAACTCAGCTGCTGAAGGATTCTTATTTTTATTTTATTTTTTTTATTTTTTAATAATTCATTCCTATTACATCTCAATAGTTATCCCATCCCTCATATCCTCCCATCCTCCCTCCCTCCCGCTTCCCCCCTACTCCCTTCCCCTATGACTGTGACTGAGGGGGACCTCCTCCCCCTGTATATGCTCATAGGGTATCAAGTCTCTTCTTGGTAGCCTGCTATCCTTCCTCTGAGTGCCACCAAGCCTCCCCATCAAGGAGACATGGTCAAATATGGCGCACCAGAGTTCGTGTGAACATCAGTCCCCACTCTCCACTCAACTGTGGAAAATGTCCTGTACATTGGCTAGATCTGGGTCAGAGTTCGATGTTTAATACACATATAGTCCTTGGCTGGTGCCATAGTTTGAGCAGGACCCCTGGTCCCAGATCTGCCCATCATAATGTTCTTCTTGTAGGTTTCTAGGACCCTCTAGATCCTTCTACTTCCCCATTCTCCCATGCTTCTCTTGCCCAACGTCCCAATAGGATGGATAAAGAAACTGTAGTACATTTACACTATGGAATACCACTCAGCTATTAAAAACAAGGAACTTCCGAAATTTGTGGACAAGTGGATTGAACTAGAAATGATCATAATGAGTGAGTTAACCCAGAAGCAGAAAGACTCAAATGGTATGTACTCACTTATATCTGGACACTAGCCCAAGGGGCATGTCCCATGAAAGTCTTCACTTACCAGGAGATTGGGATAAATGTGAAGGCTTCTTTTTAAAAGGCAGTTCTGCCCCAATGCCCAAGGTCACTGCTGAACCTCCCTGGCTTCTAACACGTGTTCCCTAACAATAGGGCCCCAGCATGCTCTGCAGCTCGGAGTCAGGGCCCAGCTCACCTTCATACATTGTCAGTGAGGCTGTTTTCTGCCTTTGCCATTGTACATGCTGTTCCTTTTGCCTCTCACACTAGGATGGGGGATTCATTCCATGAACCTGACCACATTGTACTCTGTACTGAGCAAGCTGTTACTCTATTTTCACACTTTACCTGGGGATACCCTGGGCCTAGTGTATGTTAAGGAGGTGCTCTACCACCAAGCTTGCCTCAAGCTTCCATTTGACCTTCACATTCTGGTTAATGGAACTTTCTTTAGGAAATCTCCCAATCACCGCAGCACCCTGGCACAGAGGCCAGGCATTCGCATATTTACCTTTCTGACGCCATCGTTAGTACAAGTTCCCACATGTCTCTGCGTAGCACTCAGTCAGGATTTGCCTGGGTACACCAGTCTCCAGAAATGTGAAAAGAGATGGTCCATGCCTGAACACATGTGACATTTTCACAGGTCCTGAGCTCATCAGGGACAAAACTGTCCCAGAAAATGCCATTGCAGATGTGTCCTAGGACTGAGAGACGAAAGCTGATCAAGCTGGGGCTTTTAGTGGCATCTGGAAAGGCTAACTCTCCTCCCCATGTTCCGACTGTTCCCAAGCGGGTATGTTGGATTCTTTGTATATATTTGCAAGTGCCTAAAATATACGTGTGTAGACATCTACCCACAGCTCTATTCTGTACACACGTATTTTTATGCCACTGAAGCTGTTATTTAGGAGTTATTATTTAGGCCCTGGCTGCATGGATATTTTATTCTGGCCTTGCAGAGTGGGTGATCATTATGCCTTCAAGCAGGCAAAGGATGCTTTAATTACTTTCTTTGTTGCTGCAGCAAATACCTGACCAAAACAACTTGAGGAAGGAGGGGACCAAATCTATTACAGCAGGGAAGTCATGGTCACAGGAGCAATGGGCGCTCACACTCAGATAGCCTTCACCTTCTCATGCTGTCCGGGACCTCAGCCCTCAGAATATCACCCACTCCATAGCTTTCACCTTCTCAAACCATCCAGGACCCGAGCCCACAGAACTGCATCACCCACACCAGGGGAAACTAGATACTCATTTGTCACTTAAGTGTCTGGAACTAAACTCAGGTGCATGTTTCTATACTTCAGTGGTTCACCACAAAAATATTTAATGCTAATATTAGTTCACTTTATACTATACTCACGTTCTCATTAAAAATTCTGATATGCTCAAGATAATAATTACATGTATCACACTAGCCATTTTTGTCCTTTCCTCCTAAATTATTACAGACTAATGGTTTAATTTAGCAATATACCCAGGATATATAATTCTCTCAGTCATTTGGTGATTCTCTTGTTGACCAGGAAATCTCCTGTATGTCTGGGACTGGTGGGGGTGGGGGAGGCATGAGAGAATATTGTAGGATTCGCTTCTTCCAAACGTACTTTATTTGGGGTTCTTTAGAGTGATACCTCCCTTCCAGCCCACCTACCCTAAATGGGAGAGAAAAGATGCTAATGGGAACAGGAGACTAGCAATTCCACCAAAGCTGCAGCTGGAACCCGGAGCAGCAAGTAGAATCCGGAGCCCCGAAGCGAAGTATTCTCCTGGAGCAGTTCTCTCTAGGAGCATCTTGAAGTGGAGGGATGAACAACAGCCAAATAATACCAAGACCCAAAAAGCCCAGCCTCCTGTTTTGGGCTCATATATATCAGAGTCTGTACTAGGATGTGTTTCAGCTGGCAAAAACCAAGACCCCCCACGAGGTGGTTCAACTTCTAAGTGGATAAACATCACCTGTTCTCTCACAAGTCTGTTCCCCATCCCATACTTGGGATCAAAACAAAAACATGGTTACATCCACTGCAGAATATAGTTGATATACAAGACAGACAAAATGTTTGAGTGGTCATAAGTATTGCAGAGGAAAAAATCAAACATGCCATGTGACAGGAAGCTGAGACAGCGGGATCATTACATATCAGATGGGTGTCTGGTTGAATGTCTCACTGACATTCAGCTGTGGCCTGCTGATACAAGGAGGCAACCTCAGATGTCCTTGTCAGATACGAATTCCCCTGCACTGTGGCCATTTGTTTGTGTAGCTGTTTCCATGTCACTGAGAGCCCAGCCTAGCAAAGTCTACCTTTCCCCTTGTGTCCACTTGGCAATGTTTGCGAAGCAGGAGGAGTTCAGTACCTGCTTGTGGCATTGTTGAGTAACAGTGACTTGGCCAGCAGAAAAACAGGTGGCTACCAGTCTGTGGAGATTTACAGTGTTTTGATGGGGGCGGGGGGGGGAAGGATATCCTGGGGGCTGGAGACAAAGCTCATCGGCAGAACAGCAGAGTATGTGTGAGGCCCAGGGTTCGTGTTCTCTCTCTCTCTCTCTCTCTCTCTCTCTCTCTCTCTCTCTCTCTCTCTCTCTCTCTCTCTCTCTCCCTCTCCCTCTCCCTCTCCCTCTCCCTCTCCCTCTCCCTCTCCCTCTCCCTTCCCCTCTCCCTTCCCCTCTCCTTCTCTCTCTCTCATCATGAATCAGCCAAAAGGAACATATTGTAATGCTTGGACTGCCTATATGATTTCAGCCATAAAATTATATAGGAAGAAAGAAAAAGTGACTTGGAACACTGAGGACAGTGAAATTTTAATACGTTTGCTGTTGATTCTGTCAGTCCTTCCCAAAGTTAGAATGTCTTGGAAGCTCTGTTCTATACTTTAGAAGGTAGTCAGACGCCATCACAACACACTGCTAGCAGATGATGACGGGTGTTTATTGACTGACATAACTACCAGTTGTGTGAGTCAGTCTGTGGGAGACCTTGTGCATCTGCCACTGTAGCCAGTGAATGGCCTGACAAGAGGGCAGCCCTGAAAGGGTGTGTGAACTCTGATCACAGCTGGGCTTCAACTGAGAGAGCCCAGGGAATCTAAAGACAAGTCTAGAAATGGAATTCAATAAGCTCTAGTCTAAACTCTCACCGGATGTCTCATCTAGGGTATTGTATTAACACCAAACACCCTTTTGATAATTCCACATGGTTGACCTCTTAGGTTACCACTCACAAATGCCACTCACAACTGGCTAATGGCTGAGATATAGCTCATGGCAGAACACATGTCTAACATGAGTGCGTACCTGGCTTTAAACCTAGCAAAGAAAGAAAAGAAAAAAGGAAAAGAAAGAAAACACAAAGGAAGAAATCATTGGTAAATATCAATGGTATCCCACAGAAACACACACACACACACACACACACACACACACACACACACACACACTAGCTGGTTAATTAAAAAGTGAAGTTTAAAAAGAAAATACTTGGTTAAAAGCAATATGTGCCTGAGTGCAATGGTGCACGTCTACAGATCTAGCTACCGAGGAAGCGGAAGTAAGAAGATTGCTTGAGCTCTGGAGTTCAAGTTCAGCCTTGGTACTAGCAACAAACAAGTGTGCTCCCTTCCCGGTGCTTCCTCCAAAGGCACTCACTACTCTGCTCTCCACCAGAATCACGGACAGGTCTTGAGAGCTTTACAAGTAGACATACAATGGGTACTCTTTGTGTGTGTGCACAAGTGTGCATGCGTGTGTGTGTGTGTGTGTGTGTGTGTGTGTGTGTGTGTGTGTACAGGTGCATTTGATATAGTTTCTCAGGCCGCCGTAGAGTCTCTCATAAGCTAAGAACTCACCAAGTAGGATGGACTGGCTGGCCAATGAGCCCCAGGGATCCAGCGGCCTCTACCTCCCCAGTACTAGGATTACCAACCCATGCCAATGTACCCAGCTGGCTTTACCTGGAACATGAGGATGGAATTCAGGTTCTTGTTCTTGCAGGCAAGCACTTTACCAACTGAGCTATCTTTCCAGCCTTCCAATATGCATTTCTTAATTCTTGGCTTTTTGAAAGTATATTTTTTAATGTTTTTGAGATTATAAACAATTACATCATTTCCCCTTTCCCTTTCCTCCCTCCATACCTGCCATATACCCCTCTCTGTTCTCTTTCAGATTCATAGCCTATTTTCTGTTGATTGTTGCTGATACTTATATGTGTTATTTTTTTCCTAAATATAAAAATACAATCTGCTCAATCTGTTTAATGTTACATGTATGTATGTTTTAAGGCTGACATTTGGTATTGGATAACCAGTTGATGTGCTCTTCCGTGGGGAAGACAATTTCTCCCACATTCAGCATTCCTTAGTTGCCTCGTGTGCTTTCTTCCCCATCTACATTAGCTTGTCTGTTGTCACTGTCCTTGCTCAGCTCATGTTTACGTAGCCATGTTGGTGAGCCTTCACGGCGATAGCTTCTGACATTCCTAGGAGACACACTCTCACAGTAAACGTCCCTGATTCTCTGACTGTTACAAGACCTCCCCTTCTGCAGTGATCCCTGCAATGAGTCTTGGGTACAGGAGTTGCACTGTAGATGTATCAGTTAGGACTGGACTCCACAACTCTGCGTTTTGATTGGTTGTTCTTTTCTGTAATGGTCTCTATCCATTGCAAAGAGAATTTTCCTTGGTGAGTGGCAAGAACTACACAGTGGATATAGAGGTGTTTAGAGTGTAATCAGGGATTGTGCTGGTTTAGTAAAGTGATGGTTGTAGGTTCTACTTCAAGATCCATGATTTCCCAACGAAGGCAGTAGCCATTGCCTATAATGTTTTGGAAGTCTGACTCAAAAACTCTTGACTCCTGCTTGGTGTTTATGTTTTTGTTAGATGGGCTTTGGTTCTTGGGGGCAGCATTGTTATCCTGGATGGGAAAATTTCACTTAAACTGCACTGGCTTACCTGTATCATAGGCATTTTTAGGTAGAGTTAACAGTATGATTCCTTGTGACGGTTTGGACATTCTTACTGTTATTTTTTCCCCTGCCCCATCCTTTTCCTGGATTTGTTTTAAACACTGTAAATGTTGCCCTTTTATGAACATCTATCATGGACATTTGTGCTGCTGAATCTCACCTTACTATATGAACATCCCACAACTGAGAGTTAATTACCAGAGAGTGGCTAATGTTTGCCGGGTGTTGACTATGAGTGCATTCCAGCTTTGCTTTACTGAATTCCCACGGCAAATCCATGGAGGAGAGATAGTCTTACGAACCTCATTTTATAGAGGAGGCAAATGAGGCAAGAGGGAAATGGGCCCAAGGCGCAAAATGATGGAGTCATTTGTTTATTGGGCAGGACATCAGGATCTAGACAGCAAAGCTCCATGCTTCAGCAGTTCTCCCATGGGGGTTGCCATGACAGCGAAACAGGAATGGCACACACCGCGGGCCTGCAGCATCCATTGCTGGCTGGTCTGACCTCTTCTGTGGGAAGTTCAAATCTTGTGCTTGAGTATCAGTCAAGCAATAGGAATCAGTCTAATATTAGGACAAAGTCGGAGATTACACTCAGTACCTGACTCAAGGATGATCACACTTAATGTGTGGGCCACATCCTAGATGCTGGAAATAGGACTGAATCTGGACAATCAGTGCAAAACCAAAATATACTTTCTCTTAAACTCCAAACCAGGGGTCCTCACGCTGTCCTCGGTACTCTGGGGCCTTTGAAAGCCAACAAAGTAAAATTACATTCACAATATTAGTCCATCTCACTTATCTCCACTTAGGTCTGTGGTGGCCTTTTTCAATAGCTTCATGTCATGGGAGTCCCATCTTTCTGAAAACCAGGTGATATGGACACATGTGGAAATAAAAAACAATGCCACTTCCGTCATTCATTTTGTTTCTTTCAACTAGAAAGTAGATAAATTACCATATAAATGTGTCAGAAACATGTAGTTTATTTTTTCTATTTAAAAAAGATTTATTCTAAATTATGTATGTGGGGTGGGGGAGTCCAGGGGTCCCCTGAGGTCAGAGGCATCAGGTCTCTCTGGAGCTGAGGTGGGTCCTGGGAACTGAACTCAAGTCCTATGCGTGAGTAGTAACTGATGAACCATCTTTCTGGTTCCTGCATTTGATTTTAGTATTGGTAGCTACTGCTCAGGAAACAGCTCAATATTCTCTCATGGTTTACTAGTGTTCTGAGACTGCAAGGCTCGCAGTGGCCGAGCTGGTCACTGTCACCTGTCCACATACTGCCCAGCCTTCTTCCTGCCATAAAGCCAGGAGCCACAGCGGTACTTTAGACAGGCCTCACACCATTCCATCCACAAGTGCATTCTCAGCAAAGTGTCGCCCAGGCATTAGGTCCTCCAAGGCAGGAAGACTGAGGGGGGCTGTGGCTCCTCAGGGTGTCCCTTTCCTTCAAAGCCATGCTCCTACCAAATCTCTAATGTTCCTGTCACAGTGACATAAACATAAATTGTGCACCATTGATGGATTCAAGATCTCTTGGTTGAAGGGACTGTGTGCAGACTAGCATGTCCACTGTCACTGGAAATGTTCATGCGGAGCCAGGTGAGACTGCACTGAGGGTGCAGAGCAGTGGGTGGGATCCAGAAGCCACAAGAAAGATGTGGCCAAGATGTCTGAGATGCCTGCTAATTGAGAGCCCTACCGTGAAGGCGGGGCCCTTAGCGCTGACCAAGCCAGTGAATAGGAAGCATCCTCCGAGGGGAGCCTGCAGTAAGCCCAGACCAGGATTCCATGGGTTCTTGTCTTCCCCATGCAGAATTATAGAAAGCACAGCATCTACCACCAGGAATAAAGCAGAGGCCTCATCCAGCACAGCCTGACCCTAGAGGAACATGGAACTCTTAGAAGACAGAAAGAAAGCAGCTGGTGCTGAGTCCCCGTGCACCAGGGGTGGGGATGGGGTGGGGGTGGGGACATCATTCCAGCTGCAAGCTTCCCTGCTCACTCCCCAGCTCTTCCCATGCCTCTAGAGGGCCCTTCTGATGGATACAACTCCACTAGCATTCCCAGAAGCCTGCTTGAGCCCGCATCTAGCCACACCCTGAGGACACACTCTCACTTCCAAAGGCATGAATGGTCTCCGAGCTCCATTCGCTAACTTACTTGCTTTACCACAATGAGTTGTCTTTATCTGAGCATGAATCCAGATCTTAGCATCTAATAGTCACAAGAGGGTGGGAAGCAGAGAAGTACACCAGGGTGCCAGGCTCACCAATCCCAAGGTTGCTTGGCGCTCACTTTATTCTTGTGTCTGCTGAGGTCTGAGGAACAGTGGCACTGAGAATTATCAGTCCCAAGGCTGGCTAGGAGGGAAAGTAGGTCGCCCCAGACTAAAACAACCTTATCTGCTGACTTTTGCCCACCGCAAGGGAGTGTTGGGTGGTGACAGACAACAGTGGACTTGAGAGGGAAGGGGAAGTAAAATCAGTGGCCCTTGGTAAAGCTGGGGGAGGGGAGGAGAAAGCATAGAGAAGGCCAGCTTCAGTGCCAAGGAAGGGTCGCAGTCTCTGCTCTAGCCACATGGAGCAGGGTGGGAACAGGAAAGTGAGGACAGAGCAATGAACTAGAAGGGGAAATCATTTATGATTAAACAAATGGGAGAAGGGTGCAGGGAAAGTCTCTCTAAACCCAGAAGTAGTGTCACAGGGAGTGTTCTGAAGCCTTCATGACTGCTCTAATGCCATAATGCAGGAGGCTGGGACAGGGACCTCAAGGGCTAGGAAGGAAGACAGACCAAGCAAGGTGACTGTATGACACGTCTGGTCACAGTTGCATCAGGTATGCCCCACACTCTTAATAGTGACTGGTTAAAATATGCTTTCTAGATCACAAAAGCTCACCAGTGTGGACAGAATTATCCATTGTGGAATAGGACATTTCAGGTGTGTCAACGGCCTTTGAGTGGGAGCTTCCTTCAGGGAGGCCTACGAGGCATCTAGGCATGTTTCTGTTGTGGGAAGTGAAGAGCTTTTAGATTACAAGGAGGAGAAGGCGGCCATGGGGTCCTATATGGGTAGCTGCTGTAACACTGGCCCTTGGATAACTGAGGGATCTTCTACTTTCTTTAGTCCCACTAAGCACTGAAATCCTTGCAGTACAACTGGAATGTTATATGAATCCTGCCACTGTGCCAACACAGGCCTGTCTCTTGGGTCAGTACTCACCTCCTCAGTGCTATTAACTGCATTTATGATCAATTTTGTTACAAATCTTACAACGAGTGAGGCTCCTGGGTATTTAAAGCTGTATATTGTTTTCACTAATCATTCTCAAAGGCCCAATAATTATCCCCGTCCACCCCTAGCATATCTTTATCACCACAGATATTGTGCCACCTCATAGTCTCACCTGGTCTTTGTTGAGTTCTTCTTACAGTTAGAAATTGCAAGGAACGTTTACTCCTGAGCCCATGGTGGCTGCCATCTTGCATAATTCTTTGAGAGTTTGTGGGGTTGTATACATGGATACGTATAGTAAACTTCCTGCCTACCCTCCACAACACTGTGAGACTCATCCCTACTGCAGGGGTAGTTTGTTAGTCCTTGCTGACTAGTGGATCACACACCATTCTATGGCTCTTCCATGATTAACTTGCCCATCCTTTGTTGATGGGCACATGGGTAGTTTTCAGCGTTTGGGTGTAAGTAGTGGTACACGTGCCATGCTTTCCTCGTGTGTGTCTTTTGGAAGCATGGATTTCTTCTGGGTGTGTGCCTAGAAGTAGGACAGCTCGGTTGTGCCACAGGTGCATGTGTAACCTTACACACAGGAGCAAACATTTGTCCAACATGGATATACTGATCTCCCCTCTCGTTACTAGTGTCCTGTTTGTTCTCTCTTCCCTGGAAAAGCTTGTTCCAGGCGAAAAGACACCTCAGATGTGCCATTTTTGAGGCAGCCTCAGCAGTGGATGAAAGGATGGACTTTAACTAGATAGTTTAGATCAGTGGATCTCAACCATGTTCATGGTGCAACGTATGGTTCCTCAGGTTGTGGTGACCCCTCCAACCATAAAATTATTTTCATTGCTACTTTGTAACTGTAATTTTTCTACTGCTATGAATCATAATATAAACATCTGTGTTTTTCCAAAAGTCTTAGGTGACCCCATGAAAGGGACATTTGACCTCAAAGGGTCGAGACTCAAGGTTGAGAGTTGCTGGTAGAGATTGTTTTCCTGGTTTTGCTCTTTCAATGGACCTAGGACATCTGCCAACTTCCCTAACACATTCTACCTCAGTTTTCCCATCTGCTAAATGGGAATAATGACCAAAGCCTCATTCTCTTGGGCCTGTAGCGTGCAATGCAATTACCATTCATAAATTTGGACTCTCCCGGGTATTCCAAGAGGACATTGGAGGCTTCCAAAGAGATCCTTGGGGGGCCTGGGAACACTGCCCTCAGCTCTTTCCTGCTCATAGCTGGGGCCCCCATGGATAGAGCACAGATGGTACTGGTGCCTGGGTCAGATGACTGAAAGGCGGATCCCTACTCCTGAGTAGAGACTCAGGTCCGAGTTAACAGAAAGGGAACTGAGAATGGATGGAGAGCAGGTCTTGCAGCTCAGTGTTCCCAAAGGACAAAGGGCGGTGCACATTCTACAAACAAATGCCCCTGGGCTTCTCTCACCATTTTGCTAGCTCCCTCCTTCTGCACTCAAGCCCTTAATTGCTTTGGAAGAGCTAGGTGTTGTGTGGAGGCAGAAGTCAGGGGTGCAGGAAATATCCAGAACAAAGCACAGGAACTGGATGAAAACACTAGTTGATCTGGTGGGCTCTGCTTTTGAGAGAAGGAATATCAAATCAACTTCTCATCTATGTTTTAGAAATGTTGTGTCCCCTCCTCGTTTAGTTTTTGTCTTGCAGGTTTTTTTTTTTTAACCAGAGAAGCCTTTCTCATTTTTTTTTAAATCAAGCATTGCTGTGAATCATGCTGCATTAAAAATGAAAGTTTGTGTTCACGGCAACTAACCGCACCAGAAAATAGAAACCCTCTCCTCTATTAAAACTGCATGAGGCTCAGCACCCACGAAGGGAGCTTTCTAAAGAAAACCAGACCTGACATTTATTTGGGCCAAAACACACACAAAAGATTCGGTGTGTGGAGTCTCAGCTAGCTGAAAAAGAAGTAGCTTTCAGTGGCTAGGGACAGGAATCCCAGGGCTCAGGAGGGAAGACTCGGGCACATCATTCTGGCCTTCTGAGTTGTCCTTTTCTTATCTCACAGACAGAAGCAGCAGTTCCTAGAAACTGCTTCTGATTCTACCATTTGGAGAAGCTGAAAGTACCTTGGCTATGGGATAGAGCCTAATTTCTGCAAAATTTTTTTCTCCATTGGATTTTCTCCACTCTCTTCCCCTTTTGGATCCCAGTGTTCTGCCGTGTTCTGCCTGTTCACTGGTCTACATAGGCAAAGCAAAGACACATGTGAATGTGATAGCCTGAATGCTCCCTAGCAGATCTTAGTGGAACAGGGAAACCGAGGCATCTACCTCCACCCCAACCTCTGAACTCCACCCCTGAAAAGCTGATGGTCCACATTCTAGATGCTTTATTTTAAACCCTGTAATGATTAATTTCCATCTATCAATTTGACTGAAGTATACAAACACCTCCAGGATGTTTGCATCTGGAGTATACAGTACTAATGAGGCACACTCTGGATGTGTCTGTCTGTAAGCCTCTTTTCAGAGGATTAGCTGAAGAAGGAAAACCTACTTTGACTGTGAGGAATGCCAATCCATGGACTAGGGTCCTGAAGAGATTAAAAGAGGGAAGAGGGAAGCCTGATGAGCACTGGCATTCTTCATTCTCTGCTTTTTAGTCTGTACACAAACCAAGATGATCCTGTGTCATGCTTTCCCAACTATGACAGACTGTAATCCTCTGAACTGTGAGCCAAAATAAACCTTCCTTGATTAAGTTTTTCTTTCTTTCTTTCTTTCTTTCTTTTTCTCTCTCTCTCCTTTTCCTCCCTCTCTTCCTTCCTTCCTTTCTTCTTTCTTTTTTAGTCAGAGATTTGGTCACAGTTATGAGAAAAGTCTCTAGTGCAAAATCACAGACTGACATCCTCACGCAAGAGATATTTCACTTAGAAAATTTAATAATAGCTTTGCTCTGAATGCCTGTTCTAACTGTATAGTTCATTAAGTTGTATAGATTTTGAGTCTTTTTAATTTTGTTGTGTGGTGCTTTTATTCTCTTGCAAGATTTTTATAATAAAGTTTAGATGATGATGATGAAAACGATGAAGATGATAAATCTTAACATTTAGTGCTAGGGCTATATCCTAGCTGCAGCATACTCACCCAGCCTGCTTCAGGCCCTTGGTTTATTTCCTAGTAGTGCTAAAATACAGAGACAAAAAAAAACAGCAAAGAAGAGACCCTAGTACAGTGTGGTAGTTTGTAACAGCAGCAATGGGGCTTGAGAGGCTGAAGTAGGAGAGTGAGTTTAACGCTAGTCTAAGCTATGTAGCAGGACCACTACACACACACACACACACACACACAGAGAGAGAGAGAGAGAGAGAGAGAGAGAGAGAGAGAGAGACAAAGAGAGACAGAGAGACAGAGAGAGACAGAGACAGAGACAGAGAGACAGAGAGAGAGAGACAGAGAGAGAGAGAGACAGAGACAGAGAGACAGAGAGAGAGACAGAGAAAGACAGAGACAGAGACACACACACAGACATATACATGGAGACATACTCATTCAGACACACACACAGACATCCACAGAGAGAAAGACACACACACAGAGACCGACACAGACACATTCTCTGTCTCTCTGTCTCTGTCTCTCTCTTTCCCTCTCTGTCTCTCTTTCTCTTCCCCTCTCCTCTGTCTCTCTCATTCCCTAAGAGCCAGAAAATAGGTCAGTGGTAGAGTACTTGCCTAGCATGTAATTCAAGGCCTTAGATTTGACCCTGGCACTAACCCTATCTGTTGCAAGGACAAAACAAAGCAAAGCAAAGCAAAGCAAAACAAAACAAAACAAAAGAAACCCATACAACTTAATCTAGAATTAGTCCATTTATACCTCTTGTTAAGACAGAATTCAACTCACCGATGAGCTCAGCAGTCTCTAAGGTCATACAACTATTAATGATAGAGCCCAAGCTAAATGCTGCATATTCTTTTCAACATGTTGCTTTGTGCTGTTTGGTTGCTTGGTTTTGGGTTTTTCGAGACAGAGTCTCTCTGTGTAACAGAGCCCTAGCTGTCCTGGACTCACTTGGTAGTCTAGGCTGGCCTTGAAGTCACAGAGATCCACCTGTCTCTGCCTGTGGAGTGCTGGGATCCACAGCGTGCTCCACCACCCCCTGCCAACATGCTGTTTTTTTTATTAACCAGAAAATGGCCATGAACTTACCTTTCTAAGAACTGCTTTGAAAAGATGGATTCCAGCGACTACATCTCACAGATGAAGAAACTGAGGAGCAGAAGGATGCCCCAGTCTTGATGGCAGAAAGTACAAAAAGCTAACTGTGAGAGCCTGGACTTCCTCAGTCACCACTGCCCGCACCGGAAGTCAGGGTTTGCACAGAACAGCACGTGAATATGAAGCCTAAGTTCTCACTCGGTGCCCCAACTCCATCTTCTGACTTCATGACTGTTTCCTGGACACACACTCTAGAATGACAAGATGAGCATGCTCAGTGGCTGCCAAGAAGGGCCTTGCTGTCCAGTGAGGGAAAGCTCCAGATCCCATTGCTCAAGCAGAGTGAAAGCAGACGGACATGAGGGGTTCCCTGTGCCTAACCACATGGCCACCTGTCATTTGTCAAAAGCCATCAGAGATGATCAGGATTTATTCCACTGAGAAAATTAAAACTTTAGTTTAAATATAGATATAACTGTGTGGCCTGAAGCAATTAGCGAAACAGAAAGACATAACCAGATACTGAGATAATCAGCAAGAAGGCTCTGGCCTCCCACACTCATCACCAGTTTTATTAGTGTTATTTTAACTTATCTTTGCCACTAATGGCCCATAGCCACCCACTCTGGAGGCAGCTTCTAGGCAACATCAGAGCTCGATCTAATTTTATCCTTGAAATTTTTGACTTAAGAAGAAAATGTGAAAAATCTTCTCTTGGATGGAGTTAGATGAAACCCAGTCCTGTGAGCCCTGGAGAGAGCACAGGGGTGGGTGGATAGCTGGCAGCGACAAAAAGGAGAGGCTACTGGTCTGAGTGTCTGCTGCCACTGACTGGCTACTGCATTAACCAGAGCTGGGGAGGAGCACACACAGGCTCTGCAACAGCTACAATACTGTTATGTAGCCTCAGTTTCTGCAATAAAAATAAGGTTCTCTTGGCCTTTGGAGAAGAAAAGACCAGTCGATCTGATTGGCCAGGAAGGAGGCCTATCATAACAAGGTTCCTTGTTGGGTAGAGTCACAGACCCCAAAGTACACCTGTGCAGAGAGGTGTATTGACAACCTCGCAGGGAGAGGAAGGTCTTATGACTCCCTTAGGTTCCCTTTGACTCAGACCTGCACAAAGAGTGAAAGAAGAAATGACATGTGCCATGCACGATGTGACTCCACCATCCCTCCTAGGCCTGCAGCCTCCTTTGCTATCTGTCAGCTTGTTCCTTGTGAGACCTAGAAGGCTCGTTGTTTATTGTCAAAGCAGACTGATCGTTAGGTTCAGCGCAGTCTCAATCAAGTTCCCACCACAACCGGAAACAGGCTCTGCAGACTCATTGTCTAGAGGACGAGAAGACAGGGTAAAGACTGGGAGGTGCAATTTGCAAAAGGCATTTCAGATACACAACTATTATCCGAATATACAAAGAACCCTTAAAACACACAACAATACAAAATCAAATGACCTAACCTTGAAACATGCCTGAGAACGACACAGGCTGAAATAGCATGGGATAAGATTCTTCTGTCAAATTCCAACAGGGAGATGCAAATGGAAACTACGACACACATCGCACGCCTGTTAGTGAAATCTCAAGTGCTGAGAACATGAAACCGTAGGTGGGATGCACTCTGCAGTGTCTTGAGGAACTGCACGGGCTCTTACCTCGTGCTTCGGCGATCACACTGATGTGTGTAAGGGGGAGGGAAACCGAGGCTGGGAGCTCTTCATCCTCTGCCATCAGAAGCTGCTCCTTAAAGGGCATCGTGAAGTATGCATGGGTGGAGAGTGGCCAAGAGGGAGAACTAGAGCCTCAAACAGAGCCATTCCCTGCACACAAAGAAGAAAAGATACAGGACCTACATTGGAGCAGCAGCAGGGCAAAGTGGCTGCACCTATCTACTCTGGAGCTCCGTAAGATCAGAGCGAGGGGGCTAGGGGGCTCCACTATCACCTTGAGGGATCCCCCACATAGCTGATTCTGTCAACAGCCACAGGTGTTCGCTATTCTACCAGGTACAGATAGGATCTCTGCCAACCCCAGCCCGGTTTCAGCATGCCTGCCATTGTCACCTCAACTCCAAAACACACACACACACACAAACACACACACACACACACACACACACACAAACACACATACACACACACACACACACGCACGCACACACACACACCAAAAATTAGAGCCCAAGGAGGACCAAGAGTTGGTCCAAAAAACAAAAACAAAAACAACAACAACAAGAAAAAAACCCTAAAAACAAGTTCCCCTCTGAATCTAGATAAAAATCCTACTCAGAAAGAGCAGCATGGAGGTCCTGTGTCCTCCACACTAACTCAGTAAGAGTAGCGGTGGTGGGACCCTGAACAGCCCTTGAATATTCCCTCCAGAGACAAGAAACAGAAGAACTTGCCACTTGCTGTCACCCCATGCTTTTTCTCTGGTCACACCACAGGGCTCGTCACCCTCCTCTAAGGCCAGCTGTTTCAGAGCAGCTACAGAAGAGACACCAAAAACTGGATGCAGACTTGTCATGAGAAACCTCAAATGCTGGGCGATGAGGCCATGGTGAACATGAGAAAGCCAGTGGACAGGTTAACTGAGTAACTTGTATAGAGCAGAAAGACCTAAGAACAAATCAAAACAAAGCAACAACAATTAAAAAAAAAAAAGCTAAGGCTGAGATGGTACAAGCAACAGGTGAGGGCAAAGTGCTGACAGCTGGGGTGGAGAGAGCAGGAAGCTCACACAGCCACGCACCCCTGACACACCTGGCCGAGACTGTCACACGCAGTGGAGGTGACCAGTGTACAAATGGCCAGGGCTTAGCTCACACGTTCGGTTGAGAGGCCACCTAGCTCCTCCATGGCTCTCCAAAGTGTTCTCAAGTACATGTTCAGCTCCAAGGAGCTGCCCGGGAACAGGAGAGAGGCTGCCTGGCCTGGGGCCTGCAGAGGCTGCACTGCTTTCTGCCTCTCCCCTTCCCCTCACATCCTCTCTGCACTGTGCTCCATGCCTGTGTCCTGTAGAAAATACAAAACACACACACAGTGGTGGGCAAATGCATGGTTCTTTTCTCAGAGGTGATACATTGTGCTGACAGACAACAGCTGGAGAGAAGGGGGATGTGGTCAGTGTGTGTGGACAGGGCTGCACTGGGAGCTGTGCTATTGTCTCTTCTGGCTGGGGAACAAGCCCAGGGCCACAGACTATGTGATGAGCACACTGTGAGGGGCCACTGGGATCTGCACTGACCTCTGACCTTTGACCTCTCTCATAACCTATGGGTGCCTGGCACTGCCAGGTAGCCTCTCTGCCCTTGGCTCTCTACCAGGCTCCTCCTCTGAGCACATCTGCTGCAGCTGGACTGGGTGAAGGTTCCAGAAGCCGCACTTGCAAGCTGAGCCTGGGAGGTGAGTGGACTAGGCTGCTTTCATTCTCCTTCATGTGGCTGCTCCTCCAGATGAGCAAGATGCCTCCAGCGCAAGTGCCAGGTTCCACAACATGAGGAGAGGCGTGTGGTGAGGAGGACTCTGGGAGGCTGGCTTACTGGGAGAAAGGACAGTCTCCTTAGGTTGGGCTGTGTGGCCAGCTAGCAAGCTCAAGCCAGTTAGTGAGCTCCAAGTTCAGTGAGGCCTCCTGTCTCAAAACATAAGGCGAGAAACAACCAGCATCAATGTCTGACCTCCATATGCATGGGCACACAGGGACCAACACAAACCCACAAATAAAAGCACAAGTAAATAGAGAAAATTTAAAAAATAATAAGGTTAGCCTGCCTCAAGTATTTTAATACAGTAATGAAACTTGGACTAAAACAGAACCCAAGTGATGCCAAGTTACAGTTGATAGGGAGATACCATTCTTTTGAGTCTATGGCTTTTCTAGTCCACAGGGAAAGTCACCAACCCTAAAGCTCTAGGTAGCTGTTGTCATCTTGGCTGTTGTGAGTGCCACTGTAATATCACCTGGAGGTTGGCATGGGTACGTGTAAGAGCCAACATTATGTTTTAAGTTTTAATTACTATGCCTAAGAGATCCATAAGACAAAAATGCCTCTAATTTATAAGCCCCCCCCGAAGACAGATACCCCTTGAGATGATGGGGGCTGTTGTTCATGTAGCATAACAGGCCACATGCCATGGTGCTACTGCCCTGGCTCAAGGAGACTGTGAAATGAGGCCACCTCATCACCTAATTAGTTCCATAACAAGTTTGGCTGACCCAACTGCACTGAACGTGCTTGTGTTTGCTCACACGTAGGTGTAAGGTATGTACACAAGAAGCATGTCAGGATGTGTGCTTGTCCCTGATTGGACAGAGGTGCGAAGTACATAGCCTTGTGGGTTTGCCTTTATACGCACCTGGCCACTGTAGCTCATGGCCACTAGCCGGGAACCCTGGAATGGACCTGGCCAGAGTCTGTTATCCTGGCCAGTATTTAACTAAGCTTGACTCAAATTTGGCTCAAAAATTGTGGTAGTAGTCTTATTGTCACACAGTGGCATTATCAGAAGATGGAAAAAGGGTTTACAAGCCAAGGGCTCCCCTCATTTTGTATGACCCCCAGGAATTCTTTCTTCTTTCCTTGAACCAGAAAATGAAGAGGTTTTATTTTCAGCTCCGTTTGCTCTTGGTATGCTCATAAACTCTGCTTAAGTTCAGGCTGGGTGATACTAAAGTGGAGAAAACAAGAGATGCAATGTGGAGTTAGTGATGCTTCCATTTTTGGTCTTCCCCCACCCCACTCCACCCCACCCCCAACACACACACACTACCAATCCACCCATTGCTGCTTTCCTTGTCCTTCAGGACATGATGTATCTTGCCCAGTGCAGACTGTTGCATTCAGTGAGAGAGATGGGAGGGCTTGCTTTCTCCTTGTATTTTTACCCAACTCTGAATGGATAGGAACTGCTTCCTACAATAGGAAGCAGCAATGACAAATGCTAATTGTAGGACTGCCATCCATTTGGCCTCCAGTGGCTATGCTCTCCCTACTGGATGGAGCCTGTGGGCTTAAATCAGGTCAGTAGAGGTAGACACCACCCTGATTGGGCACTCCTGGACCTGGTGGCTTGAAGCTAAGTGTCTCCCATCCCTTCACATCTTGCCTACTGTCCTTACCTTCTTATAACCCTCTGCACAATCCGGAAGCTAATTAGGGGATGAGGTGGCGTCACTTCACAGTTTCCTTGAGCCATGACAGTAGGACCAGGAAGAGAGGGGAGCCTGAAATACATAGCTGAGAAGTTTGACCAAGAATTACGTAACAAGAGCTGCTGAACAGGCTGAGGAACCTCAGGCTACAATCACTACCATAAAGACAACAGCAGCAAACAACAAGCCCTTGCTGCACACTGTGCCCTGTAGCTTTATGTACATTATTGCACCATGTACAATGCTGCGTTAGATTCTCCCAGCAGAGCACAGGCTACCTACTGCTTTTCCTCAGCTGCAAATGAGGAAACTACTTCTACATGGAAATGACATGTTACTGACATCAGCGGGGCAGGAAAATGTCATTCCACCCTTTGTTGAAGAAGAGAACTGGGCAACCCAGACACAAGCTCCCTGTGCAGAGAAGCTAATATGTGTTTTCACCTCTCTCCCCTTGAGCCCAGCTCTATCGCACACAGAGCTCCATGAATGACTCTCGGAAGACTGGCTGCTCTCCTGGACCACTTTTAGTAATAACTGGATGCTTATTATCACCTACAGAGCTAGCTTGACAGCTATTTTACACTTTGCCAAGAAAAAATATAGCTGTGTTTTAGTGGCAGTCAGATGGCCAACACATTCAAATTAGTTGGCACAAAGCACTGACTTACCTAAGGTCAAATTTTTAAAGACTTTATATGTGCTATTTAAATAATTCTATTAAAATGTATTCCTATGAGTTTCTGTAAGAAACAAAAGTGTCTATGGCAGGATGAGGCTGGAGGGCTGTTGTCATGTATTTGCTTCTAGCAGTTTCACTTAATGCATGAGGTCACTCTTAAAAGCTGCCTCTAACTTGTTTGGTCAAGAGTTCGAGGGCAAGCAGTACATGAGGAGAAGAAATGCCCCCACTTAAAAACTGGGGGTCAGTGGCTACATAGGTAATTTCCCACTGGCTTCAGTAAAAAAAATCAAGGCAGAGAAGGGGAGGGAGGCCAAGACAGTGTAGGGAGCCGAGCTGTATCTGCTGGCTCTGTCCATGCGGACTGTCTCTTTAGTCCTCAGAGTGAATTCTGTGGCAAGTAGGTCTAGAAATATGGGCAAGTAGAAAACATTCTTATCAAGCACTTGTTCTTCCAAGCTGCTGGGCATGTTTGACAGGATTTGATTTCTGTCTCTGAAAAACAAGGAATGAGAATGTCCACCTGTTACTCTGTGAGAAAAAGTAGGTGAGATATAATATGAGGGGATGAGTGGGATGGGCTAGGATGGAAGGGTTGGGATGGTATTGGGTTGGGATGGGACAGATGGGTGGGATAGGATGCAATGGAATAGGGAAAGCGTGAGAAGGATGGGAAAGGATGGAAGGGGATGGGATACGTAGGATGGGTTTGGGTTGGGATGGGTTGGGATGGGATTGAGTTGAGAGGGTTGGGTTGGGATGGGATGGGTTGGGATGGGTTGGGTTGGGATGGGTTGGGATGGGATGGGATGGGTTGGGATGGGATGGCTTGGGATGGGTTAGGATGGGATGGGTTGGGATGGGATGGGATGGGATGGGTTGGATGGGATGGGATGGGTTGGGATGGGATGGAATGGGTTGGGTTGGGATGGGATGGGATGGGTTGGGATGGGTTGGGATGGGATGGGATGGGTTGGGATGGGATGGGATGGGATGGGTTGGGATGGGATGGGTTGGATGGGATGGGTTGGGATGGGTTGGGATGGGATGGGTTGGATGGGATGGGATGGGATGGGATGGGATGGGATGGGTTGGGATGGGATGGGATGGGTTGGGATGGGTTGGGATGGGATGGGATGGGTTGGGATGGGATGGGATGGGATGGGTTGGGATGGGATGGGTTGGATGGGATGGGTTGGGATGGGTTGGGATGGGATGAGATGGGATGGGATGGGTTGGATGGGATGGGATGGGTTGGGATGGGTTGGGATGGGTTGGGATGGGATGGGATGGGTTGGGATGGGTTGGGTTGGGATGGGTTGGGATGGGATGGGTTGGGTTGGGATGGGTTGGGATGGGTTGGGTTGGGATGGGATGGGTTGGGATGGGATGGGATGGGATGGGATGGGATGGGATGGGTTAGGATGGGTTGGGATGGGATGGGTTGGGTTGGGATGGGTTGGGTTGGGATGGGATGGGATGGGATGGGATGGGATGGGATGGGTTGGGATGGATGGGTTGGGATAGGATGAGTAGGTGGGATGGGAAAGAAAGGGAAAAGATGGGTGGAGATAAAGGAGGGTGGGATGAGATGAGGAGTGGGTAGCCACTGTCAGGTGCCCAGTCTACTCAAGTAGTGTTCCTTTCATTTGCCACACAGACGTCAGATGGCCCACCTTGCCAAGTCCTAAATTTGGATTTCAGTAAAGCTCTGACATCATCTATTCCCTCTGTGAAGTGATCTAACTTACATATGGAATGAGATCTCAGACATACATAAATCTTTGTACAGAGGACTAATGCACAAGAAGACATCTAATGTACAATGCTCAACTACTACATGTACATACTCTCATGTAACATACCTCCAAGATGTTCATTCACAAACATGTAATCTCACACAGGTTTGCAGACATATACACCTACAGACATTTACAGATGTGCACAGTCATAAACACACGCTTTTCAGATATGCACACTGATAAACATACACAGCCATACATCTCCATATACATGAACACTCACAGGAATGCATACGGTCACAGGCATGCACATTCATAACTTCATGGACCCGCACATACCTACACTTATACACATTGTTTAAACACAAGAATTTTGAGGGTGTTCACCCAGCTACCCCATCTGCCTGGAGGCTCAGAAACCACAAACCAGATGGGTCACTTTCTCTGTGTCCTTTAATGATGGCATGTCCCCAAACTCATCTTTATAAAAAGAGTACCCAAGATAGTAGGTGGCCTGGAGAAATGCTCTGGCTATCTTCCTCTGGCTAAGATAGAAATGGTCCCACAGAGAAGCCCCTCATACTAAGTCACCATGGTACAATGACATCCAGAAAGAACGCAAGGGAGCTGTTCTTCTGCAGGAGCAATCAGGTGTCCTGGGGAAGGGAATGAGGTGTCATTTACCCACTGAGAACTCTGGAGCTGTGCAAATGTAGGGCCCAGCCTCTAGCAAAACCACAAATCTAAGTCACGGCTCTAGAGCTATGAACATCCTCAGATAAAACTCATGGGAAGCAACTCCTGCTGTCAAATGGGAAACTACTGTCTGTGACTAGCTTCCCAGGGAACACGGACTTGCTGTGGCCCAGCCAGCCTGCATTCCCATGATGTCAGACATAATGTTGATTGCCCTGATGCTCCTGTATCCATTACAGACATCTAGAAACTTCTTTAGGCAATAGTCATAACAAAGAACTCAGGCCATTCCCCTGCTTCCTGGTAGTCTTTCACCATTTGTGGTCCAGTTGACCTAACTGGGGTACTGCCACAACTTACCCACCTCCCCTAGACAGGAGAAGAAATGGCCACATCTTTGGCCAGTATGACATGTGGTTAAGCTGATGAATTTGTTCAGCTTATTCCTAATTCCTCATCCATCCTGGGATATACTAATAATGCCTTCAGAATAATTCACAATGGGAAGAACAGCTTCTTGAGGAAGCCATTCTTAAGATCTCTCACATTTCCTCTAAGAAGAAACCTTGATTTCTTACACCAGTAACTGTCTCTACAAAGATCTCTTAATAACAAATGGGTTCCAGGTCAATCTATAGCCCAGGCTGGGTAGCCTGAGTGAGAGTAAAAAGAGGCAGACACTGGACAGTTGCACAGCATCAGCTCAAGTTCTTTGGACAACACAGCATTATCTGTGCTTTCTTGTCCAGTTTCTTTTTCCGTTACTGTGAGAAAACACTCTGCCTAAGCCAGGCCTGGTGGCTCATGCCTTTAACCTCAGCACCTGAGAAGGAGACAGAGGAGTATCTCTATGACTTTGAAGCCGGCCTGCTCTACATAGTGAGTTCCAGGTCAGCTAGGGCTACCTACCAAGATAGATGCGTGTGCGCACGCATGCGCGCGCGCACACACACACACACACACACAAAGAGAGAGAGAGAGAGACAGAGACAGAGACAAAGAGAGACAGACAGACAGAGACAGAGACACAGACACAGAAAAAAGGGAAAAGAAAGAAGAAAACACCCTAACAGAAGCATCTTGGGGCAAATACAGTTATTTTGGCTCACAATTCAAGATACAGTCCATCAAGGGAGAGGAGTCAGGCAACAGGTTCTTGGAACAATTGGTCACATCACATGCATAATCTGGAACAGAGAGCAGTGAATGCACGCAGCTGCTCAGTGGCCTTCTTTCATTTACACTACGCAGTACCCCACTTGGGGAATGATGCCACCGCAGTGGGCAGGTCTTCCTAGCTCAGGAAACATAACCAGGACACTCCCCAACAGTCCTGCCAGAGGCTTGTCTCCCCGGCCATTATAGAATCTGTCAAATTGACAACATGAACCACCACATTTCTCCTTTTCCAGAGTGTCCTTGACCCGCATGTTTTTATCAACATGTATCTAAAAGCCAAAAGGCATCGCAGAGACACAGCACCCCCTCAGACAGATGGGAGAGATGAGATGGGGAGCACCAGAATTGGAGGCCATCCCACTGTCTGGATGACTCTCCTAAGAGCTCACCTCTCAGCGTCATCAGGGCTTTCAACACTAAGGCTGGACAGAACCACCTTTTTAGCTAGAGAGGAGAGCCGGGAAGGTCTGAGCATTCCAGAAGAGAGTGAAGGGCAGCAAGACAGTGTGTAGGTTTGGCCAATCAACAGGATGAGAGAAGATTCTGTCGCTGGGAAGCAGATAGACATTTTTCACAGCTCCGTCTGGCTAGAGCTCACTGGCTCCTAGTGCCTGAAGTAAATTTGGGAGACACAATTTGTCCTTGGTACAAGACAGTGATTCTATGCTGTCTTTGTACTTTATTCTGGATTGCAGAATTGGCCACAGCAGTGTAATTCAATACTCATATTTACTTAACTGAAGTCGATCCCCTCTCCTACCCCAAAAGGGAAACACTCCAAGCCATTGATACATAAGTGGGAAATCAGAACATTTACAGATAATAAAAATGAAGATGACATGAACAACAAACATCTCCCCGTCAGCCTCCCCTAGGCACTGCCCTGCAGCCAGTGCATGTGGAGTATCTTAGATGTGTCCACGCTGAAGCATCTTGTGAATGGCCATCTGAGAACAGGAATAATGGGGGTTGAACGATGAAACATTTTCAAGGTCAAGTATGGGATATCAGCAGGTTCAGCTCTGAAAAACTTTCCTGTGGGGAGCTGGGAAGCTTGTAGAATGAGGAGCCAAACTCCATCTGCACAGAAAGCCTTAAAGACAGCCTGCACTTGGCAAAGCTTCTGTGGATGCATACTCAGGAAAAGGAGAGGAAGACAACTCAATGAAACACCAAGCTAAGCTTGGCAGACGATGTATCCTATAATCCTGGAGGCTGGGCAAGAGGGCTCACAGACCACTACACAGAATACAGAACCGGAACAAAACAAAAACAGCTACAGCAACAACAGAAGAAGAGAAGCTGCTTAAATCGAAGTCCTAGACTAAAGAAGCACCCGTGAGGGATCTGTGCCTGCGGGAGGTGGCTCAGTGGGTCAAGTGCTCGCTGTGGAAGCCTGAGGAGCTGTGTTCAGATCTCCAGAGCCTGTGCAGCCATGCATAGTAGTAACTGTAGCACTCTCAAGGAGGGATGGGAGGCAGAGACAGGGAAAAAACTGAAATGGGTGGGTAAAATAGCCTGGTGTATGTTGCAATATACAAGAGACCTCAAACAAGGTCGAAGGTGATGACTAACTCCTCGGACCTCATAGCTGAGCTTTTGGCTACTTTATTGGGTTCTTTTCTCCACCTCCTTATACTACCCGTATCCCTTCCCACACCCCCTCCCAACACTGGGTAGGAGAGAAAGAGGGATAGAGGGAAAAGAGGGTGTAGATCTGTTCAGACTTCTTCCTGCTGATTAGGGGCATTGAGTTCCTTGGGGAGAGTTCGATCGTTGTCATCAGGAAGGATATCACCAACCATCAATACAGCAAACAGCAATAAACAGCAACCAAGCAACCAGCAACCAGCCAGAGTGGGAGCATCAACCACTGGCCTTTCTTGGGGCTCTGGCAGTTATATACCCTCTGAAGAGTCCCAAGAATTCTAAACACAAACTATCTTCAGCAGGCAAAATCACGCCCCTGCCAGAACATGACAAAAATTATAGTCAGCTGTTGTGGTCAATCTGAAGCAGCCCCATATCCCACACTGGGTTTCAAACAAAAACGTATCCCCAACTCAACTGGGTTTTTAAAGAAACCAAAATTCTCACCACATGACCTCTACTCAGCATGTGCACACCTGCATTAACACACACACACACACACACACACACACACACACACGCATCATGTGCACATATATCACAACACACACATATACACAAACACACAAAGACTCAGAAGTAGAGACAGTAAGAACATGGAGCATGTGGAAGGAGAATGGAAGAATGCACTGTGGTTGTAGCTGTGTCTTCACATGAACAACAGCTCGTGAAATGGGATACGTAAAACTGAACTTGGTACAGAGAGCAATCAAACAAAAATGTGGAAAGTGTTAAAGCAATGTTTGTATTTGTTTTCTATTTATGCTGTAACAAATATCCACATGTCTGGCAGCAGAACCTATACTCACTTAGGACCTTGCAGGCCTGCAGGTGAGAAACTAAGAAATGAAAAATGGTATTTAAAACCAAGGTGTCAGCAGGGCAGCATTCCTTTGTTCCAGGGAGATTTGGTCTCCTCGGCACTGTATTCCCTGGCTTGTGGCTTCTTCCATAATTTTCAAAGACAAAAATAATCCCCCTGTAGGCTTAGATTTTTCACAAGCTGCTTTATTTAGGTTCCTAAACACTTCAACCACACAGCACCATGAGACGCTCCCTGCTGGGAGGCACAAGCCTCTTCTATATCAGAGAACTGCAAGGAACTCAGTCATTGTTCGAGGTAGACTCTAGATTTGTGATTCCCACTGCCCCCACCACAGATGACAGTGACACAAGTTCTTGGGAATGTGTTTAACTCCAGAACACCAAACTGTGTGTCACTTCCTCCCTATTCTCACATGAGAGATCCTCCAGTTGTTAGTCACGTGAGGGCTATGAGTCTCCTGTACAGATACTTCCCTCCTTGTAGCCAGCTCGTGTCTTAGCGTCTTCTCTTTGTGCAGGGGATGGATATAGAGCCACGCTATTGGTCACTTTCAGGAACCAGCTGGCTGTTGGCTTCCCAACACAGGTCTGTGTCAGCATCATTCGCTGTGCTTTGTCAGGGATAAACAAACCACGTAGAGAGCACACTGTGTGCCTTACAGGAAAACAAGGTATGGCTCGGAGATTGTCGATCTACTCTGTCAAAGGGGACAACTTGAAGGCTCGATCTGAGATTATTTGAACATCAGAAGCATAGTATCAGATCACACGTGATTGTGTAAAATAAGAACTAGAGAGCCATACTGGTAACTAACTTAACAAGTCAATCAATAAGCAGACTTTCTTATTAAAACAAAGCAAATCTCACCCCCCCAAGGTGCTGCCACGTGTGGGCACCAAGTGTCGGGGTGGTGGTGGCACACATCTTTAATCCCAGCATTCGGGAGGCAGAAGCAGGTGGATCTTTTTTGAGTTTGAGGCCACCCTGGTCTATGAAATGAGCGCCAGAACAGCCAGGGCTGTTACACAGATAATGCCTGTCTCAAAAATAAAAGAGGGTGGCAGTACCAGGTGGCACATGCCTATAAGCCAAGAGAGAATATAGCAGTATGGGCCAAGCCTGTCACATAGTAGGGCTCTATGTGAAAAAAACCAAACCACATGCTAGAGAGGGCAAGACCATTTAAGACTTAGAGATACTGGATAAGCCTCTCTAGCTAAGTCACAGCCACATCAGGGACAGAAGAAGGCAAGGATGGATGTTTTGTCTCATTAATTCATTCATCCAGTCATTTTCTTCTCTTTAAAAAACTGCCTGTGCTAGACAATGTATCATTCTTGGAACACAGAAAAATGAAGGGCTCCCCTGCTGACTGAGGGGCCAACCCACTGTGGGCGGTGCCAATCTGGACAGGTGGTTGTGGGGTGTAGAGGAAAATAGGCTGAGGTAGCCATGAGGAGCAAGGTGGGAATCACCATTTCTCTGTGGCTTCTGCTTCAGTTCCTGCCTCTGGGTTCCTGCCTTGAGTTTTCATGCCCTGACTTCCCTCAGTGATGCAGTGTGACCTGTGAGACCTTAGGCATGTAAGCTGAAATATATCCTTTTCTCCTCAAGTTCCTTTTTGTCATTGTGTTTTTATCACAGTGGAAACCCTAAGACACAGGTCCAGAAGGACAGATTGTCTCAGGGCCTTACAGCTAAATCCTTACCTGCAGACCAGAGTCAGGAGGCTGTACACAAACACGCACTTCCTGGGGTTTTGGCCTCTGCGCCCTCAATCCTTTCTCTCCAGGGATCTCTTCCCTGTCCCTGATCACTCCAGCCCCTTTCTGTGTTCAGCCACTTCCCACCCCTGAGTCTCGTCGGTGGCAATCCTGGGCCACACGGGTGATGCCAGCTGGAAAGTGGGAGGTGAGTATGGAAGCCTTCGCATGGTGGGTGGGTATACCACCCCCCAGACAGATGTCTGGCTCACTACCCTACAGTGAAATGAAGAAAGGGCCACTGTGGCTGTCCTCATTTGGGGGGAGGGTGAATGAGCCCGAAGCAGCAGTAACCATGACAGAGCTAGAGATCTTTTGTTCTGGAAAGAGTAGGCAGCTGAGAAGCTGGAGTCTTAATTTATATCAAATGACTGCATAGGCTCCTGGAACTCAGCAATTGTTAAGAGTCAGCCCTAACCCCAAATATCCCTGGGAAGGAACTTTTGTCCTTGGCTCATGGCAGCCAGTGGTAATCTGCTCCCTACCCCTACCCCCAGCAATGCTACTGTGTATTTCTTTTCCCTGGCTAAGATATTGACTCAGGATTCGAGAGTGAAACGAAAATCCATTTCCATCAAAGGCATTTCAGTTGCCTCAGGGAGAATAAACACCAAGGCATTATGATATTCCCATGACTCAATAGTAATTAATATTAATTGTATTTATTGATGCTTTCTCTCTAAAACTTTCCACTGCCATTAGGTTGCTTCAAAACTCCCTGGGAAAGTGAGACAGGCTCTGCTCCCTCCATGTGCTTTGTGTGTTTCCTCCATGCCCTGATGGCTCTGAGAGGTGGCTCTCTCAGATCACACTGACCAGCCTGAAGCAAGATAAATTGGTGCTCTGAATGGCCTGGGAGTCTGGGAGCACAGGCCTGTCATCTGGCTTCCAGCATGGGACTTCTGTGACTGTGGAGCTGAGGAGAGATCAGGGCTTGTGTGGGAAGTCACCTCTGGGTCTTCCATACACGTCTGCTCTCATGTGGATACCAAAGAAGACAGCACAAGGAGGGGCCTGACCCAAGCAGTAACATACCGTGGTCAAAGTCCATGGGAGACAGGAGATAGACACGGGACCTGGGCAGACTAGTGTATGGCCAGGCTTGGTGGTAAGCCCGACTCCTACCAAACTGCTTAAAAGTGAGTCTCCAATCAGGAGGGCCACGTGACAATCTTGGCATACCACAGAAAGGAGGGAAAGGTGTATGGGAGCTGTGGTCACTGCAGAAGGTGATCAGGGGAAACTTACAGGAAACAGGGTTTTTACAAATATTTTTTGAAATTATAATTATATCATACCTCCCCTTTCCTTTCCTCTCTCCAACCCCTCCCAGGGGTTGCTCTCTTTCAAATGCATGGCCTCTTTTTCTTTCCTTCATGGTGTGTGTGTGTGTGTGTGTGTGTGTGTGTGTGTGTGTGTGTGTGTATTCCTAGATATATAAACCAAGCATGCTCAGTCTGTATAATGTTTCTCGTATGTAAATGTTTTCAGGACTGACCATTTGGTTTGCGATAGCCAATTGGTGTTCTCTTCCCTAGGGGAGACTAATTCTCTGTTCTTAGCATTCCAAAGTTGATGCTTGTAGTTCTTTAGGGTCGAGGCCTCAATCAGCCTGTGTATAGGCAGCCATGTTGATGAGATTCTATGGGTGTGGCACTGGCAATTTGCAGGAGCCACCATCTCACAGACAACTTCCCTATTCCTCTGGCTGTCATGGCTTTTCCACGCACTCCCTGAGCAGCAGCTGTACCGTAGGTGTATCAGGTGGGACAGGGATCCACAACTCTGCATTTTGATTGGTTGTGGCTTTCTATAATGGTCTTCATCTGTTGCAAACAGAAGTTTTCTTGGTGAGGGGTGGGGACCACACTTATCTGTGAGTTCAAGGACAGATATTTAGATGTAGTGAGTGCTTATGCTATTTAGTAAAGTGGCACTTGAAGGTTACTCTCCATGACTTCACTAGGCGTGGGTAGGTGACTAAGCTTCCAGTACCAGACTTGGTTCCCTTCTTGTTGAGTGGGTCTTAAGTCCAATTAGAAAGACACCGGTTGGTTACCACCAAGGTAGATGTGCCACTAATGCACTGTTAGGGCTGTTGTGCCATGCTGGTCATTGCTGTGGTTGATGGGTGTCGCAGCTGAGTAGGGCTCCTGTTTACTTCCCTTGTCTGGAAGCTTGAATGGCGCCTTCTGGTACCATGAAAGCTAGTCCTCACGAAGGAGGCTTTCAGGTTAGACTCATCTGGTGTCCTCTGAGTCTTGTGTCCAAAGTGCATGGCGTCTTCAGCAATAGGGATTTACCTTCCACCTCTGGGGGGCAACCAAGGGCAGCGGCAATAGCCTGTGATGCTTTGGAAGTCGCTTGGACAATCCTTACCAGCAACTCAAAAGAGGGCCTCTCCTGCTTGGTGCTCATCTATGGCTCTCTGCAGGGAGGGGGTGTCAGTCTAGATGGAAAGTTTTCTCTTAGACTATTTACGCACATATATGCCAGCATATAAGAAAGTATGCTTAGGTAGGTAGTTAACAATATGATTCCTTATAATGTTTTCAGGCGTTCTTAGTGTCACTTTACCCTCTTCCCACATGTTTCTGTATTTGCCTCTCTTTCCCCTCCCTAATGACATCACCCTTGTCCCATTTTGCCCACTTTCCCCTCTCTATTGCTCCCACCTCTATCACAATGGTCTTGTTTTTAATATACTTCTTATATTTTTTATATTTGTTGGTAACTCTGAGGACTTTCCTGTCTCCGCTTCAGGTTGCTCTGCTCAGAGTTGGGGAGACTAGCAGAGGACGGTGTGTGGTTGCTGAGCAGTGACGGTGCCTGATCTGGCCTCTTGTGCTAGTTGGAACTCCTCAGGCCTGGAATGTTCTAGACTGACAAGAGTCCTTACCTATCCTAGCCTCACACAAGGGTTTTCTTGGAGGTCAAGACAGACACAAGGTTAACACCCTATTGCTTTGGCTGCATGGGGTCCTGGAAGGCCGTACTTTTCTCTCCCTCTCATTTACAATTCATGTTGAACCCTGTCTGGGCCTTGCAGGGCAACATGTTAGCAATGTCCAGCATCCTCTTATCTCCAGTGGGTCCCGCTGACCTTTAACATGATGGACCTTCATTTTCCTCATCGGCAATAAGGGGTTGGTGTAAATGGGGAAAACACATTGGAGATACACGTCTCTGAACCAGTAACTAGCCAAACCTGGAGGCTCTGCTTGCTGCAGGGTTTTCTCCACCTACTGCTGCAATGAAGAGGGCTGGACAGGAATGACAGCAGGCACAGACTGACTTGAGAAATCAGGAGGCGGAGGAGGAGCTAGGAGTCTGGATGAAGGAAATCTGCCTCCTCCAGCCCCAGGGTGGCTTATGAGGATCTCAATGATTGGGCGCCAGAACAGCAGTGTGTGGGCAGCTGCTGGCTTCCCTACTTCCCCCAGGCTCAGTGGAAGCCAGGACTATTCAGATGTTGAGGACTTAAAAGCCATTTACCTAAGCTCTCAGATGGCAAAAATCATTGTCCCTCTGAATTCTTTGAAGTCTTATGACAAGACATTCAGACAAACACAAGCTGCAACCTAGCCATGCACTGTGTGGCACTAGCATCAGTGAAGAATAACGCTATCAGCTTAGAAATGAAAATGCTGTGTGGGTGTGACTGAGCATGTTCTGTGCTAGGAGCCCGGACCAGGAAACAGAGTGCTCCATGTGTCTGAGGAAACAAAGCAGATGTCAGAAACATGAGAGCTAGTGACATAAATATGGCCAGACAGAAGCTTCCCAGCTGACCCTGGGGTAGGTGGTTCTGCTATGATGCACATCTGTCATATCAGAACTAGAGAAATAGCCGTGTCTTCCACCGTCATGCCCCAAAGGCAAAGCTTACTGTGTGCACAGACTGTGGGCCTCAGGGAGCCACATGGTAGCCTTGAAACTCCCAGGGGGCCTCTTTGATGCCTTATATCAGGAGTCTCATTTCATTTGCAATGAAAATCTTTAGGACCTTTCTGGAGAAGGATAGGGGTGTGGCAGGAAGGTGTTAATGGTGTTCTTACGAAGGGACTGGTCCCACAGACCCCATCCCCTTCCCTCGAGCTGTGGCTGGCCCTGATGCACCTTGGGTTCCTGATCACAGGGAGGACTCAAAATCACATCTGAATTCATATGATGGGACAAAAGGAAAACTTTTGTGGACTAGACAGCACACACGTGTCTTTATTCCTCAAGGACACCTCTGATTGTACTTAGGAACAGGGCACTAGCTCTTCTTTGGCAATGATAAGCCTCACAGAGTCTCAGAGCTAACAGTGAGATCTACCTGGTACTGTAGCCCCTACTCTATCCTCCTGTTTAACTTCAGCTGTCAACCTCACACTAGAGTTTGAGGAACTGTCTCGGTCAGAGTGGCTGAGGCAGGTCTACAGGTGCATTTTCATGATTGCTAATTGCTGTGAGAGGGTCCAGCCCACTGTAGGCAGTGCCATCCCAGGGAAGGTGGTTCTTGGTGGTACAAGAAATCTGGCTGAGCATGAGCAGAGAAGAGCATGCAGTGCCCAGATTTCCTCAAGGGTCCTGACTCCTGCTTAAGTTCCTGCCCTGACTCCCCTCAATGATGGATGGTGACCTGGAAGTATAAGACGAAATAAACTCTTCCTCGAGTTATTTTTGGTCATGATGTTTATCACAGCAACAGAAGGTAAACTAGAGCATCTAATGGTGGGGGTAGTAGTAGTAGTAGCTGTTGTTGTTGTTGTTGTTGTTGTTGTTGTTAGTGTCTTTCTATGTAGCCCAGGTTAGCCTCAGACTCAAGATCCTCCTGCCTCAGCTCCTCCCAAGTGCAATAATTACAGGTGTGTGCTACCATGCCCAGGGAAGGCCCCTAAACTCTGCAGAGCATCACAGTGGCAAGTGTCCTCCAAGAGTCCTGTAAACAACCACTGTCACATCTTGGTGGATGCTGTGCTACGCTCTCCTGTTCTTCAGCTCTGGAAACGTGGCTCTAGCCATGTAGTGGGAGATGTGCTCAAGTTCTAAAGTCAGACCTCTGAAGGCAACTTCCTTGGAAATAGAGTCTTCTCATTATAGATGGTTGTAAGCCACCATGTGGTTGCTGGGAATCGAACTCAGGACCTCTGGAAGAGCAGACGGTGCTCTTAACCTCTGAGCCATCTCTCCAGAGTCTTCATAAATGAAGTAGGTGAACAATCTGCAAATGGGATCATTCTAGATTTATTCTCAGTAGCTGATGGAGGGGGTGGGGGTAGGGAACCGACGTGCAGAGATATCAGGGCACGGCCACTCAAAGACAGAAACAGACACTGAAGTGGTATGTCCATAAGCCTAGGAGTGCCAGCGGTCACCAGCAACTACCAAAAACTAATAAAGGGCTGCAAACAGACTTTCCTCGAGCTGGCAGGAGGCACCAAACCTGATCCTTGTTCAGATGTTTAGTCTCCAGAACTCTTCAGCAATTTCTGTTGCTAGGCTACCAAGGTTTTGGTCCATTGGTCCAGCATCTGTAGGATGCTAATTCAGTCCCCCATCACCACAGGTGTTTCTTGCACAGAGTGAAATGCATGTCCCACCGGATCTATCACATCTCTGCTCAATGAGGCATGCCCCACTGTGATGCCCCTTACTCAGAGGAAGAACTTGTGTCTTGGATAAGTTATCAGTTCCAAGGTCACCTGATGCTGTGGAAAAAGACTCTGACTTAAGCAGACACAACTCTCGACCTTCTCAGACAGCAATGAGATGAGGAAATCTACACTAGGGCTCAGCCCTGTTCTGGGAGCCCCTATAGCCTCACAGCAGAACTCCTATGCACAGGACTACAGCCATCCAGACTCCCTCTTCCACCCCCTCCCTAGGAGTAGACCAGAACTGCACTCCTTCCCAAGCACACACAGCTGTGAAGCATCCAGCCAGAGAACTCGGCCCACCTGAATGCTCAACCCATGTCCTCAAAACGCCCATAGAATGGGCATTGCTCTTTTGGAGGGGTGAAGATGCTCTCTGCCCTAGGAGCCTTAAGTGCCCAAACCTACTTCCCTCCTTATTTGGGTGCATCTTAAGATTCATTTTTAGAAAAGAGGTCCTTAAGTACAACTTACAAGCACTGTGGACCTTCAAAGTGGCCCCTAAATCCCTGAAGCTCTATCTTCCTCCGTACAAACGGAAACAGATGGACAGAATATGGGTGAGGTGCAGCAGCCTGGCTAGCCAGCCATGAAATGGGAACAGGGTAGCACTCATGAATTCCAAGAAAAGGAGAACCTGACTCCCACATCCTCATTCCTCAGAGGATGGAGACCCTACCTCTGCATACAGCAGATCTTAGAGTCCTCAGGTACCATCCCTACACTCACTGGAGGCCGGCTTCATAGGAAACTTCCATAGTGGAAAGACTTCTCTGCCTACCTCCCTAAGGACCTCTTCCTGAGTGGGTGGGGTGGGGTGGGAGAGTCTTCCTCCTAAGTGTGGGCACCAAGGGTGGGATCCGTGTCCTGGTGCATAAGAGGAAAGGGGCCACTGAGCTAGGCAGCCGGCACATGTTGCTGACTTCCAAGGCCTGCTCATCAATCCAAAGCCAGACACTGCTCTCAGGAGAGCTGTGGGTGGCCCTGGCTATACCCTTTGCCACCACTATCAGAACTGAAGCCAGGACACAACAGCAGTGCTGAGGAGGGTGGTTCTGCCTCCTTCTCCTCCTCCTCCTCCTCCTCTTCCTCCTCCTTCTCCTCCTCCTTTCTTCTATATCCCTCTATCTCTGTTTTCATGTTTCCAAGTTCTGGCTATTGGCAGGGTGGAATAGGGTGGGTATGTGGGTGGGGTGATACTAAAACCTGGAGTTACATTCACAAATCAAACCTGAGAAAGCCCAAAGCTCAGCAAATGGAATCCCATGACAGGAACTGATGTAAACAGACATGGGGCCTTCTGATCAGGACTCCCCTGGGGGTGACTGCCCCACTGCAGAGACATGAATGGTCCATGTCATGGTGCCGCTTCACTGTGTAAGCAGTCACATAGGCACTACACTCCTTTTAAAATCGGAACCGTTCTGGGAACATGCGGTGAGGGGATTTCAAGTTGCAGTTTCTTTATGCCTCCCTCTAACTGGAGGCAGATCATTTGGAGGCAGTAAACCCCCACCCCCACCCCCCTCAGAGCAGCATTCATGACCTAGGAGAGGAAAGGCTATCTTTTATCTTAAGGCCTATCAGCTGACTTGGGCCTTAAGGACATTTTCTCACCAGAGTAAAGTCTTCTGCTCTCAGGTGAGAACGGGGAGGCTTCCCAAAATGTCACATTAAACAGCCAGCTCACAGGTTGGTCAGACTCAGCTAGTGGAGGAAGAGAAAGGAATGTCCTGACAGGCCAGCAGGATGAGTCTGTGTCTGTCCTTGTCCCTGGCACACAGAGGGAACAGGTGTTCTCACCCAAGGCTCCTGCCTAGAGAAATGGGTTAGCATTTCCCGGGAGCCGAGAAGGTGGAGGGCGAGAGCTGTGTGAGTTGGGCAAACGCCTATCTTTAATTATAAGTCTGAGATGGCATTCTGTTCTCCTGTGCTGGTCAGTTTTATGGCCTCTTGACACAAGCTGGTGTCATTTGGGAATAGGGAAACTCAGTTGAGAAAAATACCACCACCCGAATGGCCTGTAGCACATCTTCTTGACTGATGATTGACGTGGGAGGGCTCAGCTGGCCATGAGCAATGCTAGTAGTGGGCCTGGCTGCTGTAAGAAAACAGGCTGAGCAAGTCACGTGAGGCAGGATCAGTACAAAGTCTTCCTGTATGGTTTCTGCTCCAGATCCTGCACCCAAGCCCTCGTCTTGAGTTCCTACCCACTGAGTGATATAGTGACCTTAGAGTTATGGGCTGAGAACAAGTCCTTCCCTTCACTAGTTGCTTTTGGTCAAGGTGTTTTATTACAGCAATAGAAACCCAAACTGAGACACCCACTAAGAATGATGTGACTTTAATTTGTCCACTCTCCTATTCATTCTGTAATTCTGGGCACAGAGACCCAGTCTCTTCTGCACTGCACAGAGGGCCCTTATTCACCCTCGACATCCCAGAACGGAATGGCCCTTCATCCTTCATCCTTCTGCTGTTTTGTCTTCTTGCCTCTAGCATCCCCAACTGCAGCAGCACCCCCTAAAGTTGATGGTTCCAGTCCCTGTCTTTATCATCCCGAGAACTCTTCAAGCAATGGCTGTTTCTCATGAGCCTTTGTGTGCCTAGTTCCCGCTCAGAAACTGTGGTGAAGTGGACACTGGTGCTTAATCAATTAGCCCTTAGCCTCCTAACAGGTTGTGTGTGGCCCATTGAAGCTCCTGAGCCTGTTCCTTAGGGTAGTCCCAAAGCCTCTCCTGGGCTCTCAGGAGGATGGCCAGCCTACAGCAGAGACCTAGGACTTGTGTCCTTCTAGGGCAGGTGAGACTTGACAGGTCAGAGCTATAATGCATACCTCTCTTGCCTTGAGGACATGCTAAAATATGGATCCAGGCTGCAGGTGGGATGGAGCTTTTAAACAGTGCCATAGCTTGTCAGCCCCTGGCCTGATCGCCTTCTCTCACCATGCCAGCATTCCTTAAAAAAAAAAAAAAACTCCACTTCAGGGCATCCCATGCATCAGTTTTCCTAAGTGTGAAATGTGCCCCGGGAGTGTCTGTCTTTAGAGGGCTGGCAAGATGGCTCCACTAGTGCCACATGCGCAAGCGTGAGGACTTGAGTTAGAATCCCTAGGCTGAGCTTGGCTGCATGTCTGTAATCCCAGGCCTGGGTGGGAGGCGGAGACCGGGGTCTTTGACGTTCGTCTGCTGGGCAGTTTAGCTGAGTCAATGAGCTTCAGGTTGAATGGGAGAGGCCATCTCAGAAGATAAGGTGAAGGACAGTCCAGGAAGAAACCGAGTGACAACTTCTGGCCCCAACACACACAGGTGCACACACCACATAAACGTGTACCAACACCACACATATAAGAGCATTTGTGTCTGTTGTGAGGCTTAAATAAATGCACCCTCAAAAACCACAACTGGACCTGTGTCTTCGTTTGGGTAGACTCCTACTGAAATGGCCACTTTAGGAAAGAATACTGAATTGTCACGCAAACCATGCAACTCCAGCCCAAGCAAGATGAAGAATCTATATCTAAACATGCTTGGTTGGTTTCTTTCTCTCCCCCCACCCCACCCCTGCCCTCCACAGACTGTATAAGCATTGGGTGATACACTAGAGTCAAGGAAAATGAGGAGCAAGAGCTCTGAAGAGGAGGCAATCATCTCTCACATGAGCCAAGATGGGGGTGATGGGGAGCAACGTCTCCTTCACTCTCTCAGTCACTTGCAGAGCTCAGCAGCCATGGGGTAGATGGGCTGCATTCCCTGGGGGCCTCCCCGAAGTGGAAAGGGCGAGAGGCATGCTGCTCGTGCCATAACACTTCGCAATTCTGTGCAAAAGTCATGCAGGGATGTTGCAACTCTTCCAAAGGTGAGCATCGCCCCAGAGATCAGGTTTGCTTCTTTAGTGAGTCGACTCAGATGCGCGGTGCCTTTTTCAGTGTGTTCAGATTTGGTCAGTGTTCGTTCCCAGGGCCGCATTAATATGCTTAGAGTGAGGTGTGGAATTTATATATCCTTATTCTTTACAAGGGCCTGGGGTCAAGGCAAAAAGCCAGTAAGAACAAGAGAGATGGTTCTTTAGCCCACTCTCACTTGCCAGACTTCAGTCTCTGCATGTCGACACAGTTTGGATGACTCCCCAGTGTGGAGGGCTGTCTGGCATATTATAAGGGGTTTAGCAACATCCACAGCCACTCTTCCCCACATATCAATTTCCACTCTCCTCTCTGGTTATGAACCTCAAATGTGGCTCCAGTTATCTCAAATGTCCTATGGGCCCCTGGGCAAATCAGCCCAAGCTAAGAGCTTGCTTTCTAGAGAGTGGCCATGGAAGCAACAAAAGCAAGCTTTGGTTATGGATTTTGAGTTTTTATTTCCCCTGAAAACATCATAAAACATCCTAGCTGGCAGATGGAAGCTCAGAGAATGGGACATTTGGGGGTTTTAACAGAAACCAAAGAAATATTTTATAACAGAAAGGTAAGGGCTTCAACAAGAGCAATGGGCAGAGTGGGCAGAGAGAAACACTGGGGACTTTACTGAAGGTGGGAAACCATGAAACAGTTGAATCCTCTGCCAGGAGGGCCTTTTCTCTGACGCCGAACCTATGTTCCCTGAGACTGACCCTGTGAGGCATCCCTACATCAGGTCACAGCCTTGGTAGACCTCACCATCTGGCCCTCACGTACTCTCACTCTCCCAGCGGGGCACCCGGAAGCTGGTGTTTGTTTGTGTTTGCAGAACTTGCTACTTAATAGATAGATAGCTTTCTCCCTGACGGCAGGGAGCAATTTGGCATCATATAGAATCCTGGATTACCGGCTTGATTAATATTTCATGGTGCCTGGTAGTCATTTACATTTATAGACACATGAGTCATGAAAAATTAAAGCTTTAATTGCTTTGAGATTCTTCTTATTTACTTATTTTGGTTCAGGAATTTTTCTTTTAGCTAAAGCTGTTCTGCAAAGTCTTGAGAACAAAGGTATTCAAAAGAGCCAGGGCATCTGGAGACACGCCTGAGAACAGGCTGGTACGTGATGAGGCATGTCAAGAGGTGATATAATCACAAGCTCAGGGGGAGCAGGGGAAAGGCCCACGAGCCAACATATCACTTTCTCCATTGATAAAGGTAACCACTTACGAGAGGGGGAAGTTGAATCTACAATTATAGAATTTCAGGCATGGTGCCAACCTTATCAATCAGGACAGCTAACACACAGCATAGCCTGCCCTGTCCTATGTTTTAGTTTCTGGGGCAGTGTGGGTACGGGTGGTCACCCGAGCAATGGTCCTTGGAAAGCTGGGCCTCCTCAGCTCACCAATTCAGGACTTACTCAGTGCTATTACTGCATAAATGGTCTTGACACACTCTGCTTTTCTATTTGAAGGCTGTGCTCTTGTATTTGGCTTGGGTTTCCAATGAGAATTTGACTTCAGTCTGAAAATGTACTCTTTGGGGGATGTGAGGCTGGCCATGAAGATTTGCAAAGTGGAGCCTTGAACTTTCTTCTTAAAAAATATATTTGTACATGTATGTGGGTGTGTAATTAGGGAGGCATGCACGCCACAGCACACCTATGGAGGGCAGAGGGCAACTCTGGGAATCTGTTCTCTCCTTTCACCTTTAAATGGGTTTCAGGAATTGAACTCGGGTCTTCAGGCTTGCACAGCATGCACCATTACCCACTAAGCCATCCTGCTCACCCCGGGCCTTGGGCTCTGTGTTGGAGGAGAGACACACAGGGAGAGACAAAATGCTGGCACTGAGGAAAGACGGTTCATCCGAGCCTGGAAGAAAGGCCTGGAAATCAGTTCTGAAGGGTAAGTGAGGCAGATGGCAAAAGTGAGGGGATAGAAGGTGTGAGTTTGCATTGGGGGTAGCAGATGTATGAAGATAAGTCTCCCATCTGAAGGTTAGGATAACTTCTCCAGAGACTCTCTAATAGGTAATCAAACAAAAGTATAGCATTCCTTAAAACCTATCTGATGTATAGTAATGATTAAAAGTTGCATTTTGGTATTAAGGTTATGGATATAACCAATCCAAGCGCTTTCTGATTTGAATCTGAGGCTCCACAGTAAGACATCCATGGCTGGTACTGTTAACCTGGCCAGAGGCCCATAGTTTAAGACGTCATAGGCCCAAGAGTGGAACCGGCTACTATTGTTTCGCAAAATGGGTGTGTTATCAAACTGTCTTCTAAATTAATACCTCTCTCAACCTCGGCTAGAAAAGCTCCTGTCTGCAGTGAGCAGCTAGCCAGAGAGCTGAGGGTCATTTTCTGTGCAATGCTCAGCTGCAAATAGGATATCAATTACCCGAAAGGCTCGGGTTACATCAAAGAAGAGGGGGTGGAAAGAATGTAAGGCCTGGAGGGGTTGGAAGGGCGCTGGGAAGTGCTGCCTTCTGGACAGGATGCAGACACTGAGCTCCCGTATCTGTGGGTTACCGGAAGTGCTGCCTTCTGGACAGGCTCCCGCATCTGTGGGTTACCTGAAGTGCTGCCTTCTAAACAGGATGTGGACACTGCGCTCCCACATCTGTGGGTTACCTGAAGTACTGCCTTCTGGACAGGATGTGGACACTGTGCTCCCGCATCTGTGGGTTCCCTGCAGGTTGGTTTACACCCCAGAAAGCAGCATTAACTGGACTCAGTGGGTTACAGTAGAAAAAGGAGAAGAAATGAATGTAGGAGGAGGTCAGCTTGGGGGTTCCTGGAGGAAACTGGGGGTGTATGTGCTCAAGACCCATTGTATACATGTGTAAAATTTCAAAGAGTAATTTGAAGGTATTCTTTAAAAAATTACATTTAAATCATTTTGTTATGGAAAATGTTTAACTAAAACATAAATAGTTTTTATTTAATCTCTAAAGCAAAGTTTTACTAAACAAAATTTATGGTGATATAAGTCACTTTGTGTATTATATTAGATTTGTCACATGTTGTCACAGATTAATGACAGTGACTATTAGATACTATGTAGGTTTCTTAAAGGGTAGTATACATATTTTATTTAAAGAATTGATTGCCTTTAAGCATCATATTTTCACACACACACACACACACACACTTCTGTGATGTTAATTCTTGAGTATTCCACACAACTCTACAGTATAGAGCACTTGTTAGTTTATTGACGCATGCCATCCACAAGGAACACTGTCATTTACTGTGATGGTTTCTCCAATATATTTTCATAGCAGAGTATGAATTTTACCTTTTAATGAGGAGTCAGAAATATACTTCAAGAACCCTGGCAATGTCCCTCTGGGTTATCACAGATGGTTTTATCAGCTGAAATCCTTGAGATATGTTAAAAAAAAAAAAAAAAAGCTGGTCCTTTTAGCCAGCTCTAGGCAGCAACTACCTAGAATTCTGATGAAATGAACACAGCAAAAATCAATAAAGTGAAGAAAGCAAATATGTTGAGGAAACACTTTAGACATCTGAAATGCTGGTTGCTTTTGTACCTGTACATGTGACATTGTGAAGTGCCTCTCATTTTCACTCACGTAGCCATAGGTGGTCTCAGATGTAGGATAGAGGGCTTGACCTACCTGTTTCTCTATGTTCTCGAGAGATCTTGTGTGAAGAGGCAACCAGGACATTTTTAAGGGTGCTACTGCTGCCTTCTCCTAACCTAGGCCTAGTCCTAGAAGCTTCTAGTCTTCGTACAATCTAACCTAGGCCTAGAATGTTCTCAGTCTCTGAGACTTGTTGCTTAATAAGCTCACCCTTACTTGTTCTAACTGAGCTCTGAGCTGGCTGGTTCAATGCAGCTGTTCTGGCTCAAACTCTGATCCCAGCTAATTTATTCAATCTGGCTTTCTCTCAGCCTCTGAATTCCTCCACTTGGCCTCAGAGGAACTCCAGCCATCTTTTCTAATCTCCTGGCTGCTTCTTATTCTCTGGCTCATTTGATCTTCACTTGAGTTCTCTCTCTCTGCAACCAGTCTCTTTATTACTGTCCTTGTAAAACTGCCTCCCCTCTCTCTACATTGCCCCTTAAGTAGCTCCCTTTCTTCTCTTTTCTTCTGAGAGCTGGGAGGATGCTATTCTGTCAAATCTGACTCATCACTTTGTTTTTTTCTGCCACTCAATTAGACATCATTTTCAAACGTGGGTGCTTCCTTCTACAAACTAACTTTACCTACACTGTTTGGGATGAAAGGTGTCTACCACTGTGCCTGGACCTAAGTTTTTCTTTAACTGATACTTGCTGTATACCAGGCTGGCCTTGAACTCAGATCTGTTTGTCTCTGTCTCCCGAATTAAAGATGTGTTTGTATTCCAGCTGGATCACATAGAACATCAGCCATGTTCTGAATTAAAATTCCTCTACATTTTGCTTGCTGCAAATAAAGACAGGCACTCTGCTACGCATCATCTTTGACTTCTGCTTATTAGGATGGATTAGCAGGAGCTAGGTGCAGTGACACATGCCTGTAATCCCAGCACTCAGGGAGGCAGAGGCAGCAGACCTCTATGAGTTCAAGGCCAGTCTCATCTATAGAGTATGTTCCAGGACAGGCAGGGCTACACAGAAAAATCCTATCTCAACAAGAAACAAAGAAACAAACAAAGGGAGGAAGGAAGGGGAAAAAAGTAAAGTAAATGGACACAAACATAGTACATGCAAAAAAAAATTAAAACTCAAGAAAACTGTCACCAGTGTGCCTTAGTGGCTATTATGGCCAGTGTGCATGCAAAGCTGGGGTTGTGTAGACTGTGTAGAAGGAAGGTCATCCTTGACTAGATAACACTGGGAAACCAAGCATGAGAAGGTCATGTGCTACTTTTTTGGGAAACATAGCGTCCCAAACCGAGGATACCATGTGGCACATCTCAGCAGATCTGCCAAGCCAGAGCCCATCACGTTGTCCACACTTTTTTGGTTTTAGTTCTGGCTGGTGGTTCTGTCTGTGCGCTGAGTTTTACAGCCTGAATGGTACTGCCATCATGGAGTCAGTTGTGCTAAGGTCTGGGGCCTTGTTGCATTGCCTCTTTTAAAAGCCAGACAACTTAGACGTCATTTTAAAAGGTTTCAAAAAGAAAATAGGCAAATAAATGTGTGCATGCTGCTATTACCGTAAGTTATACACGGTAGCCTGTGCTGGCCCAGAAGTCATTATGTGGGCCAGGTTATCCTCAGACTCAGAGATTTGCCTGCCTCTGCCTCCCAAGTTCTGGGATTAAAGACACGCACCACTATATGCATTCAGCTTATAACTTGTGCCTTCTCAGCCCCTAAATTTGAGGCTAGTTCATAAATCAGCTCACCAGCAGGTTTCCCTGACAACCTGGACGGCCTTAGTCATTTCTTCTCCAGATGCCTGTGAGAGCTGCCTGCACTGAACGAGTTAGATGTGAGCTACTTGACTTCCTATGATCAATAATTGCTGAAATACTGTAGCCTCCTCTTTCCTTCTTTTAAAAAAATTAAACTGTCCATTTCAGAACAATTTTAGATTTATAGAAATTTTTATAGAAAAATTGCAAAAGCCATACAGGGGTTTCCCACACAGTTTGCCGCATTACTGAAATCTAACACCTTCAAGTTTTCTACATTTGTGAATGCACGAATAGTGCTATATTATAGTTAACTAACTACTATGGCAGAGTCTTAGTGTAGTTTTTCTGCCTGGTTGTGACAAGACCTCAAGTAGCCTAGGTTGGCTTTGGGTGGTCTTGAACTCCATCTGGCCCCACCTCACAGGTGCTGAGATTGCAGGAGTACACCACATCTGGTTTATACGGTGCTAGAGACAGTCTCCAGACCTTTGCATGTTAAGCAAGCACTCTACCATTTAAGAAACAATGCCAGCCCATGGTTGTCATTTCCTTGCTTTTTTAACCTAATGTCAATTTTCTCTCTCCCTGAATGAGAATATAATATTATCTTTAATTACAAAGTTTTATCTGGGACCCCCACATTTTAGGAAGTGAATTCATACATATCCCTAGCATTATGGCTCCCATAAGAGTGTCTAAATCCTGCCCTTTTCCTGACAAACAACTTGCACTGGGAATTTTCCAAGATAGCAAAGTTGTAAAAGTGTCTAAATGAATGCCCATACTGATATGAGAATTTTAAATATCAGAATGATATAAAGTGAAAGGCACAGAGTCATAACTTACCATAAACGGCAAAGTCCGGATACTGTCCAGTGAGTAAAGGAAGGTTTATTGGGGTTACCATGCTTGGAGTTGAAAATGAAAGCGAAAGTCAGAGCTAACAAGATAAAACCTGAGGGGAGGGAAGAGCTTGTGCAAAGTCCCTTGATTAGAGAGAAAAATAAAAAGGTAAAACAAGGATCAGGAAGAAGCCCCATGTGACTGAAGACGGGAAAGCAAGGAAGAGACAGCCAGAAGTGGAAGCAAGTTTGGAATCTTGCCTCTTGGCTACAAAGTACAACACTTGGTTTTTTATCCTAAGAGAATGAGCAATTACTAAATTATAAATTACTTCAATTTTAGGAAGTTTATTCTGACTTCAATATAGACGTTAGATAAGCAGTATCAAAGGAAAGGAAAAAAAAACCTTTAACATCATTGGTTCAGGGCACTAAAGTGGAGTCCAGTTACCTAGATAAGTCGACAGTGGCATTTTCAATCTAGGCGACAAACACTCCCAGCCCACCTCTCCAGGTAGGTGACCTTGGCACACTGTTAATCCCCCCCCACCACCACCACCCACTCAACAAAGCCTCTCCCCAAACCGCTCAGAGTGAAACACACCACATCTCTTCCTTTCCAGACCATGTACTCTTAGCCAGCGCCAGTCATATCACCTGACAGAGCCATGTAACTTGCTCTATGTTGTGGTTTAAAGTTACAAACACTGCTGCCACTGTGCAAAACCTGGGAGCCTGGCTTCCAGGCTGTTTGACTCTGTCATTTCATGATTACTAATTAGTTCTCAATACATCTAATTTTCTTTGTTCTCAAAAATGAATAAATGTAAAAATATTGTTTAATTTTTTTCCTCAGCAGGAGAAATGCCATATTCTACTTACATGATTATAAAATCAGTAATAAATAAGAACAAAATCATTCAAAATCACTGGTAGCATTCTGATATGTATTTTTTTTTTTATGCTTTAAAAACTGTGTTCTGGGGCTGCGGCTCAATGGTAGAGGCCTAGCCTAGCATACGCAGTGGGCTGGGTTCAGTCCAAGCACCAAGAAGCAAAACAAAAACATTGTCTCTCTTTTAAAAACTAATGTATATTAATTGTACCCAATATTGTGTCTTATTGTGTGTTTTAGTTAGGGTTTCTATTGCTGTGAAAGGATGCCACGACCATGGGACCTCTGAGTATAGAGTGCATTGCACTGGGGCTGGCTTACAGTTCAGAGGTTTAGTCCATTATCATGGCGGGAAGCATGGCAGCGTGCAGGCAGACATGGTGCTGAAGGAGGAGCTGAGAGTTCTACATCTGAATTGTCAGGCAGCAGGAAGCGAGAGCAACACTGGGCCTGGCTTGAGCATTTAAAAACCTGAAAGCCCACCCCCAGTGACACACTTCCTCCAATGCCACACCTACTCCAACAAGGCCACGCCTCCTAATAGAGCCACTGCCTGCGAACCTACGGGGGAACATATTTATTCAAACCACGCCATCATGACAACATCTTCATAGAGTTACACGGTGTGTTTAGATCAGATTCTTCCTCTTATTACAAACACTTAATGAAAATATATATATATTCCCAGCCATTCCTAGGCTGAGGTAGGAGAAAGTTCAACTTTGGCCTGTGATGCAGAATGAGTTTTTGGCCAGATGGACAAATTAGTGAGATCTTGTCTCAAAATTAAAATGTGAAAATAAAGACTATAGTTCAATGATACGTTACTTATCTAAGCATGTGCGTGTTCCTGGGCTGAATTCCCAATGCTACTACTACAAAAAGGTAACAAATACAGGAATCCATGGAGGCGTTACTGCAAGCTTTGGTTGGTAGGAAGCATTTATGAACATCACTACTCTTTTAAGCCCTTCCCATAGGCCTGCTCTGTCTGGAATCATCCCTCCAGGGTACAGAGATGGTGGCAGCCTCAGAGGCTGTACTCAATTGTGGGGAGCAGAAGCCAAGCCTAGTTGCTCTTTAATGTCTGCCACCCATTTCCTATGTCAGTGAGGATGACAGGAGAAAGTGGAGAAGTGGAGATCAAGTAGATTAGAGACGAAGACACCTGAAACAGCAGAAGTGCGCAGGAGAGAGTGAGGTGGCGACACAAGATCCTAAAGGGACAAGGAGGGCATGAGAAATGCCCAGGGTTGAGACACAAGGTTTTTGCATGTTTCTGGGCTCAAGATAACCCGCTCCTGCTGGCATTTTTGATATGTCAATTAGCTGGTAAGCACAACCCATAATTTCTTTTCATTCTCCAGTTCTTTAGCAGGCATGTGCACACTCTGTCTGTAAAGGCATCAGTCTTATGTGTTCTAGGTTTTGTGACAGCGTGGAGAGTCTAGCAGATGAACACCACTACTTCAAAGAACAACCTTACCATATCAAGAAGTATGCTCTTGTACCCCCACCCAGCACAGCTTTAGGGGAGCTTTAGGAGAAAGAAATGGAGGGGATCCCCCCCCCCCGAGACAACCAGATCAGCCAAAGCAACTTTGGAAAACAACAAGGTGGCAGAGGTCCCCACTAGATCAACATCCCATGTGAGCCCCAGAGTCTCCACTGGAATCACTTCTTTGCCACGGCACCGGCCTTTCCATATTGGGGAGCTCAGGCGTTTTCTGTACATGCTATTTTGTTATATGTAGGCCACGGGTGGGTGAAGAAGTTCCCGCTCTTCCTCTGATTGGGTTCTCTCCATATGTTAATATCTATACTGTTCCCCTCCACACACACATCATTCTCTTCTGCCGCATCAGGCTATCTGCCTCACCCAGGGCTAACGCCATCTCAGTCCCTCAGGCTTGTGTTAGGGCTTTGTTGGAACCAGCTCTTTCTTGCTCCTAAAAACAAAGACGGCTTGGGCCCAGAGAATTTAGCCATAATACATTTTTTTTTATGACAGGTAACATTTTAAAAATTATTTTATTTTTGTGCATATACATTTATATTGTTACACATGTATACAGTAGATTACCTATGGCAAGAAGAACCGTGACACGATCAAGAATTATATAAATGTTACATCCTTAGTGTTTTGACTCTTTGTATTTGTCAGCCTTGAAGAAGACATCTTTCCTATCTTGGTGCATCTAAATTTCTGAATGTAAATCAATCTCCATCACATATTGTCATTATCAACTTAGATCACCTATCTAGACCTAAAAACATCTTAACTCCTAAATAATTAAGCTTCAACTGTAAAACTAAGCTACCCGGTCTTCAGCTCCCTCAGAGACTCAAGAAGGAATAAACTTGATTATCTGAGTATGCCAGGAGTGCAGGTTAGTAGCTTTCCAAATGAAAAGATGCCAGAGACAGTTTTCTACCTGAATAATCATCCCAAATTCTCTATAATATTGGAGCATCATCTTCAGCCTTCTGCCCAATATTTCTGACAGACATATTTGTGAGGCAAGAACTATTGAGGACTTGCTTACCCTGTCTTGGCAGAGTTTGGCCATTGACTCTGCCTGCATCCAAGCTTGCCTTTTTTTTTAGGCAGAATTCTGTCTGTGGTAGAAATGAGGATCTTCTGCCCAGCGACTTCTTTCCTACATTTGAAGCCATCTCCATAAGGAGGTTCACTGATGCTCATCATCTTCTTTGAGGTAGGCTGAGTGTTGCCAGTAGTCAACCTGTCTCATTGTCAATGAATCTTTAAAGTAATACAAACATTTTTAAATGCGATATTCCGCATGTCTCTGTGGTTTTTGAAGATCTTGTCTTTCTATAGAGTCATATCTATCTGCTGTACCTAAGATTAGACTTGACAGGCTGAGGTCAGATATTAGGGGAATAGGGCTCCCCTGTCTGAACCATAACTTTTTAAAATATATTTTATTAATTTGTTCATATTACATCTCAATTGTTATCCCATCCCTTGTATCCTCCCATTCCTCCCTCCCTCCCATTTTCCCCTTACTCCCTTCTCCTATGACTTGACTGAGGGGGACCTCCTCCCCCAATATATGCTCATAGGTATCAAGTCTCTTCTTGGTAGCCTGCTATTCTTCCTCTGAGTGCCACCAGGCCTCCCCATCCAGGGGACGTGGCCAAATATGGGGCGCCAGAGTTCATGTGAAAGTCAGACCCCACTCTCCACTCAATTGTGGAAAATGTCCTGTCCATTGGCTAGAACTGGGTAGGAGTTCAAAGTTTACTGCACATATTGTCCTTGACTGGTGCCATAGTTTGAGCAGGACCCCTAAGCCATAACTTTTTAAATGACAGAAATGTATTATCTTCTCTAAAAGAGAGGCCAGCAGCTGCAGTTGGCGCTGCAGTAAAGAATTGAGTTCTGTTATTTTTCTTTATTATGAATACTGTCCTGTCTACCAGTATCCATTGAACATATGCAGCTTTTATTGAAGCCAATTAGATTCTAACAAGCAAGGACAAGTGACTTACCACCCACTGGGCCCTGGAAGAATGAACCAAAAAGGAAGCCAACCCAGAAAATGCATCCTAGAGGATTTTCTCACCATGCTACATGCCTATGAAAATAGAGCTTGGACTTATAGCAACGAGAAGTCATAAAGACAGAAAGAGAGACGTCTGGAAATAATCAAACTCAGGGGTGAAATTAACAAATTAGAAACTAAGAAAACGGTCCAAAGAATCAACAAAACCAAGAGCTGGTTCTTTGAGAAAGTCAACAAGATAGACAGACCATTAGCCAAACTAACTAAAAGGCAGAGAGACAGTATTGAAATCAACAAAATCAGAAATGAAAAGGGAGACATAACAACAGACACTGAAGAAATACAAAGAATCATAAGATCCTACTTTGAAGGCATATATGCCACAAAATTTGAAAATCTAAGGGAAATGGACGATTTTCTTGATCAATTTCACTTGCCAAAGTTGAGTGAAGAACAGATAAACAAGTTAAATAGTCCCATTTCCCCTACAGAAATTGAAGTAATCATTGATAGTCTCCCAACCAAAAAAAGCCCAGGGCCAGATGGCTTCAGTGCAGAATTCTACCAGACCTTCAAGGGCGAGCTAATACCGATACTCTTCAAGCTACTCCAAAAGATAGAAAGGGATGGAACATTACCAAATTCGTTTCATGAGGCCATAGTTTCATTGATACCTAAACCTAACAAAGACTCAACAAAGAAAGAGCATTTCAGACCAATTTCTCTGATGAACATCGATGCAAAAATACTAAATAAAATACTTGCAAAACGAATACAAGAGCACATCAAAGATATTCATCATGACCAAGTAGGCTTCATTCCAGGCATGCAGGGATGGTTTAATATACGGAAATCCATCAATGTAATCCACCACATTAACAAACTGAAAATAAAAAACCACATGATCATCTCTTTAGACGTAGAGATAGCATTTGATAAAATCCAACACCCATTCATGTTTAAAGTTTTAGAGAGATCGGGAATACAAGGCACTTTCCTCGACATAATAAAGGCTATATATAGGAAACCAATAGCCAAAATCAAAGTAAATGGTGAAATACTCAAGGAAATTCCTTTAAAATCAGGAACAAGGCAAGGCTGCCCACTCTCTCCATATCTCTTCAATATAGTACTCGAAGTTCTAGCCAGAGCAATAAGACAACAAAAGGAGATCAAGGGTATTCAAATGGGAAAGGAGGAAGTCAAATTATCCCTATTTGCAGATGATATGATAGTCTACATAAGTGACCCTCAAAATTTTACCAAAGAACTCCTACAGCTGATAAACACCTTCAGCAAATTGGCTGGATACAAAATTAACTCCAAAAAGTCTGTAGCCTTCCTATACACAAATGACAAGCTTGCAGAGGAAGAAATTAGGAAAACTACACCCTTCACATTAGCCACAAGCAATATAAAGTACTTAGGAGTTACTCTAACTAAGCAAGTGAAGGACTTGTTTGAAAAAAATTTCAAAACTCTAAAGAAAGAGATTGAAGATGACATGAGAAGATGGAAAGATCTTCCTTGCTCATGGATCGGGAGAATTAACATAATAAAAATGGCCATCCTACCAAAAGCAATCTACAGATTCAATGCAATCCCTATCAAAATACCTACACAATTTTTTAAAGACATTGAAAGTTCAATTCTGAACTTCATATGGAGAAACAAAAAACCCAGAATAGCTAAAACAATCTTATACAATAAAAGGTGCTCCGGAGGAGTCTCTATACCTGATCTCAAACTGTACTATAAAGCAATAGTAATTAAAACAGCATGGTCCTGGCACAGCAACAGGCTGTTTGACCAGTGGAATCGAATCGAAGACCCAGATATGAATCCACACACATATGGTCACTTGATTTTCGACAAAGAAGCCAATTCCATTCGATGGAAAAGGGATAGCATCTTCAACAAATGGTGCTGGTCTAACTGGATGTCTATGTGTAAAAAAATGAAACTGGACCCATATTTGTCACCTTGTACAAAACTCAAATCCAAGTGGATTAAAGACCTCAACATAAAACCAGAGACACTAGGTCAGTTAGAAGAAAAAGTGGGGAAGAGCCTGGAACATATTGGCACAGGAGACAACTTCTTGAACAGAACACCAACAGCCCAGACATTAATGTCAACAATTAATAAATGGGACCTCATGAGGCTGAGAAGCTTCTGTAAGGCAGGAGACACTGTCAAGAGAACAAAGCGACAGCCTACAGACTGGGAAAAGATCTTCACCAACCCTACATCTGACAAAGGTCTAATATCCAAAATATATAAAGAACTCAAGAAATTAAACACCACCAAACCAAATAACCCAATTGAGAAATGGGGCTTGGAACTAAACAGAGAATTCTCAACAGAGGAATATCAAATTGCTGAGAAACACTTAAAGAAATGCTCAACCTCCTTAATCATCAGGGAAATGCAAATCAAAACAACTCTGAGATTCCATCTTACACCCATCAGAATGGCTAAGATCAAAAATTCAAGCGACACCACATGCTGGCGAGGATGTGGGGAGAGAGGAACACTCCTTCATTGCTGGTGGGAATGCAAACTAGTACAACCACTTTGGAAATCTATCTGGTGCTATCTCAGAAACCTGGGAATAGGGCTTCCTCAAGACCCAGCTATTCCACTCCTTGGAATATACCCAGAAGATGCTCCAGCACACAAGAAAATTTGCTCAACCATGTTCATAGCAGCCTTATTCATAATAGCCAGAACATGGAAACAGCCTAAGTGTCCCTCAGTAGAAGAATGGATAAAAAAACTGTGGTACATATACACTATGGAACACTACTCAGCTATTAAAAACAAGGAATTCCCGAAATTTGTGGACAAATGGATTGAGCTAGAAATGATAAGTGAATTAAGCCAGAAGCAGAAAGACTCAAATGGTATATACTCACTTATATATGCACATTAGCCCAAGGGGCATGTCCCACGAAAGCCTTCACTTACCAGGAAACTGAGACAGAGGGGAGGACATTCTAGTGGGACTCTAGATGAGAGAAGCATGGGAGAATGGTAAAGTAGAAGGATCCAGAGGGTCCTAGAAGCCTACAAGTAGAACATTATGATAGGCAGATTTGGGCCCAGGGGTCCTGCTCAAACTAAGGCACCAGCCAAGGACAATACAGGCGGTAAACCTTAAACTCCTACCCAGATCTAGCCAATGGACAGAACACTCTCCACAGTAGAGTGGAGAGTGAAATATTACTCTCTCACATACTCTGGTGCCTCAACTTTGACCATGTCCCCTGGAGGGGGAGACCTGGTGGCACTCAGGGGAAGGACAGCAGGTTACCAAGAAGAGACTTGATACCCTATGAACATTTACAGGAGGAGGTAATCCCCCTCAGGAACAGTCATAGGGAAGGGGAATAAGGGGGAAATGGGAGGGAGGGAAGAATGGGAGGATACAAGGGATGGGATAACCATTGAGATGTAACAAGAATAAATTAATAAAGTAAAAAAATAAATAAATAAAATTAAATTTAAAAAAAAAGACAGAAAGAGGGTAAGAGAAGGAACTGGAAAGACCCCCAATGTCTAGAGCCCCATTCTTAGTCTCACTTCTCTTCTGGATGGATTCAGCTCTCCTGGGCAAGAATTAGGGTATAACAGAGTCTCATTCCTTGATTCCAGAGAGATACCGAGGTCATAAAATGTATGGTAGCGTCCATCTGTGCACGTCCCTGAGAAGTTACCAAAGGTAGCTGTGAATGTGAACCCTGTGTTGCCATGGGAACCCTAAGATGGTGCAGATGCCAGAACCATGGGACATATGCAGAGGAAAGGTGGGTACAAAGACAGAGGATGTGTGGGATAGGCAGCAGGATGTGAGGGTGGGGCATACTAAAGCTGTTTGGAGCCCAGGTGATTGTGTTACTAGATCAGTCATCAGACATGGAGGTGCAGGCTCCATGGTGTTGGCTCCACTTGGGTTTTGGTCTTGCTTTGGTTCGATCATTCCTTGCTATGCCCAGACTCCTCCCTGTTGGAAGGGGGGAAGTTTACCCTGCCATTGTATGTTGGGCATGTGTAAGTTTTTTGTTTTTGTTTTTGTTGTTGTTGTTGAGTTTTTTGTTTTGTTTTTGGTGCTATAGGGTTTCCAGTTAAGAGATTACCTGAGTCTTAGAAGATATTATGAATGTAAATTTTTAGACAGCACTGAAACTGTTAAAGACTGTGAGAAATTGGATGTTTGATTGGAGGCATTTTGCATTGTGGGATAGTCATGAGCCTATGGGCAAAGCAGTGGAAGGATATAGCTTAGAAATGAAATGTTTGGGTGTTTATTGGAGACAGTATAGACAATATGGTTAATATTGAGATGGGAAGGCCCACCCAAAAGGTGGACTGCACCATCCCACAGGCTGGAGTTTTATACCCAATACAAAGAACAAAGCAAGCTGTACCCAGCATTCATGTGTCTTTGTGGCCTGATTTTGGATGCAATGAATAACTGCCTCATGCCCCTAGTGCTGTGCACTCCGTGCCACATCAAATAAACCTTGCCCTCCTGAAGCAGCTTCTTGCTTGGTATTTTGGACACAAAATGAGAAAAGTAACTAATACAGAAATGTAATCTTAAGATTCATGTACTGATTATATTTGGGCGTGGGGGTGTTGGAAGTCAGTTAGAGTGGTGTGAGGTCACGACAGTAGGGTTCCCATAGTGACACTAGTTGGTGGCACTTGCTCTGTTTCACCACGTAATGTCTCCACCAAAGCATGAGGTAGCCAGAGGCTCCCAGTCAGTGCCGGCATCATGATCTTTGACTCATCCACCCAGCTCTTTAAAAAACAAAAACAAAAACAAAAACAAAAAACAAAAAAGAACTTCCCTTCTTTATAAACTGTCCATCTGTGTCATTCTGTAGTAGTAACAGAAAATAAAGTAATCATCAATATTGATTGTTGACATGGCACGCTGTAGAATCAGCCATGGGCAAGCCTCTGGACTCAGCAATGTGGAGCTGCCTAGATTAAGCTAGCCTCTGGGCATGTCTGTGGGGAATTTTCTTGATTAGGATAATTAAAGTGGGAAGACCTACCCTGAATTCAGAGCAGGGTGGGGTGGGTTGGGTTCTTCTTCTAGTTGTAACCTAGATATGAGAAGGTGCAAGGGGAAGCCTTTTGCTTTCTGCTTCCTGGCTTCTTGCTAGTGAATGCTGGGGCTGCTCCTGCTGCTCGCTGGAGTTGACATCAGACATCTTCCTCAGACACAGTGGCTCTCCAGGAATCCTTCAGCTCCAGATTGACACTGCTGAGAACTAGCCTTGTGGACCAAATAGCTACCTTGTTTCTCAGCCTCTCCAATGAGCAGACAGCCATTGCTGTGACTATCCATCCCATCCCATGTGAGTTAATTAAATAAATCCCTTCTAATATTTATCTGTCAGAATGACTAAGATAAAAAAACTCAAGTGACAGGCATGGTGGCACGTGCCTGTAATCCCAGCACTCAGGAGGCCGAGATAGGCTGTCTACAAAGCAAGGCTGCACAGAGAAACCCTGTCTTGAAAAACAAACAAACAAACAAAAAACGAAACAAGAGATAGAGAGAGAGAGAGAGAAAGAAAAAGAAAAAAGAAAAGCAAAACAAAATCTTAAGTGACAGCACATACTAATGAGGATGTGGAGAAAGGACAACACTAGGCCATTGCCGGTGGGAGTGCACACTTGTACAACCACTGTGGAAATCAATCTGGAGGTTTCTCAGAAAACTGGGAATAGATCTACCTCAAGACCCAGCTATACCACTCCTGTGCATATACCCAAAAGATGCTCCACTACACAATGAGAACATTTGCTCAACTATGTTCATTGCAGCTTTACTTGTAATAGAATCTGGAAACAACCTAGAAGTCACACAACTGAAAATAGATAAAGAAAATGTGGTACGTTTACACAATGTAGTACTACTCAGATGTTAAAAACAAGGAAATCATGAAATTTGTAGGCAAATGGGTGGAACTGGAAAAGATCATCCTGAGTGAGGTAACCCAGACCCAGAAAGACACACATGATATGCACTCACTTATAAGTTGTTATTAACAACAAAGACAGGATAACCATGATACAATCCATAGATCCAAAGGAGCCAAGGAGGGCCAAAGGGAAGATGCTTGAATCTCACTCAGAACAGGAAATACAATAGACATCTGAAGTAGATGGAGGGAGGGATCTGGGAGAAGAGGAAGGAGAGGACTGGGATCAGGCTGTAAAGTGAGAAAAGAAAGGAAGGAAGGAAGGAAGGAAACAAGGAAGGAAGGAAGGAAGATAGAAAGAGTATGTGTGATCATGTAACTCAAGAATTGACTCATTGGTAAACAGATGTAAAGACAATGGTATTTATCTTTATCTTCTTGCAGAAAAGATACCACTGAATGACCCAAATCATAACAGAAGAAAACCATCTCTCCATGATATCATTCCAACAGTTACCTAAGTTAATAAAATAGTGTGAATTAATTATAGAATTAAACTGTCACCATTTTGTACACTCTAGTGAATTAATGCATTCTGGAATAAAGCATCAACACCAACAGTAGCCAAAAGCACAAGAGGAGAGGAGGAGGGAGGGGAAGAGAGGAGGAGGGAGGGGAAGAGAGGAGGAGGGAGGGGAAGAGAGGAGGGAAGATGGCAGGAGAAAGGAGAGGGAAAGAGGGGACAGGAGGGGGTAGAGGGAAGGAAGGAGAAAGCAGACAACATATGCCTCCCGATGAAAGAACACACCGTCACCTACAGTCTTGCCAAGGGGACTGGAAATGAAACCCATGAAACTCTCTACCTGCAGCTGCAATATTTAGATGCACAGAACTGAAAGCACACACTGAACTGCACCACAAACACACGCACAGCCAAACACAGATGAGAAGACCGCATGCGCAGTGTCCTGCTATGCTACAGAAAGGGGTGTGGTGGACAGGGGCCTGTAAATCCAATGAGACACAAAAAGCACTGCAAATAATTTTAAGTGATGAGATTAAACTGTGGACTAGGAAAGCCCAATTCGACAATGGAATTGTGTAATGGCTCTAAGAACTAACAGCTGTGAAAGTCACAAGAACCTGTTCCATCCTTCACCCTCACACATGATGAGTTAGCATGATATACCTGGATGAAACTCGGGGAGCTCAATTTTGAGTGAAGAAGACATAGTCCCTGCCTTCACGGCACTCACCGTGTAACACGTGATGACAGCATCAGCTGTAAACACAAAGCGGAGGTATATATCCAGCCACGGTGAACTCTAAGAGGAGCCCAGAGGCTGGCTGCTCAGCCTGAGAAGGCAACTTCAGAGGACATGGCATCTGAACTGAGCTGTGACGGAGGAGGAGAAAGAGAGGCCTTCAAAGCAGAGGACAACGCTCTGGGGTAGCAGGGAAGCTGACTGGAGAAATTGTAAGAGGACACCTAAGGGTCAAGACTGAAAGAATCCAGTTGTTGCCTTCCTAAAAGCATCTACTATCCCCCTTTGTGTCCGCGACAGTTCCCACAGCCAACTGTGTGCCTGATTCTTGGGAACTTGAACAGAATTTCCTCCTCTGCCCAGCACTGTGACTCTGTGGCTTGGGTGAGCTGAGAACTTGCATGCATTCACAAGAGCAGCAGGGCCCTGCAGCCCCCCCAGAGCTGGGAGTAGCAAAAGTAAAGTGGCTGACAGTCTTGAATTCATTCTCGGCCCCTCAGTGTGCTCATTTGTCAAGCGAAAGCAGGAAATTCCTCTTCCTGGAGTTGGTACAGGGTTGGACAGAAAAATATTTGCTGAGGACCAACTCTGGGCTGGGCACCTTGGTTCATGTCCTATGACTATAATTACATTCATGCGACTTATTTCTAAGAGGGCTATTTTTAGAAGGAAAAAAAAGCTATTTTTATTACTTTGAAAAATATCTGGTGGCTTTGGGGACACCCTGTATTACATTCTTCGCAAACCCAGGACATTCCTACCCCCTTTATAGCCCTCACTGAGAACAAGAAACTTAAGGTCAAGGCTGTTTGAAATCCCTACCCGCCCATTCCACCCGTAGCAATGATCTATTCCAAGATGCCCATATGCACGAATAATCTTTGCCCTAAAAATAGACGGTGGGCCAGCTCCATCTAGATTGGATTTCACCTCTTGTTTGTAAGGCTGTCAATCTGGCAGCCAGCGCTAGGCTATAAATTATCTTCCTGAAAATCTCCGGTGACGAGAGGAAGGGCTCCGGGGTGTGGATTCTTGGCAATGGAACAGTTATGTGGCAAAATCCCCAGATCTAAAAAAACTGAGCAAGAGGTCTATTTGCACCACTGCTATTTATTCTTGCAAAATCAGCATAGACTCTTGGGGTGTTTCAGCCGGGGGTGGGAGTCGGGGCGGGGGGTCTGCAAGAGCACATTCAGTAGATTGAAATGTGAGGAGGACGGAGGGCTGGGGTTAGCGTATACATGTTGCCCAACTTATCTTTAGGGCTGGTGTCTAATGCCTTTAGTGAGTTCTTTGTTTTGTGGAGGTTTTTTTTTTTTAAACAGTCTTACAGTAGACTCAGGCTCACCTCAAACTCTCCATTCTCCTGCCTCAGCCTTCCACGTACTGGGGTTGCAGGTCTGTCACCATGCCTGCTTCACGGCTTTCCCACATGTGCTTTAGCAGAGAAAAGGGTAATGTCTGAGGCTGTATCTGCCATCAGCCCTCTCGGTGTGTGCTCTAGGCATCTCCTTTGCCTCTCTAACCTTGTGTGCTAATGTCTCAGGCTTTTCTGTGCCAAACGCTCTCTTCCAGGTCAGCTTTTCCCCCAAACTATAAGCCCAGGAGCCTTCTTCCTTTATTTATTTAAACACAAGTAGCACACGACAATTGGATGCCACTACACCACTGGAGCTTTGAGGTGACTTAAGAAGAAAGCAAAGCAGTACAGGAAAAGGGAAAAATTTCACTGTCAGATCCCTAGAAACCATAAGCTATGTCCAGTGCCAAGGGTACAATACTAGCAACCTCAACCTTGATGCTTGGCTCTATCCTGCTGCCAAATTGCCCTGGCTCTTCCCTGTGGTGAACTGGAAGCCCTTTCTCCAGGTCGTTTGCACCAGGGTCTCAAGCTCCCTTCCCAACTTTCCCATCCTTCCTAGTTCTCACACCCACATCACGGTGGCCTTTGAGAACGCTTTCCCGTACTCAGAAAAGCAGACTTTTGCATTGTGAATAATATATGGGAGGGGTTGGAGACATAAGCCCCACAAACACACAAACATGTCAATGAACACCACATTCTTCACATAACATAGTATGGTATTCTCCATATAACATACATGCATCTCCTCGTGTATTTTGACGCATCTCTAGAGTACTTCTAATACCTAGTACAATATAAACCCTATATAAATACTTGATCAGAATAATTTAGGGAATAATAACAAAAAGCTAAGTCTGTGTTTGTTCAACGCAGGTGCAATTTTTCTGCATATTTTGGATCCATGACCACTTGGATCCACTGATGCCCTCAAAGATACCAACCATCCTTTCTGTCTCAGCCTGGAGCACCTGCATGGATTCTCAACAGAAAGAGATATGTAGCATCTTGTTCTACCTCACAAGCATGACCTCTGACCAGCCAATGCTAGAGTTTCCTAGCTCCTGCTTCAGGAAGATGCTCCTGGCATTTAAACAGTAGCAGCTTGACTGCTGGTGGCTCATGCCTGCCATCTTGTTTCTCTTCCCACCTTGTGGAACTCTTCCAGGGATTTCTGCCATGTCTGGAGCTACAGGCTCAGCATAATCATGTCTAGAAGGCAGCGACTCCTGTCTCCTGCCCTCTGTGTCTCCTACGCTTCTTCTCCAGGCTCTAGGACTCTTGAGTTGGCGTTTTCCTCAAAAGTTCCATTTGAAACTCAACCAGAAGATGCTGCCACAGAACAGCTCCTCCTAGGGACCAAGTCCTTGGGAACAGTCAAAGAGAAAGTTCCATGTACCTGTGATTCCAAGGTACCTGCCATCAAGTGCCATCACTTATGTGAACTGTGGAGCCTTGTTCATGTGGTAAAGTCCACAGAGATTTCAGCATGAAATATGCTGAGAGAAGGAAATAGTCAAGAAACGATCTCATAATACTTATATTAACAAATATTACCTCAGAATGCAATTATGTGTAAGTAAAAGTCAAACAGCAACAAGGGGGGGGGGTGTCTTAAGTCCTGTCTCCATGCTACAGCAATAACGTTGCAGGTTTTGTTTTACCATCTCTACAATTTAAAAAAAAATCATGTTACTGCTAAGAAATACTTGATAGATTCTGAAAATGTGTGGAATTCTGACCCCCTCCACTAAACTCATCATTCTCATATTTATGTTTCCTAGCTTTTGGTCTGTGTCTTCATCCTCAGTCCATGGTCTCTTCTGGCCGTTAGCACCAGCAGACTACTCCTCATCCGTCTTGTAAGCAATGCGTTCCCCCAGCCCCACACCCACCCTGCTCACTTAGCCCTCCCCTCCTCCTACTCTTACTTGGACTTGCTCCTACCAAGTCCCACTGGCTTACAGAGCAGTTAAGTGTTCTCTCAGCACAGGCAAAGTTACTGAAAACGTGACCGTATGAGAATAATATGACCCAGGATCTAAATGGAATGACTTCTGAATAGTTTTCAGAAGCTTGTAAAAAGAATTCTGTTGTGAAACACATAACTTTTATTCAGATAAACAAATCTTAGTCTGATGAAATAGTCATGCCTTATTAATCTGTTCTCTGAATAGTTGAGGGATGTCAGCTAACTTAATTACACAATGAGTTATTTATGCTCAGAAATTCCTTGGACTTTTTAGAGCATTTATAAGTCCTGAAGGACACTCCATGTGCCAAAGATTTGCTGGACATTTTTCACGTATTGTATATAGGAACAGAAGAAACAAGCTTAATAAGATTGAGCGTAAGAGTTTTAAAAGGCCCTTCAGAATACAGTGGCAAGATATTGAGCTGTTTCTCCCACTCACATGGAAGCTATATTGAATTAATTCAAGGCACTAATAGATATATATTATCCTCAGTTTCAAGATGAAAATTCTATGTCATAATTAGCATACAAAATTAATATAAGACCACAACTTTCCAAAGCCCAATACTAGAAAGTAGCCTAGTAAACTCCACATTTGTTCTGAATGTCCTCAATAACTCAGACTAATTGTGGTTCTCTGAAAATGAACATACAGGATAGGTCATGAGTGGGTGTTTTGGGAGGGCTCCATTAGGGGATACCTAATGGGGTCTTTGATATACTCTGAAGAAACTTAGCATGTGCGTCTCTCTAAACAGTCAGGCCTATTAAAACCAAAGCTGTGCATTCTATATGACTTGGATGAGTTGGAAACTGACATCAAATGTAGCTGCAAAAGGGAGATCATCAGACTTCGAGCAGCCAGACCTCTGGCATGCCAGGGCCCACATGGGTGACAGTGCTATAGTCGCCACGGCCAAACCCTTCTCAGTGTTTCATCAGCGTGGACTCGCAAGCCTTCTCTGGTCCCCCCTTGCTTTCAGGAGTGCTTCTGGTCTATCATCATCTAGATTCCAGAAAGTTCTGCCCAACCTTCTATGTCAAGGTTTGGTATCTTACTTTTATCTCTAAGACTCCAGTGCAAACCAGCCCCTTCCCCCAACTCCACTTGGTGAAAATAAAAGCTAGTTTACATTGGGGTGCCCAAGCCACCCCCGTTACTGACTCATCGATGGCAGTGAAGCACAGCGCTACTGCCGCCTCGCGCTTCCCTTTCCTTCACTGATGTCACCTCAGGAGTGGCAGGGGCCCCTCCTTGTTCTCACTCCAGAAGTTTATGGTACTCAGCTCTGTCCTTGGGGCATTATTTTCCTTTGCATAAAGCACGTTTAAAAAAAATCTCTTCACTTTAAATACAAAGTTGTGTCAAAAGGAAACCTGAAGAATTAAGTTTCTGGATCGCATTGGATTATCATGGCTGGAAGATTTGGCAAGGGCAAAAGTTTTGATTGGACATAAACACAGAAAAAGAGAAAGTAAAATTCATCCACAAAGAGGCTGAACAGTTGAGTCTGAGTCATTATATACCTAGGATTGCTGAGAAGAAGGTAGGCTGGAAGCAAAGCAAATAGCGCCCCCATTTTGTTCTTTTATTGTAGTATAGCGGAAGAGTCTGAATTCTTGATGAGAGACCCGGGGATGGCCAAAGTGTCTCACATTTAAATGCAGAGGTCACTGGCCCATGGCTTCCTGCTTCGCCCTCCTCGTTGGTGATTTAAACTCGCCTGAGAAATGAGCTCATGTGTCAAAGGTCTTTCCAGACTGCCCATGTTCATCTTCTTTTAGACTTGAGGGTTTGAAGTGATTCTTGTTGGTGTGAGCACCAAGGCCACGTGGAAGGAGTTGGCCCTGTCTGAGTTCTCAGTGTGGCCAGTGGCACTTGTGGACACCCAGGCACAGAGCATCTACCCTACCCCGCACAAGTCCACCAACGGCTCTCCTCCAGCCTGCCTCACTTCAAGCTTTCCTTCCAAATCAGTGAAAGAGAACAGCACAACCAATGTTCGCATCCAGCAAACTATTTGGAGGGTTTAGGAATGAGTTGTGATGTGAAATACACCTCTGACTGGAGAGCTGAGACAACTTTAGCCCTCTGTGCAAGAACTGTAGTTATCATGGTCACTAACAGCTCTATGGCATTGCTGTTTTATTGCACTACACACTATTAATTATTACATCAAATAGTTGCTAAGTGGTTATAAGATTTGCACAATGACAAGGAGTTCATTTAAACTTATAGGTGAGAAATATTCTTGTTTCCATTTTAAGGATTTTTTTATTACTCATGTGTATGTGTGTGTGCAGGTGCATGCATACATACATGCATGCAGGTGCCTGTGCAGGCTACAAGAGGGTAGTGGATGTACCAGAGCTGGGGTTACAGACAGTTGTGAGTTGGAAAGCAAACTCCAGTTCTCTGAAATAGCAGCAAGTGTTCTTAACAGCTGAGCCATGGGTGACGAGCCTCATGGGGCACTTGGTTAATAAAGAGTAGTCCAGCTACCATGGGCCTCACTGTCTCTGAGTGGTGGAAGTCTAGAAGGAATTTTCCAGTGGTAGCATCCAGATGTCGATTATTTCCATGAGGATCAGACAAACCTTTCCATCTTCTGCCTCCCCTGATTTCTGCAGAGTGGCTGCCGCCCTCTCTATAGAATATCTTCTCCCTGTCTGTCCTCCATTCATCAGACAGAGCTGACCTTTCACCCTGCGCTCCCTTCTGTATCGCCCCCTTGTAGTTGCTGTTCCATTGGTGTAAAATGCTCTCCTCCAACAGGTATCCCTCTCTTTCTCAGGGGTTAGCCTCATGTAACTGACTTTCCAGCCACGCCCTTCTGTCTGCATTGACTCACTGGTATTCCTCCACATAGGTCTCTCCTCTGTGCAGCTTGCTCTCTGAACCACCTGGGTGGAGCTAAACTTCCCTTAGCCTCTCTCTTTGTCCGTGTTTCCTAACATCAACTCCCATGCCATCTCCCCAGGTCCTGTCAAGTCCTGCTTTGTAGAGGAATTTTGATTCAAAACAAGGCTGCTCTTGGCAAGAGATCACATCCTGAAACTTAGGTCTGTGTGATCGGGCTGGAATGCAGACTTGCTGGGCAGTGGTGGTACATGGCTTTAATGCCAGGAGACAGAGGCAAGCAGATCTCTGAGTTCAAGACCAGCCTGGTACAGAGCAAGTTTCAGTTAAAGAAAAGCTTAGGTCCAGGCATGGTGGTACACACCTTTAGTCCCAGCACTCAGAAGACAGAGGCCTACAGATCTCTGAGTTCTAGTCAGTTCTGTTCAGTCAGTTCAGTTGAGCCAGTGAGTTGAGAGGCAGTGCAGTGATGTTGAGGTCCTGCAGTTCAGTTTGTGGAATTCAGAGGCAGTTTTTACAGAGAGATGTCAGAGAGAACAAACTAGACACAGTAAAGATAGAACAAGCCAGAGAATGAAAAGGAGGCAGAAGATTGGAACAGATTGCTAGAGTTAGTTTGAGGCCAAGCAGAGCAATTCCATCAAAAGCTGAGAGAGGCCAGTTTACATCAGTCAGCTTGGAGAGGAGTTTGAGCCAGAACAGCTGAGTTGAACCTGCCAGCCAGAGTTCAGAAAGAGCTGGAAAAGGTGACCTTAAGGGCCAAAAACATTCTAGGCCTAGATAAGATTGTAAGGAAGCTAGAAGCTTCCAAGACTAGGCCTAGGCTAGCAAATAGAACCAATAAGCCTCTGAGATATCAATTACACGAGGTAATGAAAAGCTACTGTGACCCTGCTTCTCCTCACTGTAGTGGACAAACTTCATCTTATGTGTCCCCAGTGAAAGTGAAGTCATTAGATAGGGGCTTCATTTTCTTCTCTTCAAGACAATCCCATCTTCCTACATCCCGAATGACACTTCCTCCTGGCTCCCTCTTGTTGTCTGTGTTCTGTCCATCCTGAAGTCTGCTCCCTCACTGTCTCAGGGCGTTCCCTCAGTGCCCATCCCTTTCCACAGAGCTGTTACCAAGCCTGTGAGGTGAACTAGTGTTTCCAATGCTCAGACAAACTGTTCCTAACTCTCTGAATGTTCATCTGACTTAACCCCGCGTCTGTGGCACCTGCTCACAACATTATATCTTGAAAGAATTATTAGAGCCAATCTCTACTTCCTCTTGTTCACCTTTCCCCTGATTCACTCCCATGAGGTACAAGTAAATGTATGGAGCAAAGAATTGGCATTCTAGTTAATAAGAATGATTAAAGTGTAAGTCACTATGAAGCAAACACCACCACAGGAATGCTAAATGTGAGCACATCCACGTTATGAACCCTAAATCAGTAAGTGAACAGTTGCAGTGGCTTTGCAGTAGCTCCAACAAAATCCTCATCAGTTTTAATGGGAAAAATACAAAAGGTATAGTGGAGAAGCCCATCTGACCCCTCATAGCCAAGATAAAGTGGGAGCCCGTATCCATGATGTGATGTCCTGAAGGGATGTTCTTGACAAAAACAAGTAGCCATCTAAGCACGAAACGTCAGTGAAGAGACACCGCGTAGAATAACAGTATTGCTTTGATAAGTGTCAAGACCTACAAGATGAAGGGTAAGGAACAACTACAGCTGTGGAGAAAAATGCCACAACCAAAGCCAATGCCAGGCACTAGCCAGACCATGGCAACTGGGGAGAAAATGGCCAAAATTCAGACATATTTTGTTTCACATTAATTTGCTGGGTTTGAGAATTGTGGTGGTGTTGTCCAAGTTGCTGCCACTGGGAAGTTGCACGAAGAGTGTATTAAGTTTTCTGTGCTATTTTGGCACATTTCTGTAAGTATACAAATATTTCAAAATAAAGTCTCAGAACACACGGAAGTAGATCAGAGTCTTCTGGTGACACCTTCATTAAGATTTAAACAGAAGAGCTTAGAAAGCGTTGGTTTGACTCTGAGAGCCAAAGAAAACTGAGAGGTGGAAAATTAGCTTTGTGGAGATGTCAATGCTCTGTCCAACCCCAGGGCGTTGGGCTTTCACCCAGATCTCAGCTTCTTCTGTCCTTCCTCAGATGAGGTCATGAAGATGACTAATATCAAGAAGCACATGTCCCTTCTTTCTGGATCTATCAGGGCTCCATTTGTTCAAGGTCATTTTGAAGATACCAATCTCTTGGTCCCTCATCTCCAGCCCCTCAGGCAGTCACCTGAGATATTCTTCTCTTCTTTTGAAAACATATGAATTGTCAAACTATAAACAGTTCACATGTCTTTTCTTCAAAGCCTGTAACCTAGGCTGACCCTTGACGTGGGTCTGGATTTATCTCCAAATGAACTCACATAAAGAAAGAAAAAAAAATTGTTTGCATAGAATTGTCCTCTGACTTCTATACACATGCACATCCTCACACACAATAATAATAATTAACAATAATAATAGTAAATTTTTAACAGAGCCTGTTGCCTTCAGCATATTATGGGCTGCTTTGCGAGGGGGGAGTATAAGCTGATATCACAAGAGTATCTTGGCTTCTTCTAGACAAAGGTATGATATTAAATGTTCAATAATAAGCTTTTAAAAATAAATAAACAAAATGACCCTGACTTCAGCACTTGACAATTTCCATAAGGCAAGCAGATTTGACTGTGTGGAGACAATGCCACTGAAGATGGATTCAGCCAGTGAAGCCAACACCAGCACAGCCCTATGGTCTACAAAAATCAAAGATCCCTTCTGTCCCCAGCAGAATGTTCCAGTCTGTCCCATGAGGTTGTAGAGTAGTAGTTTCTGTGTCCAGATGGTTCTGTGCCTCTCGTTCTCAAGGCCGCCTAGGCTTCAGGGTCCTGATTCCACATATGCTGAGCATGTGTCTCCATTCATGGAGTTAGACACGGCTCATCTCTTTCTGCGTGTCCTTCAGACAGGCTCCAACTTACCACGATGGCTGTCTACAAAATTTCTGAGCTCTTATGGAAGCCATGTGGCTCCCAAAACTTAATAGTTTTCTAGAGTACCTGAAGGCATTTTATCAGAGCTCTTTTCACACATTGCTGCCTCCTCTTCCTCCTACGCATCTGTCCACCTGCCCTGGTCCTATGGTAGCCTGCTGGGTCTCTTCTGCATTGCTCTGGCTGATTTCCCTGCCTTCTGGCTTTAGTTTTAACTAAAGGGAACAGGTATCTTGGTGTCTTAGTTTACTTTTTATTGCTGACCAAAAGCAACTCAGGGAGGAAAAGGTTTATTTGGATGATACATCCATGTCACAGCCCCTTACTGAGGGAAGCCAGTGTGGGAGCCTAGAGGCAGAGACTGAGGCAGAACCTCAGAGGACTGCTGCTTTCTGGCTTGGTCCTCGGGCTTTTATGCATCTGCCTTTCTTATACCTACCTGGGCTGCCTGCTCAGAAGTAGTATCGCTCACAGGGGAGTGGATCCTCCCACATTAATCATTAATGCAAAAATAAAATACAAAAATAAATGTTCCACAGACTTGCCTAGTCTAATTGGATGGAGGCATGCTTTCAGTTAAGGGACTGAAATGACTCCAGCTTCTGTCAGGTTGACAAAGAAATTGATCAGCAGGCCTAGTAAGTAAAGATGATTCCCCTGATAAAAATAAATAAATAAAATTCCGGTGTTTGTCATAACAAAAGTGTAGTTATATTAATCCAGGTCCTTTTCTCCTTTCTCCACTTAATGTAAATAGGTTTTTTTTCTTTTTTACTTGTAAATGGATCATAATAAGAAATGCATGCAAGGTCAAGGTAAATTAGAAAATAGAGATTTTGTATGTAAAGCATGGCCTCTAGTGACTAATGAATGGTATCATCTTGATTGGGTTGGGAGATGCCTATGATTTTGTTTGGGCACTTCCTCCAGCTGTGCCTATGAGGAGAGTCGATCCAGAGTCAAACATATCACAAAGGCTCTGATCTAATTATGAGATAATCTATCTACAGATCCAATTTTTGAAGGACTATTGGGAGACGGTGAAAATGTAGACAGCAGGGCCTAAAAGGAGGAAGAGAGTTGTAGTAATGGGGTGCCTTTGGAGGATGATCTTGGCCCTGACACCTTCCTGTAACCCCCTCTCTGGTCTGTGCATTGCAGCAAAGTGAACAGCCTCTACCACATACTTATTCCTCGGTGTTATTCTGCCTCAGCCTTCAGCTCAAAGCAATGGATCCAAGGTCTAAAACGATGACCAGAAGATCTTTATGAGATAGTATGTTTTATAAATGACAGAGAAGCTCGGCCTATGAAATCCCAACAACATGATCACCTAAATAAAGACCTATGTAATGACAAGCACAGAGAACATGCCAACATGAGTGGGAGAAATCTCACGAGACCCCACTCCTAGATCGAGACCTCTAGGCAATTAATGGCTGCTGAGAAAGAGAAAAGCATTCTTCTCCAAGGAGAAGCTCCCTGATAGGTTACTGTCTTGAAGATGGGACCACATGCCTTGGACACCGTGACCAAGGCAACTTGGGGAGGGAAGAGTTTATTTTGGTTTACACTTCCACATCCTAGTCTATCATTGAAGGAAGTGTGGACAGGAACTCAAACAGGGCAGGGACCTGGAGACAGGAGCTGACGTAGAAGCCATGGAGTGGTGTTGCTTACTGGCTTACTCACCCCCACTCACTTATTAAACCCAGGCCAGTCACTAAGAAATTCCCCCAACAGGCTTGCTTACAGCTTGATCTTATGTAGGCATTTTCTTAATTGACACTCCCGCTTATGACTCTAGCTTATGTCAAGTTGACATAAAACTAACCAGGACAGTTATCCAACCTCAAGTGGTGAGCTCTAAACAAATATACATAAGAACAAAAGCAAACAGACTCAGTGGGGTTTATATCTCTATATCTATATTTACATCTATCTACATAGATAGATTACATAGATAGATGACAGATAGATAAACAGATAGATATAACTAAATAATAATTAAAGAAGAAGAGATAAAAATTTTGGAGGGAATTATAGGGAACATGGCATGGGAGGGATTGGCAAAGGAGGAAGATGATATCAATCCAGCACTCACATATAAAATTTTTAATAAAAGTAATAACAAAGTATAAAGGCCTTAAATTGTTCCCGTGGGTATTTCCACAGCATTAGTTTCCAACAATCCTGGCCCTTCTCCCTCTCTTCCTGGACCAAGAGTACTGCATGGAACTTCTATTTGGGGGCAAGGAGACCCTGGGAAAGCAGATCCATGAAGTCTTCCTGTCATTTGCAAGAAGCCAGGAAAGGTTGCCTAGAGCTTTCTAGTGTTTCAATCCTGAAGCCAAGCCTCAAACGGCAAAGCAGCTTTGTCCCTCTGCACAGTGACAGGGCCTCAACTCTCCAAATGTCACTCTCGTTCCTTCAGAACCATTTGCAGTCTCTTGTGTGGTCAGAGGCACAGAAATGGTTGCTGTATGTGCATTGTCGTTAGCTCTTGAGTTTGGGCTGAATTCAAACTGGATCTCCCTTGGGTAGCTCTTGACCCCCACCCCAGGGGTAGTGACATGCAGATTGGGGCTTAAATCTCAGCCTCAATGCTTACTGGCTGAGTGACTTTGGGCAAGACACCTAAACCTTCGGAGCTTTATAGCTTCACTTCCGCTCTCCTCAGCTCCACATTGGAACTAGACGACCTCTTCCTGCTGACCACGGATGTCTGCAATTTATGATGGCTGCACTGAATACTTTCTCTACTTGGCATGACACCAATGAGCCTCCAGTGGAAACTGTGTATGTGTGTGTGTGTACATACATGTTCATGTGTGTGCATGTGTATATGTGCCTCTGTGTGTGTGCCTGTGTGTGTGTGTGTACATGTGTGCATACACAAGGGTGTATTGTGTGGGGGTGTTCATTCACCCATGAGGGTAAGTACAGGGACAGAAGTTAACACCAAGATGTCTTCTCAAAGACACATTCCACCTTTTGTGAAGACAGGATGTCTCACTGAACCTGGAGCTCTCTGGAACTCTCTGGAACTGCTTCTCTCTGTCCTTCCCTCTCCCACTGCCCTGCCTAGTACCATGGTTACAGGCACACACCACCACACTCAAATTTTATGTGGGTGGTAGGGACCCAAATCCAGGCTCTCTTGCAGACACAGCAAGGCCTTTGCCACTGAGCCTTCTCCCCAGCCTAAACTCTAGGCTCTGAATTTTCATCCCCCTGTTAACAATCTACAGCAAGATCCTCTCGGTGCTGTGGTGAGAGGCAGCTTCCTGATTGACAACTAGTCACCCCATCATGACTCAAGAGGAGTCTGTATTGTGACTATCCTTGGATTTCTTTCTACATGCCTCTTGGAGCCTCTATCTTGATCAAATTTATCTGCATCCCAGGAGACAGTGAGTGTCACACAGTGACAGAAGCAGACAGAAGCAGAGGAGAGAGCAGTGAGGAAGAACCCCCTAGCCACCTCCATGGGACATCTGTTTCCTCTCAGGTTCTCCTTCTGGTCGAAGCTGGTTAGCTACCACGCCTCAGAACAGTCATCTCAGAGGCGCAGCTTGGGCCACTGTGGGACTGGTGACATTGGCAACACCAGCATCACTGGCCTGGCTCTCCATGCTTAAGAAAGCTGGCCGTCAAGACCAGTTCCATCCCTAAATATGGAGCGATCCACTCACAGACCTGGGAGGGTGAGGGCAGCCAGAATCCAGCTCTTAAGCCACTGGGTTTCAGCATAAAGGAAATTGCTCCTCGGCGCAAATTGTTGAGGAACTGATAATGATCTGTTGCTGAGGTAACTGTTCTTCCAAGAAGATCAAGCGGAGAAATTACTCAGACGGACAATAATGATGTAATTTTGAACCCCTTGGCCACCTGGCCGCGAGTCAGGAAGCGTAGCCAAAAGCCCCGTGCACATTGTTTTCTTTGCTTGCAATTCTCTTAAGAGCTCAGGCCTGGGAGTCTCAGCCCCCTCCCCTCAGCCCTTACAGCCAGGGGGAGCAGCAGCATTTGTCACCAGGCCTGGGAAAGAAAAGAGGGTCTTTGTGAAACAACCCAAGAAGGCTCCAGAGCCAAAGTCTGCTTCTCTCAGCTCTTGTCAATGATCCTGCAGAGGGGCTCCCAGAGAACAGCCTGTCAGCTCTTTTCAGGGCTGAGAAAGTCAGGCTTTTGTCACCTTGGCTAGGCTGAGGAACTTGGATCACTTGCCCTGGGCTAAGGATTTACACAGAGAGGGGAGAAAGGGGACGGGAAACATCGGCCCTTTTGCTGCGTAAGAATAAGGGACATTCAGAGACTGTGGCAGCACTCAGCAGAGCCAGTGAAGGACGGAGCCACACTGCTCACACACAGTTCTTGCTTGTCTAGAGTTATCTGCAGTGGGTAAATAAAGCCTGTAGACTAGTATCTCTGTGGTGAGAAAGTCACTGCAGCTGCCCCACCTCGGCATCTCAGCTCCTCCACACAATGATGTGCACTGGCTCTGTCACACCCCTGTAAAACAGTAGATTCCTCTCAGAGCTCTTCATCCACCTCCATCCACTGCCATCATCACCTCCATCCAGGATGGAGGTCACTGCCAAGGTCACACTGCCAGCCCAGTACTTAGAGGCTTGCTCCAGACGGATCTAGATTGAACAGCAATTATAAACTCTTTGAGATAGTATTCAAAGATGGTGAAAGAACAGCTGTAGAATTACCCAGACAGGGACTGGAGAGCTGACTTTCCCTTTCCTTTCACTTTATATTGGTTATGTGACTGAAGTTTTCTAAGTTTACATGGCCTCTTCAGTAAACAGAGCTAAGGATCTTCCCAAGAAAGGTTTTTTTTCTTTTTTAGAGCTCATATTCTTTTTTTTTTTTTTTTACTTTTTAAAATTAATTTAATCATATTACATCTCAGTTGTTATTCCATCCCTTGTATCCTCCCTCCCGCTTTCACCCTATTCCCCTCCCCTATGTCTGTGACTGAGGGGGACCTCCTCCTCCTCTATATGATCATAGGGTATCAAGTCTCTTCTTGATAGCCTGTTATCCTTCCTCCCCACCAGGCCTCCCCATCAAGGGGATGTGGTCAAATATGGGGCACCAGAATTCATCTTGGGCGCATCGTATTGGCACACAGAGGGTATGTGGTAATTAGCTACTGATTCCCTCTGGGACTCTCTGACTGACCAAGCCGTTCGGTGGCTCCCAGGATAACCATTTGGCCACCAACTGTCTGCTTCATTTGGTGATTCTGCATGTAACTGTTTCTTGTCTCAAGCAAACTCAGTTTCTGAAATATTGCCAGGACATCTTCTGTACACAGAGCCCATGTGACACTATGGGAATTGCAGGACCAGCCCAGGGCAGGCTGCAGGCAAGGTAAAAACCAGTAGCCTAGGAAGTCAGGGGAGGCTAGAGCACCACATAAGCTAACTGTCCGTGCTCTCCTCTGCTCCAGCAAGAATCTCAGTGCCATCCTCATGCCAGGGACATTGAGGCCAGGCAGGAAGCTGAGGTTACCCTGTATGCTGTTAAGGCAGAGAGAACACGTAGCACACAGGCGCTGGAGAGGTCACTTATGTCAAGAGCTCAGCCCACTGTCAGTTCTGTCACAAGTCCCATGAGGCTCCAGGAAGCCTTGGGCAGGGATTCAGTGCATATGATTTATTGATGGGGGCAGGGAGGGGACAGGAATTCTCAAAACAAGAGGCCTGTGAGAGAAAGAGAAGAAGGCCAGGCAAGCACGCAGTCTCAGCAAGCATCTAGCTATGGTCTTCACACAGACTGGAGCAATGACAGGACTGAGTTGACTGTATGAGACAGCAGAGTCCCGCTTCCGTGGCACCTGCCAGTAGCTCTGAGTTCCAAGGGATGTGGGTCAGCTAGGCCAGGACAAGTGCGGCGAATAGGGGCAGATCTGAGCCCCGAACAGTGCTTTCTGTGAGGAGCCCTGGAGAACTGGTGGCCTGCTGCCGTTCTATCCATCCAGAGGCAAAGGCACACTCTTGGGTACAGCAACACAACACCTGGAATCACTTTGGGCAGTCTAGCATCCAGGATTGTGACGAACAAAATGTTGCTTCAGTCACCAAGTCTGTGGCAACATGACAGCAGCCCAATCGGCTCAGAGTTGGAAGAAAGGATACCACGCTCTCACACTCCGTACATCTTGCCATGTTCCAACTTTTCTTTACCTAGATATTTCTCAAGGTGATTGCAACAAGCATCTTTGAAAGATAAGAAAGTGGCTCCCTCCCAGACAACGAGCAGGCTGCTCTAAGGCAGGAGGCCCACTTGTTTCCTGACCTCATGTTTCTTTCCCAGATTACCCACTGTATATGGGAGGGAGGGCTCTCACTGTGACCCACCTGTGAGGCCAGGGTCACTGTTATTGTCGTGAGGTGGGAAGCCTTTGACTCCACCATGGCCTCCCAAGTTCTAGGATACACACATACACACACACACACACACACACACACACACACACACACACACACACACAGTCGTGCCTAGTTAAGTGCCCGGTCTTCTGCAAGCAGGCTAACTTCTTAGACAGGAAGGAAAACCTCAGCCTTACCATAGTCTTTGGAATGTGACCTTGGTCACTACCACTGCCAGCAACAACTTACTGTGCCCACAAATGTTAAAAGTTCCTGCCTTGGGCTCTCGCCAACTCCCAGCATACCCATAGGTCTCTTGGTCAGTCTTGGTCAGTCTTGTGCCTTTCCTACAGTCATGCCAGATAATACCTTGTGCTTTTATGCCATTAGAATACCTAGCCTCTAGCTTATGGATGGTGAATACTCCCCAACCAACAAAGTCTCTACCCCCCTGGGATGTCCTTTATGTATGCTTATGTCCTCAACTCTGAGTTCTTCCTCACTGAAAATATATACAACAACAAATGGACTTTGAATGGCCTATAATTATGTGCCCACCTGTAACTGGCTTTCACTGTCGTGGCCTGCCTCTTCTTCAGGATTTCATTCTAGACCCACTGTCAGAGGAGACTTTCCTGCCGTCTATGGGATCGGTTGAGCTCCCCAGAACTTACCACTCCTCACTGTGTATTACACATCGAAGTATCAACCAGCCCCATAGCGCTCTTCTCAACTGTGAGACGTCTGGAGCAAAGTCACAATGTTTTGTGCATACAAGCGTATATACTATACTTAGCTGGAGTGCTTCTCAGACACACACACATATACACTACACACACACACACACACACACACACACACACACACGTACATATACACTACACACACACACACACACACATATACACTACACACACATACATATACACTACACACACATACATATACACTACACACACACACACACACACACACACACACACACACACACACACACATATATATAATTAGACTGACCTCAAACTTGCTATGTTGCGGAGGCTGGCCATTAGTTTATGATCTTCCTGCCTCTATCTCCCCAATGTTGGGGTTACACACATGCACAACCAAACCCAGTTTTATGTGCTGCTGTTGCTAAATCCAGGGTAAGCACTGCCTCCCCAGCCACACCCAGAAATGGTTCTTTAAATAAAATAAAAATGAATGTTGCAAGGTCGTTAATCCCATTGTGATCTCTGAGATTGTGAACTGTAAAAAAAATCTGTCTTCTGTTCGGTGCAATTGAGCCCTAACACACACCTTTAATCCAAGAGCCTTCTGTACACAAGAGTTAATAAAGTTAACCCTTGGTCAAGAGGTGGAGCAAGAAACCAGCTGACAGGGATTAAAGAGTAGGACAGACTTTGAGTTGAGGGGTATTTAAGACAGCGTGTAGAAGTAGAAGGAGCTCTTTAGCTCTTGAGCTCCTTGGCCTTGAGCTTTTGAGGCTTTGATCTAGCAAGCCTTTAGCCTTGGGGGTTTCCACCCCACCCCCCACCCCTCTTTCTTTCTTTCTTTTTTTTTTTTTTTTTTTTTTTTTTTGCCTTTTCCTCCTGGGCTATCAGCTAAGCTTGTAAGCCTTTTGAGCCTTTTACACCCAGAATGTGAGTTGAGCAGGAAAGTCAGCGAGGTAATTTCTCTGCCTCTCTAAGCTAGCAGGTTTTCACCCCAGAATCTAGTTCCTGCGTCTTTATTGGCAAAATGGAACAATTGGGACTTTTCATTTAAAGCAACAAATGATTGATCCAAGTAGGTTTTGATTCTCTGACTTTCCACATGACTTTCTCTGATTTTCATAGACAATTTGCTGTTCTCACAGCCAGCCTTCCTTTATGAGTGCATGTGTGCACATGCCTATGGAGGCCACAGAGGTTAGCTTTCTTATTATTATTATTTCCCATTCATTGTATGGGATTAGGGTCTTTCACCAGACCTGGAGCTCACCTATTTGGCAAAATAAGGTGCCTAGAGCATTCAAGAACTCTCTGTCTCTATCTCCCCAGCCCTGGGCTGACAGGAGCAAGCCACCATGCCTGGCTTTTTACATGAATGCTGAGGATTTGAACTCAGAGCCCCATTCTTGGACAGAAGGCTCCTTGTTCACTGAGCTGTCTCCTCAAGGTCAATTCATCAAAGATCAATGTTGTGTCTTCTGCTTGTTTCAGACCACAGTGGGTCACTTAGGAGTTTTGTTTTTGTTTTTGTTTTTTTGTTTTGTTTTGTTTTTTGCTTTTCGAGACAGGGTTTTTCTGTATAGCCTTGGCTGTCCTGGACTCCCTTTGTAGACCAGGATGGCCTCGAACTCACAGCAATCACCTTGACTCTGCCTCCCGAGTGCTGAAAGTCGTGCACCACCACATCCGGCCCAGAGTTTTTCTATCTTACTATTTTATACCTTTTTTAAAAAAAAATCTGTAAAAGTCTAACACAAGGACAGCAAGAAGAGTTACATAATTTGTTAAATTTCCTTAAGTTAGTGGATGGATTTTTCATTCAGCCCTGAGCTCGCGCTGATTGGTTCATCTATGTCTAATACCAAAAGCAACTCAATTTCCTCGAGAAAGAGAAGGACATTTTTTTTTCTTGCTTCCCTCTGTCAATTCGCCATCTCTGGGTGGGTTTCAGGAAATGAATGCATTCAAGACTCAACAAATATTTATAGAGTATCTAGTACCATCCGCACCCTGGCACCTGGATGCTCTCCCAGTCAACGCATCATCAGGGATGGAGCTCTGACTTTATTTATAGGCTGGGAGGCTAAACGGAGCCTCTATTCCAAGCCAGAAGTGCAAGCTGCCAAGTGACGGCTCTGAAAATCTGAGACTCTGAAGACCTCATAAGAAAACATATGGATGGAGGATGGCTTTTTGACAGTTCCACTTAGAATGCAATTTGCTCTATCCCTTTTTCTCCATTCATCAGAGCCCACTTACTCTTCCAGAATGTTCCACAGCTTGGCTCAGGAAAGGCTGTCTCTAGACAGCATGGCATCGGAGAAGGGCAGAATGTCTACAAACTGGACAGATCTCCTGAGCAGCAATGCAGGACCCTTCCTGTAAGGAGAGGGCTGGACTTCCTTGTCAAGTTACTACAAAGTCTTTCAAATTCTGCCTTAGTTCCTTGGGAAATAAAGACAGACTTTTTGCATGTCTTCTCACTTTTATGTTTTGAGATGGAAAACAAAAATCGGATGGGGTTGGGACTGCATTAAAATGTCAACATTCCACCAGGAGGGCCAGTGTGATCTGTGGTTTGGGACATAGATTTGGACACGGGTGGTCAAATTTTGAAAAAGGTACAAACTTCCTACCCGTTCCTTTGTCTCAGCCCCCAACTCCTGCAGACATTCCCTGGAAACCCACAAGCCAGAGAAGCAAGCAGGCCAGGGAACTAGGTAGGTGATCTGCAGATCTGCACTCTCCTTCTTTTCCTCCACATCCAGTCTCCCGGTGTCATACACAGCTCTGCCGCAGACCACTCGCTGTGGCCTCTCCTCCCTTTCCTGCCCTCTTCCCAGGAGTCTAGAGGCTCGTGTTGCTTCCCTCCCTTCCGCGGACCTGCTCAGTACTCCTTCTTGGCTAGATCCATCCCTAAGTGTAAGCTTCTAATACCTGGAAACACATTATACCCAGAACCCCCAGCGGCCACACAGAGCAGGATCTCAGAAGCATTCCCTACCAGGCAACCCACAGGCACAACATTCTCCTAAGAACCGTAGAGAATAAAAGAACCAAAGGAGTGAGCATCCTTCCAATAAAGACGAGATCAGATATCAGCACCTAGGATTACAGCCATCCCAAAGCCCAAAGCATAGATATCAAGGTAAAAAAAAAAAAAAGTCAAGAACAGCCAGTGTTAAAAATCAGATGCACCCTCCCCAGACTGCCTTTTAGCGATGCCTCCTCCGCCACAGCCAGGTGTGGTACATCTCCACTGTTGCTAGGAGTAGCATAGCTCCACACAGTCCCCGTTAAAAGGTCCTGGCTACTGCAGGTTGCTCTCTCTCTGTCTTGTTCGTTTTCTCTGTCTTCAAGTCTCTGTTTGCCTGCCTCTGTCTCTATCTTTCTATTTGTCTCTCTCTTTCCCTCATGCCCCCCTCCCCTTCTGCACATGTTATGATCTCTTAGCCATACACAGTGGCCCCAGACTGGCCAACGGTCCCTTTCACTGCTTTGTTCTAACAGCCAGGATAATATGTTTCCTCCACTAAAGCCCAGCAACCGCCCCCCTACAGCAGGTCCTGGGCAATGCAGCATAGTTTGAAGTACAAGGCAAGGACTCTAAAATAGCCTTTATGAATGTTAGAGTCCCTTAAAGGGAAAATGAATAAGTCATTCCAGAAAGTTATGAAAATGCAAACAGGAGAATGAAATGAATAAAAGAGTCCAAGGCCTGAAAGTGGAAATAGAATCAATAAGAGACTTGTTTATTTTGTCCAATTATTTTTTGTGTGTCTTTTTGCTGGATTTCTTTAAGAAACTTATTCATTTCTTCTTTTTTTAATTTCTATTTTTTTCTCTCCTTTATTAATTTATTCTTGTTACATCTCAATGGTTATCCCATCCCTTGTATCCTCCCATTCTTCCCTCCCTCCCATTTTCCCCTTATTCCCCTCCCCTATGACTGTTATATCTGCATATTAGACAAAGGGGCATGTCCCACGAAAGCCTTCACTTACCAGGAAACTGAGACAGAGGGGAGGACATTCTATTGGGACTCTAGATGAGAGAAGCATGGGAAAATGGCAAAATAGAAGGATCCAGAGTGTCCTAGAAGCCTACAAGTAGAACATTATGATAGGCAGATTTGGGCACAGGGGTCCCGCTCAAACTAAGGCACCAGCCAAGGACAATACAGGCGGTAAACCTTAAACCCCTACCTAGATCTAGCCAATGGACAGAACACTCTCCACAGTAGAGTGGAGAGTGGGATATTACTTTCTCACATACTCTGGTGCCTCACCTTTGACCATGTCCCCTGGAGGGGGAGACCTGGTGGCACTCAGAGGAAGGACAGCAGGTTACCAAGAAGAGACTTGATACCCTATGAGCATATACAGGGGGAGGTATTCATTTCTTCTTTAAGCTATATTGGAATATATAGGGCCTGCTGTGGTAGTATAGCATGGCTCTAGTGGAGACATGTTGTCCGGGCTGATTGTGTTTTCACGCTGGTGTCTAGGCATCTGGGTTTGGGGTGATTATAAGTCTTGGTGATTATTTCAGGGAGGGTTAGGAAGGGCTGGTCTATGGGATTCACAGGAGGCACTGATGAAGGAAGGGAGGCTGCATCTGGGAGGAGCCTGAGGGGTTGGCTTGGCTGGGGGAAGGTCTGCAGGCAGGATATGTGGCTTTTGGCAGGCAAGGGCTGTGGTTAGGCACAGAGGTGGCCACCTAAGCTGGAGGCTGAGGGAGGCACTCTGGGAAGGGATGGGCTGTGGGATGCACAGAAGGCATACAGATGGGGGAAAGGAGGCTGCAGCCAGTACTCTGTTGGAGACCTATTAGAATAACATCTGACTTCTCAGTAAAGATGCTAAAAACCAGAAGGGCCTAGAAAAATTGCTACAGTTTTTGAGAGACCACAGATGCCAGCCAATACAACTATACCCAGCGAAACCTTAAATTATAATGGATGGAGGAAGAAAGGCATTCCATGATAAAGCCAAATTCCAGCAGTATTTATCTACAAACCAGCCATTCAGAAGGCACTAGAAGGAAGACTCTGAGGTGAAGAGGTTAACTACACCCTCCTCCCAAAAAAAAACCCCACAAACAATAAAAATCCCAGACCAGAAAATCAAAAGATGGAGAAACACACACACACACACACACACACACACACACACACACACACACACACACACACACCCCACTACCATGGCAACAACAATAGAATAACATGAATCAACAAATACAGCTCACTGATGACTCTCAATATTGATGGCCTCAATTCCCCAGTAAAAAGAACTATACTAACAAAAATATATGGGAAAACAGCATCTATCTCCTGCTACATCCAAGAAAAACATTTTAACACCAAGAATAGGCATCATTGCAGGGTGAAAGAATGGAAAAGGTTATTCTGAGAAAATGGACCTAAGAAGCAAGCTGGCGTAGACCTTTTATTTACTATATGACAAAATAGACTTCAAGCCAAAACTTGTCAGAAGAGATAAAAAAAAAAAAAAAAGGACACTGCATAATCATCAAAGGGAAAAAAAAACACCAAGAGGACACTGAGATTATTAACATGAATGCACTAAGAACAAGGGCACCCAAGTGCATAAAAGAAACACTACAGCGTGCGTGCCATATTGACCCTCACACTCTAAAAGTGGGTGACATCCCACGCTCACCACCTAACAGGTCATTTAGACAAAAACTAACCAGAGAAATGCCAGAGGAAGCACACATCATAAACCAAATGGACCTAACATATCTACAGCACATTTACTCCAATACAAAAGAACATACCTTGTTCTAACAGCTCACGCAATTTTCTCCAAAGTTGGCCACATACTTGGAAACAAAGCAAGACTCAACAGATACAAGAAAACTGAAGTGGCTCCTTACCATCCTATCTGACCACTGTAAGTTAAAACTGGATATCAATAACTGAAGCAACAGAAAGTTTTCAAACTCATGGAAACTGAACAACTCTCTACTGAAAGAAAAAAAAATAGTCAAGAACGAAATTTAAAACTTTCTAGAATTTAGTGGAAATGAAAAGACAACATATCCAAACTTATCAGACACAATAATGGCACTTCCAAGAGGCAAGTTCATAGCACTAAGTGCCTACAGGGAAAAAAATGGAGAAATTGTGTATTAGTAGCTCAACAGCATACCTGAAAGCTCCAAAACAAAAAGAAGAAATAGTACTTAACTGAAACAGACAGCGAGAAATAACCAAACTCAGGGCTGAAATCAATAAAATATAAACAACAACAGCAAAAGACGACAAGGAATCAATGAAACCAAGAATTGGCTCTTTGAAAAAAAGTCAGTAAGATTGACAAACCCTTATCCAAATTAGCTAAAAGACAGAGCTAACTTTAAAAAATTAGAGATGAAAGGGAGAAATAAAAACAGACAGCAAGGAAATCCAGAAAATCATAAGGACATATTTTTTAAAACCTATATTCTACTAAATGTAAAATATCTATGAGAAACAGATCATTCTCTGACACATATCACTTACCTAAGATAAATCAAGATCAGATAAGTAGTGTAAACAGACGTATAACACCTAGTAAAATGGAAGCAGTCAATAAAAGTACCCCCCTAAAAGCCCAGGGACAGATGGTTTTAGTGCAGAATTCTATCAGACTTTCAAAGAAAAGTTAATGCTAATACTCCTCAAATTATCCCACAAAATAGAAACATAAAGAACATCACAAAATATATTTAGCAAGGCCACAGTTACCCTAATATCTAAACCATGTAACATCCCCATAAAGAAAGAGAATTAAAAATCAATTTCCCTTTGAATACAGATGCAAAAATTCTCAATAATATACTCAAAAACTGAATTGAAGAATACCTCAAAAAGATTATCAACAATGATTGAGAAGGATTTATTTCAGAGGTGCAGGGATGGTACATCTATATTTACATATAAATCAATAAATGTAATCTACCATATAAGCCAGTTGAAATACAAGAACCACATGATTACTTCATTAAATGCCGGAAAGCTCTTTTACAAAATCTAAAACCCCTTCATGATAAAAGTGTTGGAGATACAAAGGACATACCTCAACATAATAAAGACAATTTACAGCAAGCCCATAGCCAACATCAACTTAAATAGAGAGAAATTCAAAGCATTTCCACTAAAACCAGGAACAAAAGAAGGCTGTCGACTAGTTCCATATCCACTCAATATAGTACCTGAAGTCTTAGTCAAAGCAATAAGGCAATTGAAGGAGATCAAGGAGATACAAATAAGAAGGAAGCAATCAAATTATCTTTATTTGCAGGTGATTTGATGATATACATAAGTGATCCTAAAAATTTCCCTAGAAAATTCCTACAGTTCATAAACATTTTCAGGAAAGAAGCTGGATACAAAATTAACTCACAAAAACCAGTAGCCTCCCATATATAAATGACAAATACACTGAGAAAGAAATCAGAGGGAAAATACCCCTCACATTAACCTCCAAAAACTAAAATACAAAATACCTTGGGGTAACTCTAACCAAGCAATTGAAAGACTTACATGATTACAAAAAAACTACATTAAAGAAATTGAAGAAGAGATCAGAAGATGGAAAGATCTCTATATGCTCATGGATCAGTAGGATTAATATAGTAAAAATGGCCATCCTACCAAAAACAGCCTACATATTCAATGCAATACGCATGAAATTCCAACACAGAACTCGAAAGGACAATTAATTTTTGGCGTCATAAGAAACGCAAAAATCCTAGCATAGCTAAAACAGTCCTGAGTAATAATAAAAGAACTATTAGCAGTATCATCATCCGCAATCTCAAACTGTACTACAGAGCAGTAGTAATAAAACCTGCATAATATTTGCATTAATCTAGACACACTGATGGATAGAATCCTATTCAAGACCCAGACATAAAGCCACACAGCTATGGATACCTTTTTTTTTTTTTTAATAAAGAAACCATAAATACATACGGGAGGGGCGGGACTGTAAGACAGCTTCTTCAACAAATGGTGCTGGCCAATCACCCTGCACAAAACTCAACTCCAAATGGATCAAAGACCTCAAAATAAGACCAGATATACTAATTTGATAAAGAATAATGTGGGGAACAGCCTTGCATATATTGGCCCAGAAAATACTCTCTGAACAGAATATCCCTAACACCAGCACTAAGATCAACAATTAATAAGTAGGACCTCATGAAACTGAGAAGCTTCTGCATGGCAAAAGAAACCAACATTTAGACAAAGAAGCAGCCTGCAGAATAGGAAAATATTTTACCAACTACCTATCCGATAGAGAGCTGATAACCAAAATAAATAAAGAACTCAAGAAACTATGTATCAAGAAAACAAATAACACAAATTTAAAATGAGATACAGCTCTAACCAGAGAGTTTTCAATAGAGGAAACTGAAATGGCCAAGAAACACTTAAAGAAATGTTCAACATCTTAGTCATCAGGGAAATGCAAATCAAAACTACTTTGTGATTTCATCTTACACCTGTCAGAATGGCCAACATCAATAAGACAAATGACTATTCATGGCAGCAAGGGTGTAGAGTATGAAGAATGCTTATGCATTACCAGTGGGAGTACAGACTTGTGCTATAAAAATCAGTGTAGTAGTTCCTCAAGAATATGGGAATGGATGTATCTCAAGATCTGGCCATATCACCACTTTTGAGCATATACCCAAAGAACACTTCATCCTACTACAAAGACACTTGCTTAACTATGTTCATTGCTGCTCTATTCATATGAGCCAGAAATCTGCAACAGATGAATGGATAAAGCAAATGTGCTACATTTACACAATGGGGAATTAAAAATGGTTATAAATTAAATTTGCAGGTAAATGGATGGAACTAGAAAAAAACAAAAGATCATCCTAAGTAAGGTAACACAGATCCAGAAAGGCAAATGTGATATGTAGTCACTTATATACTTATGGATTTGCTAAAGTCAACAGTATGCAAAGTACAGTCCATAGAACCAAAGAGATTAGGTAAAGAGGAAGAGACTAGTTGGCATGGATAGCTCTCCCTAGGAAGAAGAAATAAAAAGATAGTTATGGATCAATAGGGGTAGGAAGGAAGGGACTGGAACAAGAGAATCAAGTGAGGAGGAAGGAGGGAGAAAGACAAGGGAGGAAATATGGGAAGGCACAACTGAAATCAAGGGCTATTTGAGAGGTCATTTGGAAACCTAGTACAGTAGAAGTTTCCCCAAATATATGCCCATAGGAAGGCAAGCTAAACAAAATCACCGAATAACATGGAAGGCAGAACTGCAACTAAACGTCTCTTACAACCAAATGAAACTTCCAGTACCAGAAGCAACATCTAATTGATTTGTTGGCCTAAAGGGTCCCATGAGAACCCATGAACAACCCAGGCTCTTGCCAAGGATATAGATTCCTCTCCATAAACTGACAGCAAGGCCCCCGTTGCTGAAGACAACACCTACACACTAACTGAACACAAGGAAACTTAGCTGGTGTCTACCTAGAGCCTTTATCCATTTGAGCTAGTGTTCCTGGTCCGGAAGGTACTCTGCATGCTACCAAAACAGAAACAGAAACGCAGTCCAGCAGCAAGCCCTTTTATGTACAATGATGTTCCACTTGCAATATTTTCTAGGGCCATGTTGGCACAAAGCTTGTGGGAGTAATCAACCTGCAGGATAAAAGGTCCACACCCACCTATGGGTTTGAAAAACCTACAAAACCTTACCAATCCTTGGGCTCAAAAACCCCACCAATCCCTGGGCTCAAACCCCATCACTCCCTGAGCTCAAAATCTCACCAATCCTTGGGCTTGAAATCCCCCCAAGCCCTTGAGCTTGACTTAAAAATTATACTAGTCTCTACCCTGAAAAACTGCACCCCTTAAGAATCCCTATATAAAGCCTGATTCTTGCTCAGTTCCCTATTGCTTATCACCCAAGCAGAGGCAGTCACACTCATATGTTTCTCCCAATAAGCCTCTTGTGTGAGCTTTGTCATGCAGTGTGACTTTGTGGTATCCCTTGGGTCCCAACTGTCAGGATACCTCTCCCCCGCCCCTCAGAGCTGCAACACCTCCATTGGGGAAGCCTTTCTCCTCAAAGCTGTAACATTTACACAACCAATATCTGATTTGATACAAGGCCCACCCCATGAGATGGGACCCATACTGGATGCTTCTTGGGGGACCAAGAACCTGAGCCTAGATGGTCCTACAACCTAGGGGAAAAGAACAAATCCTATTGTTCTACTATAGAAACATAGCAATAAAATGACTCCTAATGAAATTCACTCTACTATTGTGATAGAACAGTGCCTTGCAAGCTCAGGCATCATCCAAGAAGTTTCTCCCTGAAGCAGATGGGAACAAAAACAGAGACCCGCAGCCAGACAATATGCAGAGAGAAAGACACTGGAACACTCAGCTCTAAACAGGATGTCTTCATCAAATAAACTCCCCCAGAGCTCAGGCAACCCTCCAGAAGAGGAGGAAGAAAGAGTGTAAGAGCCAGAGGGGATGAGGACACCAAGGAAACAAGACCCTCTAAACACAGTTCGACTGACACACATATGAAACAAGACCATCTAAACACAGTTCGACTGACACACATATGAAACAAGACCATCTAAACACAGTTCAACTGACACACAGATGAACTCACAGAGACTGAGGCAGTACACACAGGGTCATGGATTTTCACCAGATGGGGTCCAAGAGCTGAAAGGAGACGTGAACACACAGCCCTATCACTAACCAGAAACCATGCCTAGCAGTAAAAGGCCAACAGGAAAAAAAATCAATGGCATCTTTAGGTGCTCTGTTTCATAGTGTTGTATCAGGGCTTTTTAAAATCATATGTTTCCTTAGAGTATATATTATGACTTCTGGTTTTGTGTTTTTAATGGTATTCCTGTGAGTGTGAACCTGTATGTTTCTGTGTTTATATGTGTCTCCTGTGATTTTTATTTGCCTGCCTTCTCTCTCTCTCTCTCTCTCTCTCTCTCTCTTTTTCTGTCCCTGTCTTCCTCCCCAGTAAAGAGTCACTGCCACCACAGTGGTATCCCTTCCCATGGGGAGAACATTTGTCCTTTGTGGTTTTAGAATAAATAACCCAGTCTGTACATCAGATTCTAGTCTCTCCCTCTGCCTTCGGTCTCCCTACACTGCCTAAGAAACGTAGCATCTTCTGCCTCAATTCCCTTATTTCTCTAGATGAGGCTCAAGTGCTCAGATGGTTTTCCCTGATGCCCTTCGCAGTGCTGTGCAGAAGTGCTCGCCTCTGCCCTGTGTTGCTGAGTGGCTTCTTTACTCAACAGGGAGAACACGTGTGCAAGGACTTGGTCTTGCTCGCCTCTACTTAAGAAGGATGATTTGTTTATTTTCTCCTTTTCCATACTTGACTAGCTAAAGATAATTTTGCTACTGTTTATTCAGAATATCATTCCTCCCTGGCAAGAAAAAAAGCTTAAGTCTTAACTAATATAGTATTAGGATTTCTCATACCTGTAACTAATGCTTGGCTTATGCAATGTAAGGGAGGAGGGTTCAGTCGATTCTAGTGGGGAAAACATGGTGGCTGGCTTGGTTTGTGGTTGTAGAAGCCTGCGGCATGGCTTATTCATACGTATGTGGATCAGAAAAGACAGGGCTGGGTTTGAAATGGAATTGAGCTATATAACCCTCAAAGGCCCATCACTGTTGGCCTACATCTGCTAGCTGGACCCCATGCACTCAAGGTTCTGTAACCTCCCAAAATAGTGCTACTGGCTAGGACCAGGTCTTCAAACAAGGGAGCATGCAGGGAAACTTCAGACTCAGTCCATATGACTAGACACGATACAGCACATTTGTGACACACTGGAAGCAAAGCAGAGAGAAGCAGGACCTGGGTGATGGGAGCAATTGGGAAAGGATATAACCAGTGGGTAAGTTACAGCGTAGGGCAAAAAGCTATCGAGTCTAAGGAGCTGGGAGGGGAAACGGAGCAGGGAGGCCCAGCAGGCCGATCACTGTGAAGAATCCTGAGAGAGTAATTTTAGGTGTCTTCTATCTGCTGTAAAAGAGGCAAGTGGCATTTTGGGCAGGTACAACAAGATAGGAATCTCGTTCCCCACTAATACTCCTCGAAAGATGCAAACCAAAAAATATCACTGGATTTCAATTAAGTTTAATTGTTCTGGACACACACACACACACACACACACACACACAGGTCTCATTGTGCCCCCAAATGTATCTGGTTTATTCCCATCTCTTCTGAGCTAAGATGATATCACAGGCATTTCAAACGGTAGTTTAGACTGAATGCTTCACACTGTGGCTGGGTAAACATCACTGCATCCTGTTGCCTGAGCGCGACCGCCCCCACCTCCACCTCCGCCCCATCACCACAGCCAGTGATGGGAGCTATTGAAAAGGGTACAGCAGTTTGGACCAGATTACTGTTTGATAACAGATTACTGTAGGAGCAGATCTTCGGCCTTCAACCATCCCTTAGAATGAGTGAGGGGTTACTTACGGGATCAGAAATTACTCAAAGCCAGCTGTATCACCAAAGCCCCAATATGGGTGACAGCTCATGAAAATGAAAGCCTGGACCTCGCTTCACAACCAGCAAACAGTTTAACAGGTTAGGGAGTATTCTTTTCAGGTGACTTAGTTGGTTTGGGTCTCTTCCCAACAGTTTGCTAGTCTCTGCTTTCGTAGGTGGCTTTCCTGTTGTCTGTTTTCTGTTTTCTGTTTTGTTTTGTTTTGTTTTGTTTTTTCTGGCAGGGCAACTTACCTGAACCTCTTCAGGGTAATTGCACTTGTCTGAGAGTACCTCTCAGGAGGCCTTATAGCTTATATGTGCCTGGGAAAGGAGGGGCCTAGTGAGTCTGATTGATTTCATGAACTTCCTGAAGTCATTGAGTTGTTTACTTCCAGAATTTTATGCGTGTTCCTGCAGGATGCAGTGTTTCACTTGGCTTTGTAAAGTATTTTTTCACCTCCATGTAAATATCCTGTGTCTTAAGCAACTTCCCCATGAGAACATCCTTTTCTTTAACCTCCCCTTTAAATGCCCTGTTCCTTAAGGAGCTTTCCAAGCCCCCAGCTCTAGGCATTGCAGAAAATCCTGAGGAAACTCTGTGAGAAACTACAAGGGCCTCACAGTGGGTGGGCTTCTCCCAGGCTGCTCTGGTGCCCGAGAGTCTTCACTTGGTACTTCTAACTTAGTGAAGGGAAGAGAAACTGACACCCTTCTCAGCTCCATCTCCACTGACACCAAGGAAAAGAAAAATAAGGAAGATAAAAAACAAAACAAAAAAAAAACCTGTTTTAAGAAAGATCATCACTTTTCCCTTAAAAGCTGAACAGCACTTTTTGAGGGTGTCAAAGATACACAGACAAGAAAATAAGAGTTAATTGGAAACTAGCTCTGACCTCAGGAAAACTGAAGGTGAAAATTTAAAACCTTGAAGAGATTTTCTGAGGAAATCAGTGAAACAGTTCAGTGGTGTCTGATTGCCAGTCTTTGCAGCTCAGAAGACTTTTTTCTCTGTGTGTTTTTATTCTTGTCTGATATCAACAGAAAAGTATCTCCATCGGTGACTCAGCAACCCCTGTGCTCTGAATAATTATGCCCTTAATATGGAGAGATGATCAAGAGGACAAGAGGACACCTTGGAGCATTTCCTTTGGAGAACAAACTCAGAAGTCCCCAGCAACAACTTGGTTTGTGTGTTTGCTAATTTGTCTGGGGAAGGGGCTCTTTAGACTTAAAAATAGAAGAGGCAGGCTTCTCAAAACCTGTTTTGATGTTGGCCTCTGGCCCACATCTTGGAAGCAGGACAGATAAAACCCCCGGGCATGGGCTTGTGTGTGGATGTGGGTTTTCCTGTACCCAAAGTCTCAGAAGTAACCTTGAGCAATAGAATTTTAGGACACCGTGATTTGTGAAAACTTAATGTGACAGAATGTTTACTTAAAAGTGTGTGTGTGAGCCAGGCGTAGTGGCACACACCTGTAATCCCAGCACTAAGGGAGGCAGAGGCAGGCAAATCTCTGTGAGTTTGAGGCCAGCCTGGTCTACAAAGTGAGTCCAGGCAGTCAAAGCTACATAGAGAAACCCTATCTCAGAAAAAGACAAAGGAATGATGGAAGGGAAAAAAAAAAGAGAGTAGAATACCATCTAGCAAACTACCCAGCTCCATGCATGGGACAGCTTCCTCTAGTCGTGGGTCAGAGAAGTCCAAGAGCCTCCCACAATAATATAAGCTATTGCCATTGCTTCCTAAGACTTGAAGGTAAGACCTTACTGCCGAAGACACCACACAAGCTATACAGAGTACTTGGGGGAACAAGCTGGACCTGACCTGGAAGCCCCCTCCCTGAGTACTGAGGACCACCCAAAGGTGCTATGCAAACTGCCAAGGGAGAAAAGCAATTAAATGGCCAACATGGCAAAATATACCCAAGGGTTCAGGAATGGCACTTATATCTCTGAGGTAACTAACATCCACCTAATTGTAGTTAAGGCTTACTCAGTAGGATAGAATTTACACCTGGTTTGCAAATCTAGCCAACTACTTGTGGCTGTTGAGGTCATGGACCCTAGAGAAGAATCTGCTGTCATGTTCCTAAACTAGCATAATTCCCAACTGCATATTAAATACCTGTTCTTTTATCCACAGATAAGTGCCATTCTCCCCACCACTTTTCTTTGCAGCAGATGAAGACCATAACCAAAATGCACAACTGATCAGAATGCAAAATACAACTGACCATGGCATGCCTATGCCTAAGTGATACATGCTAATACAGCTCCCACTTGTAAGGCTCAGAGAACACTGTGGAAGAGGAGGTGAACGCATTGTAAGAGCCAGAGGACCAGGACATCTGCTATGAGGTAGTGGTCTTCTCTATATGAGAGGCTGCTGCACCAAGACACTGTAACGTGTAATTGTAATATGTCATCTAAGCCAGATCCGTACTGTGGCAATTACATGGGGAACTCTCACAAGGTCTCACCCCTAGTAAAGAGCAAGTAATGGTTGGTACGAGAAAGAGAATGAGTCTTCTCCGGGGATGAGCCCTCGGTGGTGATGTAATCCAATGTGAGCATCCCTAAATACATGCAGACATATGAGTGACTAAGTGGACTCAGCAGATTGCATTTATATATACATATGGGTATATGCATAAACAAGTCCCAGGAAAGCCTGGGGTACACAGCAGGGAGGGAGGGGGGAGGGATGGAGGGAGGGAAGGGGGGGCGTTAAGCATAGAGATGTAATTTAACCCACTGGGATAAATGTCGGCATGAACCTGGGTCACAGTGGTTACAGTGCAAGATTCATGACAGCCAAACAGTGAAAGCAGCCTTGTGCCCATCACACGAAAGGGGCACTAACCGGGATCTGGTACTGAATAAAGTCCTGACATGTTCTATGACATGGAAAGACTTGGAAACACATTAAGGAAAATAACTGTCAATTGTATAATCCCATTTATCTGAACTGCCTGGAGAAGCAAGCACATAGAGACGGAGAGAAGGTGTGTCGCTATGAGGGCCTAGGGTGGGTGTCGTAGGATGTAGTTGGGGAATGTGTGCGGCTAAATTCTAGTTTCTACGTAGAATAATAAAAATCCTCCAGTGCTGACTGTGGTGATGGTTATGCCACACTGCAAATGCTCTACAAACCGTTACACTTTGGATGCTGAATTGTAGAGTATATCTCAGAATTTTAGGTGACAGGTTTTTTTCTTTCCTAAGCATTTGAGTTTTTCTGTCTGTACAGTTACCATGGAATTCTACCATTATGTGTTCAGATAATATTGATAAAACAGTTTCTTTGGACTAAATTGAAATGCCTTGTGACTAGTTTATAATTAGTTTTCTTACTTGTTTGTGGTTTCGGAACACCCTGAAAAACTGAGAGTGGCCTTATCACACCACGAAGGTGCAGCAGTCCCCCTGAGAGTCCAGCCCTGCAGCACGAGGACGGAGGATCTGGGAGCTCAGCCCAAGCTGCTCTGGCTCCTGGAAGCCTGCTCGCCACCACTCTGTCACATGCTCTTTCAGAATTGAGCTTTTCTTTATGCAAATTACCACTCCTTTGACAGGAGCATTGGACCATTTAGCCCCTCATGTCCAGCACATACAGACAGAGTTAAAAGACCATTTTGTAGAAAGGTTTCCTTCTCCAGGCTTTTGTTTCAGTTGGGCCTCTGAAATTTGACCAAGTCAGCCAAAAGGGTAGAACACAGACAAAAGCCAAATGGGGGCCTATGGTAGGGGGGGGAGGGAGTGGGGGAGAGGAAGGGAGGGAAGGAGGGAGAGAGAATCTCAAATTATTTTTGAGTAACTTTAAAGAAAATAAGCCAAATTGTTCTTAAAGGAAAGCTCACACAGCTGAATAATGGATTGAGGTGGTTCTTTGTTTTAAGTGTGTGTGTGTGTGTGTGTGTGTGTGTGTGTGTGTGTGTGTGTGACGCGTTCATGAGTTTATGTGCACCACATGTATGCAGGTACCTGTAGAGGTCAGAAAGGGCATCAGATCATCAGGAACTAGACTTACTGGCAGTCATTGTGAACCACTGTGTTGGTGCTGGGAACCAAACCTGGGTCCTCTGAATGCTTATGACTGCTGAGTCAACTTCCTGGAAAACCAGGGAAAATCCTGCCAATCCCCTGAAGCTAATTCAAATCATACTTTTACCATTGTGAAATTGTTTGAAAACCTTCCATAAATAACGCAAAAAGTCATCAAAAAAAAAGAAAGAAAGAAAGCATAATTTGAGGCTAACTATGGGGACTGAGCACGCCTTCTACGTAACATCCAGCAATGGTACAAAGCTGTGTCAAAGTCGTTAGGAACGGGGCTGGGGAGACAGGACAGCTGATGAAACTGTGTAGCCATGTAAAGCACACGTGGTCCTGAGGACCTCACTGATTCCCGGCACCCATGTAACAAGTCAGACATGATAGCACATGTCTGTAACCCCAACACTGTGGGGGGGGGAGGTCAGGCAGCTTGTATATACATACACCACACACAGATACACATACATAGGCACACACACACACACACACACACACACACACACACACACACACACACGATGCAAAGAAGCACGAGTAACCAGTTGGATGCGTAGTTCTTAGGATCGTGTCATTAATGATGGCTGTCCATGAGTGGGGCAGAGGTTGGGCTCAGAGCCTCCCCAGACAGCACGTTAAATTTTCAGTATACTAAAATCCGTGTACCTCTGCTTCTGAAGTGCTGGGATTAAAAGTGTGTGCCAACACAAATGGCTTAAAGGCACTTTTTTTTTTCAATTAAGGACAAATGTCTGATGAGGGAAAACTTTTTTTTACCAAATATACTACATGACTTTGTCACAGGCTCTTTAGGAGTCAGTGAGGAACCTGCCAACGTCTCCCAATAGGCAAAGGGCACGCTAATAATCAGGCTTTAGAAATTAAATATAAACCTATACAATGAAGGTCAATCTTCACACTAATGAAAAGTATACATAAAAATGATAATCAATCCAACTGTCAGAACAGATCAACTTTTCTATGTTTTTTTCATTTTAATAATTTTTCCGTTTTAGGGAAACTGTATTCCCATGTTATTTGGAGTATTATTCCTTTTAGAAACCAAAAAAAAAAGGGGGGGGTAGAAACAAGCACTCAGATAAGGGGATGCTAAAATCCATAAGGACTGGTTCCTCCCTTGAGCTTCTGTCCAGTTAGGAAGCTCTAGAGCAGAATTAGCACTGTGTTAACTCACAGCAGGCTGCCGGTGGCTTCCGAGTGCTCACCTGGGGCGGGGCCAACCACTGCTGATGCATTACTTCCATCCTCGATATAGAAGGCCCTGTAAGACTTGAAAAGATGCCCCATGTCTGCTTGTAACTCAGCCCCAGAGGATGTAATGTCCTCCGCTGGCCCCAATGGCACCCCACACAGGTGTGCACATACAACCCTTATACAGAGACACAAGACACATGGAGAAATAGTAAGATACAGCTCTCTCTCTCTCTCTCTCTCTCTCTCTCTCTCTCTCTCTCTCTCTTTTTTAATCTGGAGGGTTTTTTTTTAAGCTGATGTATTTTTATTTTATGTGTACGGGTGATTTGCCTGTATGTGTGTCTATGTATCACATAACGCCTGGTGTCTGCAGAGGCCCGGATCCCCTGAAGCTGGCGTGACAGATGGCTGTGAGTCTTTCAGCTGCCCTGTGGGTTCTGAGGATGGATCTCAAGTCCTCTGGAAAAGCAGTCGGTGCTCTCAACCACTGAACTGTAAAATCTGTGGTTTCAGTCAACTATATTGCAGCAATGCTTGTTTCTTGACTTGTCAACTGCGGCCTGGTTTTGTAAGATGCTCTCCTTACAGGAAACTGGTGGAAGCAAGGATAAGAATTCTCTATGCTACCTTTGTACCCTTTGTGTGGGTGTGAAGTGACAAAAAGGTTTAGACAGGGAATACACACAAAGCTCATCCTCAAACAGACCTTTCATGTGGTGCAATGCTACCAGAGATAAGTTCTCTAAATCATCCATAAAGCGCTCAAGGTCCAAACAGATACAAATAGTGAAACAAATATGCTACTGCGTGACAACGATGAGCGATATTACTTTTTCATCTTGTGTTTTATTGTTCCCTACCATGAGTGTGTAAGAACAATTACTTCTAAAAGTAAAATATTACTTTAAAAAGAACATGGAGGGAAAGTGGCTGACTCTGGTTTGGATTTCGGAAAGACCCCCCCCCAAGGCCAGTGGACTGTGCCCCCCCACCCCACCCCCCCACCCCCATTTTCACCCAGGCTGGCACCAAAAAGACAAAGAAATGCCTGCTGGAGACGAAACAGAGGGCTTTCCAGGAAAGCTGGGCATTGCCATGCAAAGTGTGTCCAGCTCTGACACCACAGCAGGACAAAAAAGGCCTTCAGAACTGTTGGCAGACAACGCCCGCGGTGCATGAGCAAGACAGGCGTGGCGCTGGCCGTCTCTCTGTCCTTCGCGCTGCATCAAGGAGGCAGGAAAAGTCGGCCAGGCTCACATGGCCGGCAGCCAGTCCCCGAAATGGGGACAGCTGAAACCTGGTCTGGATGACAGTGTGAAGAGGACAAATGTGATTGAGCATGGGGCAGGTGAACAGAGTAGGGGACGGAGAGAAGGTCGGGACTGAAGAACAGTGGGGTCCTGCCACCCGCGCACCTGTTCCTGTAGACTCTCTGTGTTCCCAGCATGGTGCTAAGATTTGGGGATGCAGTCAGTTTACCGGGATGGCACACAGCATTCTGGGGACGAGGACCTGCCCAACCCACAATAAAGGATAGGGTGATTTCAGTGGCAATTTTAGGAAGCAGGAGCAGAGCGGACGGTGGAGGCCAGCCTGAGCAGCCAAGTACAGCAAGATGGTCTATCTCTTCCCCACTTCCAAGGCCCTCAAGAAGGTCAGATTACCCAAAGGGTGGAAGCTCTCTCCCACCGGCAGGCAGGCTGAACTCCTGAGATAAATCAGAGGCAGGAGGTTTAATTTCAAATTCAAGTTTGAGTCACTCTGAAACTTGTAGCAGGGGACTTAGACAAACAGTGGCAACTCTGCCATGTTTCCTCTCACCGGTCTGGTAAAAGTAAGGTGTACTCTCTTGCACAAAACTCAAATCCAAGTGGATCAAAGACCTCAACATAAAACCAGAGACACTAAGTCACTTAGAAGAAAAAGTGGGGAAGAGCCTGGAACACATTGGCACAGGAGACAACTTCCTGAACAGAACACCAACAGCTCAGGCCTTAAGGTCAACAATTAATAAATGGGACCTCATGAGGCTGAGAAGCTTCTGTAAGGCAGGAGACACTGTCAAGAGAACAAAGCGACAGCCTACAGACTGGGAAAAGATCTTCACCAACCCTACATCTGACAAAGGTCTAATATCCAAAATATATAAAGAACTCAAGAAATTAAACACCACCAAACCAAATAACCCAATTGAGAAATGGGGCTTGGAACTAAACAGAGAATTCTCAACAGAGGAATATCAAATGGCTGAGAAACACTTAAAGAAATGCTCAACCTCCTTAGTCATCAGGGAAATGCAAATCAAAACAACCCTGAGATTCCATCTTACACCCATCAGAATGGCTAAGATCAAAAATTCAAGCGACACCACATGCTGGCGAGGATGTGGGGAGAGAGGAACACTCCTTCATTGCTGGTGGGAATGCAAACTAGTACAACCACTTTGGAAATCTATCTGGTGCTATCTCAGAAACCTGGGAATAGGGCTTCCTCAAGACCCAGCTATTCCACTCCTTGGAATATACCCAGAAGATGCTCCAGCACACAACAAGAAAATTTGCTCAACCATGTTCATAGCAGCCTTATTCATAATAGCCAGAACATGGAAACAGCCTAAGTGTCCCTCAGTAGAAGAATGGATAAAGAAACTGAGGTACATTTACACTATAGAATACTACTCAGCTATTAAAAACAAGGAATTCCTGAAACTTGTGGACAAATGGATTGAGCAAGAAATAATCATAATGAGTGAGTTAACCCAGAAGCAGAAAGACTCACATGGTATATATATACTCACTTATATCTGCATGCCCAAGGGGCATGTCCCATGAAAGCCTTCACTTACCAGGAAACTGGGACAGAGGGGAGGACATCCTACTGGGACTCTAGATGAAAGAAGCATGGGAGAATAGCAAAGTAGAAGGATCCAGAGGGTCCTAGAAACCTACAAGTAGAACATTATGATAGGCAAATTTGGGCCCAGGGGTCCCGCTCAAACTAAGGCACCAGCCAAGGACAATACAGGTGGTAAACTTTAAACCTTTACCCAGATCTAGCCAATGGGCAGAACATTCTCCACAGTTGAGTGAAGAGTAGGGTATGACTTTCACACGAACTCTGGTGCCTCATATTTGACCATGGCCCCTGGAGGGGAAGACCTGGTAGCACTCAGAGGAAGGATAGTGGGTTACCAAGAAGAGACTTGATACCCTATGAGCATATACAGGGGGAGAAAATCCCCCTCAGGAACAGTCATAGGGGAGGGGAATAAGGGGAGAATGGGAGGGAGGGAGGAATGGGAGGATACAAGAGATGGGATAACCATTGAGATGTAACAAGAATAAATTTTTTAAAAAAATTTTTAAAAAGTAAGGTGTACTCAGTCCTCATTTCTTTCACTTTTTTTTTTTTTAGACAGGGTTTCTCTGTGTAGTCTTGGCTGTCCTGAACTCACTTTGTAGACCAGGCTGGCCTTGAACTCACAGCAATCCACTTGCCTCTGCCTCCTGAGTGCTGGGACTAAAGGCGTGTGCCACCATGCCTGGCACAACACTCATTCTTAAAGCTCCTGTCTGTGAGCACCTACTATGTTCAAGTTAACAACAATGCCTAAGAAGCTAAAATATGGGCTGGATAGGTGGCTCAGAGGTTAAGAGCACTGACTGCTCCTTCGGAGGTCATGAGTTCAATTCCCAGCAACTACATGGTGGCTTACAACCATCTATAATGAGATCTGATGCCCTCTTAGACCGCTGTATACATGATAAATAAATAAAATAAATTTTAAAAAGAAGCTAAAATATGCACAAATACAGACAGGAACCTGGCTGCCAAAGAAATGGAGATCCAGCTCCAGCCAACAGTGTACCTAGAGGGGCCCCGGGGAAACTGGACATATTGTATTTAGTGTAATATGACCACAGGTTTTCCAGATGAGAGGGAGAGGGAGGAGGGAGGGAGGGAGAGGAGGGAGGGAGGAAGGGAGGGAGGGGGATGAGAGAGGGAAGGAGGGAGGAAGAGATGGGGGACGACAACTTATGACAAAGACAGGACTCTCTCAAAACCAAGAGAAACATTTAGGGCCAGGAAGATAGCTCACCAAGTAGAGGCATTTGTCACCAAGCCTGGTGACCTGAACTCAAACCCCAGGGCCCATGTATTAGAAGGAGCAAATGAACAAGTCATCCTTTGTGTCCTATGACCTCAGTACATGTGTCATGGTACATCCGTGAGTGAGTGTATGAACATATGTGTGATACACACATGTACTCACACATATACAGTATATAAATAATACTTAAATAATAAATAAACACAAAATAATTAAACCACTGTTTTGGATATTAAACTAACCAGGTAGAGTTTGTAGTCAGGTTGTGAAAATATCTCTGCTTCCTTCCAAGCTTTCTCCAAAACACAGCAAGTCGGAAAATCCCTAGAACTCCGTGGTTCAAGCTACAAGAGCCCAAATTCTGCTTGTGTTAGCATGAGACACCTTGACAGCGGGAAAGGCCTGCTCATAATCTTGCTAAGGCAGCAGCTCATGAGGTTTGGCTGTGCCAAACTCGGACATGCCTCACTTCTTATGCAAACAGTAGAATTCAAGCACTACTTCTAGGTAGGGTTGGGGCAGTCACGCAAGAGCTTTCTTTGCGCAGTGATTGATGAGTGGCTTTTTTGACTTCACAATGGTGACAAAGAAATAAGCGTTGAGCAGAAACTACACTTCATAACAATGGGGCTTTGGTTTTCCTCTCAGGGTTAGTGATAGGTGCCTGCCTCTCTTGTTTGCTGAGCAGCACTGAGCCCAGCTCCCACTTACCAGGGCAGCCAAATGATCCATTTCACTTTGATGCCAAGCTGCTAAATTTGGAAGGAGATGCTCGAGAGCCGCAACCCCTCCACTCCAGCCAGAACAAGGGATTTTCCCCTACAAGTCCATGGAAAGAAAATGGGAGTCTGTGCTCAAGTTCTCTGGTAGTGATTAGTCAGGACCACTGTCACTTCCTCCTCTGGATGAGTGATACAGAAAGTCAGGTAGACAGGCTGCCTGGCGCCACAGCCTTATCTCATAGTACGTTTATATCCAGTTTCCAACTGAAAATGCATTAGTGTGTGAAGAACTGGAGCTCTCAAACACAGCGGAAAAAGGCAATAACTACATGTCCATCCTCAGCTGACTGATGAATGTCAATTTGATGAGATGGGAGGAAATAATCCTCTGAGCATGCCTGAGGGGGTGCCTGAGGGGGGGGGCTGAGGGGCATGTCTTTATTAGGTTATTTGACGTGGGAATTCCCGCCTGGAGTGTGGCCTGCTCTGTCACACAGGCTAGGGCTCTAGAGGGAGGAGATGAGTGGCAGTCACCTCTCTCGGCTTCCTGACTGTGGACAGTGTGACCAGCTGACTCATCCAAGCAAAGCCTTCCTTCCTTATGTTGCTTTTGTTGAGAATGTTTTTTTTTTTCGGCAAAGCATAAAGAAATAAGCCACTGAGATATTGAAGTAATCAAGGCTTTGGAGCAGAAACTATTGCTCCATTGTAAATGATAAGTTTCTGGGTTTGATCCCCAGCACTGAAAGAGAGAAGTAGAGAGTAGGAGGGATTTTATAGAAACTACAGGAACTTTAATTGTTACTCCACAAAGACTTGCTCTTTTATAAAAAAAAAAAATGAAAAAAACAAATTACAGAGTAGAAGATATTTGAAAACAATGTCTCAAAAAAAGATAGATATATAAAGTATATTTTTATAATTCTCAAAATGGCACAATCCAAAATAAAACAGACAAGTAGAAAGAGGACAAAAACCATGAAGAGTCATTTCATCAAAGAAGACACTCAGATGTCCACAGAGTCACGAGCAGATGGCGACATCACTAGCACAGAAGTGCAATGAGAACTCACAGCTCTACTGTGCCCCTAGCACGGTGGCTGAAATAAAACATGAGGCCAGTGCCCAGCACCTCCCAGGGGAAGAGAGGCCTGGTCACTCCTGCATGGCTGGTGAAACAACTGCTGGAGAAAGAGTTTAGAAGAGGTTGTTGTTGTTGTTGTTGTTGTTATTGTTGTTGTTGTTGTTATCTTAATAAACTAAATATTCAACCAAGAACTGGTTTTCCAGGCATTATCTCAAGAAAATGCTGAGGTCCATATGGAGACTTGAACATAATTTTTTTTTTCGAGACAGGGTTTCTCTGTGTAGCCTTGGCTGTCCTGGACTCACTTTGAAGACCAGGCTGGCCTCGAACTCACAACAATCCACCTGCCTCTGCCTCCCAAGTGCTGGGATTAAAGGTGTGCACCGCCACCGCCCAACTTGAACATAAATGTTATGGAAGATTTATCCATAATAAATAGCCCCAAGAGGAAATATCTCATAGATCTTGCAGTGGGTGAACGATCAAAGGGACTGTGGTAGATCACATGTGTGCACAATCTCGTGATCCCCAGAGAATCATGCTGAGTAAGAAAAGCCAATACAAGGCAACACACTGTGCACCGACAGTGTGCTATGTCATGGCTGTACTGGCGTTGACATTGTGTTTGCAATACTGTAGTGACATAGGGTGACACTGGGAGACACCGGGTGGGCATAAAGACCTCTAAATCACTTTTTACAATGATATATGAATCTACAATTGTTTCACAATAGAAAAAAAGCCACATATGTTGTAATGTCACTTATATGGTGCCCCAGTTATGTTTAAGTGTCACATCCTGGAATCATTTCAAAGAAAAGCATAAGGAATTTGCTAGTTCAGTCTGGTCTTTGGGCATGTCTGTGAGGGATTTGGAGTTAACTGATGTAGGTGGGCCCAGTGCACTGTGAGCCTCACTATTCCTCAAGCAAATAGTTCTGGGATATGTATAGAAAAAGCTAGCTAAGCATGACTCAGCAAGCAGAATTCCTCCATGGTTCCTGCCCCCAGTTCCTGCCCCAACTTCCACCAATGATGAACTCTGAATGGGGAGATGGAAGATGAAATAAACCCTTTCCTACGCAAGTTGCTTTGGTCAGTGGTTTGTCACAGCAAGAGAAATGGACCTTAGAGACACTGGACAAAACCTTAGGGACAAGCAGGCATGGCCTCTGTTTGCCTGATGTAGGAGAGGCAGATGCTAAGACCTAGAAGCAGCAATTCCAACAAGAAGCCCCAGGGTGTAAGCATCCCTGGCTTCCCCAGAGCAGACCTCCAACAGAAACAAGCCAGGATGCAGCGAAGGTGCAGAGGCCGAGAGACCAAACAGAACTACATTCTTACCCTGAAGCTTTAATTCAATCAGTGAGCCAATTATTAGAACTTACACCTATGAAGGTGAAATATATGTAGTCCTGCTCTTCTTGCTAAGTCCTGAGAAAATCTATGACAAAGCATGGAGCTGGTGTTTGTCCGACTGCAGTTGTTAAAAACAAACAAAATGTAATTTTAGCCAGGTGTGGGGTGCACGCCTGTCATCCTAACACTTGGGGAGGCAGAGGTAGTCGGATCTCTATGAGTTCGAGTCGAGGACAGCCAAGGCTACGCAGAGAAACCTTGTCTCGGGGGGGGGGAAAATGTAATTTTATTGAAGAAGAATTACAAAGGTTTTTGGATTTTTAAAAAATGATTGATGTTACAAGCACTTTGGCAATATCCCAGTGCACCTGTTTTTGAGTGCAGAAATCCCACTTTTGGAAATGCATGACAGAGAAACTTCCAGACAAGCTTATTAAGACACACATAGGATTTTCCCCCCTGAAATAACTTAGAGAGATAACTCCAAAGTAATCAAAAAGTCAAACAGCAAATGTTGGAAAGATGTGTGGTTTGCAGACTGACATTGGAAAACAAGCAGGAAGCATTGTTAGGTTTAGGAAGAAGCAAAGTGCCAAGTATGTGCAGTGTGCCCTTACTTTGTTTATATCAAGCGATAGCACTAGAAGATAGCACACACAGAGAAACAATTTTAAAAGAGCATTTCTACAATTGCCTTGGGAGGGTTCCTGATGGCCTTTCACGTTCTGGGTAAGTCATCTCTGTGTCCAAAACATCATGCAGGCAGAGCTGTAATCAGTAATTGGCACGAGCATGTGGCTGATTGATCATGGTGCAACACTCACTGGCCTCCCACAGGAGCCCCAACACCCGCGCAAGAGACAAAGCTTTCCTTCTTAAACGGAATGAAGATCTTGTTGATACTATTTTTTTAGATCAAGATAAGCAAAATTCTGGCTTCAATCCACAGTACCACAATGATATAATAATAGCAACAATCAAGACATTTTAGCCTCTGTGACTCTGACATCAATTAGCATTTTTACTCATTTATTTGCTGTTTTGAGCATTTCATACACGTATACAATGACTTGATTATATTCACTCACACCCCGCAACTCCTTCTGAATCTGCCCTTCCTTCCCTCCCATTTTGTGTCTTTTATTCTTTAAATACATGACGAAGCGATTCATTTTAGTACAGTGAAATCACATCCTTGAAAACAGGCGATTTCTTCCCTTGAGGAACTGTAGGGAATCCCACAAAGGCATACTATACTCACCAAGCAGGCTGGTTGTCTGGTTCTCCCGTCTTTTCTCCCCTCAGTCTAGTCCTATCGCCTACACTGCGCAATCCAGTTTACCTGCAAACGGGTGAAGATGAACTTGAGGGTCAAGTCAGCATTTTAGGGCACAGGGATGGTTGTGGGGTTTCATAAAGCCACCCCAAGAGAGTAAGGCACAATGGCTATGGGATTCCCCCGTGGAAGTGCCAGCCAAGAGCTCATGTGTAGAGAAAGTACTAAAGCCCTTCCGGCCTGTCACTTCCTCAGTGGCCAGTGTATGGCTGTGGACCAGAGTCTGAAAAGCACTGTCAGAGGTTCCACCTGGTGTGTTATGATCCAATGCCACCTGCTGACCTTCCCACCTCAGGAAAGCGGTAAAGGTAACTCACTTGGAGAGCTCACTGTGTCCCTTACAGGAAAATGGCTCCCAAGGCCTGCAGCAGTCAAGCAGAAGTTTGAGGACCGGAACTCCCCAAACTCCTGAGGACAAATGACATGACATCTGAGGATGGCAGGGCAAGGGCTGTCAGGCACTATCAGTTTCTGTCTGATGGGCAGCCCAGAGCCCAGAACAGGCAGAATTCAACGCACCAGCTAACACCAAATACTGTGGGAAAGAAAGGGCCATTGTGAATAGTCACCAGGCCCAGAAAGCAGGAAGCCGGTTTACATGCCCCTCCCCTCTCCCCCAGAGCTCTGGCCCTGTAAAGTTCAGAATGCAAGCAGCTAGGTTAGATAGACCAGCTCTGCCATTTCACTGAGATTGGTTTGTTTGTTTGTTTGTTTGTTTGTTTGTTTTCGCCCATAGAGGAGAAATCAGAGGACTATTGAAAGAATCCAGGACTATGGTATCACATGGCAGTGAATCTTCCTGAACACTGAACTAAGCCCGAACATAACAAGCTAGCTGTGATGCTGTAGTCTTTTGTCAACATGACACAAGCTAAAGTCCCCTGGAAAGAGGGAGTCTCAACAGAGAAAAATACCTCCATCAGACTGGCCTATGGGCAAGTCTGTGGGTTGGTTTTTGTTTGTTTGTTTGTTTTTAATTAATGATTGATGTGGAGGACCCTGCCCACTGTGGTTGGTGCCCTGGGCAGGTGGTCCCAGATTGTGTAAGGAAGCAAACTAAGCAAACTGCGGATAACAAACCAGTAAATAGTGAACACTCTTCTGTGGTCTCTGCTTCAGCTCTTTCCTCCAGGCCCTGCCTTGGGCTCTGGTCCTCATTTCCTTTTATGAGGGGCTGTAAGCTCTAAGATGAAATAAGCCTTCCTTCCCCAGCTTGCTGTCCACCAGGCATTAACAAAGAGGTCACCTACCAATGTCTTCAGTGTGCCAGCCAAGGAATGTGTACAGGGTTCAGTGTGTTCTCAGGAAGAGGAAAAGGCGTGGGCTGTATGGCCGAAATCTCTTCTCACACAGAGCTTGGACTCCCCCACCCCCACCTGCCCCACTCCTGCTATGGAGCTAATCTGAGCTGAATGCAGGTGCCTGTCAGCTTGCAGCAGCGAGCAGGGTAGCGGGAGTGCAGTAAAATGTGTAGCAGTAAGGAAGCTCTAACTACCATTTGTCCCTCCTTGACTCCAGTGGGGCCACATTGCTATGCAGACATCGTTACTGAGCATATGAGAGAAGGCAGAATTGTTCATTTGCATATGTGAGAAGATAGATGGGTTGAAAGAAGTGTGGTCCAAACGCCCTGAGCGCTTCTGAAAAAAAATCTACTTTATTAGTGCTTGACCAGTTTAGAGCGCATATTAGCAAAACAACAATAAGCAGATTTAAAGAGGTGAAGACTCATCTAGCTGTAATTCCTGGGGCTCTTACCAGCCAGTTGCACCCTCTCAATGTTTCAATCAACAAACCATTTAAAGTCTTTATGAGAGAAGAGTGGAACAAATGGCTGGCTGCTGAGAATCATGACCTGACTCCAACAGGAGGAAGGAAGAGGCCCGCTATCACTCAAGTTTGTGAATGAGTTAAAACACCATGGCAGTCAGTGAAGGAGGAAATCATTGCACAATCATTCAAAAACTGTGGCATTAGCAATGCTTTAGATAGAAGTGCAGATAATATCATATATGAAGAAAGTGGTACAAGTGATTGTCAGCAACTGAGCTTCCTGAATTCTGGCACTAACGATGATGAGTTTTGGGGGTTTCCAGAAGACTAGGAAAGTGTTTGAGTCTCTAAGTCTTTCCTCCTGTTGGGTTAACACTGTTTAATTCTACTGTGTTTTGTTATATTTTAATAACTGTTTTATTATACTAGTACTAATTTGGTTCAGAATATTTTTTTCTTGTTTTACTGCTATAAAAACTGGGTCCGTCTTATGGTCTGGTGCGTCTTATGGTCTGAAAAATATGGTATTTGTAAGCAAAGAAGTTTGGGGAAGAGGGTACACTGTGGGACACACTGTGACACACTACAGCTTCCACAGTAAGATTTTCTTTTTCTTTTGTGAGGAGGTTTGCAAGGGTGGAGGATGGGCTCGAGGGGCCTGGGAGATAAGTGAGATTGTTATACATGGCATAAAATTCTCAAATAACCAGCTGGCTCTGGGAAATCAGCTGTGGTTAAGGAGAGACCAGATCTACTGAAGTGAAGCCTTGTTTTATTGGGGCAATTGATGATGGTTAGTTGGGATTGAAAAACCAGTGTAGTTAAGAAGCAACCAGTATCACTGAAGTGAAACCTGGTAGTACTTCCTCAGGGTCAGCACACGGAAGTGGTGGTCCAGACGGGGTCAAGGCTGTTACCTCAAGTTGTCAGGCAAAGTTAGCAATGTGTAAGTAAATGGTTCTGCCTTTGGAGGTACTAAAGGGGTCATGCAGAGAAGCTGAGGCTTGGCAGCAGGTGAGACAAAGCGAGGTCACTGAGGAAGGTGCAACTTCAGCCTCCATGGAGACCCCAGTGTATTGGGGATGCCAGGACCAGGACAGAGCGGGTATGAAGTGGAGCTGGCCTGAGCAACAGAGAAGCAACCCAGGATATTAACCAACTGTTGCCACTGAGCATGAAATTCAAATCTCAATATTCTGAGGACCACAGAGATGGATCAGCAGGTAAAAGTGCTTCTCTCTCAGGCCTCATGAGCCAGGTTTGGTCCCTGGGACCAGCCTGGTTCAGTAGTGCACATATGCAATCCCAGCATTCCCACGGGGAGATGGGGAGCAGAGTCATGGAGATCTCTGGAAGCTCACAGTTTATCTAGCCTGGAGGACAAAGTACAGCCAAACTGGTAAGAGAGGGGGAAGGCAAGAACCTACTTCGGACTGTTGCCATCTGACATCCATGCGGAGCAATGTACTGCACACTCACACACTTAAAACAACAACAAGTCGGTCAGGTACTCTAAGTACCTACAAGTCATGGATTGGATTGGATGTTCACTCAGGCACCAAGAAAAGCAAAACAGCAGGAGCTAACAAACCACGGGTTGTGCTGCTGATTAAGGTGTGGGGAAAGCCTACAGATCATGCACACAGATGTTTCAGGGTCGAGCTGGGTGCTGACACGCAGAAAGCAAATCCTAGTTCTGTGATGACACACAAGGAGACCATGAAAGGCAGTGAAGAGAGTTCATGCTGTGTGAGGGAATAAATTAGACCTCTGAATAAAAGGTGGCTTCAGTGGAATCTTCAAGGTGAATCAGTTTGCCAGTGGAGAACAGGGCAAACCACACGTATGCCAAGAGAAGATGGGATGTGCCCCGAGGCACGGAGGAAGGCCACTTAGTTCCGTGTGGTTCAATGTGGCCATATTCCAGGGTATTACAAGAGAGTGGGCTGGGAAGGAGGCAGTGAGCATGAAGGAGCACAGCCATACTGTGTGTGTGTGTGTGTGTGTGTGTGTGTGTGTGTGTGTGTGTGTGCGCGCGCGCGCTATGTGAGAGTGTATATGTCTGTGCTCGTGTGAAAGTGTGTGCACTGTGCAAGAGTGTATTGGTATATGTGCTTGTGTGAGACTATGTGTGCATTTGTGTGTGTGACAGAGAATATGTGTGTGGGGGGGTGCTTATGTGCATGTGCACAGTTATGCATGGTTGTGTGAGAGTTGAGAGTGTGCACGTGTCCTTGTGAGGTAACTAAAAGGGGGGGGGGGGACAAGTGAGCCTGGAAACCTGCTAGTGCTTCAGTAATTAGACCAGTTCACACAGGTAACATAGCCTGATAGCTAGAGAAGACCAGGAAATGCCAGTTAGGGCACAGGCACAATGTCAAACCCAAAGACAATGGCTTGTGACTGCTACAGCATGAATTCAGACTGCCCACAAAAGCCCAGGGCTGAGAGTCTTGGTTCCTAGACTCTCATATCACAAGGTTGTGAAATCTTTAAAAGTGTCAATCTAGCAAGATCTTCACATCGCTGGGAATGCGCCCTTGAAGGGGACTGGCAGACGCCAGTTGTTTCCCCCTCGCTTTCCTTCCCTAGCCTTGAGGTCAGTGGCTCTGATCTATCTCAAACCCCCACCTTGATAAGCTGCCCCACCGCAGACATAGAAGCAGCAGAAATCGTGTCGTCATGGGATGAAACCATCAAAACCAAAGCCGAAGTGAAGCTTTCGCTTTGTGTGTCAATCACCTAAGCTTTTGTTACAGTGACAAAGTGATGGTTGGGAGCATCTCCAAAACCTGTGCAGTGGGGTGAATGTGTGTGTATGGACTCTATCTATCTCAGTTAAAGGAACCAAGATGATTAAAGACAGTGAAAAGAAGGACGTTAAGGACATTTTAAGTTACAAGACACATGCTTATCCAGTTATGGATGCTCCAAGAACTACCATTCGACTCCAGGCTCCTGTCTGGTTTTCATGCCTACATGGTGGGGGGTGCTGCTTTCTTGGAGGCTGCATGATGGGCAGACTTGGGGGAGCTCTTCATAGAGCCTGACGCCTACTCCCTCACACTGCATGTTAGCTGGTAATTTTCTCCTCATTCCCTTGAAAAGCCCTGAAATTAGCAGACCTCTTTGTTGGTTGCAGGGAGGTGGCAGGGATGGTGGTTGGAGTCATATGTTACTTGTTCATTATACATCAGGGACTACACAAGCCTATTTATTTATTCTGAGATTTTTGAGATAGGCTCTCCCACTGTTGCCCAGGCTAACCTGGTACTAACCTGAAGTGAGAGAGAGAGAAAAAGAAAGCACTGTATGGACGTTGCTTCCTTCTGTGGCCACCACCACGGAGTCAAGTATGTACTGCCCCAGGTCATGAGACAAAACTTGACAGCATCCATGGGTCACAGCTGAGATTGTGACGGCAGGAGCTTCACTGAGCAGGGACTTGAGTCTTCTCAGAGCTTACAGTGGCAGGGTGGACGCATTAGAAAGACCCAGGCCTCCCAGTTGACTCAATTCCACTATGTAGTTTGATGCCCTCTGAGCTCCCTGTGAGGCCAGCAAACCTCTGTTTCTCTCTCTCTCTCTCTCTCTCTCTCTCTCTCTCTCTCTCTCTCTCTCTCTCTCTCTTAAGATGCACATCTTCTTTTGTTTAGTTGGATTTTTGTTTTGTTTTATTTGGGCGGGAGGGGGGAGTTTGTTTTGTTTTGTTTTCTGAGATAGGGTTTCTCTGTGTAGCCTTGGCTCTCCTGAACTCACTTTGTGGACCAGGCTGGCCTTGAACTCACATCAATCCACCTGATTCTGTCTCCCAAGTGCTGGGATTAAAGGCATATGCCACCATACACAGCCAAAAGTCACACACTCATTTATTTATGTATTTATGTGTTTATTTATTTATTTATTTATTAGGTATACAATGTTTTCCCTATGTACATCTGTACTCCAGAAGAGGGCACCAGATCACATTATAGATGGTTGTGAGCCACCATGTGATTGCTGGGAATTGAACTCAGGACCTTTGGAAGAGCAGATAATGCTCTTAACCACTGAGCCACCTCTCCAGCCCTCATTGATCTCTTTTTATCAAAAATGGTTGCAGTGAATAGATTGAGTCCGAAGCCACAATTCAAAGATATGCTTTAATCCCCTGTCTTGTGACCATAGGGTGAGTGCTGCTCCTGAGCTTTACCCTCCACCAACCCTGCCTCTGCTAGGCGTGTCCCTCCTGTTGGCTAATCTGAAACCATGACCCTTCCTCTGCCTGAATCCCCTTCGGAGCCTCTGCCTCCGCTACATATAGCACACATCCCATCCACCCTCCTAAGTCCTTCAAGTGCTCAGCTTTGTGACTCGAATGACCCCATGTGGCTGCACCTCTGCACACACCACCTCAATTAGTTAGTGGATTTAAAGTAAAAAATCACACAAAATCTGGCCTTCAGGGATGGTCTCTTTTTTTTTTTTCACAAAAGAAATGGAAATTGTTATTTTGTAATATTCTCTGTTCCCGTTTCAGCACCATTGGTCCAGTTCCTGCCTTGTCCCTGTCCCTGCTGTTGTCAGGCTTTTTGTATGGTGACAAGTGCCTGAAAGAAGCACCCTAAAACCTGTAAATGTTTGTTGGTTAAAGTCTCCAATCCAAGGTAATTTGGCTTCATAACTGTGTGTCCGACACAGGGCTGAAACAAACGCCAGAAGGTGTGGTGGAGGACAACCTCTGACCTCATGATGGCCAGAAAGTGGAAACAGGCAAGAGCCAACACCTGCATGTATAGTGTGTCATGCTTTCCAGTATTTCCCCCAATGGCCAACTTCCTTCCACAAGGCTCCGCCTCCTGTCTTCTACCACCTCCCAACAATGTCATGGCACTACAAGTCCACTCAGGAATGACACCTGTTTGGGGCACGCTGACCCTTGGACCAAAGCCTGTGCTGTTCCTCCACTTTCTGCAGAGGAAACCACGTGCCTTGTAAGTTAATAGCTTGGAGCTTTGTCTAGTGATTCCAGTGTGGGCCGGGCCTCACTCATACAACATCTACCCCCATCCCTCCTTTTCCCTTTCTTTATAAAGACCGGGAAACCTACAACCTCTCTTGCATCCTCTAGACTGTGAATGATTTCAGGAAATGTTTTAACAATCATCAAGAACAGAAGCAACTAGACGTCTCTCTTCCTATCTCAACCAAATGTGTGATACCACGAACTATGCAGCCATCTTGTGTGAAGAAAAAAGAGAAGGAAAGCAGAGCAGCTTTTTTATAACATCATAAAGTCCCATAACGAGTTATGGACTGTTTTTTTCCAATCTTACTGAGGAGAATGACCTCTTATTTATTTAAGCTTGTAAGGTTCTTAACCACTATCAGTTTCATATACTCTTACCCTAAAGTAGAAAGAAAGAAAGAAAGAAAGAAAGAAAGGGAAGAAGGAAGGAGGAAAAGAAAGAAGGAAGAAAGGAGAAGGAAAGAATGAAAGGAAAGAAGGAAGGAAGAAAACTATTATGCTGAAAAATTAGCCAGTGAATATTATTGCTTATTGAAATCATTTGGCAAAAGTTAAAGTCTTACTTTTCTATTGCTGAGCTATGACACCATGACCAAGACAGCTCATAGAAGAAAGAGTTTATTTGGGGCTTACAGTTTCAAAAGGTTAGAGTCCATGACCATTATGGAGGGAAGACGGCAGCAGGCAGGGAGGCATGGCGCTGGAGTAATAGTTGGGGTCTTATATCCAGAGATAGAATAATGAGACAGTTAATTACAGATGATGTGGGTTTGAAACCTCAAAGTCCATCCTCAGTAACATAACTATTTCAATAAGGTTACATCTCCTAATCCCTTCCAAACAGTTCCACCAACTGGGAACCAAGTATTCAAACCTATGAGCCTATGATCCATTCTCATCCAAACTGCCACCCTCTCCTCAGGATCTCATAGCGTGGGGGCAAGCTGATTATATTTGCATGCCCTGTTCAAATTTAACATAAAGTACAACAGTTATACAATTATGTGTAGCTGGCATGAGCAATTACGAGTGATTAACACTATGAAGCGTGTTTGCTAAGAACTTAACTCAAATCCAATCACACCCCTTCAGCCAATTATCAGGTCGTAAGAAATCCCACACAATCAGAAAAGAAGTTAGGCACTAACATAGGATGCTGACAGGAAAATGCAGAGCTGGGAAGTTCTATAGGACCAGGAATGCTTCTTCAACAGATAAAATATAAGGGGAAACAGAGGAAACCAACTGACTGAAGGAACTGAGAGGCATCAATTAACGCAACAATGCACCTGTACAGCACCTGCTTAAACTGAATCTACAATTTGATCATCTTTGCAGAGCCGATGGTGTAGCTCAGTGGTTAAAACACTTGCTTAGCTTAAACAAGACCCCAAGCTTGGTCCCCTGTACAATTACTACTGCTACTACTACTACTACTAATAATAATAATAATAACTATTATTATTATTATTATTATTATTATTATTATTATTATTAAATAAAACACAACAAATAAAAAACCAAAACAAAGTAAATTTTTAAAAACCTTGAGGCCATTGAAAAGCATAGAGGGTAAAGGCCTCCAAGCACCACAGTCTGACTTTGATCCCTATAATCTACATGGAACCAGAGAACTGACTTCCTGAGCTGGTTCTTCTGAGTGCCACACTCACTGCATGGCAGGGCACACACACACACACACAATAATAAATAAACATAAATTAAAATTTTCGGAAATCATAGCAGAGCAATCTGGAGACTTTGAACATCTTGTGTTGTTGGCAGGTGCTGTGTGGTACTTCCCTCTAAGGTTAAAAACCTTCCATCTTGGAAGGGAACTTCTTAAGACTAAGGATTTCAGAAGACAGTGAAACAATGGGGTATTTTAGGAAAGCATGTTTACAAAGAGGTAAAACAACAGGATATCCTAAAGGAAGAAAAAAAAAAAACAATCTATTCTGCTGGAAACCTGGTTAAGACAGGAAACAAACACCTCACAATAGCTCCAGGAAGTCCCTAAAACTGACCAGATTCATTAGACCCCCTCCTTCCTCAGGAGAATGTAAGTGGCAAAGATCACTGAGATTCTCAGATAAGCAGAGCTACAAAGAAAACTCTCAGACAAGCAGAATCCCTTGGGAGAAGTAGAGACAAGAGGAACTACCTGAAGACTGCTCAGACCAACTGAGCTATCTGGAAAGGATGCTCTCCAACCTGTCGAGCTGCCTGTGAGTTGAGCAATGTGCTCCAGGTTTCCAGGTTTTGTGAGCTGTTACCCATGCTAAGGCAGACCTTTGATGATGCAGCTGTCTTTGAATAGTTTCTGGTCCTATAAGTAATCCCCCAAAAATCCATTGGTTCCCCAAGTTGGACTTGGGTGCTATTTCTACTTTGGCCTGTAGTCAGTTTCATAGCTAGAGTGCATCGACATTTGTGCACATCTCCCCAGGAATAGTGTCACACAACAAGGCTTGCTGTTTGAACATGGCTCCCATGGGCTTGTGTACTTGAATGCTTGGTCTCCAGTTGAAATAGTGTTTGGACAGATTAGGAGGTGTGGCCCTGCTGGAGTAGGTATGTCTTTGTTGGAGGAGGTGTGTGCCTGAGGGTGGACTTGGAAGGTTCAAAAGCCCACTCCAGGCCCCGTGTCTCTTGGCCTGTCTTCCTGCCTGTGGATCTGAGTATAAAGGTCTCAGCTACTACTCCAGCACCATACCTGCCATGCATCCTGCCACGATGACACTGCACTAATGCTCTGAAACTATAAGCAAGGCCCCAGGTAAGAGCTTTCTTCTAGAAGAGTTGCCGTGGTCATGTGTCTCTCTTCACAGCACTAGAACAGTGACCAGGACACTGTTGACGTTTTTAGAGACAACAAAGACATCACCATGATCCTTTTAAAACTTGGTCTGTAGGAGAATCAGTTCGTCAACCAAGGACAGAAGGAATAACAGAAGCAGGAATTGCATGGCAGACTCCATAGTAACCGTGATCCTGGCTAAGAATCATAAACAGATGCCCAGGTTGGTGAGTAAAAGTAAGAAAAGAAATCTGAGATGTGCATAGCCTCAAAGTGTCTCCCCAAACCAGCTCCAGGAAAACACCTGAGAAAGAAGCCTGCAGCCATTGCTGAATTAAGACACTGTTGCTGCTGCAACTAGTTGTTGCAGGAAGCTCAGTAGCTCACACCACATGTGACATGTGTGCTATTTTGCAAACTTGGAGGTCCAAAGTAGTGAAGTGGAGGAAGAGGAGGAGGAGGAGGAGGGGAGGAGGAGGAGGAGGAAAAGAAGAAGAAGAAGAAGAAGAAGAAGAAGAAGAAGAAGAAGAAGAAGAAGAAGAAGAAGAAGAAGAAGAAGAAGAAAGAAGAATTATCTATTTTTAAAAACCCAAAGGGTATTCATGAAAGTAAGGGCATATAGTAAGCTTGCCACATACAAAACAGGAAGAAAAACATTATTTGTATTCATTTACTGAACAATGTTTCAAATACAAGTTTAAATACAGCATTTATAATGGTATCAAAAAATTTTCTAGGCCTAGAAATAAGCTTAATGAGTGATGTGAATGATCCAACTGGTAAGTGGATAAAACTTTACTGAAACTAACAGTCTATATAGGGTGATGAATACGTCACATTTGTGTGATTCCTAAACATCTGGCCTTAGCATCCATCTGTATCATAAAAATTGAAGGACCCAAAACACAAAAGATTGTATGTGTTAAATCATCTGTTTACTATGCCAAGTTAAAACTGAGGTTTATATTTTTAAAAGATATTACTCATTGAAAACAACAGTAAACTTATTTCATACTAGCCTGGATAATATGTATGTAAGAAATAGACACCTTTTTTTAAAAAAAAAAAAAGTGGACTGATTTTGTTGCCTTTGAAATAATGCAGACCCCTGAGAAGGATGGATCCTTCTCAACCCAGCCCCACCAGACAAGCCTCCTTCCTCACCTTGGAACAGGCCTGCTTCCAGCATGTTGGGCCCACTTCATGTAGTTACTGCCTCCCAAAGCACCCACCAGATCTGAATATAGCTGCTTGATGCTGCATTAGACCCACTTGGCCAGGATCAGTCCCATGGGCAGGTCTGGCCTTCCATTTGATCAGCTTGCTTTCTGATGAGAAAGGGTAAGCCTGTGATAATTTAGAGACTCCCATTTTGGTTTGTAGGAGTGGGTTAAAAAAAAAAATGAAGAGCTCTAGCCTACTCCAGATTACCTGAGGGGCCAGCCAGCCCACTGCACACCCTTTGTCTCTGCAGGGCTGATGCTGGGAAAAGGACAGCCACAGGGGTGGGCTGTTCTTCTCAGCCCTCCCTGCTATTCAGAACTAGTTGTACTAAGCCTATTGCCTATATGATTTAACATATACGTCCCTAGGGTTGTCAATAATTTCACAGGTCAAGAAACCCAGACACAGAAACATCTTGTCCTTACCCAAGATTTCGTACTGGGATGCATGGCAGAACATCTTTCTTGAAGCCTCTAGGGGGTTACCTCCTAGCTACTGCCATAAACTGTGTAGTCAGAACTCCTCACCCTCTTGGGAGAATCCAGCTCAACTACAATTTCACTCAAAAAGAAAAAAAAAATTCTTAAAAATAATTTAAGGGCTAGGGAGATGGCTCAGTGGGTAGGTATGGTTGCTCTGCAATCAGCCAGGCCTGAGTTTGAATCTCTAGCACCCACATACAACATACATGTACATGAAGATACTTAGGAACTTGTACTAGTTATGATTACAGCTATATCTCATATCACCTGCGACTGAGCCATTCTACCCCTAGGATTATATCTTTGAGAAATTAGAGACATGGACACATTTGCTTTTAAGGTAAAACACAGGATGTTGCTTATCCTAGAGAAAAGTACCTTCGTGTCCAATGATAAAAGACAGATAAATTACATATTCACTGAGGAGGTATGGGAGTGCTTGCCCATATTACCCCACTGTTTATAAAGCTGTCCAACTCTCAAGTGATTTCTATGTGAAAGACCGCAGTGTGATCTTTCCAAAAGGCTGCAGCATGCATGGATGACTTGAGAGCAGGGGGCCTATTGTGAAAAGAAAAAAAAAACAAAATAAAACATGTTACAAAACCAGCTGTAACTGAATGAGGCTAAAACATGGAATTAACGTTTGCGATCTGAAGAATTTTTCCAAATTTTCTAACAAAACAATCATCTACTACTTTTTTTTTTTTTTACAAGTTTGTTTAAAGAGAATACATAGTCAGGATGTCAGCCCATGCCTGCAGACTGCGTGACCCTGCAGTGTCATGCCTCCTCAGGAGGAGGGGCCCCTAAGAAACAAATAGGAGAGTGAGGAGAGCTGGCGCCATGGCCAGGGAGCCAATGACCCCTGGAGCTGACCAGGAGAGCCCTGGGCAAAGTGAAGAGAGCAGAGCCCCTCCCACTGCTCAGAAGTTCTCTCACTGATGTAGGTCAACAGGGAAGGTTCCGGTCACCCCAGCCAGCATTGAACAGAAAGGCACACTTAGGAAAAGACCAAAGGCCTTCCCAGTATCCACTGTCTGGGGCTTAAGAACTTCTTAAATATTTTCTGTGGCTCCACAGCCCTTCCCTGGAGAAAGGCCATTTCCCACCCCCCACCCCACCTTCTTGGTTTCCCTCACACCAGTCCATTTTCCCTCCTGCTGAGCACATTGCAGATTTCCCTTTACCATCCTCAGCTCCCAAGTTCATCTTTCTAAGCCAAGAGATGGCAGTGGGCAGACTGTGAGGGGTCAGGGCACCTGCTTTGAGTTTAGTCAACTGCCAGGAAGCGCGGCTGTGATACGTCCTTCCTTAGCAGTTATGTACTGTTGATGTGCATCGCGTCTCGTTTAGTCTTGATAGCTTGTTGTGGAGAGACAGCGGTGTCTTTCCTTGAATGGAAGATGAAAGACCCTAGACTTCATGAAGATAGTTAGCTCTTCCAAAGTCAATAACTGGCAGGAAGTTAGTTCAAAGCCAGGCTGTTCCGTGTCGCTCACAGAGCACTTTCACACCAGGCGTTACCCACTGGGCCTTGCCCACATTGGGGAGGGAGGGTGGGCAGGCAGAACCATCTGTGTTTAATAAGTGAAGAAACTGAGTCTGGTTTCTGGGAGGTGAGGCTGGGGAAGAGGTAGTGTTTGAGAATCCAGGCCTCCTGGGTTTTCCTAGACGTAGCTGGTCATAGCTGCCTCACTCTGTATCCAGACCAGTCCAACGTTCTGGATTCTTCTGTGCTCTTATGTACCTTTCTGAACTCAGAGCCACCGAAAAGAACCCCTCATGAAAAAGTTGCTCAGTCACCCGGTGGATCGCATGTCAGACATGTGTGGTCTTTATGAACTCAGGGAGTTCTCGTGAAAAGCAGCCATCAGAAGCCAGGCCCAAACAGATGGTCAGGCTAATATAAGGAGAAATAAGCAATATTGTCCTTTTATAAAGGCACAAATAAGCCAAACCCACTAGGGCCTGAGGACGATGAATGGAAGTTTCCTTAGTGCCTCTGTTATTTGAACCAACGCTTCTTGGAGAGGAGTCCTGCATTCCGCCTGTGTGTGCAGGGAGTGCAGGCCTGCGGAGGTGTCCCAGTGGCCAGCACAGCTCCCTCCCACCCACAGCTCCCTACCATCCCACCTCATGAGACAGGCACCCCTGACCTTGCCTGTGTTGTGGACTCCAAAGGCAGACAGTCCTGGACTTCCTTTCCTCCCTCCACTCTGTACAGAGGTGCTGGCCTCAGTGTTTACTCAGACTTGGTCAATTGTAGCTAATGTTTCTGGAGAGGCATAAAGTGGAATGTTTGTTCAGAGGAGGGGCAAGCCAGGTCATCTGCCTGATCCCACCTGTTCCCAGACTGAGGTCTCAGCTGCCATTCAATTCAGTCCCTCAACTCAGCCAGGTTGTGTGTCCTACTCAAGGAATGACAGGAGGAAGATTTCTCTTACCCAAAGCAGAGCTCCTGGAGAAGCTGTACTGATTAAAGTAGCCGAGCTGGCTCAGCTCGTTTTTAAGAGAGATGGCTCAGCCATTAAGAACATTCCCTGCTCTTGCAGAGGACAGGAGTTGTCAGAGCCACCCATGTCAGTGGCTCACAATCACCTGTAACTCCAGTTCCGGAGGATACAATGCCCTCTTTTGGCCTCCATGGACACGTGCACCCAGGAGCACATGCCCACCGAATTTACCCGCCTGCAATTTCCAACTGACCTCCAAGTAGTAAGGTTCTGCTTTGACAGTCAATTATTTTCTGTCTGGCACCCATTAACACCTGATGAAAGCGTCCCCTCTGCTTACATGCAGTTTGATATTAGTGACTCATGAATCGCTCTTGGTGAAAATTGGTTGGTTACAAATGTGAGAACCGAAGTTCTGTGTTGTCAATGTGTCCTTAGGTCAGTACCTCACTGTCTTATTTACAGATTCTCTGGTCTGTGAAACATGCGGGGGCCGGGGCGGGGGGGGGGGGGTGAGAGAACGTCAGTTGAGGAATAGCCTCCTTTGGATTGGCCCGTGGGGCATTTTCTTGACTGCTAATTGATGGAAGAGGGTCCATCCCACTGCGGGTGGGGCAGCCCTAGGCATACGGACGTGGGGGATATAAGATACGTAGCTGAGTGAGAGCCTTGAAGCAAGGTAACAGGTTGCAGCATTGCTCCATGGTTTCTACTTCAAGCTCTTGCCTCCTGTCCCTGCCTTGATTCCCCACAAGGATGCATTGTAACCTGTAGACCATGTTAACCCTTTCCCTCCTCAAACTGGGTTTGGTCTGAGTTTTATCGCAGCAACAAAGAGGCAGAATAGGAAATTTGAGTTCCCTGGGTGTTGTTAGCATGAAGAACAACTCGCACAGTTTTGTCAAGAAGCCAGCCAGGGGATCCCCAAGAATTGTTTCAAATATACAGAGAGATTTGGGATGTGTTTCCACCTTAACAATATCTTGTCTTTTGGTGTATAAAGGATGCCCCTGTCCATTTATTTAATTTCCATAGCATTTGTCAGCAATTTTTAAAAATGTGAAAAGTAAATATTTTTTATCAACTATATTCATGTTCTATTTTTTAACAATGTTAGAAATGGAATTCTTTTCTTCTCTAAACATATGAACTGCTCATCACTAATGCTTTGAATTTTTCTATTGTACTTTAACCTTGCACCTTAATGAATTTGTTTATTAGTTCTAATAACTTTTTAGTAGATTCTTAGGGTCTCCTCCTTATATTCAAGATAATTTCATCTGTGAATAGGGATTAACATTTTATTTCATTTTCTTACAGCTCTAATTTTTTATTTAAAAATTATTTATTTGTATGTGCATGAAATGTGCATGTGGGCATATGTGTCACAGCATGCATGTGGAGGTCAGTTGACAGTGCTGTGGGGTCAGCGCTTCCTTCACACCTTTCCCTGGATTCCAGAGCTTGAACTCAGGTCATAAGACTTTGCCAACAAGCATCTTTACCCGCTGAGCCTTCTTTTGCTCCTAACATCTCTAATCTTTGGAAAGTAAACTTTAATGTTCATACTTTGGTTTGCTTAAAATAAATTTTTTTTTCTATTTTTCGTGACAGGGTCTCTCTGTGTAGCCTTGCCTGCCCTGGACTCACTTTGTAGACCAGGTTGGCCTCAAAATCACAGTGATTCGCCTGCCTCTGGCCTCAAAATCACAGTGATTCGCCTGCTTCTGGCTTCAAAATCACAGTGATCCACCTGCCTCTGCCTCCTGAGTGCTGGGATTAAAGGTGTGCACCACCACGCCCAGCTGCTTAAAATAAATTTTAAAAGAAGTACCATGTGAATTCTATCTCAATAAAACTGTTTTTTTAAGGCACATTCATTTGTATTTGTATGTGTGTTGGGGGGGTGCTCTGGGGATTGAATACTTATCCTGTCCTCTGCAAAAGCACTGAGTACCCTTAACCACTCAGCCATCTTTCCTGCCCCGATAAACACCTCTTACAACCCTTCTATGGGGCAAGGGCTATGACTACGTTGGCTGATTTTCTTGTAAGTTTTTATTCCAAATGTTGTTTTGAAGTATGTGCTACTGGAATCAGGCAGTGTGGACAATTTGCAGTCCTGCTTTGGGGAGTTTATCCGCCGCCACGCCCTCGTCCAGGCTTTAAGCAGGCTTGCTGTTGCCCTTGTTCTTTTTCTCTTTTTATCGCAGCCACGGGAACCAAGCGCGGTGACACGAGCCTGTAACCTCAGCGCCCAAGAGGCTGACACAGGAAGAACTGGAGTTTGAGGCCAGCTGAGTCTCAAAACATAGCACCAGTAATGTAACAGTGATAGTCTTCAGAGGGAGAGTGTCCTGGCATACGGTCTGATGGAGAGTGTGACACCGACTCTGTCCTTGTTCCCTGGCCACTGGAGAAGGCATCATGCCCCCAAAACTTCTGGGTGCTCTTCTTCCCCTGTGGAGGGGACAGTCCCTTTCACGGAGTGAAAACAAGTGTTCCACTGGCTTCAATTTCTGGGGCTCTTTTCAAGCAAATGTCTCCTTCCACACATTCTTCCTGACACTCTTTGATCTATAGAAGAGTTTAGAGGAAGCGGGTGACACAGCCTCTGCTCATGGCTTGGATGGAAAACTGGAGACCCTGAGTTTGCCTAGTAGGTCTCTTGTTCTCCGTGACACTGGGCTGGCCCCCTCCAGCTCCCGTGGGCGGAGGAGGTTGTCCTGAGTGGCTCCCAGGGCCTCTTTCTTCCGCTTGTGCTCTATTCGCCACAACCCATTTGTAGCCTGAGCAGACGCAACTGCCTCCGTTACCGTCTTTCTGCTGTGAGGAGACACCATGGCCAAGGCAACTTACAAGAGAAAGTGTGTTATTTGGAGCTTACAGTTTCAGAGAGTTAGGGTCCATGACCCCGTCAGGGTGGGGAGTGTGGCAGCTGCCAGGCAGGTACTGGAGCAGTAATAGCCAAGAGCCACAGCTCGATCTACAGGCACAAGGCGGAGAGAGCCAATTGGCAATGGTGTGGATTCCTGACATATTAAGGCCTCCCCCTAGTGACGTACCTCCTAATTATTTACAAGCATTTCCACCAACCGGACACCTACTATTCAAATAGGCGAGTCTATGGGGGACGATTCTCATTTGGAACACAACACCCCACTGTTTAAATATGTGAGGCAATGTTAGAATTTTCCTCTGTTAAGAGCGTTGCTTCAAAGCAGGGTTGTCCCTGGTGTAAAATACAACACCTATACAGCACTGATGGCCAGAACTACAGATGTGTCCCATTCTTTCAACAAGGGCAATCCAGACGGGCTCCCTGCTTAAGGGCCCCCCATCCAGGGCTGACCAGGATTGTATAGGTGTGGCTCAGCCCTCAGCTCTGGTTCCCTAAAACTCACAACACCAGATATGGTTTGAGCTGCAGATAGAATTTCGCTGTGGGGAGTGCAGGATTCAATGCTCCAAGGAGAATGACTAATTTACCTTTAATGTCAACCCTGAGAGGAACCAGGGAGCAAATCCTGCCAAACAGAGGCTTCCTGTAAATCTACCTAGATGCTGGGGCTCATGAAACAAAGATGCAGGCACACAGGTACAGGAAGATCTCTGGGCTCAACAACTCCCTGCTGCCTGTGGGACCCGGAACCCTTGGAGGATACTGCCCCTCATTTTTTGACCGGAGATACCTCCAGGGACATCTGCAGAGACCTGCCCTAGCTACGTGCCTCATCTTGGGAACCAGCACTGCCTGGGCCCAGCTGCTCCCCTCCCATCCCGTCGATGATTTTTTCTTAGGAATTCACATGTGTCCGTGGGCTCTGTATCCTTTTTAAAGTATTTCAGATCTCTCTTCAGTGGGGGAGAGGGTACAAAGTGTAATCCTATGTAGTCCAGGCTAGCCTTTAATTCTCCATCCTCCTGCCTCTCAAGTGCTGAGATTTCAGGTGTGCCCCATCATTAAAAACATTCTTCAGTATTCCAAGTCTGACTGTAAACATAGACAATATTATGTGTGTGCGTGCATGTGTATTTGAATTTAAGAATGGCATCCGGGGGTCCAGCTTTCTTTCTCTCTGGCTACCAGATGTGGGAGCTTTTTGGCACTTCTTATACCTGCCAGCTTTAGGTCAAGAAAACCAAAACCACCAGAACAGAAGCAGGTGAGCCGTTTTCCCTGGGACTAGATTTCTGGTTCCCAACCCTCGCAAATGCGGTCTGCACTGTCTCTGTGTTTCACTCGAGGTCTCCTCAAGGCCAGGATAATGCCAAGCAGCTCTCTCTGATCAATTCCCAAGTGATTAGGGCTGTCAGCCACTAAGCTGCAAGACACTGAAAAGTTAGTATTTGAGGATGCCTCCTTTTTATCCCCCAAAATCCCTGCATGGGAGGATGGAAGGACCCTGAGGGGTCCTCTGGATACTCAGACCTGGAGTTCTTAGGGCTGAGCACCTCCTTCCATACGGGGAGGGGTTCCTGCTCCACCTGCCAGGCCCTGCCAAGAAGGGGGCTCCAGTGTAAACTCACAGCCTACACAAGGCCTGCTACCCAGATCTCCACATCCTGTTTCCCACATTCCTCCACACCCTAGCCCTGCAGTCACCTTTCCTCAGGAGCCATGTTTTCCCTCCCAGGGCTCCTGGCTTACTGTTCGTCATCGCTGACCTGAGAGGTTGGCCCTTTTCCAGCCACCAAATCACAGCACATTTACTCTTTAGTGTCACCACAGGACACCAGCCTTAAAACCACAAAGGTGCCTTTATTCCTTTTCAGGACACAGGCAGGTGGGATGGAGTCAAGACCTTGGAAACAGCCAAGTCTAGTTTTCTTTTCAGGAGGAAGAACATCTTTCATTACTTTTTAGTGAGTCATAAGCCTATCTTACCCACCTCACAGGTGTGACCTTGGGGCAGCCATGGCCTCCGTTGCTCGTGCTGTTGTGCAGCTACTGAGCGCACAGAACACTCTAGATGCCCCACCAACGCAGAGCGCGAGATACACGTGAATTTTATTCACACAAAGATGCCATGGGATACAGGTAAATCTTCATTCTCTAAATGAGAAACACAAGACTTAACAATAGAGTCAAGAGACTTGATCAGGGCCTGAGGAGGTGGCTCAGTTGTTAAGAGCGCTTGCACTCCTCAGAGCACTGCAGTTCAGTTTCCGTCACCCACATCGGCAGCTCACAACTCTAGCCTCAGAGGGTCAGATGCCCTCTTCTGGCCTCCACAGACACTGGCTTGCACATACACAGACACACACACACGTACACATAAAAAATGATTTAAAAAATACATTTTAAAGGAAGAATATAAGAACTGGGTGGTGGTGGCACACATCTTTAATCCCAGCACTCAGGAGGCTGAGGTAGGTGGATCTTGTGAGTTCGAGGCCAGCCTGGTCTACAAAGTGAGTCCAGGACAGCCAGGGCTACACAGAGAAACCCTGTCTCAGAAAAACAAAAAGAAGAGAAAAGAATATAAGAAACTTGCCTTGGGGTCATCAACAGAGATATGACCATGTCAGCCCTGACATACAATTGACATCCATGTGGATGTGCTAAGTTGACTCAACCTTTAACCTCCTGCATTTTAAAAAGTTGCATTAACTTTGCAAAGCCTTCTGGTGATTTCAAAGAATGACCCTGTGTGCATGTGAGCTTGCCCGCACTGGATTATTCCAACATTCTCTGTGTCCTGTTTCCCTCTCTGCCTCACCCCTCTGGACCACGTGCCTTTAAAGCCTGATTCCACCAAAGCTCTCCAGGCTGACCACAGGGTTGTCCTGCCCTGTGCTGGCTACCCTGCCTTCTGGGATTGCACATGGCCAAGAACTTTCAGAAAAGGTTGACAATGAGCCAACGGAACTGTTCAATGGTAGAATGTTTACTGGGAATCCTTAAGGTCCTGAGTCAGTCTCTCTCTCTTTACACACACACACACACACACACACACACACACACACACACACACATCCCTGCCCACACAAAGTTGCCAAATTCGTTTTCCCAGAAACCAGTCCACTTCCTCCCTTGTAAGGAATCGTTTCTCTTTGGCTGTAAAAAGTTTGTGGTAAATGGAAGATGCTGGAATTGGACAGCCAGCAGTGGGGAGCCTTGGCCTGCCTTCACACACCCACAAGAGAGAGTGCTGGGCTGTGATGTCGTCCCCTGGCCAGGCTTGACTTTAACTGAAAGGACTCGCGCCTGTTCTGAGGTGGAAGTAATCTGTGTTCTGTGTGGCTCACCCACAGGCCTTGGCTGGGCTAGCTGGCCGAAGCAGAGCACACCACACATGTCCATCTGTATATGGCCATCTGTGTAGACAGGTTTCCTTTGGTCCTAAAGGATGGTCTCTGCAAGCCACACTGCAGCTCGCACATTTCTTCTATGTAGGGTGACAGCGGCCAACACAAGACACATGGGGACAGAGTTTGGTATCAGTTGCCGGTTTTTACCTAAGTGCTTCCGTTTAGCAGATAGAAAAAACAGACACGGATAGAAGCTTGCTTCTCAGAGAGCTGGAAGACAGAGCCAGGGCAGGGTTTTCCACGAACCAAGCTCAGGTTCTCAGAAAGGATTTTTACTTCTTAGCAGTGTGCCCTGACTGCCCTGGCAGAGACTTAAGAGATAGAGTTTCCGGAGACTGGCGCTGAGGCAGCACTGCCCTCTAGTGGCCATTGGCAGCTGTGCTCCAGCTTTCCCAACCATCTTCTCAGGGCAGGACACAGGATTCATTGGCTGCCTCACATTACTATAAACACACACACACACACACACACACACACACACACACACACACACACACACACGACAATATCAATAGACACTTGAAACCAAAACCATAACAGTGAGGGCCCAGAGTATGCACTCACCACTCCAGTATGTCCACTAGGGCTTGCCAGACTCAAACTGACTTCACTTCTCTTCCACGCATAGAGTGAGACCACTGGGACTCTTTCCCTCCACCCCACCCCCTGCAACAGTATCTTTTTATTATTTGGGAGTTTCACATAATGCATGCCTATCACATTCACTTTCCAGTCCTCCCAGGTCTACCCTGCACCCCACCCTTGTGACCTCTCCCAAAGAAACGAAGGAAGGAAGGAAGAAAGAATAACCAAGTCCAATTTGTATGGCCAATAGAAACACTGGATGCTGGTCAAAGTACCAGTGGCCAGGTGCTTAAAGAAACATGCTCTGTAGTCCAGGCTGGCCTTGAACTCAAGTATTGGGATTAAAGGCATGGGCCACCACCGCTCAGCACTTACATTTTTATCTTAAACAATTGGTTCTGAAGTAGGACAATCAGTGTTTAGGATCAGACCCCTTTCAGCCCTCATGTTTTCCTTTGCCCTGTGTGCACCCTGGAATGCCCCTGTCCCAACATCACCGCTCCATGGTAACTCCTGTCTGGGAAAGACTCACAGAGATGTTCACTGTAGCAGTAACTCATAACTGAGAGTCTATGAAGCAGCTAACGGCTGATGGGTAGGACACTGAGGCAGCAGCCCTCTAGGGCGCGGCTCTCGCGCAGCCCCTCCCATAGGTGAACGAGTAACCAATAGCACACAGGGAAATTATGTTATATGACTTCCAGGCTGACTCAAGAGACACTGTGCCTCTTGCCTTGCTCTTTCTTGGATCACTTGCCTGGGAGAAAACACACACCCATGTCTGAAAGGTGTTCATGACAATTCTATGGCGAGGACCATGTGGGAGGGGCCTTCAGTTTGCTAATGACATGTGGTCCTGAAGCTTCATGCTAGCTGGCCAGAGCCTTGTGGACAATCTCACCACAGTCCCTAACTAGAATCAGCTAATGAATCCACTAGGCACAGGCTCCGTGCACTGGGGAGCTGGCAGGAACTGCTACAACGGTTCTGTTGCTAGGGTTGAAATATTACTATTTTTAAAGAGTTTATGTATTTCTATCTGCATGTACACCAGCATGCTAGAAAAGGGCATCAGAGCCAATCCCAGTATAGATGGTTGTGAGCCACCATGTAGTTGAACTCAGGACCTCTGGAAGAACAGACAGCACTCTTAACCACTGTGCTGCTATCTCCTCAGCCCCATTGTTGCTAGGGTTGAAGGGCATCTATCACCAGTGGAACTGTAGGCTTTGCTTGCAGAAGGGTTGGATGGCTGTGCTGGAGTTCTCGTGGGTTCTGAGAACACACATGAATGTATTTGACATATAGAAAGTACTCCACTCCTGTTGCTGTATTACAGAGTCTCCCTCCCCTCACATTTTAAAGCTATTTCTCTTGTTAAATAGGTATTCTCCCAGTATTATCTAAAATGTTCACATTTGTGGGGTGGGTCCGATAGGCCGTTTGTTTTGGGACAGGGTTTCTCTGCATAGCCCTGACTGACTCCGGGACAGGGTTTCTCTGCATAGCCCTGACTGACTCCAGGACAGGGTTTCTCTGCATAGCCCTGACTGACTCCAACCTCACAGAAACCCACTGGCCTCTGCCTCCTGAGTGCTGAGATTAAAAGCGTGCACCACCACTGCCTGGTGGGTGTGGCAGTTCTTACAGTGGCTGGACAGTAAGACCGTGTCTCGTCTAGGACATGACCTGGGTAACCAGGCCCATCCTGCCGGTACACAGATGACAGAGGCAGAGTTGTCCATTTTTGTTTGTTTGTTTTTGGTTTTGTTTTCATGCCAGGTTCCAGGCACCTGACTGCAGAGGATGATCTAATCGAGCTCTAAGATGTGATGGGTTCAGGAGGGGAGATGCAGATTCTAAATCTTGCCCAGCAACTCCCAAGTAAAGAAACTCATTTTGGTGCCACGAGTGAAGGAACTGTTCCTGAGGCTAAGTCGCTGGCCCATGTGACCTGAAGGCCTCCCAAAGCTGCACCTAGGCTAAGAATTTAGAGACTGATTAGAAAGTCTTGCAAGTTGAAATGTTATAGATCAATAGTCAAAATTGTTTTGGGCTACCTTTAAAATCCTTAATGGCCTTTTGTCTCCCCTCTCTCAGGCCTAACATCCTTTAACTATTAGGTAAAACTTTTGGAATGTATTCTTAACAGACCAAAAGCTAACATGTTACCAGATACTAGGGAAACCTGCCTATCTGATGTACACACCAACATATTTGGCATATGCATTACTTAAAAACAAAAATATGTATTACCTACGTGGGGGGTGGAGGTGTACACATAAGTCATAGCATACATGTGAACTTCAGAAGATGTCTAGGGAGGCAGGTCTTGCTCTTTGCATTGCTGAAGCAAGGTCTGTTTTGTTGATGCCCTGCCTACCTTACCTTGCACTAGCTGGCCCACAAGCTTCAGGGCATATGCCCAACTCTGCCTTCCACCTCACTACAGAAGTGGAATGACAGGTGCATGCCACCACATCCAGCTCTTTTCGTGGACTCTAGGACTCAAACTCCAGTCAAGACGCATGCGTGGCTACTGCGCTATTCACTGAGCCACCTCCCCAGCGCCTGCACTAACATATAACATCCTGTCTATGGCTGTAAGTTCATGCAGCCACTTTTGGGATAAAGCATGTCATTCAGAGCAACGCTGACCCATTTTCCTAGCAAGGTCATTAACATTTGCCTCACAGAACTCTCTGAAACAAGGCCTCAAGTTGACAGAACTGGCACCTAACACAGGGCCCATTGAGATGGTCCCAGAAGTGACCATAGCATGTCACTCTCTCACGTGCCCACTGGAGACCTTTGCTGTGGCACAGCTTCTGCGGCACATCTGCAGGTACTGTGACAGCAACAAGAACCTTTTCCAACTTTGAATTTGGTGGCTAAGTACTTTCTCAGGTATAGGGCCTGGAATATGTAGCGTTTTAGACACGTCCCTAACCAAGGCTAGACGGTTGCGCTTTTAAAACAATCTGTGGCACCAGCCTTCTTGGCTCTGTCTTTCTTCTCATTAGTGTCCATCTCTTCAGTGTTGTTGCCCGCCATCTTGTAAAATAGGAACCATCTATGAGAAGTTATAGGTATAAAGGGTGGCATTGTGAAAAAAATAATCAAAAGAAGTTATTAAGAAAATGCTTTTGGATGGGAAAGAACTTTGGATGATAGTTTGTCCTACAAGTAAAGGTTGTTCCACAATAGAAAAAGAGGTTAAGGTGTGTGGCAAGAAGGTTTGTGAGTTGTGACACTGAGAACTGAACACACAGGATTAAGTTCACCACAACTACAGCTCAGCAAAACTGTCTTACATCTTATGCAACAGGCTAGTATCAAAATGAAACCTGGTTGTTGTAAAGATAGCTTCAAACACTAGCCTTTAGAACAAGTACTTTGTTTTCACCCCTTCACAAAATGAGCTACATGAATTGGATGATTTTTATCCAAATGCTTCCGGCACCAAGATCTACATATCTTATGCTAATCCGTATGTTTTACCGTTTGGCTTAAGTCTCCTCTTGTCAGAAGCCACCTGTGAGAAGTGAGGACTCCTGAAAGGGGAGCTTTGCAGTGACCATGGGACTCATTTGACAGACAAGCATTTATAACTATTTGTAAAATTGACCTTGTCCCTTCTGGCTTTAATAGTCTGGACTGGCTGAATAAACAAATGCCACTCTAAAACCAGCAGTTGGCAAAAGTCACGTTTCTGGCCTCCTTCATTCAAAATATTCTCCTAAATTTAAAACCTACCCATTTTTTAAAAAATGCATGTAGCTCCTTGTAACTATTGGATATCCTACTGTAAGGGGATTTTAAAAATAACTGAAAATTCTGAATCCGTTAGTCCTTCCATGAGTTTATGGGAGATGAATGGAATGAGTGAAAGCTAAAACTGGGTGATTTTATTCCTCAGGCAATGACCCAGTGGACTCCAGTCAGCACTGAGAAAAGGGCACTCCAAGTACTTCCTCACCACTTCCCACCGTCCAGCTTTGGGGAGAGAACTGCAGACTGAATGCAAGCAACAGCATATGATGTAGACCCAATAAAAACCCTCCTGAGAACACTCCTACTCTCTCACGTCAAATATTTACATTTTATACTGAGAGCTTTGAAAAATTGTCTTGAGGTATCTGTACTTTGTCTTGATATAATTTTAGTGTGTGTGTGTGTGTGTGTGTGTGCAGTCATCTCTTCCATTCTTACACACAAGTCTCAGGCTCAAACTCTTGTCTTCAGCCTCAGTAGTGAGTAGCTTCACCCACAAAGCCCAGATGCTTTGTTTTGGTTTTTTTGAGACAGAGTTTCTCTGTGTAACCTTGGCTATCGTGGACTCGCTTTGTAGACCAGGCTGGCCTCGAACTCACAGTGATCCACCTTCCTCTGCCTCCCGAGTGCTGGGATTAAAGGTGTGCGCCTCTACTGCCCGACAGCCTGGATGCTCTTAAATGAAAGAATAATGCTGATCTTAATGATTGCAGTGAAACTACAAGTGAGGATATTGTAGCCTCATTAATGTTTTTGTTATGACTTTAGGCTTACCTACATTTTTTTGCTATATTATTTAAAAAATTCGGTTGTCAAAAATAAATTCTCATTACTGGATAAAGAAAATATTAGGATTTAGATGGGCAGAGACCTATTAAATCTTCTAGAAGAAACTATTTTGGGGGTAGGGGATAAATATTTTAAATCCAAAACTCCTGTAGTCAAAATATTAGAATTTCCTCCCACTGGCAAAGAAAAAGTTAACTGGGCCCAGGCATTTAGATGTGCTGCCATTGGCACAAGAAATATTTATAGATATTGCTAGAATTTGCAAGAGTAACCTGGTGAGCTCAAACTTTCCGATGATGTAACTAAATACCACCACCAGGCCTGGAGGCTCTAAGGCAATCTCCGGCACACTTCGCCTACTAGGAAGTAGTTTCTACCCTCCTGATACTCATTGAGGATTCCCCAAAACTCAGGGTTGACATTTTATGCAAAATGAAAAGGGAGGAGGGGGTGGTGGGTCCCAATGGCACCAGCATTATGGGGACTTGAGCTTATCCAAATTAGCCAAATGCTGAAGCCAAGGGCACGCTCTACAAGCACCACAGGGCAGGTTGAACTTACTGAAAACAAAGGGGGAAAAACCCATAGAAAAGGAACACACTGGTGGAGCCCAGAGGCTGAGCGCTTTGAAAAACATGGTGGTGGACCTTGCTCAGATTCCTGATGTGGACATCGATGGCATCTTCAAGTATGTGCTAATTGGAGTCCATTTAGCACTGCCTTCCAGGGATCTGTCCAGGGAGTGCAAGGAAATTGTGGGAGGCTACAAATGGGTTGAGTACCACGTGTACATCTATGACTAAGTGTCAGATGAGCTACAAAAGAACGGCTATGACTGGGAGTGCCTAGGCAGCAGGCGCCTCTCCCATCAGAGCCAGGACATGAAGATACACATGTATGGCTACTCTATGGGTTATGGTCATGCCCAGCACTCTGTTTCAACAGAGAAGATCAAAGCCAAGGACCCGGACTACGACCTGAGCTGACGGTGGCTACTTAGGCCCTGCCCCCAGCAACTAAGCAGGACTCTGCTCTTCCTGTGTTCTATCTTGCGAAGCTGGCTCTGTGCTTTCCTGCTGTACCTTGGGCAACATACCACCTGTCAGGCCTTAGAGGCCAGACCAATCTGGTCCATGGGAATAAATGCACTGATATTGCCTGCTTGTACGGAGGTGGTGGGTGGGTGGGGGGAGGCACATACCTTTAATCCTAGCACTTGGCAGGGAGAGGCAGGTCAATCTCTGTGAGGTCCAAGACAGCCAGGGCTACACAGAGAGACCCTGTCGCAAAATAGGAAGAGAATGTGCTCAGTCCTGATGTGACCTGATGTACTGGGGTGGGTTGATGGGGGGGGGCTCCCCTTTTCTGGGAAGTAGGAATAAGGAGAAGAGGGTGGGGTGGGTTGATGGGGGTGGGGGCTCCCCTTTTCTGGGAAGTAGGAATAAGGAGAAGAGGGAGGAAGGGTGGGACCAGGAGGAAAGGAGGCAGGGGCCTACAATCAAGATGTGAAGTGAATAAATAAATTTTTAAAAATACCAAACAAACCAGAAAAGGCTTGTTTTCATAAATAGGACATTGGAGAGTTTTTTTTTTTAAAGCAAACAGAAACATATTAAAATAAACCAAGCTTGTGACCTAAGGCATTACCTTAAGACCCATGTTCCCTCAGTGGATCCTCAAGGTATTTTGTATCAGTCAGCACAGGATGGAAAAAACACCACCTAACACTGAGATTTTGCCAATGAGAAATGGGTGATACCACGAAAGGACTCCTGTTGAAATTGGTTATGCCCACATCTATGGAACCCTAATTTCTCACAGGTCTAGCCTCATCTCTACCCCTACCACTACCATTTGGCATAGAGGAGAATAATTATTTTACTTTGGCAAAGTAGTGTAATACCCATTTACTTCCAAACTGCAATCTAGTGAAATTTTAAAATAACAGGATAAAGTAGATTATCAGTCAGGGTAATTTGAACATTGAAGCCCAATGTTTCTTAGAATTAGGAATACTCATTCCAGGTTATAGTGATGGAATCAAACTGGTTAGAAGCAAGACTGAAATGGGAAGGAAGATTAGTAACTCCAAATACTCCAAGTAGAATCAAAGTAACATTTACTAGACATGGAGATGAACGTAGTCACTCTTGGCTAGATCAAACACAGAATTTCAGGTTGGCTAGCATGCTGGTTTTCCTAATCTGATATTTATTTCTTTAGGGTACACTGAGCTCTTTGGATTTCTAACTTCAGATATAATATTACTGTTTTTTGTTGCACGTAAAAGTTATATAAGAGAGGGTAGAGATCAAAGCTAGATCACAGTGGATGACCGTACAATTTAGGAACCTCTTTTTTAATACTCTTCTTTAACAATTATTTCTCTTAAAAACACTGTCCTGCCAACTTGGCCTCATTGTATCACAACTTAAGGATGTGTTTTCCTAGGACCATGTAACATAAAACACATGGCTTCTGTTTACATAAAATATGCTTGGCTGACAGAGAGAACCATGAACTGAAGTCCCATGAAAAGGCCACACCTCTGTTACAGGGTCTACTAAACTGACTGATGGCTCAAAAGGTTAAGGCACTTGTCACCAAGCTCAATGATGATGTAATCTTCAGAAACTACATGGTGGAAGGAAAAAAGGCAAATCCTGCAACTCCTCTCTTCCACATGTGGCCTGTGGCCTACTCCCATAAATGTTAAATAATAATAAAAATAAAATCTTTTTTTTTTTTTTTTGGTTTTTCGAGACAGGGTTTCTCTGTGTAGCCTTGGCTGTCCTGGACTCGCTGTGTAGACCAGGCTGGCCTCGAACTCACAGCGATCCGCCTGCCTCTGCCTCCCGAATGCTGGGATTAAAGGTGTGCACCACCAACGCCCGGCTCTAAAAATAAAATCTTAAGTCTATAAACTGACTCACCAAAGCTTGATTTCATGAGTTGGAATGTTTTATGTATGGGCTATGTTTAGGCCCCTTCTCAGCCATTTACCATTTATCTCTGTATCAGACTGTTGACCAACAAAACCTTTGCAATGTATTCTTAGCAGAGCATTCATCAGCTTCCACCAGCAGGAAACTAGGAGTGCCCTAGAGGGAAATGAAAACCTGTAGCAGCTTTCCCCGTTGCTGTAATGTTCTCCCAAATGTTTGCTAAGTGTAATACTGACGTATAGCTCTGAAAGCTCATGAAAGTACTTCCACAGTGGAGCATGCCATTTGAGGCAATTGGAATTCATGTCCCAGCCCACAGTTGTTCATATCTGACTCAGAATAAAACATCTTTCTCTCTTCTTAGAACAACAGAGCTGTAGCTGTGGTCATTTGTTTGACCACTGATTGATCCTTGGAGAAAGAAAACTGGCAGCTTCTCCTATTCTCACCTCAAATGCCACCTCCACCTTTGGAAAAGCAAGGTCAAAAGCTTGCATGAAGACCAGGGCACTCATCAAACCACCCAGCATTTGCCAAGCTGGTTATACTGTCATATCCAAGATACACGGGACATTTTTTTTGTGCTTTCACTCCATTTCCATATGAAACAGGTGAAGTTCAAGTTAAATAAGTTGCCCCACAATCACAGGAATTCAGTGTTCTATTTACATGTAAATATGAAAAATGGTCCTTGACATGCCGGGATGTCAGAGGCCTACCTGGGAGCCACCCTGGAAGGAGAGCTTTGTTAGCAGTGTCTAATTCCTCACTAATCATACCCCAACTTTACAGCATGTGTTTGCATACCTGTGCAACTGTGCCAACTACCTTACTGTAGGCACCTTTATTTAACAGGGCTCCTTATATCTCTATCTCCTTTCCAACCCTTACCCACCCTAATCTTTTCCAAACCGCAGCATGAACCACCTCCTGAAGCTGAGGAGAAACAGTACTTTTTAAGACTAATAGTGTCCAGTCTACAGAGCTGAGATTTGAAGCCATAAGGCACCAGTGACGTCAGTTTGTGCTAAGAAGAGGTCCTGCTGTCAAATAAGAGTGTTCACTCTCCCTTGTCAGAAACTAACTATAGGTGAGTAAAAACCTCCCAACCTGTTTTTAGATCTGCAAACAATTCTGGTATCTACACAGTGCATATAAACTAGGTTTACTTTCTGGAAGAGTTTATAAATAACCAGGGAAAGATACTGGGGGAAGTACAGGCACTACTCCTTACTCAGCAAGGCTTTTAGCGTGCCAATGTGAGCACCAAACAAGTTTTCTCTTCAGCCAGTGTCCTCAGCTCCTATCAATGGCTCCCAAGTAGCATACTGAGTGCTAAAGTTACATTTCACTTACTTCAGTTTTCACAGTAATTTAGTAGTGTTTTTCCTATCTCCAACCTGACTTCTACTCCTGGATCAGTGTCAGAGTGCACAGGTGAGAAGGTGACACCCAGCCAATCAACCTGAGAGGCAAAGCCCCAGTCCCTCTTCAGCTTTCAGAACTACAATCTGAGCAATTGTATGCCCCATGTCATTTGTCAAGTATGAAACTAGAAACAATTAGACCCACTTCCACTAGGTGGCGGAACAGCTCTACTACTCAGGCACTTCATACAACTGGATTACTCCTTGCTTGGTTAACTTTATTTATTTGATAGCATAAAGAAAATCAGACACACACAAACCACACAGCACAACAGCTATCACTGTGCTTAAAACTCAAGAGCTAACGATCAAGATCCAACCTAGTTCCACAGACCCCTTTATAAGACTCCTGTAAAAGCCCAGGCATGGATAAGACTTTGGGGTGCTCTTATTAGATGGTAAAATAAAGGGGTCTTATCCATATCTTAGTAACACACAGAATATATGACAACCATATACAGAATAAACAGTTCTTGGTTAGGCAGGAGCTATAAATACTTTGCATTTCCCATTCTTCAAATTTATTCTTAAATAAATCAGCCCTTTTTGCATAGAAGTGTTAAACTCTCAACACAGCACTAGGAAAAACCAAAGAAAAAACCACCCCAACAAGAATCCTTGTAGCAATTATTCTACTTTAGCACACATACTGCCATTGTTTTTTATTTACTTATCTGGGACACAAAGCGTCACCATGTAGCCCAGGATGACCTGGAACTCATCATGTAGCCCAGGCTGGCCTCACACTTGCTTCAGTCATCCTGCATCAAAGCTGGGTATGGGTATGCACAAGCATGACCAGACAACACTATACTTTTATTTCCCAAAAACCCATACAATAGCATCTTTTGTTTTCCAAAAGTGGATAGTATTTTAATATTAAACAAAATACATAAGGTTATTTCAAAGCAACAATGGCCAGCTCTTAAGGGTAAATGTTTAATGGGTTTTCCTAAATGATGTTTGAATGCCTTATAAGTTCTACTTTTAAAATAGCCACCTTGGAGTGAATCTTTAGATAATGATTCTACAATATGAATAGTATTTCTAATTAATGTATTAAAATCCAGAACGAAGTATTTCTGAAAAGCAGTAAGCATCTTTCAAGCATTCTGACTTAAGTCTTTCAAATTCTAAATGAAACAAGAACTGCTAGCTAATTAGAATGAGCATTTACTTCTGCATTAGTCATTAATTTAAAAAGCTAAGCAGTCAAGTATTTTGACTTCAGTAAAAAACTACACCATTCTTGAATAAGAAGAAGAAGAAGAAGAAGAAGGAGAAGGAGAAGGAGAAGGAGAAGGAGAAGGAGAAGGAGAAGGAGAAGAAGAAGAAGAAGAAGAAGAAGAAGAAGAAGAAGAAGAAGAAGAAGAAGAAGAAGAAGAAGAAGAAGAAGAAGAAGAAGAAGAAGAAGAAGCAGCAGCAGCAGCAGCATCGATTGGGATGTAAAGTGAATATATAAATTACACATAAATTTTTTTTAAAAAAGAGAGCCAACAGTTTCAGGAAGTTTCCAGGGTACATATAATCCAAATGTGACTGGAAAAATGTTCTTAGTAGTAACTCATTAGTGAGCACTAGTAATAGCTGAGGGTGCAGGCGCTCTGAGAACTGCACATGCACATGCTTACCAAGATGGCCGTGCAACAGACCCTCAGAAGGAATTCAAAGTTCTTCCCAACGTGTCAATCTCCCACAGAATATGCAAGACACTGCACTCTGTTAGTTACATCACAACATTGTTTATTATGTGAATTTTTTTTACAATACAAACAAAAAATACAGGTATGCAATATATGGGTACAGCTAAATGCAGATGGTGACTTTTTTCTCTTCAAGGGGCCATGATTCCCATTTCTAGTAAAACAAAAGACTGAGTATAGGTAGAAACAGGTTGGTTGTTAGCTTCACAATTTGCCTAGAAATGATCTACAAATGTATTTCTCCTCCTGCTACTTACCATAGAGTGTAAAAAGGGAGTTAAAGGAGTTTCCTTGTTGCTTCCTACCATATGAAAGGTGCTATATTCTATTTTAGCAGGGCCAGTATGTGGAAAATATCTAAATTAAATGTTATTACAAAAATGAAGCAGTAATGAGATACTGGCTAAAGGGGCACTAAATGAGAATAATATATATATATATTTATATTTAAAGAATCCAAAACAAACAACAAAAAAAGGCTGTTATAAAAAGCTCTAGGTGCACTGTAAGCATATAGGTTTTTCCATGTGTACTTTTAAACAATGGAAGTGTCAAAAAATAGGGTCCACTGTGTTAGACTAAATACATTATTGTATAGGCTGCATCGAATGGAACCTCTGTATTATAATTATCATAGAGAAGCATAGTTTGCATCATATTATGGCAATTTATCCTCAATGAAAACCTTCCAGAGTCCTTTTATTTTAGAATATTCTGTAAACAATCAAACCACCAGAACATGATTGTACAACAGTAAAATGTTTTCTTGCATTAAACTGAAGACATCTTTTTAATTTAAAAAAAAAAGGAAGAAAAAATGTAGAACGGTACTCAGAGCTGTTAATTTCTAAGTACGCAATATCCTAGACAATTCAAGGCATCTTAATCTCCTTCGAGAACAACAAAAAAATAATTTTTGTCATGCTGTTAAATCCATCATTATGGATAAAATTGGTGCAAATTGGTCAACGGATCCAACAAACACTGATGTCCAAGCTGGCATATTGGCAACTAATACATAACTGGTGGTCAGTAAAGTTTAAAAGATCTTGCCTTTCTTCTTGTTCTTTTCCAAGGTTCTACATAATTAAAAGAAAATAATGAAGATGAGTGACAGTGTAAATGCCAAAAACAACAAATGGCAGCAACAGCTGACCCAAATACACCTATACTATAGTTTCAAACAATGCATTTTCACTAGAAAGAAAAAAAAATCTAAATTAAACATTGAACCAATATTTATCTATGAAAATATATTCTTAGGCAATCAAGTGTCTGACAAAATTCCAAAACAAACTGTAAAGGATACAGTGAAGATCCATTTTACTCACTTTAACTTATAAGAAGTTTTTTCTCTAAAATTAAATTGTGGAAAAAAATTGTAAGATCTCTCTGGTGCCCTTTCTCCTGCCAGCTGCACTGTTAGATATATTTGCTTTACTAATGAAGTTTCTTCTTCTTTGGGCAGAAGCCTCATAGGAAGGAGGTGTTGCAGAATCGATAAAGTGCCCTGCTGGTAGAACATACTAGAGACTCCTCAAAGGATTATCATGTTTCCATTTTAAATGACAATAATTATCAAAAGAAGAAAATCAATGTACAAACACTATTGAGTTTCATGTAAATTAAGAGGAGGAAATGATTAGCTGTATTACATATTAGATATTTCTTATTTACCTTAGGGGACTTATCCTAAGGATATAACTAAAGCACCTCCTAAGGGCTGGCAGTGCAGCTCCTGCCAAATATGTGCAAGGTCTCAGGCTCAATCCCAGCACCTCCAAACCATCATTATATCCAGCACTGTGGTGAGGAGGTGAGAAATCAATTCTGACAAGTTAACCATAGAGATTGTTACGATGTTGCTAAATCATAATTTTAAAAATTAAACAAGGAAACATCTGGACTGAAGAAAACACCATTACAGTACACAAAACGAACCTATTCATATAAAAACACTTAACCATAAAAACAGCTGTGCTTGGTGACTGTGATAGTCTTAATGAAAATCTCCCCCACCCCCTGTAGGCTCACATTCTTATTTGAATAAGTGGCACCAGTTGGTGTAAGTATCTGGAAAAGATTAGGTGATGTGGCCTTGTTAAAAAGAGGCCACTGGGAGCACGTCATTCCCAGTCAGCCGTCTCGGGTTCTTGCTTGTAGATCATGATGTAAGCTCTCAGCTGCTGCTCTACTGCCAAGCCTCTGCTCCCACCATGCTCCTGCCACGGTGGTCATGGACACTAAACCCCTCAAAACTGTAAGCCTTAAATAAACTTTTCTTAGTTGGTCATGGTATTTTATTACATTAATAGAAAACTAAGATAGAGATATATAGTAGACTATGGATCTTTAATTTTTTAAAAGGCAAATAGATAAGTTCTTTAAAATATCAATACATCTATTTCTTGGGTATCCTAATATTAGTTACCTTGACGAGTTCTGTTGCTCTAAAATGCGTTGTTGAGCTTCCCAGTTTGCCTTCTCTTCTTCAAACTGACGACGTTTTTCCTCTAATTCTTTGTGCTGTGCTTCTAAATTCTTTTTCATTTGCTCATGGCGCCGCTGGAGCTAAATCAGAATCATAGATGAAATGAAATAACTGCTTAGTCCCAAGAATGTGTGCCTGTGTCATAATGCCAGAGTGCCATTGGAAAGCACTGCTTGAGATTCCTTCCACTGCAGAACCTGCAGCCCTAAAAGTCAGTGACTTCCAAGAATTACCTTAGAAAACATAAAATAACCATTTTTATCAATGCAAGCCAACCTATATTTGTGTATATTTTATAATAGAACACTGCTCCCAAGTATGATGAAGGCTGAACAGAAAAAGCATTATTCCTTCTACTTTACAACAGCTGTGGACTACAGACCAGACTGTGACAATATAAAGGACTTAATCCCCAATCTCCTAATTCCAGGTTCAAAAGTCTAAGCCAGTGGCTAGAAAGTAGTGAAGGACCTCTGTCCAAATGAATCCTGGGAATGAATAATGTCCCCTACTTCTGTAAAGGAGTGGGTCTCCAGCATTGTTCTTCACACACATTTTACAGGGGGAGCTTGCTAAAAACACAGTCTTTAATCTAGATCCAGTGAATTACAACCTTCCGGTGTGACATGTAGAGAGATATGGACGTCCAACAGGTAGGTGCTAGTAATTCTAATGCTGGTGGTCCTTCCAAGGCTAAGAACTAATGCTATAAAAAAAAATTGCTTGCTGACAGGTAGTTTACTACAGAATCAAAAAGCTTACATCTAATGGATCCTCAGAAAAATAACTTCACTGCAGCACTAGTTAATCTGTTTCTGAAGAAGACAATCAACAATTAAAAACAAAAACACAAAAAACACCCCACCAGATTAAGTCACACTATACTAATTGCTCAATGGCTCGGTTGAGATTAATTCAGTTGCTCAAGAATTATATGCATTAAAGATTTATTGGTAAATTAATACCTGGAGCTTGAATTCTAATATGATTTTACACACAATTTATTCTATTTTGTACACCCACAAAAAACAACAACAAAAAAAAAAACAAAAAACAAAAACCCCAAAATTTATTTATTCCTATTGCAAAGATGTCATCTCATTTCTACAAAAGGAAATCGCATGAATTCCAAGGTTAGTCAAATCTGAGATGAAAACCTTCTTCATGACAGAATTTACTAAGAAAAATGGAACGCAAAAGAATGCCAATTTTGTACCAAAGAGTTGGTATGAACAAAAATACAAAGCAATCACATACACACAATTCAGACCAGTAATTTCCTCTGGAAAAGAAAGATGGCATGTAAAGAAGGCATGCAGAGATGAAGTGAATTCAAAGTAGGCTCACAGGTGTTTATTCTTTACAAGTAAGTAATACTTATAATTTACAAATAAATAATTTCCTAAGTAAATGCATATGTCACAATCAGTCATTTCCAAGAACTCTTTAGGTCAGATGAATAAGGAAGTTGAAAAATTTCAAGTATTAAAAAAGCAACAGGCCTAATAGCAACAGTGGCTGTCTACCAAGCCTGATCAACTGAGTTGTAATCCCCAGGACCCACATGGTAGGAAGAGAGAACCAGCTCCCACAAATTGTCTTCTAACTTCCATACCTATTGCCATGACATGTTTTTACCCCAGACAAATAGTAACGAAATCATATAAAAGGATATAAACTATGTGTAAAATATACCCGAGTTATCTAGGACAACAACAATAACCAAACCACACACACATACTGTCTTTATGCTGGCTTATGCATCTACAGTACTTACTAATGTATTGTACCCTTCCTGTCATCTGTGTAAGTTCAGACAGGCAGCAATACCTATCTTCTAGGGCTGTAACGTACTAAATTATGTAACACGTCAGAAATTTTGTATGGCTTATGACATGCTATGCTGCTAAGAATTAGCAGCTACATACCAAGTATTTCCAGCAGAATGGATTCAAGAATAAATTATATTTACATAATTCATTTATATATATTAAAATATATTTACATATGCAAGTATAAAGTTTTAGGAACTTTATCTCAGGGATGTTTGTAAGCATACTGGAGTGAGAGGAATGGAGACATTTAATAGACAAGCAGACATTCGTGGAAAGGGAACTTGGCCCAATTTCTTCAAGTCCCTCAAAAGGACACTGTTATTGGCAGGTGGCATAAATGTTAGTTTGCTTAGGAAATGGCTTATAGTTTTTGTTGTTCACTATAACTAGTAGTTTATGAAAGGTGTTTTGACTATTTTGTACTTCTGTCTATTCATTTAGTAAACTGCTTAGAAGCCCTTACATGCTGAAATATACTTTTCCAAGAAAAATGGTTACTTTTATTCCTCTATTTTATATTACTATACTAAATTATTTCTCAAGATGCATAAAGATAATTTAAATTTTAATGAACATATTATTTAAAAGGAACACTGACTGGCTGTTAATTAAGCTGATTACCTCTGCTTCAGAGTCCTTTAGTTTTTGAACTTTTTCTTTGACCTTCATCTCAAACACCTGCTCCATCTCCATCTCCATCTTCTTCATCTTGGCTACATGCTCCCTTCTTTCTTCTTCCATCTGTGCCAAAGGGCTCCTGACACCAACATTTAAGAATAACCATTAAGGACTGTAAACCAAAACTCCTATACTGAACTCTGAAGGAGCTAATGAAAATAATGAGATGATATAGATGCCATTTATCATTTAGATACATAAAAATATTTACACCATTTTAGACACAAATTCCAAGTCTTATATAATACATATAGGAAAAGAATCCTTTAGAAACTGTAAAATGTATAAATATGCTCATAGCCACAGAATTTAACATCCTCTCCATTAGTATTTTATCTAAATCTCAATCTCTACAAATGAATACTATGAAGCAAAGGCTAACAATAAAGCTTCTCTAAATCTTGTGTACCTCAGTTCTAAAGATGATGCTTCTGGCTGGTTTTTAATGTGACTTGACGCAAACTATAGCCAGCTGAGAGGAAGGAACCTTTACTGAGAAAATGCCTCCATATGATCAGGCTGTAGGCAAGCCTGTGGGTTATTCTGGTGATTGATGGGGAAGCCCAGCCCACTGTGGGCAGTGCTGCCCTGGAGTGGTGGTTCCGGGTTCTATAAGACAGCAAGTTGAGCAAACCATAAGGAGCAAGCCAGTAAACAGCACTCCTCCCTGGCCTCTGTATCAACTCTTGCCTCAAGGTTCCTGTCGTATGTGAGTGCCTGCCCTGATGTCCTCCAATGATGAACTGTAATATGGAAGTATAAGGAAAATTATCCCTTTCCTCCCCAAGTTGCTTTTGGTCATGGTGTTTCATCGCAGCAATAGAAACCCAAAACTAAGACAATGCTATATTTGAAATAAACTGTAGAAGGAAAACCAAAAAGGAATATTCTCAAAATGCACTCATAGAAAAATGTGATTTATTTTCTTTAAAGAAAATTTTTCAATAAGAAGAAAAACAACTTAGCTAATAAAGTCAGTATATAAGGAACATGTTTAGTTTTACTAAAATTTCAAGTATTCTCCTCTAAGACAACTACTGATGTCACAACTACATTTATTATAATTTATTTATATAACTCAACAGAAATAATGACAATAACTACCATCCAACACCTAAAAGACCACTTACGCTATGCAAACTACTTCTAGGTTCTTTATAGCTTTAATGCTGATGAAAACACATTCAAATATTTTAGTGTGCTAAGTTTAAACATGTTCAGTGAGTTAAACATGAAACATTTCTGAAATGCTAGACTAGACATTGAAAAATTAAATTTAAAAATTCATTCTATGGACACCAATGTTCACAGATTCAAATATCCATTCTACATAACTGTGTTTAAGTTTTTCATGTTGGTAAACTATTGCTCTTGCTCTTGATGGCCCTGCAGAGGTGGAAGCTAAGCCTCTATTATTAAAGACAATTTAAGGTACAGAGGCCAGAGGCTCCTGATCTAAAACTGACTACCTCCACCCTGAGAACAAGCTCTCATAGTACCTCATAGCACCAGGTGCCATGCAAACTTCCAAAGGAGGGAAGCAATCCATAGTCCTACCCAGCTATGATGCCTACAGATCATAAAACAGTCAGTAGAACTTAATAATCCTAAGAGTGCATTAGTGGCATGCATGCCTTGGTGGAAATCAACAGCTCTCTTACTGAACTTAAGAGCTATTCAGCAAGAAGAAAACCACGCATGATACTGGAAACCTTCCCAACAATCGAGAGCTAGTGAAGTCATGTATCTTGGAGGAGAAACTACAACAACTACTTTACTGAAACAGAATTAATTTCTAATTATATTCTAAGCATTTGTCCTTATACCCACAGGTAGGTGTGTGTAGTCCTCACCTCTCATCAAGGAAACTTCTCTTTGCAACAAAGAGAGACCATTACAGAAAACTACAACCAGTCTAAATGAAGAATTGTGGAGCCCAATTCCAATGAATCTATCTATAAAGCACTCTTGCACCTAGGGAATCAGGGAACACTGTGTAAGGGAGTAGGAGTGGATTGTAAGAAGCAGAAGATTTGCTGTGAGACTGTCTCCTATGATATCAGAAACTATACACAGTCTCAGCAACATGACTGCTTAAACATTTGCTGAGCAAGAGCAACAGGTATGCCAAAGTGATGAGGGAAGCCCATGAGGCCTCTACCCTACACAAAAGAATTACAGTCAACTAAGGAATGCTGAGAGTGAAAGAAATAGTCTTCTCTCACCAATTGGTTAACCAATACCAAATACTCAGCCCTGAAAATATACACAGAAGTAACATGATACAGACAGATCAGGTTATATTTAGGAATATGTGTATATACATACATGCATGTAACTACAATAAAACATGAGACCATAAACTTGATAGAGACCAAGTAGAGGTATATGGGAAGTCTAGAGGGATGGAAGGGAAGGAAGAAATGGTGCAATTATAATTTCAAAACTGAAAGAAAAAATAGGGATGAGTTAAAACATCAAGTCTTTATGTATAGGTATTATTAAACAATAATTCCCAAGATGAAAAAAATTCATTTTGAAAAGCATTTACAGTAAAGTTTGTATAGACATGAAGTATAAAGGTCCCAAGTATCAGGATCCTACTATATATAACCATAGGATGAAAAGAAAATGGGCTCTGTACTTTTTAGGGTATCTGAAAATTACTGAGTATATTAGGAGTACACAAGTAGTAGCCGACTTCCCTGACTTTGTGATAGCAAGCATTTATTCTGACTATAAAGGCAGGCTTTGACTATTCAGATGCACATTATAAATGGCTGGATTTTATATCAGTAAAAGATAATTTTTTATGGTTTAAAAAAAAAAGAATTGGGTCTGGAGAGATGATTCAGTGGTTAAGAGCACTTGCTGCTCTTCCACAGGTCCCGAGTTCAATTCCCACCAACCACATGGTGACTAACAACACCTGTAATACAATCTTGTGCCTCTTCTGGTGTGCATGAAAACAGTGTACTCATACATAAAATAAATAAATCTTTTTTTTTTCCAGAACTGAGGACTGAACCCAGGGCCTTGCTAAGCCAAATCCCCATTGCCAAATAAATAAATCTTAAAAAAAAAAAAAAAAATTAACTCATGGCTTCAAGGCACAAAATAGGCTTTGAATTTCACCCATAATTTAAAAAATTAGTCCCTTTAACTCAGATGTGACTCACTCTTGGGGTGACTTCTTTCATTAATGCCAAGTATTTCTGACCATCACAGCACACTGTTCCCTTATAAAGAAGTCAAAGCAGTGGATAGGAAGGATGGGGGGGGGAGGGGAGAGGGAGGAAAAACAACAAACACAAGGAACAAGGATGTGATGATGCTCGGCTGTGATTTGGATGACTTTTTTTGTAATTAGTATAAATGAGAACAAAATGTTCAACTCAAGAATATTCCTTCACACATAGAAAGACTCCTTGTTTCTATATATTATGTTTTAGCAATTAATCAGAAGTTCTGAAGTAAAAGTAAGCCACACATGAGTGAAGATTCTGCATTAATAAGCAGAAAGCATCTTACAGTTGGAATGACCAAAATAAGAAAAACCAAGGACAGCAGATTCTGGTGTGAACATGGGGAAGGGGTCATTGCTGGTAGGAGTGCAAACTGACACAGCCACTATGGAAATTAATGTGGAGGTTCCTCAAAAAGGTGAAAATATATCTTATTGCTAAATCCTGCTGTACCACTCTTGGACACATGCCTAAAGGACCCAGATCTTACAATAGCTAGGAAATAGAAACAGCCTAGATGACCACTATCCTGATGACTGGATAATCAAATCGCGGTGTGCTTACACTATAGAATAGTATTCAGCTTTTAAGAACAATGAAATGGATCTGGAAACAATCATCCTCAGTGAGGTAACTCACCAAGGACCAGAAAAACAAATATAGCATGTTTTCTCTCATGTGGATGTTAGCTTCAAACTTTAGATGTGCTTTCATGTAAAATATCCACAGAAGTTAATGGGAAAGAGGAGATCTTCCAAGGGAAGTGAAATAAAAGTGTTATAAAGGGAAAAAGGGGGGGAAATCCCAACTGGAAAGAGTAAACAGGGGTACGGTAGGGAGGGTAAGAGGACGTATGGGGAAATATAGCTAACACTAAAGTTATGCAGAAACCTACTACTGTAGATGCTTTCTAAAATACATACACATAAAGGACTTTAAACGAAGTTACCCTATAATTAAGGGCAATATTCCAGCTAGACATCATCTGCTACTAGGAATGGATTACCTCCTTTTGAGTTGTTGACAAATGGAGCCCACAAATTACAGTATATTATCAACGTTGTTATTTACCCTCCGGATTTGACGGTGAGACCCTACTGCTGAACCCATCATACATTTGAGTCAAAGATCATGAAAGAAAATCTAGCTGATACTCAACTGCAAGTTTATTCCCCACTAGGATGATATGCACGATACCAGAAGAAAAGTCATCAATCAAAGCCAACTATGAACCCTCTGAGCTCCAATGATTAAAACCTCCACCACACACCAAAATGCACCCCAGGGGGCTTTACCAGCTGAGCTGTCCTGTCAGCCCATGAAATTGCTTATAACTTTCTCTTCAAAACTATATATTTTTCTGTTTGGTTTGTGCTGTATGAATTATAAAGGTGATTGGCAAATGACAAGAAAACATGCAGTTCTTTATTTAACAAGATAAGAGAGAAATAATCATTAGAACAATTAATAGTAAACCATAAAACTACCAAGGCAGAATCACATAGCATGATTTTCTGCTATTATAAATAGAGAATATCACCCAGATATTGTGAAGAGCAGCAAGAACTGCAGGAAGGGAAAGGAGACATGGACTGTGTCATAGCACGTCCCTAGAGGGAGCATATACGTACTTGGTCAGCTGCCCTTTGCTCTTGTTGTTGTCCACTCCGTTGTAAGTCACCGCTGCTAGCTTCCTGCTTCTGTAGTTCTCATAGTGCACATTGTTGGTGACGTCTTTCAAGTCCTGCATGTGTGTTCTATCATAAACAGCAAGGGTTTGCTCATGTTAATGGCATGGACACAAGAATTTCACCAAGATAAACGTTCAGGCTTAAAATATTAAGAAAGGTGACATTCATTCATCTTAAGATGCCTTTATTTACAGACAAAGCAGATCAAACAAACAGATTTGATTCCGTATGAGCTTTCAAGAGCCATGAATCACTGAAATAAATTACTAAACGATAAACAATCTACCAAAGAAATAGTTATTTCTAATAGTTTTTTAATTAAGAAGGAAAAGTAGATTATTGAAGCTAGTAATCTAGCAAAAATTGTTTTCCGTGATGCAATTATTACCAAGGCAATACTGCATTTCACCAGGTGAGTTTACATATGGACCCTCATAATAACAAATCAAGTTGTTTACCAACTACAGAATTTAAAGTTACTTCCTGTTTATCAAAGCTATTCTGTGACTATGCTGTTTTGGGTAACTTTTCTACTGCATATAAAAATCAAGGCACAGGTAATAGAGTATAGAATTTACAGGATATGATGACATGATTCTTTAATGATTAGAGATGGTAAAGATCGAATAATAATTCCCCCCCCCCTTCTCATTCTTCTTTGAATTTCCTGTATCTACCATCTTTAGCATTTTACCACAACCTCCTTTAGGAGACAAACATGGAGATGTAGTGTTTTGTCCTTACATCCAAATCTCATTTATTATGAAGTACCTTACCCCACACCATGAACTTAATTATCTGCTTCATCTTCTACTATCTGACATTCCCACACAGTTCTCAAAATGTACTTGTCTTGTGCTGGGCGTGGTGGCGCACGCCTTTAATCCCAGCACTCAGGAGGCAGAGGCAGGCAGATCACTGTGAGTTCAAGGCCAGCCTGGTCTACAAAGGGAGTCCAGGACAGCCAAGACTACACAGAGAAACCCTGTCTTGGAAAAAAAAAATTTTTTTTTTACTTGTCTTGGTACTCAGTTTGGTTTTCCAGTCTCCTCTCCTTTTAAATTCTAACAATACACTCACATTTTCTGTTTTAACCACAACAGAGACACCTAAGTTCCTACTACTTCTACTTTAGTCAAATCAGCAGTTCCCAATTCTTAGAGTACCTGAGGGGAGAAATGGAACAGCTCATGCTAATTTCTTACATCTTTTGGAACTGGCACCAGTCATAAGGATATCAAATTACATCTTTAACTATATTGTGAACCCTTCCTTAACATAAAGATAGATTTCTTTTGTATTCTTGCTACAGATAAATACTAGATAGTAGGAATTTTTAAAAATGTAACAACAGAAGATAAGATAAACAGTATATAAGAATATATCACTGTGTGAGTTTCTTCACATGGAGAACAAGGATAGTTTTATGATCCTATCATGAAACACTATTTTTAGCAGGCTATGGTGGTACACAGCTGTAATCCCAGCATTTGGGAAGTTGAGGGAGAAGGATTTGTTATACAAGGCCATCACTAGCTATACACAAAGTTCAAGGCTAGGCTGAGCTGCATGAGACATTACCTAAAACTTCACCAAAATTAAAAACAAAAGAAAAACAAAACCACAGTGTTTTCTATAATTTAAATCTCATTTAATCACTGTATCATTAGGAAACAAAATAAATTTATAAATAAAATTAAGATTTGTTGATCTTCGATTAGTGTCATTTAGCGTGGTGATTATTGATTTCATAAAATTCTGTGTGTGACTATCTTAATTCGGACACTTAGACGATAGGTATAAAACAGCATTTACTTCTGTTTTTGTTTCATATTTGCAATTCACTTCTCCAACTATCTAATCAGCAAGTTTTCTCTAGTTATTGGAATTTTTTTTTAAAGGTTGCAATTGTGGATATCACTGCTCTCTCTTCACTTCTTATGTTCTTTCTCTGTATGATTTCTGTGCCATCTATCTCTACATTCTCAAAACCGTGTTTCACCTGTCTTTTTCAACTTTCCTTGGTTTGCCTACAACAGCCAATTCTTACTTAGCAAAATGATGCTTTTTTAAATTTATCTCTCTTAGAAACAAGTATGATTCCTAACTTTAGCCTGAAATAGTTCAATTACTTGAGAAAGAGTTACAGAAACAGTCAACAGTACTAAAATTATATTTTTATGTGTATGAGTGTTTTGTCTACATGTTATGTCTGTGCACAACTTGTGCACTTGTTGCTATGGCCACCAAAGAGTGTACTGGATTCCTGGAGTTATGAACTACTATGTGTTGCTAGGAATTGAACTCAGGTCCTTTAGAAAAACAGCCAGTGATCTTAACCACTGAGTCATTTCTCCAGCCTAATAGTATAATTTATATTTTCATATATGTTTGAAACATCTTGCTGATGTGCTTACTAAATCCTCCTGCAAGCATGACCATTTTTTTCTGGAATACTTAAACTAGGGAGTCATCCTTACAGTTCTGAGGTTATGCACATTCAAAGTAGCTTCTGGGCCCCTTCTACAGTGTCTTAGATATGTAGGTAGTTACAGATTATATATTTTAAAATATACAAGAAAAGGCTTACGGTGTCAAACACCACAGATTTAAAATCCAGATGAAACACAATGATCTAACTAAACAGTCCTCACATAAACGCTGCCATGAGTCATTGTATTTATCTGTTTGTTTTGTTTGAGGCAGGATCTCTAGCCTTGGATGGTTTGAAACTCTGTATGTAGACTAGGCTGTCCTCCAACTCACAGATGTCCACCTGCCTCTGTCTAGCCAGCACTGAGATTAAAGATGTGTACCACCATGCCCTACTGAGGTATTGCATTCTTTTAAGTTGCTCCATAAGAATCAAAGTAAAAGAGAAGAGCTGGTAATAGAACCTAAAGTATATATTCTCAAACTTGTGAACGCTCCCCTTCACATACACTTGATATGCTCTTACAATGTGAAACTTAGTAACCCCACTTATTATCTCTACTCTATCATTTACTTCCTGCCAGAAACACTTGGTCATATGTTCCCTTTAAAACAGCACTGTGCTTAATTTGATGTCAAATTTTCATTCACTGTATAGCTTCTGAGAGCGTACTTTGAGTTATGGCAATGACCTTGATATTTCATGATTTCCAATTATCATTCAAATGTGTATCACATCTTTTATAGAGCAAATGAGATTCCAGTGCACTGAGAAAGTGAAAAGTAGGGTGAAAATAAATATATTAACTTAAGATGTACATCCCAAACAAAGGCTTGAAGAGGGTACACAGCAAGGGCTTGAGAAAAACAAGAGAGAAGAAGAGGAAAAATGTGAACAGAAGGAAAAGAAAGGAACAAAATCTAGATCAACATGGGAACACTCCAGTTCATTCCTATGGCCTCTCTGTTGCTATTTTCTCTAGTTCCACTACAATTTTTCATTTTCTTCTCTGGTGCTACTATTCTACTTCAAGTCCTTAGGGTTCTTTAATCAAAATATTCTTGATGTCCTACTCTCACAACTTTTCTTCTTTTTTAGTATCCAGAAATGTAGCTTAAGAAGCTAGTAAAAGTGGTTTTACTTATAATGTCCAGTACACTAAAATGTTCCATTATCACCAACTAATTTGCCTTTTCTATTCTACTTCTGGAATCTATTCCAGAAATTAAACCTCTACACAAAGTATAATGATGAAAGTATAAGATTGATTTTCTTTTGTATTCTTCCTTAAAACCTGTCCTCTTTTTTTTTTTTTTGCTAATGACTAAAATTTGGACAGTCTAAATTATTGTCATGCATTATTTAATCTTTAATAGGAGAGTGAAGACATCAATGTAAAGTAGCTGCACTTATAGAAGCACAAAGCAAGTCATGCAAACTTTAACTTTCTTTAGGGTGCTAAACACCTTTTGCTACTTTCATTGCTACTCATACTTACCTTATCAACATATTTCTGAGAATTGTAAAGTCACAATGTTCACCATTTTCAACTGTAGAAAAAGAAGTAAAAGAAAATAGACCACAGATGTTAATTTTAATAAAGCTTATCTTTTCACAGGAATAGGGAAATAAAACCAAAGAGAGAATATGTAAAGTGCTTAGATCTGATTTTTATTAAGTTTTAATACTAACACAGAACTTTGAGAAACAATAGGCAAATGTACCCTAATACTACTATTGTAGCACTTAAAAATCATTATTTTTCTATTCTTTCATTTTTCTTTGTGTATATGTGGCTGTGGGTGCGTGTGCATGCATCTCTGAAGGAAAGGTTGACATCCACTGTTCCCTCTATCACTTGCAGTTTTATTCAAGAAAGGCCTGTCAATAATCCTGCAGCTCATTATTTCAGCTCACTAGCTTCCTGGAGATCTCTGTGTCCAGCACCAGACCATTACGATTACAGGTGGAATGCCATGCCTAGGTTTTTCATCCCAGCTCCAGTCCTCCTGCTTTCACAGCCAGCATTTCTATCCACTGAGCCATCTCCTTAGCCCTTCTTCGTGTAGCTTAATCCTTAGTGATAGACATGTAACAAATGCGCTCTTGGGAAATAAACACTGACAATTTGAAAGGACCATTGACTCTCTCCTTATTAGTATAGAATATATTTATTATATGTTACATTAAAAAAACTTAATGTTTTGGTTGAAGGAGAATGTAGAAAAATCTTGAGATAACCAAAATGAAAAGGCTAGTCAAAAGCTTTAATATTCTTTATTTAAAAAAAAAAATCATCAACAAGAACACTAAATGGGGATAGCAAGAAATGGGGAAAAATAATTACATAAATAAAGCAACTGTTTCAGAGCATACTTCTAAGGGACATCAAAGTTCTAAAGCACTAAGTCAGTAATTGCAGGTTGCCCTGGAACAAAGTTGAGGTCCTTCGGCAAAATCATAAATAAAGACTGTAACTTGGCATAATTTTCTAACAATTACACAATTATTTAAGACAACACATAGTTCAAACAATGACTCCAACTTAGTACAATTAGAAGATTGAATATTGAGTAAACTAATAAATACAAACTTATGAAAATATTTCTATTACTAATATGATTTTTAAGGTATCACTTCATCACTAAGAGTTTACTGGCATTGAAAGCCAACAGACTAGTAAAGTGAGCTTTTCCTTGAGGAAAGAAAGGGCACTGGTCATGATTATGGCTGGCTCTCTCCAACTGCTCCATTTCCAAAGATTTATTAGATCCTAGGAAATAACCTTAGAGCACCGGAAAAAACACTTGACTACAAAGCATGCTTTCAAACAAGACAGGGAAACTGGCTTGATAGTGGTGCAAGCACAGGTGAGTGGGGCAATGAAAACTGAAGGTGAAGTATTAAAACTTTAAGATTTAACATATACTTCCCTGACTTTGGTAATACATCTAAGAAACAGAATTATACTTGAGGAAAACAAAGACAAGGAAAATGTAATTAAAACTATCCTTGAAAACCTAGACTATATCACACATTGTGTATTTTATATTACTTTAAGTAATTTTTAGCACCTTTATGCAACCTTAAAATAAGTTATCCACTGAAAAGAGCCTTACCTAAAAAAAAAGAAAGAAAGAAAGAAAAGAGCCTTACCTTCAGCCACACCCCAAGGATACTGCCTTCCTCTGACTCTTTTGCCATTAACTTCAATGATAGTATTGCTACCTACCACAGCAAGAGGTAAACGGTCCTATAAAATAAAGTGTTGCTGTAAACACATCTCTACAGTACTCATGATTCAATAACAAATAATTTGTAATATTCAATATATTAACAAAAACTACTTGGATAGTTCCTATACTCACTCTTATCAGCCAAGCAATAATTATTCAGGAAACTGGCATTCAAATAGTATTTCCAAAGTAAGTGAGGAATAAAATTGTTTTGTTAAAAGTTTTATAAGAATATAGTATATATCAGCCAAATTATTTGCTAAAAATTACTCTAAAAACCATCCTATATGAGAAGGCATAGAATTTAAAAATACATTGATATTTAGAAAACAAATACAAAAAGAGTTAAGGCCAGGAATCTGATTATTAACCTTATGAGGCGCAAAAAAATTCTATTTTCTTAACTGTTCAGACCTCACACCTACTTGTTAAATCTGTATCTACTCACTCTGATGCAGAGTACAAGTTTCCACTATTTTTGTAGCTCCAAGAAACACAGAAGCTATATTGTAAAACTTCTAAAATCTTCATTGGTCAGAAATATTCTTTTTTTTCCCCCAGGCATAAATATTCTACCAATTGTACAGTAATTAGATTATGCATGTACATAAGACCAGCATTTACTAAACCACTTTAGCTACAGGTACTCAAAAACAATTATTAATTGGCTGAGTGGTGGTGGCACATGCTTTAATCCCAGCACTTGGGGGCAGAGGCAGGTGGATCTCTGTGAGTTTGAGGCCAGCCTGGTCCACAAAGCAAGTTCCAGAACAGCCAAGGCTACACAGAGAAACCCTGTTTCAAAAAAACAAAACAAAACAAAACAAAAAAATCAAAAACCACTATTAATTAAAACATAAAATTAAAAGCCAGGTGTGGTGTTGCACACTTTTAATCCCATGATTTGGGAGGCAGAGGCAGATGGATTGCTGACTTTTGATGTCATCCTGCTCTACAAATTGAGTTCCAGAACAGCCAGACTACAGAGAAAAACCCTATCTTGGAAATAAAAACAACAATAAAACAAATCAAACAAACAAAACATCACAAAATTAAAATGATGTGGAGTTTTTGTTGACTTTTATTAAAAGACTAAATGAAGTTTTATTAGGCTTTTAAAAGATCAAAACACAAAAATTAATTCCTTCCCGCTCATATTTGTCTCTTAAGGAGAAAAATAATTATATAAATATGAAAGCTATTTAGGATGGTATTCACCTACCCACTCGTGCAATGACCTGTTCTAGGAATTGTTAATCAAAGGTAACTATAAAGTTAATAAACATTAAGGAATAGCCATATTTGTTTTTGTATGCCAACTATTTTAGAAGTGACACTTTTGATCTTTCATACTGGAGTACAACTGGAAGGCTCAAACACGTTACTGTGCAGACAAATGAGCCTACCTTTATCTTCTTAACCAGCTTATTTTCTTCTTCATCATCTGTTTCTGGAAATTCATATATCTTAATTTTATGTTCTTGGATTTCTTTCATTATCTAAAACAGAATGGAGAAAACGGCACCACACATAATTATGACATTAACAGTATTACAAATATTTCTTGGATTTTTGAGACCTTAGTTTCTGGTGCTTTCTTGTTCTTAAATATCAAAACCCATTACTAGTGAGCAGGGAGAGAAAGTAAAGGTGTTTGCAATATAAGTCTAGAAGATTTATAAAGGTAGAAGGAGAAAAGCAGAAATAGAGAACCAATTCCACGAAATTACCCTCCAACTTCTACAAGAATGACAGGGCATGCGCACCTTTCTCCTTGCCTTCACCTTATTCACACACACATAGCAAAACAAAATGCAAAATAATTTCTAATTCAATTATTTCAGAAGTGTCAATCATATGGTTATCATCACAAAAAGAATTCTAATGACACAATATTCTAGAATCGTATTTATTTAGCTGGCCTCTATTATAAAAGTGTTTGATCATTTATTTAAAGAGAATGAAGTTATTTCTCTTCATATAACTTACTATAAAAGCTGAAGTAAGAGAGCTTAAAGCCACCGAAAATTGTAGCAAGGACAAGTAACACACACAACAGTTCCAGGAGACAGGTTTTGAAAAGGTCTTTACAAGACCCAAAGGCTAGACAAGCAAGTAAGGAGAAAACACACATTAGAAAAGAGAACTTCAAGACTTAATAATATCAGAAATTACCCAGTTTAAATCAAACTATCTTGTTCAAGAGTATTTCAAAGTCAAGGGAACACAGACAAACAAGTAACTGTCACCTACCCATACAATTCAAACTCCTAACACTCCTAGAACGACCTTCCCTGGCTGTACTTTTCTTACAGTGCTACTCTCACAGCAAGTCTCCAACAATAAAGGCACTATGAACAAAATGAGTCCCGTTATTACTCCACTGAACAGAAGTAAACACAAGTTAGCCCTGCACGATGGGACTCACCTGTTACTACTAGCACTTGGGACGCTCAAACAAGAGGACTAAGAGTTCCTTGCTACCTTAGTCTGTAGAGTGAGATCCCATCTCAAAAAAGAACAACTCAAATTATCAGCGGCCATCAATAGCACCATTCCTTCACCTATTGCATATATCTACTTTAAAAATAAAGCAATGGCTGGGTGAGGTGGCACACAACATTAGTCTCAGCACTCAAGATGGCAAGTGGATCTCTGTGAGTTTGAGGGCAGGCTGCTCTAAATAGTGGGTTCCAGGCCAACCAGAGCTGCACAGTGAGAACCTGTCCCAAGGAACAGTGACAATAAGTGACGCCTAGAATGACGAGGCACATTTTAGTCTCAGCATTCGGAAGGCAGCAGGGCTGGCCAATCTCTTCAAGTTTGAGGGCAGCCTCGTCCACAGCATGAATTCCACAGATTCAATCTATAGTCAGAACTAGAGAGATAATGTCTTTAAAATAAACAAACAAAAAACCATACACACACACACACACACACACACACACCTCTCAAAGTAATAAACGATGACTAACCAAGGAACAGATAGCCTAGTTTTAAGAGCAGTGATCGATCCTTGGCTAGAAGTTATACAATAATATTATGTAAGTGGGCATTTTTTAAATAAATGTTAAGGTCCCACCTTCCTCTACAGAACTAATTGGTAGGGATTATGTTCAGCAATTATTTTGAAAAGCTCCCAAATGATTCCTTAGGTTAAAAAAAACAAAAAACAAAAAAATATGGCTCTAAGCATATAGAAAAAAAAATTGAGGCTAGAAAAACAACACAAAGGCACAGTATATGCATCAAAGCCCTTGGATTCAATATCGGGCAAAAAGCAAAAAAGAGGACGGAAGACAAGCAGTAGACATGTGACCAATCTGAAAGTACAAATCATTACTAATCTCCCCTTTCACCTCTAGCTTCTCAGAATAAATCCAGTGATACGGGTTATTCTGGGTAGAAACACACAAGGCAAAGGCAGGAGGAATGCCATGATGCTGAATCCAGTCAGGCTACAGAGACCCTATCTAAAATAACAACATTGAAGAAATAAGAAGAAAAAAGAAAAAGGGGAAAGAGAAGGGGCAAAAAGAGAAAGGAGGAAAGGAGGAGAGGGGAAAGGAAGAGGAGGGGAAGGAAGAGGAGGGGAAGGAAGAGGAGGGGAAGGAAGAGGAGGGGAAGGAAGAGGAGGGGAAGGAAGAGGAGGGGAAGGAAGAGGAGGGGAAGGAAGAGGAGGGGAAGGAAGAGGAAGGAAGGAGGAAAACTGGAAGAGACAAAAGAGAAAAAAACACCCTCATGATGAAAATATTAGTAGTAAAACTACGTTTGAGATGTCAAGATTTGTATGAATTTAACACCACTTCAAAGCAAATTTTAACAGTTTTTTATTGTAAAAATTTCAAAGTATTCTAAAATTCATTTTTAAAAGGTTTGAAAAGGTATTTTGAGCCAGATGTGGAGGCAGATCTTTGAGTTCAAGGCCATCATGGCCTACAAATTGAGTCTAGGACACCCAGGGCTGTTACACAGAGAAACCATGTCCTGAAAACTTTTTTATTAAAAAAAAAAAAAAAAAAAAAAAAAAAAAGTATTTTTTTTACAAAGAAGGCTATAAAGATAATGAGGTAACAAAACTGTAGGGTCTATTTTGAATATAATACAAAATAGCTGTTGTTTTGAAAATACTGGCCTCAAATAAAAAAAGACTATTGGAAAAGACAGACTTTCAGAAATTTACCTTAAATTTCATAAATGCCATATATAACAAAACAAAAACAAGAAAATTAGGAAAATGTATCATTAAGAATATTATTGAGATAACAGGACAAGAATTTAGTGGAAGAAGCTTAAATGGATGTATGTATGGGAATGTATATATGCATATATATACATTCATACATATGTATATTAATATGTACTATTTTCTAAATATTTCTCCCATAAAGTAATATAAACAAAATTAAGATTCAAGAGAAAATAGAAAAGGCATATGCTTGTAAGGATAAGCAAACCAAAGCTAAAAGATAAACAGACTATATTGTATTAAAACTAAAAGCTATTAATTACAAGAATGGTTGGGAAATAGAAAATTAATCTTGCTTACCTGCTTTTTAAACTGTTGGCATTCCTCTGGTGTGAGGGTGTCTGCTTTGGCAATTAATGGGATGATATTCACTTTTTCATGCAAACGTTTCATAAACTCAATATCCAATGGTTTAAGTCTGAAATATATAGTGTTTAATATGAGTGAATCATTTGTTTGAAAGAACAGATTCTTCACATCTTCAACAATTAATTAAATACAATAAGCTACTTTTACTTACTTATTAGAAACACACTGAAGATGTCCTCTGTCAGCCAACAGGCAGAACAGGACTTTAAGAAGCAATGGAATAATTAGGAAGGCTTTTTGACTCCTGCCTTTGAAACACCCTGGTCATTGGGGATTTTGCCCTAAAGAGGAATTGGAAAAACCAGAAAGGCGCCTAATAGAATTTCCTAGAAATCAGCTTCATATTTATTAAGGTTTACAAGGTGGGTGGCTTTTTTTTTTCTTCCACAAAAAAATGTGGTCCTCCTTCAGTATATGCAATTTTTGCTATCAATTATCTTTCTCAGACAAATTGCTAAGAAGTCATTTTTCAACATGCCTCTGTATCCATTATAATCTGGCTGGCACTTACGTTTTTAAGACTCAATACTTCCACTGTGGTACTTACCATCCATCACTAATCTGCCCAGGATGCAGCACCTAAAATATTGTCCCCTCACCGGCTATTCTTGAATCCTTAGGATCTGCTTTGTAAGCCAGATCTTTAACCTGTACATTCCTCAGAATTCTCTGCTAGGTCGTCTTCATTTTTTAGCCCTACATTTTGTAGAGCGAATGTTGCTACAAACATTTAAGGCCAATAATTCCCAAACCTATACCCATTCAAAACTTCTCTGAAATGGTCAAGACACTGTCTAGCCCAGTTGTTATGCTCCTGGAATATGACATGTTCTGTTCCTCAGAATCAAGATCTCAATGTGAATCTCCATTTTTCTCTCCTCTCCTATGTTTTCTTTCTCACTACATGGTAGGTTATCACAATGTACCCAAATATTTATTTTCAAACACCTAGGATTGTTTGTTCTTCTAACCTTCATTTCCTGAGACTTACCAAGACCTGCATGAAAGACACATACGCATTAACACAGACACAGATATCCATTTTCAGCACTTCAGTTCAGACCACTAAGATCTCCACAGTGGAGAACTACGTAAGGCTTTCTGGTTTCCCAGCACACCATCCACACAAACCGCCACCTCAGACAGAATCATTCATTATTTGACTGGCAATCTTACTAAAAGCTGTATTCTTTAGATGTTATGGCTCACTAAAATTGTGAAGACAAATATTCTCGCTTTATCCACCTTCTACTTCCAATGTGCCAGGATGTTTTCAACTTCTCACAATTCCTTAAAAATGTTGTACTTGAAAAGTGTCACAGGTCCCTGCTTGCCTGGAACACTCTTACTCCAGCTATTTTTCTTACCTAATATTTATTCATTGGACATTACTGACAGCCCAATCCCCCTGGAAATCCTTTTCTAGATAAGGAGGACCTCATCATTTGCCCTGTGTTTGGTTTTTCTATTCTAACACTAAAAAGACCTTTTAGTTGAGTACTTTTATCTCATTCATCTGTGGTTTTTAGCACGTAGGAAAGGGGCTAACAGTTCCCAAAATATTTGTTGACAAAAGAAGTAAAATGTTACCAATTTTTCATGTCCTTTAGAAACCACTGTGGAGACTTAAGTCTAAACACCTAAAATGTTCCAGGGACTAAAATTAACATTTCACAGTAATAAGTAAAGATAATGGAAATGTGATTATAAAGAGCACTCCTTAACTGTATAATGAACATATACTTATAACTTTGTTATAATTTTATTAGCTGGTGCTTACTAAGTTTTTTTTTAATTATTAAAATCAGGAGGCATGACACTCAGTGTGTAAGTATTCTCTTATAAGGTAGTATGGCCAACTAGTACACAATCAGAGATGAAACATGAGGTAAGGAAACAGATGCAGATGGGGTTTGCTTCTTACTTTGATTCTCTTTATCTTAAACAATGGGATTTTCTGGTTTTCAAAGAACAGAAAGGACAATAGAAAAAAAGAATATGGCTGGAACAACCTCCACCATCTATGCTATCTTTTTATTTTTTATTATTTTTTTAATTTTTATTTTTAATTTTTATTTTTTTTTATTAATTTATTCTTGTTACATCTCAATGGTTATCCCATCCCTTGTATCCTCCCATTCTTCCCTCCCTCCCATTTTCCCCTTATTCCCCTCCCCTATGACTGTTCCTGAGGGGGATTACCTCTCCCTATATATGTTCATAGGGTATCAAGTCTCTTCTTGGTAACCTCCTGTCCTTCCTCTGAGTGCCACCAGGTCTCCCCCTCCAGGGGACATGGTCAAAGGTGAGGCACCAGAGTATGTGAGAAAGTAATATCCCACTCTCCACTCAACTGTGGAGAATGTTCTGACCATTGGCTAGATCTGGGTAGGGGTTTAAGGTTTACCGCCTGTATTGTCCTTGGCTGGTGCCTTAGTTTGAGCGGGACCCCTGGGCCCAAATCTGCCTATCATACATCTATGCTATCTTTATCTGTCTCACCACTGCCAACACAAACTATCTTTATGACCAAACTGAGCTTTATTTCTCATTAATCATTATATACAACCTTAAATATAAAAGCAGTAACCTATTAAATCTTGGAAAACAAATATTTATGGCCCATTTTCCAGCTTATGCTTATGAAAAACATAAATGACCACCACTTCATTAAGCAATTATATCAGTTTTTAAGGAAATGTTCCTATTTAAACAATGATAAACACAAAATTCAGTTTAAAACCTCAGTGAATCTTAACAGCAAACAGTAAAAAAAATCACATTTTCATTTTATACTTGTGCAGGATTTTGTATTTAAAAGCAAGAGACAAGTTCTACTTTAATTCTATTATTTAATGGTACATCTTTAGCATATTATGCCAACTTTTAAAAAGAAGGTACTTTTAATAGCTGTGGCAAAGTGCAGGGAAGTCAATGTCTTAAATATAAACTGAAAGTCCCAGGAGCTGTGGGAGTGTGTGCTAATATCGGGAGCACTGGATAGATGGAGGAAAGTGGGAGCTCAAAGAGAACTCCAGGACAGACTAGCTTATACAGTTAAAATATAATAAATAATAAATAAAATAAAAAACAAAGAACATTGATATCAGTTTAAAAATAAAATTGTAGGGAAAGGGGTAAAAGCTCCAATAAAATTCTATTACACTTTTAAATTAGTATAGAAATATGAGATGCTTACAAAGTAAGTTAGCAGCAAAAAAAAAAAAAAATTAATTCAACATGTTGGTTATATGGTGATTAGCATTTAGGTTTCTAATTTTAAATTAATAACAAATTCAAACTGGGGGAGGGCTGTGCTGTGTTGTGTGTTAAATAGGGTCTTATATTGGCCACTGGCCAGACTAATCTTGAACTCATTATGTAGCCAATCCCAAAGGGATTAAATGCATGCACCAAAATGTTCAGTTGAACAAATTAGTTTTAAAACAAAATCTTTATATATAATTTTTTGAAAATAAACACACATTAAGGGAAAGAGTTATTTTACCTAAAAGTTTGTAACATGATTATAGGCCAAAGAACAAATATTAATTACATATATTCTATTTAAACTCATCAACTGATTTTTGTTTAAAGTGGCAATCAATATTAAAAGGATATAACAACATTTTATTATCTGAAAGCTAGCTTTTAATAACAGCAGTTACTAAACAGTGAACACGACAAATGAAGCAATAAAAACTGAAATTTAAGTTGCCTAACACCTAGTAATGACACTAGCATGTGATTATAGAAAGAACTGAGTCTATACTCATTTCTTCATTTGCCAGACCATATTCAATTTCAGACTACAGAGAGCAGGTCAGTTTAACAGTATCAATTTCACTGTCATATTGTTTCACTTAATATGTAAGTATCAAAAAACCACTAAGAATATTTTTGCTCCATCTCTAAAACTTTGTGCCTAGGAATAGGCAGAGGAAATAAAATATTTCCCTTGAAAAATGGATTAAAGCCACACATATCCTTTGAACCATAATCTCCTTTCTTCAAAAAACAAACAATTCTCACTTCCCATTTTAAGAATATAAATTGTTTTTTATATATCTAAGGAGTTTAAAACATAAAAACTGCCCCTAAAACAAGACTGTAATCTCATGGGAATCACTAACACTTAGAGTCAGAAATATGTTCTATAAACTCACTATTAACTCTAATTTCTAACTGTAGATTATTTTACTAGGCTGATAAAAAATTAAGCTACGGCTGGGCAGTGGTAGTGCACATCTTTAATCCTAGCACTTGAAAGACATAGTCGGAGGAGCTCTCCAAGTTCGAGGCCAGCCTGGTCTATGGAGTCCAGGACAGCCAGGGCTACACAGAAAAACCCTGTCTCAAAAATAAAAAACAAACAAACAAAAATAATAAAAGAGGTTAAACTGGAATCACTTTTTAAAAGCAGCATAAATTCAAGTGCTACCTAAGAACCTGTATATATACAGTGTGTGTGACAATTTGGGGTTTTATTTTGGCTTCTAAAAAGTGGACAGGGGTGAGGAACTGGCTATTCTGGAGACTGATTGAGGGACGTTGAACTGAGCTACATCCTAGCCCATGCTTTTTTAAAATTTATTTTTAATATTTTTTAATTTGATATGATGTTGCTATCAAAAGACAGCCTAGGCTGGTCTTGAATTTGCAATCTTCTAGAGTCAGCTTTCGCCTACTGAGATTACATGTACGTGCCATCAAAGCCTACTGGCATGTCTCATTTCTAAAACAACAACAGAAAAAATTTTGAGTCTTTTAAGTAGCTGTCCTGGTTTAGTGATATAAATATATAAACTTCTGAGAGTACAACACACTATTAAGCATAAAAGATACTTCTCCAATATTCCCACAAAAAGAAAAGTAATTACATATGGCTCCCTGTTCTTATAGTAGAACAAAGAAAGAGAAACCAAAAACAGAAGGAATGAGTTTATACTAAACTAATTTGAGTATTGGGTGACAATACTACCTAGTTTTATATAATAGTTTAGTTCCCTTGGGTGGGGTGGGGGGGGGGAGAAGAAGAGGAGAGAGATTACAATACAATGCTTAGGTAGCTAAATTAAGTTGTGATTTAGCCCTTCCCCACCAAAAAAAAAAAAAAGACTGAGGAAGAATACTAAAAATATTAATAGCTAATGACAACACTTATCTACCCAAAAATAGACAAGTAAAGTTTATGTTTAGCTTTTTTTTATTTTATTTTTTGGTTTTTTGAGACAGGGTTTCTCTGTATACCCTTGGCTGTCCCAAACTCGCTTTGTTGACCAGGCTGGCCTCGAACTCACAGAGATCCACCTGCCTCTACCTCCTAAGCGCTGGGATTAGAAGCATGTGCCACCATGCCCAGCCTATATTCATCTTTTAAAGAACAGGTTAGCTACTACCAAGCAAGTGGTATCAGGTGAGTGTCTTAATACTTTACTCTTAACTACTAAAAATGAGGGTAATGCCGATGTAAACAAGGTAATCTGCACAGTTAAGGTGTAAGAAGCCACTAAAGAAATAGCACAAGAAAGCACTGGCGCTTAAGCTTCTTTTTTATTATTATCACTTTTCTTACTAGGTTTATGGCAAGCTACTTTGTTTATAGCCTGTTACCTTGGGATTTCTTAGAATCTCTTACAAAAGCATGGATAAAACAAAAACTTCAAAAAACTGTTAGTTTTACATTCTCAAAAATCAGACTGGAAACTGGAAATACTTTTTTTGTGAAGCAGATGAAATGTTTATGTATGAGGAATTAAGGATAAAATGACTACCTAGCTAGGACATAAACGGGTTGTTCCAAGCCACTTTTACATGTGGTTAGGTTCTTTTATAAACGATCTAGTTTTATGTACTTCACAGACACAACTACTCCAAAATATGCACACAAGATGAGAATTGTATAGTACACAATAAACAATGCCATAGCCAAAATTCGCGGTACTAACCCATGTCCTGAAGGAGCAATGAAGTATAAACAACACTGCACCCTGTTATCGGGCATCTGACGTCGGTTCACTCGGGATTCTGCATTTAAGTAATCTTCAAATTTACTATCAATGTAGTCGATAACAGGCTGCCAGCTGTGTAACGCAGACAAACAGAACAACTAAGTTGTAATCAAACAAAGAAGTTAACTGTTTGACAATTAAAGGATTGTAGTTTTGATTTAAAAACAAAACAAACAAACAAAAACAAAAAACAAAAACCTCACCAGTAGAAAACATCTCAAATTGTCCTTTGTTTGTTTGAGATGGGGTTTCACTGTGTTGTCTAGGCTGACTTGGACTCACTTTGTAGACCAGGATGTCCTTGGAACACAGAGATCCCCCCCCTCTGTTCCCCTAAGTGCTGAGATTATAGGTATGCACCACCAAGCCCAGCAGTCAAATTTGTTATATACACTGATTCAAAAGTAGGTATAAAATATGGCTGGAGAAATGGCTCACCCATTAAAGCATAAGGAACTATATTCCAATTCTTCAAACCCATATAAAAATCCAGGCATAGTGATGCATGCCTGTAACCCCAAGCTAGAAGGAAGGTGTGGGTTAGAGACAGATGGATCCCTGATGCTCACGGACCAGGCAGTCTAGTTAAACTGATAGGCTTTACCCTGTCTCAAAAACTAAAGGTAGAGCTGGGCATGGTAGATCCTAGCACTTGAAAGGCAGAGGCAGGTGGATCTCTGTGTGTTTGAGGCCAGCCTAGCTAGTCTACAAAGTAAGTTCCAGGACAGCCAGGGTGCTTATACAGAAAAACGCTGTCTTGAAAAAAAAACAAAATCAATCAATCAATGTGGAGAGGAACCAAGGAGACACTAACCTACACCTTAGACCTCTCTACATGTCAATACACACACACACACACACACACACACACACACACACACACACACACACAACCATATACATATATAACACTAAGAAAAACTAGATTAAAAAAAAAAAACTACCTGAAGTATATCTTGACTCATTACTTTTATCTCTCAAATTTAAAAAATTGTTCTGTGTCAAAAACAAAGTTCTGATAATTAAATTACATTGATAAACATGTAAATGCTAAATATTTTACAATATGAAAACAATTACATCCACAACTTTAAATCCCAACAAAGATTAAACAATACAAAAAACCTCATGAACTTACTGGGTATTTTACTTACTGGGTATTTTAAGAGTCAAGAAAATGTTAATTAACTGCAACTCAACTTCAATGTGAAACTAATAATACTAATACTTATTACTAATATAGAATTAATTTGAACTAGAGTTTCATAGTGTTTAACTCATCTATAATTTACTGAAAAATTGAAAGTCTAAAAAGTTAAGTAAGTTAGGATGTGATAGATTTCATTTAACAAACACAATTAGTTAACTTTAAATTTATTATAATTATGTATTAGTATAAAAAGCATTAGTATATTAATGTGTGGTGTGGTGGTAAGAGAAATCAGAGGCTGAAACAAGAGGATTTATATTCTCAACCATCTTGGGACCAAAAGAGATCAGGCCTCAAAACACCAAAAGGGGGAGGAAAAAAAAGACACAGAAACAACAAACAAACCACACCAGTCTGGGAAGCAATATTTTCAAGTAAAAAAGGAAACAAATTTGATATATGAACCCAAGCCCTAATCATTTAAAACTAATGATTCTCACTGTAAGTTTTTTGTTGTTTTATGTTTTTGTTTGTAAGGCAGAGCCTCACTGTATAGTTCTGATTAGCCTGGAACTTGGTATAAAGAGCAGGCTAGCATTGATCTCAGAAGTATGCCTGCCTCTGCCTCCCACCTGATGAGACTAGAGATATGTGCCACCACACTTGGCTAATTTTTAAGATGTGAAAAGGTAAAGGTCTAACTATTCTGGGAAAAGAAGGGGACAAACATTTCTTACCAATTACTATTATCCACTGCATCTCCAAATCCTGGAGTATCAACTATCGTCAGCAGCAACTGAACACCACCTTCTTTGATTAAAACTTTGGATTGCTCCACCTGTAAGAATCATTGGTGTACATGTTAACTATATACTCTGTGAGTTGTTTCCTATAACAAGAGGCAAGATATCTTCTTCAAGGCTGTCAAATACAAATAGTCAAAACACTAAGAATGTGACATTTATATAATTCCTGATTGTGTCATGGTTCTTCTTGCTATAGGTAATTGTATATATGTGTGATAATATAAATGTATATGTAAAAAAATTAAAAAAAAAAAAAACAAGAGGCAAGGGCACTCAAGTCTTTCAAAACTAATCTAGAAGCAATTTGCAAATGAAATCTAACCATCTACAGGTTTACTGTTTCCGTGTGTGTGTGTGTGTGTGTGTGTGTGTGTGTGTGTGTGTGTGTAAGTGCTCACAGGTGTGTAGCTGCACCTGTGTGTGCATGGTTGTGGAGGCCCAAGGTTGATGTGGGAGTCCTTTCTAAGCTACTATCTTGTGTATGGAAGCAGGGTCTCTAAATTGAACCCAAACCCCACTGACATCACTAGTCTGGCTAGGCACTTGCTCTGGGCATCCTTGTCTCTGCCATACTATGTCTTTTACAAGGGTTCTAGATCCAGACTGCAACTCCAGTTCTCACACTAACTGGGCTTTCTCAACCTGCCAGTAGTTAGAATAAAGACACAGAGATTTATTAATTTTTGTAAGTAAGCCTTAGCTTACTACCTCTCAGATAGCTCATCTAAGATAATTAACCCAACTATTCTAATACATGACTCACTATGTGGTCCAATACCTCTTTCATTCATTCAGTCTCAGCACCTGTTCCTCTCCACATCTCACTGGCAGAGTCCCTGAATTACTGAATCTTGCAGAGACCCTCTCTCAGCCCAGAAGTTCCACCTTTCTTCCCCTGCCTAGTTATTCACAAGCAAATGTCTATTTAACCAATCAGGGGGTGAGGAAGGTATATGTTCACAAAATAGTGAGGTGGGTGATCAGCCATAAGAATAACAATACCAAAATGTGGACAGTACAGTACAGTACTCAGCTATCTGCCAGTAGGGAACTAACAATTGATTAACACAGAGACTTAATGCACTTAATGCACAACACTAACATTTTCTTGATAATAACTGGGGCCATTAGAGACCTAGTTATTTGAAAGAGAAACACATGTAAATGGTATGCCAAACTCTTGGCAAACTCATCTTGTGTCTTTAGAAGCTTTAAAGTGTTGTAGGAAGAAAGGCTTAAACTATAGCGCTAGTTCCTTTGCAGAATTTATGGTTTTCTCTCAAGGAACAGCTGTGTGGCCAAAGGCACATATCATCTGCCCAAAGCATATTCTGTGGTAACTACCTTTCAGGAATCTTAGAGAAAGCAAACACTCTTTCAAGAGCAGAAATACTTTTCCCAAAGGCTCTAGATGTATTGGTATGCTAACTTAAAGAAGCCATGGCTTGTACTCAACCTTTGAGCATCAAATGCCTACAGCACCATTAAGACTACTGTATTTAAGGAGAAAATGTGATCATAAGCATGTGAAAAGCAGCTTCTGCAATTAGTGCTGAATAATCACTAGGTAGAGAAAGTTTGATATACTTTTAAAAATTATGAAAATGAGGATGCCTTTCCACCTCCCTTTGACATTTTTTAACAGAGGTTTGCTAATGAATAAAGAGATTGTGAAGCTGAAGCTAAGGTGTGTGGGCAAGAGAGTCATTTGCAACAATGTCCAATAACACTTCTGAGATGGCAAAATTAGTCTTCACCTATACTGTCCAATAAAGCAATTCTTGGTTGTCTGGTTACTTACCTCTTGGAATGTTGATGACTGCAATCGAGGAACTAAATACTTAGTTCTATTTCATGTGAATAAACTCAATAGCTCACATGTAGCTACCAAACTGAACATTATATGTTTACTACAATCAAAAAATTTTTTTGAAAAAAGTAGTTTATTATCAGGAAGTTGTTGAAATTGGAGAAAAAAAAGTCAACAATTTGGACATACAAGTCTATGGAAGGCATGTTTTCTGTCTCTTAGATAGTCCTTGAACTTATCTTTCAGATCAATGTTTTTCAAACTGCTTTGATCTTGTTCTTCAAACTGCTTTGATCTTGGCTTATGTTATCAGTGAAAACTGAGTATACCAAATATAAGCATATTTATCTACTAGCAATCTGAATATCTGAAAAGTTATCAACTCACTATTAGTAAGTATGAAGTCTATATAGATTAAAAACTATATATCAATAAAGAAGAGTTGTAACTATGCATCAGTATTAGATTATCAAAACAAAAAAGTCAGTGAGGCATAATGGCGCACGCCTGTGATCCCGGCACTCGGGGAGGCAGAGGCAGGTGGATCTCTGTGAATTCAAAGCTAGCCTGGTCTACAAAATCCTAGACAGCCAGTGCTACTCAGAGAAACCCTGTCTGGATCTGGGGCTGGGGGCTAGGTGCAGTCTAAGAAGTTTACACTTTTTGGTCAAAGGATAATCTGGTCACATCTACCTCTTGAATTATATCTTGGCTCATTCCCAGCTCTTTCATAAGAGTTAATGATAAATGTCGCTAAAAAGAAACAACCAGAGGCTGGAGCAATGAATGGCTCAGCAGTTAAAGAGTATATGTTGCCAAGATAGGGGCTAACAACTAACTGTAACTCCAGTTCCAGGAGACCTGACACCCTCCCTGACACCCTCTCTTCTAAGACATCTAAACATGCATATGGTGTACATATACATCACGTACATATAATAAAACAAATTTACTTCAAACAGTGTCTGTTTTTTTTAAATTAACAAACCCTTTTACTCCTTTAATAATAGTATATATTAGCCACACAGCTTAATATGACAGCTTAACTTTTAAGATATTTTTTGTATTAAAAAAGATTAGGCATTGGAGCTGTAAGTAAAGTGGCAAAGAGATTATTTAGCATTTTCAAGGCCTTAGGTTCAAATCCCAGTATCATTCGCTTAAAATATTCAACTTGTTTATTGACTTAATAAGAAAAATAAAGCATTTATGTATTTAATGAATCTGTTTATACAGATTATTTTCCATCAAATACAAAGAAGTCAGCAGCAAATGGGAAAGATCCAAAAACTAGTGCTGTAAACTAGTGCCATTCACAGGGTCCAATTCTATCATATCATCTGGTTTTGCAAGTATCCTCATGGGACCCATGGAAAACAAATTAATTCAAGCCCAGGAATTTGAAAGTTTTAGTAATCTGTGCCAAATGGTCACTTTCCCATGCACTCTTCTTATGCAGGTCACATAGGCATATTTTAGAGCATCACCCACAGTTCTCGAAGATTAAATGCGTAACTTACTGCCAAAGAAATGAAAACACAGCATTTTCAACTCTATTTTTCTCTAGAACTAAGTAAAACTAAGTCTCATATTGTTTATGTGTGTTGTTGACTTACTGAGGCATCCTTTGGCTCCTTACATCCAACATATCAAAGATACTTCTATTTCTAATATTGTAGCTTTTCAATCTAAGCGCAAGGCAAGCCTTCAATGACTATTTTTCAGCTTTACAACCAAAAGGACTACCAAGTGCATTAAATGTTTTAACCTAATGTTTACAAGAATCTTATTAACATAAACAAAATGTGGTATTTAATTAAGTACACAACATGTTGAAGAGAGGTTTAACATTTTCTGTCAAGGGTTTACACCTTTATTTATACTTCCTCAAAAAGTGGCAGCAAGGCCAAAGCTCTGAAGAGAGCCTGATATATTTACTTGCCTCAAATTCAGAAAATACAGCATTTAATACCACGAATATTTCTTTGGAAAACATAAAAAAGGAAAGATGTGGTACCATAGTACCATAACCCTGTACTCTGAGCACCCAGGAGGTAAATTACAAACAAGGATAGGGCTCTTGGGAATAAATGATCCCTTTATAATCATTAATAAGCATTCACTCTTGTCCTCTGCAGAGCTATCACCAATCTTCAGTGCCAGACTTATCTATCACTCAACCTACTGCATCTTGCCATCATACCTTTTCACTAAATCCTAAGAACTACCTCAATAGCACCTTACTTACAGCAGCATCTTTGTTATTTCATAATTTCTATGTTTTCCAACGATAGATCATTAAAAATGTTGTGTCAATCATTACTAAAGACCCAAACCTAGTATGTAAAGGACTCGAATGTTTATGCAACTGATTGGCTCAAAAACTAAAAAGAAATAATATCTATAGGACATTTAGCTCTGTGAAAAGTTTTCAAGAAGTCTATAAATATAAAGCATTGTATAGTATAACCCACTGCTTTGAAACTGCATTGCTACTGAATCTGTATCACTATAAAATGACTACTGAAGTGATTTACTAAACTTCACATACCAAGAAAACATTTTACAGTAGATCAAGTGTGCCAATCAAGAACTTAAAATTGCTGGATGTGATAGTGCATGTCTTTAATCTCAGACCTTGGGAGGCTGAGCCAGGCAGATCTCTGTGACTCTGAGGATAGTCTGGTCTACAAACAAGTACAGGACAGCCAGGTCTACCCCAAGAACTTGTATCAAGTTTAATATGTATTTAACAGCTGATTTTGAGATCACTGTTTCTCAGTGGTCCTGAATGAAGTGAAGGTATAGACAGACAGACAGACAGATAGATAGAGAAATAAAATGTAATTATCATATATATACTATTGCATATAGTATATTGTTTGTTAAATTTTTCACCAATCTTGGTATCTTTATTTGAAATAAGAACATGAAGAGTGCAACTGTCTACTTTCCCCCGTTGCTTAATTTTTAATAGCCCATGTAGGAAAACTATATAAATGAAGACAGAAGTAGCATGGCACCATTGTATTCAGTTTGAAATATTCTTCAAAGGGTAAGGAGAAACACTTCCCTCTCTACTTTCTACTGAGATAAAATGAAAGCTGTTTACAACTGTCCACGAGCACCACAAAACAGGAGTTTTCTATATTAAACTTTGTGAGTATAACAACCTGAGAATTTACAAGAGATGGAAATTATCTGAGGCTTGCCTCCATCTGAAGTACACTTACGTGGAGAACCACTAGTATAGAGGAAACCATGCCTGATACCTACTCACATCTGGAAATGCTCAGCAGCAGTCCTTACGCCAACAGCGGAGGTTAAAAATTAATCTTAAGTGTTCAAGTGAGACCCTCACTTGAATCAGAACAGTGATCTCAGAATCAGCACTCCGTTAGTTTAAGTACTTAGTAATCTTCCAAGACTATGAATGTCAACAAATCTCTCCCTCAAAACACAGGTTTCCTATACATTTAACATTCAGGGAGGAGACTATGACGTTGTGGTATTACTTATTAAAGTTTCACTCTTTGGCCATAACCTAGGAGAAGATTTTTCTTTTCTTTCATTTTCTGACAACCGGAAATGTTCCAAAAACCCTTCAGGTCACAAAAGTCACGGGCATTTCTCTTTCAAAACTCCAGGTAGTATGCCTATATTGCTCTCTATGTATGAAATGTGATATAATAATAGACCAGTTCCCTCTACTGAGACAATTTATTACTTCAAGGACAGATCATCTGCTAGACTACTGGGCTGTGGGGGAGCCAACAGGCTGCAAAAGATGATCACATTTTAAGTAATTCAGGCCTTCTGAATGATTCTCATCCACAATATGCCATGTTCTTCCCTGGTAGTAAAGAAGCAAAAGTTACATCTTTCTAAATAGATGCTAGCTGGGAATAAGACCTAACTGTTTAAACTGTAAGGGGTTCATATTTAGATAAAGAATTCCTGAAAATGAGAAAGAAAATGATAGGAAATATTAAAATGATGAAAGCAGTGCAATGAAACTTAAGTAGCCAGTTAGTAAAGCTGCCCTACTCAACCTTACTGCACATCGAATGCATGAAAGCCATATAACGCCTTTTGTCTTTACACATACATATACAGAGTTATTTGTGTGAGTAAAAAAGATAAACCCAAATATTTATTCAAAATAAAAAGTATATGCTGTGGCTTATTTCTACAAAACAGTATTACCCAGCAATCAGAACGAGTACAACCAGCATAAGTAAGAGAAATAATCCTCAGGGGAAAAAAGGAGCTTCAGAAATAAATCTACACGAAGTTCAAGAACATCCAAATTAATCCAGAAAGGTGAGGGGTTTATCTCTGAGGACGGGGTGATATAACATTGGACGAGAAGCATGTGGCAACTTCCTAGAATGCTGTAAATGCAGTATGCGTTGACCCAGAAGCTGGATACCTAGATATATGTATGCATGTGAAAATCCACAATACTTATGGTTAAGTTTGTACCTTTTTTTTATTAAATCAAAAAGGCATTTCAACGATAATAAATGTGTTTTCAGAACAAAACTGAGTAAAACAGGACAAAGGAAAAAAATAACACACCTAATGTAGACAATATCTCATGAATCCTATAACAGATATTTTTGCAATTTGTAGAACAGACTATGGCTATAATCTTTTACTGAATATTTTGTCATAAACATGTTACACTAGATTTCTAGGTGTTAAAAATCCCCATAATTACTTGTTAACATTTTTAAATTACTGGCAAAAGTTACTGGGGTGAATAGGTAAGGATAGCTAAAAATAAAGGGTGGACAAGTAAAGTACTTGCCACACAAATCCCCAAAAATCCATGTAAAAAAGCTACCTAGGTGCAGCAGTATGTATCTGCAATTTCAATGCTGGCCAGGCAACAGAGCCTGAGAAGAAAGCTCCCAGCCACTAGAAGACATGTCTCAAAAAACAAGGTAGATGACTTTCATGTAGCAAAATAAACCAGAAGAAAGCTGTTAACTTGTAAAACTGATAATGTGTTGTAATTCATAAAGTAGTAATAAAGAAAAGCTAATCAATTTATGAAGAATTTATTAGTCTATTCAACTGACAGTCATTATCCATCTACAGCATGAGAGAGAGAGAGAGAGAGAGAGAGAGAGAGAGAGAGAGAGAGAGAGAGAATGTGTGTGTGTGTGTGTGTGTGTGTGTGTGTGTGTGTGTGTGTGTGTAATAACATAGTGCAGTTTGAATTTGCAACTTGTCTCTTCATTCATTACATGATCTCAAGGTATGGCACAGTCTCTGTCTCAACTGTCACATTTGTAAAATGAGATATTTCTACCATCTACACATAAAGTTATAAGACTAATAATCAAGTAAATTAATAAACATTCACAGCATTTACAGTAGTATCTGGAAGATAACAGTGACTCATTAAGTCTTAGATTTTATGATTGATGGAGATCTGAAATTAGCTATCTACAGGCTAGAAAAATAATGAGAACTCCGAAAATTACATAACCAAAAAGTTTTTGTAGGTCTATGACAATATCTAGCAGATTATTTTATATCAAATACATCTGAACTTAGAAGTCTACTCTGTAGCATTCATTAAAGATTTCCAAGTTTGACGATACTGAATATTAAAAGCTACATTTTAAAAAGTTTTTCTTTTTTAGGACTAAAATCTTCACTATTAATCACAAAATAGGCTGTGTAGACTCACATTCTTAGAAACATCTTTCTGTAGGTAATTTTAAGGTTTAATTTTCTTCCCTTTCTAAACCAAACAAAGCTAAATGAGAAATAAAATTTTCTCTTCACAAAACCACTACCACCACCTCCTCCTCCTCTTCTTCTTTTTTAGTTTTTCGAGACAGGGTTTCTCTGTGTAGCCTTGGCTGTCCTGGACTCACTTTGTAGACCAGGCTGGCCTCAAACTCACAGAGATCCACCTGCCTCTGCCTCCTGAGTGCTGGGATTACAGGCAAAACCACTTTTAATCAAATGACTAAACTGCATTTGGCAGTGTTATGTTTCTGTCCTTCTACCTAGCTCATTTATAATCACTACTACTTCAAATCTAGCTAAGTCCACATGCGTCAACAACGTGCTATGTAATTACTCCATCAGCCCATCAGTAAGGTTTTAAACCAACAGTTAGAGCAGCGCTGCCAAGCAAAAATATATAGTGATCCATGCAAGTACTTTTAAATTTTCTGAACTACATTTATTGCAAAACCTTGGGAATGACAGGTAGCTACAGGCTATTGTGTTGCAAAGTCTAGAGCAACTATTCTCAACCTATGGGCTGTGACCTCTTAGGAAATCACATATCTGATGTCATATGGTTGGGGTCACCGTTACATGAAGAGCTGTATTAAAGGGAAGTCTGAAAATTACTGGTCTGGAATCTAGGCTGTGCTTATAAAGTGTGTTCTGCCACTTAGGATCCTGTTAGAAATGCAGAAATCCAGTCCTACCACAAACATACAAGATCAGAAACTATATTTATTAAGATCTCAGCTCATCTGCTTGTCTATAGACTAAGAGGTGACAAATTGGAGGCCACACAGCTTGGTGGTCTTACATAATTACTACTGCCATTTAGCTAACATATGGTACTAACTCACTGCAATAGTGGAAATGTTATATGGCTGTCCAAAATAAGAAACAGCATTTGTGGCAACAGCGCATTTGAGATGCATATGATGCCATGTGAGAAATTGCTTTCTAAACTTCACTTAATTTTATTGGCTCAAGTTTAGCTGTATGTGCAAAGTGAGTATCATAATTGACAACAGAACTCTGGGGTTATTACTACATCACAATGTAGTTTTTAGGAGGGTCATGGGGTAATTACAGCAGGCTCTAGTCAAGATAATTCCTCTCTCATCAGCCGAGTATGTTTTTGTGTTTAATTTAATAAAGTCATGCTTACCACTTTCCACTTAAAGGTCAAATATGAATGTACTTCTAGACACTAAATAAAAGTTATACAACAAATTGTTGCATGGCAACATAACTCTAAATAACATTATATACCTGTACAGTCTTTTTGATTCTATGAGAAGGCCCTGGATACTCTGGAGAATACAAGTCTGTGAGGAACAATGAGTTGATTAATGTTGACTTTCCCAGTCCAGATTCACCTAAAATAAATAGAAGAAAAATCTGTCAAACTTAGGTGTTTTATACAATAGATATAATAATGCTAGTACTTCACTGGTTTGTGACACTCTAAAATATATGACAAAGACTCCACATTAGGGCTGGAGAGATGGTCCAACCATCAAAGGCTAGGTTCACAATAAAAAACATCAAGACTCCATATTAGAAAAAATATCTTTTAATTCTTTTCCCTTTATTTATTCTTGTTCCATACAATACATCCAGACAGCAGCCTCCCTTCCATCTCTGCTCCTCCTGGTTCCTCTCCTTCCCCACTTCCCCTCAGATCCACTGCTCCTCTGCTTCCTTTCAGAGAGAGAAAAAAAGGATGCAGAAAAAATATTTTTGTCCTCAGTTTCTCACTAGCACGGTAAACTGAAAGGATCTAGAACCACTTATGAGATAAACTTCCAGATAGTTTAGATTAGGTTAGCCACTGGGCATGCACATGAGGCATTTTTGAGTTGGTATTGTAATAGAGGTGGAAAGACCCACCTAAAGAGAACGGGGGCTGACAGGAGACATCACTCCCTGGGAGTTAGGTCCCAGCTTACATAAGTAGCAGCTAGCTGAGAGCAAGCAATCAGCTTTCTCAGCTTCTTGCCTGGGTGCAAGGTAAGCAGCTGCCTTAAGCTTCTAATGCCAGCCCTTCCCTGCTACAGCAGGCTGTGAACCCAAGTAAACCCTTCTTATGTTGTTTTTGTCAGGGCAGTGTACAATAGCCACAGGAAAAGGAAGACACTAACCAATTAAGAGCTACACTGTCAAAGGGTTTAAATGTTTAATAACTTACCACCCATCATCTTTAAAACTAACACATATAATATTGTAACTGACACTTTTAACAGAAACGTACTTTAATGACCAAAGTCAGTCACATTAAGGGGGGAAAAAGATTAGCTAGCTTATATATTGTCATTTCAGTGAAACAAAAAGTAAAAGTATTCATCGTTATTGTAGACAATAATGAATGACCAAAGATATTTAAAAAATAGAAATCTGGGACTACAAAGATGGCTTAAGATAATGGTTAAGAACACATACTGTCTTGCAAAGTAACCCAATTAGACTCCCTGCGCCTATGTCAGCAGATCACAACTGTAAATCTAGCTCCAGGCAACTCAATGCCTCTAGCCTCAGTGGGCACCTGCATTTCCATGCACGTGCCCAAAAAAGAGAAGAAGAAGCTCTGGCATGATTTCTACTGTGATCACATATTCTTCAATTTTTAATGTCTAATATATAGTGCCAAGCATACAGTTCATTTTACCATAATAGAAACACCTTTAAGGTATACATCATACAAGGTTAAACTACACTATAAAATGTAATGGTAACTGATGTCACAGTTAATGCATTTATTTTTACTACTCAATAGACAATAATAGGCAAGTTTTGAATTAAATAACATTTACATATGCAGGCTGGGTTCTGTTCATAATAGCTCAAGAAAGAGCTAAGATCCTTACAGTTAAAAAATATCCAGAGAAACATATTGGCACAGGAGACAACTTTCTGAACAGAACACCAACAGCCCAGGCCTTAATGTCAACAATTAGTAAATGGGACCTCATGAGGCTGAGAAGCTTCTGTAAGGCAGGAGACACTGTCAAGAGAACAAAGCGACAGCCTACAGACTGGGAAAAGGTCTTCACCAACCCTACATCTGACAAAGGTCTAATATCCAAAATATATAAAGAACTCAAGAAATTAAACACCACCAAACCAAATAACCCAATTGAGAAATGGGGCTTGGAACTAAACAGAGAATTCTCAACAGAGGAATATCAAATGGCTGAGAAACACTTAAAGAAATGCTCAACCTCCTTAATCATCAGGGAAATGCAAATCAAAACAACTCTGAGATTCCATCTTACACCTATCAGAATGGCTAAGATCAAAAATTCAAGCGACACCACATGCTGGTGAGGATGTGGAGAGAGAGGAACACTCCTTCATTGCTGGTGGGAATGCAAACTAGTACAACCACTTTGGAAATCTATCTGGTGCTATCTCAGAAAAATGGGAACAGGGCTTCCTCAAGACCCAGCTATTCCACTCCTTGGAATATACCCAGAAGATGCTCCAGCGCACAACAAGAACATTTGTTCAACCATGTTCATAGCAGCCTTATTCATAATAGCCAGAACATGGAAACAGCCTAAGTGTCCCTCAACAGAAGAATGGATAAAGAAACTGTGGTACATATACACTATGGAATACTATTCAGCTATTAAAAACAAGGAATTCCCGAAATTTGTGGATAAATGGATTGAGCAAGAAATGATCATAATGAGTGAGTTAACCCAGAAGCAGAAAGACTCAAATGGTATATACTCACTTATATCTGCATATTAGCCCAAGGGGCATGTCCCACGAAAGACTTCAATTACCAGGAAACTGAGACAGAGGGCAGGACATTCTAGTGGGACTCTAGATGAGAGAAGCATGGGAGAATGGCAAAGTAGAAGGATCCAGAGGGTCCTAGAAGCCTACAAGTAGAACATTATGATAGGCAGATTTGGGCACAGGGGTCCCGCTCAAACTAAGGCACCAGCCAAGGACAATATAGGCGGTAAACCTTAAACTCCTACCCAGATCTAGACAATGGACAGAACAGTCTCCTCAGTAGAGTGGAGAGTGGGATATTACTTTCTCACATACTCTGGTGCCTCACCTTTGACCATGTCCCCTGGAGGGGGAGACCTGGTGGCACTCAGAGGAAGGACAGCAGGTTACCAAGAAGAGACTTGATACCCTATGAACATATACAGGGGGAGGTAATCCCCCTCAGGAACAGTCATAGGGGAGGGGAATAAGGGGAAAATGGGAGGGAGGGAAGAATGGGAGGATACAAGGGATGGGATAACCATTGAGTTAACAAGAAAAAATAAAGGAGAAAAAAATGAAAAAAAAAAAAGAACTTAAAAATAAATAAATAAATAAATAAATAAATAAATAAATAAATAATATCCAGAGAAAAAAATAGCAGAATGGTACAAGTCACTTTAGACCTAAGAATACAACAGGTTGAAAAATAAATCTATGCAAAAGAGGAAGAATAGTCATGCTAATATCACACAAAAGAGGTCAAAAACTGTTAGGACAGTAAAAATAAAACAAAAACAAAAGCAAAAAAACCTCAACAGACTTTGTATGCTGATAAAAGTATCAATTCACAGAGATATAACTTACAAACACACATCAATTCACAAAGATGTAACTATTATAAACTATTCTAAACAGAAAGAGCTAAGATCCTTACAGTTATAAAATATCCAGAGAAAAAATAGCAGAATGGTACAAGTTCTCCACTAATATTTACATGTTAATTTTCTAGAGTCAAATGGATGAAAACAGATACCAAATAGCAAAATTTCCAAGTATGTAAAGCAAACAATAAAAGTAAAGAAAGAAAGAATTCTATAATTATAGTCAGACACTTCAGTCACAGATAGAACAACTAGATGGACAATAATCTAAGGAAACATTAACATATGAACTATATTATGAACAAAGTAGAGCTAATAATGTAGGTGAAACATTAAACTCTGTAGAATAACACATATTTTTCTCACATAAAAAGTAAAAGATTTTTTAAGGAATGACTAAAAGTCTTCATATTTTTTTTTAACTATAATCTTTTTTGTGGTACCTCCTAGGTATTCAGGCTGTCAGAAATTCATTCACGTGAACGATGTATAAGCACAGTTCATTCTATGAGAAGCATATGGCCACAGAGGTGGCTGTTGAAGCTCTGAGTGAAGAGTGGAAGGGTTCTGTTGGTCGAAATCAGTGGTGGGAATGAGAAACAAAGTTTTCTCATAAATCAAGGCATCTTGACCCATAGCAAGGTGCACCTGCTACTGTGTAAGGAGTATTTTTGTTATAGAGCCAAGAGAACTGGAGAGAGGAAGCACAAGTCTGTTTGCAAACGTACTGTGGATTCCAATCTAAGAGCTCTCAGCTTTGTTATCATTACAAAGAAAAGGGATGGGGGAAGACCACCAATGTATTGTGAAAAAGCTTTTAAACAAAGATGGTAAGAAGCCCAGGACTAAAGTACCCATGATTCAGCATCTTGTTACCTCACGTGTCCTGCAACATAAATGTCAACATACTGCTCTAAAGAAACAACACACTAAGAAAAATGAGGAGGCTACAGAATATACTAAACTTTTGGCCAAGATAATGAAGGAAGCCAAGGAACAGACTGCCAAGAGATGTTAAGCTGTCCTCATTGAGAGTTTCTTCTTCAAAGACTAAGTCCAGTCAAAAATAAGTCTTCAAATGTAACAATCAGATCTTAAAAAAAAAAAAAAAAAGCTGAAATAAAAACATCCATTTTCTTACCTTAAGTAAACAAAACTGGTGCAAGGAGACAGCTCAGTAAGTAAAGTGCTTTGCAATAAAAACATGAATACCAGAGTCTAATCCTGAGTACCCATGTAAAGGCAGGATGTGACTGTACTCACCAAGCCCAGCACTGTGCAGGCAGAGACATAAAAACCCCTGTGCTCACCACTCAGTCTAGCCTAATCAGTGAGCTCCAGGGTCAGGGAGACAGCGGGATCCTGTCTTAAAAAAGAAAAGGGGGAAAAAAAAAAAAAGAACGCAAAGCAACTGAGGAACTAATATCAACTTGTGGCCCCCACATGCACACACACACAGAAGCACATGAACAAACACATACAATAAAAATAAACTGAAATTTTTACAAATATTTAGAAATTAATCAACATATTCTCATGCAACCAAAGGATCAAAAAGAAAGTTATAAGGAGAATTAAAATATATAGAGAGAAAAAGGAAAATGACAACACAGTATGCCAACCTTATGGCACTAAGAAAGGCAGTACTAGGGATTTGTCGGTTATAAATGCTTACATAAAATTGATGCTCTGATTTTTTAAAATTGCCCTTTCAGCTTGCACATCTAGAAAAGAGTAAATTAAACACAAAAAGAAATAATAATGGCTACGGCAGACCAAGAGAGGGAGGGGAGAGAAGGAAAAAAATTAGCAAAACTAAGTGAATTGTCCAAATAGGGCCTTCAAAAATAAAAAGGTCATCAACTACACTGAAAATAAAAGAGAAAAATTGCAATTAGAAATTTAAAAACATGGAAGCCGGGCATGGTGGCGCACGCCTTTAATCCCAGCACTCGGGAGGCAGAGGCAGGCAGATCGCTGTGAGTTCGAGGCCAGCCTGGTCTACAAAGTGAGTCCAGGATGGCCAAGGCTACACAGAGAAACCCTGTCTCGGAAAAAAAAAAAAAAAGAAAGAAAGAAAGAAATTTTAAAACATGGATTATTTCACATTTTACAATAAGAGAAAGGCTAACAGGGTATTGTGACTATGCCAACAAACTGGATAACACACTGGATAAGACTCTGAAACTTATATGCCCTATAAAACTAAGCCATGAAGAAGAAACCGTGTTAATGAAGTCACATCTTGGAAGAAAACTGAAACTAATCAAACTTTCCATAAAAGAAAAGCCTTGGGCCGAATGGCCTTACTAGAGAACTCTACCCAACACTTAAGGAAAGCCAATTCTCTTCAAACTCTTCCCAGAAATTAGAGGAAGGAATACTCATTCTATGAGGCTAGCATCATCTTCATACAAAGGCCAAACACACATAAGAAGGGAAAATTAAGGTAGGCATGGTAGTTCAGATCTGTAACCCCAGCACCCCAGAGACAGTAGGAGGATGCACTGTGGAGGCAGAGGCAGGCAGATTGATGTGAGTTCAAGGCCAACCTGGTCTACAAGCGAGTGCAGGACAGTAAAGGCTACACAGAGAGACCTTGTCTTGAAAATCCAAAAGAAAAGAAAAGAAAAGAAAGGAAAAGAAAAGAAAAGAAAAGAATAAGAAACATGTACAAGAGGGTTACCAAACAGACTCAACAACAAAATAACAAGCAATTAAAATTGAACAAAGGACATAACATTCTTAAAGAAAAACGTATAATCCACACAGACACTTGTACTCCCAGCAATTAGGAAGCACAGGCAGGGCAAATTTAAGTTCAAGGCCAGCCTGAACTACACAGAGTTCTAGGCCATGCTGTGTTACAGAGTGGAGGCCTGTCTTAAAACAACAGACTTACATATGGTTAATATTAGTTTTCAATTTGCCCAGACTTGGATTCGATGAAGAGATGAGGCACTGACTCACACACATACAAATGATCTTTCCATCAGGCTATTTAAAGTTAGAAGACACACTCTAAGTGTGGGTGGCACTTTCTAGTGGAAGGCAGATAAAAGGGCAAGAGAAAACGCTTTGTTTTACACCTCATTGCCTTCAGAGGTCATTGGTGAGTTCATTTACCCTACTGGCGAGTTCACCTACCCCCCTGCCACTACAGCTGTTAATACTTCTACATTTCTTCACTAATAACAGAACCCAGGTTCTTGGGAGCCTCCAACAAAGCCTGAAAAGCAGTGGCTCTCCAGTAATCCTATAGGCCTTAAGTAACATATATGTCTATGTAATAATAAATATACATATAATATTATATAATACATCTGTATTACATAAGGAATGCATCTGATAAACAGATATGGCATATTTTTTCAGGACCTTTGTGTATGGGGGCACAGATGAGATTTACTTTAAACATGATTTAGTGAGGCACAGAACTTGGCACAGTAGAAGCCTTCACATGCAACCAATTGTTCAGAAGGCTGTGAATAGACATTTATTTGACCCCACAGCCATCAAGAATGAGACACTTCTCACTAAACACAGACCTACATTGCATCATTATGTGACAAACCTAACACCGGTTTTTGGTGGTGGTAGTGTTTTGCTTCTGCTTTGTTTTTTTGAAACAGTGTCTTACTGTGTAACCTGGGCTGACCTCAAACTCAGAAAGCTGCCTGCCTCTGTCTTCCAACTGCATTACAACATCTAGCCTGATGCTGATTTTTAATTAATTTTTAAGCAAAGATTTGCAAACAAGAATTCTCTAGATACACTTACTGGCTTCACTGTACACAACTGAGTATTAACATATACTCATTTTTCTTAAAAAGCCTATGTGTGGATGTTAATAACACACAGAAACAGACTGAATTTGCAACCATGAACAAGTAATCTAATACCTCTATTTTATCTTTGAAATAAATTACTATGGCTATTATAGGACTGTGACTTAACATACATAATCACACGTGCCTGACACATAAGTTATTAAAAAGTAGTATGACCGTTAACTTCGATTGTCAATTTGATTGGAGCACCATCCAAGGACCATGCATAGACTGACCCTAGATCCTCTACGTAGATGTGGCTGATGGGCAGCTCAGGCTTCATGGGGGTCCACTAGTAAGAGCAGCAGGGGCTGTCTCTCTCACATGACCTCTATTGCCTGCTTTTCAGTCACGTCCCCCTTATGGTACTGCCTCACCAGGCCACAGGGGAAGAAGATATGCTCAGTCCTGACTTGACTGAGCTGGAATGGGAGGGTAGGGAGGGAAGTCCGCTTTTCTGAGGAATATCGGAGGAGGAGGAGGAGAGGGAGGAAGGATGGGACCAGAAAGAGGGGAGGGAGGGGGCTATGATCAGGATGTAAAGTGAATAAATTAGTTTAAAAATAAGAAAAGGGGGGGCCCTATGGGCAAGTATGCAAGTATGCAAGAGCATTCCTGGAAGGAATAAGTGAGGTAGAGGGCCTCCCCTTCAGGGTGATCAGTACTTATTCAGAGTAGCCCAGATAGAAAGATGTCTGGAGGAGATGCTTTTGCTTTTGCCTGTGCTCCTTAGTTACCTGTGGCTTTAAGTGCTTCTCCCCTGCCCCATGAGGCAGCTGCCATCCCTCACTGACACTGGAACACAGCAGCAGGCCTGCAGCACCATACTGGGACTGCTGAAGCATCCAGCTCTTTAGATCCATCAACTACCAGGTTCTCCGCCTCCAGTATGCCAGTATGCATATGGCTGTTGCTGAACAACCCAGCTGCACTTACATAACCAAATCTAGTAAATCCTCTTGTGATATGTATCACTGTAGTGCTCTGTTCCTCTACAGATCTCTGACTAATACAACTGGCTACTCTTTTCCCAGCTGGACTACACTTTCAATCCCAAACTCAATTCTATTCTCAAAATTATCTGTGTCTTTAAACTTCTAAGTTTTGTATGATTCTTATTATACTCCTTATTATACTTCTACTAATGTCTAGAAACATCGTATCTTTTTATGTTCATTTTATCTTATCATACATATGATACTTTGAAAGAAAAAAATATGAACGGCATACCATGCCTCTTTGACATGAAAATATGTTTATATGAAGGACTCAGTAAGCGTTTCTGAAAAGGATATTGAATCAAGCCCCCCCCCCCAACAAAGTAAAATATTTTGTAAAGAAATCACTAAAGTCCTCGGTTTTTGTCAAACCAAGAAGTGTTTGGTAGTCAAATGGTTCTGGATTTAGATCTCAAAAAATGAGGACCTAACTCATAAGAAACATCTTGTAATTTTTAAGAGGAAACTATCAAAGTTTCAGCTCTCTGTGACTTACAACAAATATAATTCTGTTTCTATGACTTTAAAAACAAAAACGCTGCTAGCCTCAACCTAAGGCCTGAAAATTAGGACCAATATGTGCAGATAATTTATTTAGAGATAGCCAGGCACAACAGCTATATAAATGAAAAAGTTTTAGCCCTTACACACATATCTCTACAAATATAACTGAAACAACATTCAAGGAGCAGTGGAAAACAAGATATTGAACCTGTTTTTCTTTTTTTCTTTTTCTGGTTTGTTTGGGGGTTTTTTTGTTTCTGTTCTTTGAGACAGGGTTTCTCTATGTAGCCTTGACTGTCCTGGACTCGCTTTGCAGACCATGCTGGCCTTGAACTTACAGAGATCCACCTACCTCTGCCTCCCAAGTGCTGGGATTAAAAGCGTGCGCCATCACAAACCTGTTTTTTGTTTTGTTTTGTTTTTTAAATCCACAGTTAAGATCTTATGATAAAGAGGGACAGAAAATCCATATTCCAGATGAGCATAATTCTAACCCAAAGACTGAGCAGGCACAAGCAGAAGGACCAATTCAAGAGCAGACTCTGCCATTGTCCTTATCAGGCTTTGTCAATTTAACACAAACTAGGGTCAGAGGAGAAGAGAGAATTTCAACTGAGAAAATGTCTCCATCAGGCTGTCGCACAGACAAGTCTGTAGAGCAGTTTCTTCATTAATGATTGATGTAGAAGGACACAGGGTGGTACCAACCCTGGCAGATGGCAGATGGCCCTCAACTGTATAAAAAATACCCTTAACAAGCCATGGGGAGCAAGCCGGTAAGCAGTATTCCTTCATGGTCTCTACTTCAGTTCCTGCCCTGACTTCCTTTCATGAGCACTATAAGCTGTAAGATGAAATAAACCCTTTATTCCAAGTTGTTCATTTATTTGGTTGTTGGTTTTCTTTTGTTTTTCTTGGTTGGGAGAGGGTTGCCTATGGTGTTTACCATAAACAATAGAAAGCAAACTAGAACAGCTACAGCGTAAGCTCATGGCCAGCCTCAGATACTAGAGACCCTGTGGCCAGAAAACCAAACAACTGCATTTTATTAAAAGATTCATCAGTAAAACTCATAAATAAGATGCACTGAGACTGAATATTTCTTCTAACAAAAAGTAATAATCAGCATCAGATCACTCCGCAGCCCCTCTCCCCCACTTCACACCCCCCCAAAAAAAAACCTGGGGAAATAAAACAAATTTTATGTCAACTGTATGACCTTGATCATCAGATATTATTGTACTAGTTAGTGGTTAGCTGGGGAGGAGGGGAGGGCGTGTGATCTGAGGCACTTTCTTAATGACTGGTGTGGGAGGCAGTTCTGGGTTGGGTTGTCCAGTTCCCACCTCCCCCACTCTCTTACCCCGCCCTCAACTCCTTTAAAAAGGCAAGGTGAATATACTATTTACTTTTCTGTTGCTGTGATAAAATATCATGACCAATGCAATTTAAGGAGGAGTTTACTTGGGCTTACAATTCCAGAAGATTAGTCTCATGGCAGCAGGGAAATCACGGCAGCAAGCATGGCTGAAGGGGCAAGCTGAGAGCCTACATTCTGAACCACAAACATGAAACAGAACCAACTGGGAGTAGAGCGAGACCTTAAACTCTCAAAGCCTGCTGCCAGTGACACACTTTCTCCAGTAAAGGCACACCCTCAGGCTGGAGAGATGGCTCAGAAGCACTGACTGCTCCGCCAGAGGTCCTGGGTTCAATTCACAGTAACCACATGGTGGCTAACAACTATCTGTAATGTGATCTGATGCCCTCTTCTGGCCTGCAGGTGTATGTGCAGACAGAGCACTGTATACATACTAATAAATAAATCTTAAAAAAAAAAAAAAAAAGGCACACCCTCTAGCTTCCCCCAAACAGCACCACATAGTAGAGACCAAATGACTGAGACTATGGGGGAGATCTCATTCAAAGGGCCAGACATTATTCTATGAAAAACACGTTCAAAAGCTATTCTTTAAACTAAATTCTAATATGAAAACTTTAATTAAGAGTTCTTTTAGTGTGTTAGGGTTTTGTTGCTGTGAAGAGATACCATGTCTATAGCAACTCTTAAAATGGAAAGCATTAAATTAGTGCTGCCTTAGTTTCAGAGGTTCAGTCCATCTATTACCATCATGGCAGGAAGCATGGCAGCATCAGTCAGATATGATACTAGAAAAGAAGCTGAGAGCTCTACATCTTATTACAAAGGCAGCAAAAAGGACTGTGTTCCACACTGGCCAGAGCTCGAGCATGGAAGACCTCAACACCCATGACCACAGTGACACACTTCCTCCAACAAGGCCACACCTACACCAATAAAGCCACACCTCCTAATAGTGCCTCTCCCTATAGACCAAGCATTCAAACACAAGAGTCTATGGGGGCCATACCTACTCAAATCACTACACGTAGTGGTCCACACTGTCTATAGCTTATCACTTAAAATTACTGATATCTCTTTACAGATGCAGTGTTTCTTCATACTTAATTACCAGGCTATCAGCCTCCAAAAGAAAAAGTAGACTGGACTCTACCCACATGCCTAGGCTCCCCTCTGCTCAAAAGCAGCATCTATACTACTTCAACCAAACCAAAATCAATCACATTAACCAACTGTTTTAGTTACTATTCTGTTGCTACATTAAAACCATACAACCAAGGCAGATTTCAGAAGAGTTTATTTGGGCTTATAGTTCCAGAGGGTAAGAATCCATCATGGTATGGAGGCAGGGCAGCTAAAGCAGGAAACTGAGAGCGCACATCCTTAACTTACAGAGCAAACTGGAGTTAACATGAAGCTGTAAACTCTCAACGCTGGCCCCAGTGAATTCTTCCTCCAGTAAGACCACACCTCCAAACCTCCCCAAATAGTGCCATACCACCAACTGAGAACCAAACGTTTGGATATGGGGGACATTTTCACTCAAACCACTGCACCAACAGTAGTAAATATAAAAACTGTAATATTTTAACCACATGAACTTTTACAATGAATGCAACTTCCAAAAGGCCAAAAAAAAAAAAAGAAAGAAAAAGAAAAAAAAATGTAATTGAGAGAAAACAGTCGGGAGTGGCACACATTTTTAACCCCAGCACTCAGGAAGCAGAGGCAAGCAGATCTCTGTGAGTTCAAGGCCAGTCTGTTCTACAAAGGGAGTTCAGGACAGCTAAGGATACAGAGAAACCCTGTCTTGAAAATCAAAAGAGAGAGAAAGAGAAAGAGAATATGAGAATATACTGTTCCCCTCAATAAGAAATATTTCAGTTAATTCTAATAACTTAATATCAAAATAAACAATGTGTAGTAAAAACATAACTAGCAAAACAATATACACTGTATAATCAACTTTGTCAAGAATAGTTCATCTATTATCCTGCTTTCACCTTTGTAAAACAAATGATAGGAAAATATAACAAAGTTCCTTTACAGTCGTTATTTTAGGATTTTAAATCAACCTGTAGCCAATGAAAATATCCACTTATGAATAAAAATGGCATTGAAGATTACTAATCTTACCCAGAGTAAAAATACAGACTGTTTCTTTATATATAATAATGACATTAACCAACCTATACTCAAAATAACCCCTAATAGTATTTTCAAATGGACTATAGAGCAGAGTAGTCATAGACTGAATTAGAAAGGAGAATAAAATTTCCTAGCAACATCCACACACAAAAATGCAATTCTCATGGTAATCATTTGAATTATTACCTTTTAATGCACTCTTCTAGCCAAAATTCAGAGCAAATACTTGTTGAACTTGAATGCCCATGTGACCCAGAGAACAAGCATATTGTTTGTCCTCCAACAGTAACTAGCCACTTGGTAGCTCTTCCTTTCTTAGCAGTGTCACTTGGAGAAAATCATGCTGTTATCCTACTCTACCACTACAGCTTATCTTTTCTCAATTTTCAGTTTCTACCAAAGGAGTTGGGGTAAAGAAAGGAGAAAATGGAGATACAAATCATATACAGCTAAGCAAAAAATTTAAATGTACCCACATACGATAAAATACAGCATACATTCACTGAAGTTATTTAAGATATTATTTCTTAAATTTATCCAAAGCTGATCTAAAAGACCAAAACTCCACATTAGTATGAAATCATCTTACCTACTACCATAAGTGTGAACTCAAATCCTCTTTTCACTGACTTTCTGTACACCTGATTCGGGAGGTTGGCAAAGCCCACATAGCCCTCAAGGTTCTTCTGTTGCTAAGGAAGGTAAGAAGAACAGTAAGTTACTATCAATGACATTCTGTAACATTACAAATCCCTTCCTTCACCTATTTTTTAAAACTATGCAAACTATTATTCATAGCAAATTAGTTTATATTATCACCAATAAAAACATTAATTGCAGAAGGTACAGAATAAATTAAACATGAATTGAAAATAAAATAATTATTAAAATCCAAGAATGAAGAAGTAATGAAGCCTGTTTCAGAGCAGATTTCACTTGACAGTAAGTAACAAGAACTAACCAATGAAATAAAGCAACAAAATAACAAAGAAGTTTCAACTATGAAGAAATGCTTATACTAAGAATCTTTGCTCACACTGACTGATTTCCACACTTAATGGATTTCTTTAAATTGATCTTATGATTCATGGAATAAAATAAAATCTGTGCTTAAAGCAACCTCTTTCCATGAACTTGAAGGTTTTCATAATTGAAGTCAATAGCACATATCTTTCAAGTTGTAAACTCAGGTCCATCTGTGTCACTTCAAGGTTACCCATGGTCTTGCTACCTCCATTTCAATGTATCCAGGGTTGTAAAGTAAACTAAAATTGTCTCAGCTATATGAACTTTTGGTTCCTTGATGACCTGAACAATCATTTCATGAGTAAGTTTTAAAAATTGAATCCTAAATTGGTAAAGAATGATTCCTAATTGATCCACCAGTAAAAAATATTGTTCATAATTACACTCTCTGAGTGAATAGATACTTACTGGTTAATTTTACTTTAGAAATAGTCATATTCATATTTAAATATAGTGGCAAAATACTCTCAAGGGGCACACACATCTTTTAAGTGTCTTTCTGAGACACTTAAATTTTAATGGTAGAACAACATGTGAAATCAAAATATTACTCCAACACAGCTGGATTTAAACAGAATCCACACTCTTCACAAGTATCACATTTATAGCTAAACCACGACTTTCATCCTGTCCATTAGTATAAACTAACTTTTAAGCCAAATGTTGGTAAGCCAAGCTAGCCAATTAAATTAAAAGCTAATTTTGAACATAATTAGGAAGCTCATCAGAATATAGGATCTTAAAGCCAAGTATCTGGAAGTCTATTTTATGAGTAGATAAAACTATATTTTAAATTCAAATTTCCTTAAAGGTCTTATTTCATGTCATTGCACGTTAAATTTAACTTAACTTAGATTTAATTTAAACAAGGTTATGTATAGATAGCATAATATACTCACAGCTACTTTGTAATGCAAACATTTCCATCATTCCAGTGTTCCAGATTCCAACAGAACAAATTCACAGAAGACAGCAAGTGATGAATTCCACAAAGTGTAGTGGCATATTCAGTCAAAACAGGAGTGGCAGATCCATTGGAACACAGCAAAATACAGAAAAATGCAAGTTACTTACATGTAACTCAACAAATTAAAAGAAAATTAATAAAACGAATTAAAGCAAAGACAGATTCCTATGCGTTTCAAATATTCTTGTATTTTCAGTAGCTTTTATACTTCCCTTGAAAATATAAAAAGAATTCCTATCTTTTAATAAAGGCCAGTTACTATACTGTGCACCTCAAGTCTTACAGGAAATGCTTGGGAAAATGTAGACATGAAGTTTCAGGAAGGTGTACTATGAATTTCATACAACTTTTATGTTGTCAGTCAATAGCCCAGTTTAAACAAACACAAACATTTTAGTTAAAATTTTTTCAAAATTTGTGAATTCAGAGTTAGAAGACACGTAGAATGTAGCTAAAGATGATATGCCATAACACATAGGGGGGGAATCAGATAAACTGCGAACTGAAAATCAACTTAGGGAGTACAGAGAAGAAAACCTAACACGAGTATAAACTCCCTGTAAAAGGCTCAAGTTTACACTTGCACAACCTACTTCAAACAATTTGAGGCAGTTAAGGTACTCTTGTAGTTTCTACTTAAAGTAATTTAGTAAGTGAAAGCAACATTTCAAAATCTCTCTCTCTCTCTCTCTCTCTCTCTCTCTCTCTCTCTCTCTCTCTCTCTCTCACACACACACACTCACACACACACACACACACACACACAATTGGAGATAAAAAATCTTCAGCAACCCTCCAACATACCAGACAGAAGGCATAAAACACATCAGCGTATGTATCTGTGTCTTATTGTCTTTTCCTCAATAGTCTTTGGTTCATAATCAATACTGTTTTAGGATTGAAATAATAAAAGGCAGGAAGCATTCCAGACAACAGGAAGGACCCTAAACTAGGAATAAATCTGCAACTTTCAGGAAGAAAAGAGAAGATATGTGATCTATGACAAAGGAAAGAGACAAAAGGATAGGAAATGAGGTCGGGGAGGCAGGCAGGAACCAGATCACGTGGGACTCAGCCAAAGCAAAAAGTTGGAATATTATCTTAGATATGAGGGAAACCACTGGAGGGCTTTACACAGGCAAGTGACCTGGTTAGCATTTTAAAGATAGCTCTCACTGCTAAGTGAAGTGGAGGAAGAAGTTAGAAGACTACTGTAATAATCCAAGAAATAGTAGACTAAAGTAAGCTACTTCTAGGAAGCGCTGAGAGATTTTAAGGATTTGAATTTGTTTTTTGTTTTTGTTTTTGGGTTTTTTTTTTTCCGAGACAGGGTCTCTCTGTGCTAGCCTTGGCTGTCCTGGAGTCACTTTGTAGACCAGGCTGGCCTCAAACTCAACAGTGATCTGCCTGCCTCTGCCTCCTGAGTGCTGGGATTAAAGGCGTGTGCCACCACACCCGGCTCCTTGAAATATGTTTTTAAAGGTAGAGTTGGCAGAATGTTGCTAATAAATTGGACAACATCAGTGAAAGGATATAAACCAAGGATAACTACTGGCTCTGATTTGAGCAACTTGATGACTGGTAATAATTATAAAAACACTGTGGAACTGGAGAGATGGCTCAGAGGTTAAGAGCAGTGCCTGTTCTTCCAAAGGTCCTGAGCTCAATCCCCAGCAACCACAAGGTAGCTGGCAACCATCTATGAGATCTGGTGCCCTCTTCTGGTGTGCATGTGTACACACAAGCAGAACAAACACTGTAACAGAGGAGGAAAATTGGGTAGGGAAAGCCAAAATCAACAACAGCTTTAAGCATGTTAAGTTTGAGATGTCTACTTTATTCAAGAAGAGGTATCCAGTAGACAATTTTAAGCATATGATTAAAAAATTCTAAGGTTAGCTGGTGCTGAAAATAAGTAAGTTATCTGCATATCAATACTACTGGAAAGGGACTGTATTCCCAAGGGGGGGGGGGAGGATCCAGGGCAAGGCCCTGAAGCACTGTAACACACTAGGCTGACAATTAAGCTTGCTGCTATCAGTCTCAGTAACTCAGTGACGAAGTGATAAGTCTGATTTAAAGTACACCATTCTATACACATAATTACTTTAAATTAGTTTTAAGTTTAAATCATTTAAAACATTTAACTTATCAATTTCCATGTGACTGGTTTCTGGGTGATAGATTATTTTCTACAATCCTAACAAAATATGAATACACAACTGATAACTGCCAAAGAAGTGGATGATCACACTTTCAAAACAAATTCTTTCTGGAGAAATTTTGTACAAAGACAAGGTAGTTTGGCTACCTGCCAAACAAATTTTCCCAGAATTTACATGCAAATATCCCAGAAAATACAAAACCTAAAGTCTGGAGCTAATCTAGCACCAAATACAGTTTAAAGGATATACTAACAATATAACACTATTTATTAATCAAAGGAGATATGCTTTTATTTCATAAAAATCTTTCCCTGCCCTAAATTTTAAAAACAACCTACAGTTTTAACTCTGAAAGTCTTAACATGCACAATTCATTTCCTGAACAAATGAAAGTCACAATGCCAGAAGGAAGTATAATCTCTGGGTAAGGAAATTTTATTTATATGTATGTTGTGAGCGATGTAATTATGACCTTTATAATCATGTATATAAATGAACGTATGGCTTCACCTAGGCTCCCACCAATACTCTGGGCCATGAAGGTACTCACTGAGCTCAAGCTAGTTATCTAAAAAGCAACACTGACCCCTTGTGACAGCTGGGTTTACAGAACATTTTAGTTAATAGATACAATTTCTTCACCAATTTTCTTATTAAGAGAAAGCAAACTACTCTGTTGATTGATGGAAATAAAACACACTGTATAGGTCTGTGTTGAATTTATTGAACTATTTCTAGAAATCAAAAATTCTTGAAGAACAAGCTATTTCAAATAAATTCTAACAGATTATTGAAAATTCTGAAGAGCTGTATTCTTGCCATACATATACATTCTATTTCTCCCTTTGTCATTGTAATAAGAAAAAATAGCAGGTTACAAAGATATAAAGGTTACACCAATAACTTTAAATATCACAGATAAATATTTGGTGTTTCCTATATGGTTTTAAATTCAATCTTTGGATTTTAGCATATATGTATACTATATATTGCTTTACACAATGACAAAAATAATTAAGTTTACCTCCAAAAGTTTTAATTAATTCTAACTATGGTGGGAGAAAAACTTGGCAAAGGTACCCAGCTGCATTCCCAGCCCAAGGGATGTGGAGCAGCATAATCAGTTGAGCACTTGATCAAGGCCAGCTCAGTGAACATAGTGAAACCTCCATTACAAAAATAATTAACTCATTAACTACAAAAAACAAGCCCAGATTATAAATGACATAAAAGGAGAAGACAGAAATTTGCTTGTCTACTACTTAATGTCCCTAGCATTACATAATACACATTAACCATAACTCTGAGGCATTTGCTTAATCACATTTCTAAGGATATATAGCCAAAGAGAAAACGTTGAAGAACTTCATCCACCATTAAAATGGTGTAAATATTTTTATATAAATCATTTAAAAATACCTACATACTAAACTTAATATAACATGAGCACTAAAATATTACAAGACTGTAAAGCATGTCTCTTACTCCTATTTAAAAGGTTCGTGTGCTATTCTGCATATCTCTAGCTAGCTTTTAATACAATGAGCAATTTTAATGTGGGAAATTTATTTTGTGTATGTGAGTATAAACATGTGGGCGCCATGGCTCATGCCAGACAACTCTGGGGAGTCAGTTTTTGATTTCCACTATGTTGAAGCCGGTTCTTCTCATATCTACTGCTGTGCCACATGCTTTAAGCTAATGATAGGGCTACATATATAACTGATGAGCTGATATACTAATGTTAATTTTTATTCTCATTCATGTGTATCTATATGTGTCTGTGTGTGTACATGTCACATGGACATGAGTGTCCACAGAAGGCAGAAGAGGGTATCCCCTAGAGTTGAAGTTACAGGTAGAGTTGTGAACTGCCCAGTGTTGAGTGCTAGGAATTAAACAGTCCTCTGAAAAAACAGCAAAGTACTCTAAACCATTAAGGACTCTTCCAGCCCTAACTTGCATTAAATTCCTATGGGATCGTATATTGGACTATACTAAAGTACTAAGCTGATAGATTTCTATAATCAACCTGTGGAAGGGGTGTTAAAGTCTTTGATTTCTGATTCCAGGTTTTAGCAACTAAATGAATAGTTGTACAAATTAGTAAGAGTACATATCGTTTGAATTGAATGCTCCAACTGGACTTTAGAGAAGACGGATGTCTAGCAGGCAGTAAACTATATAAAGCCAGAAATTATAAAGACGGGCAGATAGTAACATTTTAAGTCACTGTTTGAAAGGTATGAGTCTAAATGCATAGTTGTAGTGGGAAAATAGCCGAGAACCAATACCAGAATCCTACCGTCACCATCTAAACAAAGGTAGAGGAAGGCACAGAGTCAAGAGAGGGCTTTGGACATTAAAAAAAAAAAAAAAAAAGCAGGTATTTGTACTTATTTAAATGCTATAGAAAAAGATAAAGAAAATAAGTAACTGAAAGCAGAGGGTTAAGTAAGGACACTGATGTTTATACAGTGAAAGGAGGGATTTCCCCTAATATCTGGAATAAAACCACCTTCTACTCTTAAACAAGGGGAGAAACTACGAGATTTTTAAGAGACAAATACGTAAAAACAGCAACAAGAACTGGAAGAGTAAATAAGTCAGGCCTGGTGGCAAAACTACTCAGGAGGCTAAGGCAGGAATACAGGTACAAGGCCTGCCAAGACCAGAGTGACTTCAAGGACAGCTTGAGCAACAGTGACAGCTTTGAGACCTTTGTCTTAAAATAAAAAGCTAACAAGACTTCAATAAGTTGTAAGCTGGTGTTAGAGGGCTTAGTATGCACAAGGCCTTGGTTCAATCCAGAATAATACCAAAGCAAAAAAATTAAGGATCAAAGAGAGGACAGGACAGTAAAGCACTGTTTGTCTAATTAAGACTGAAGACCACAAATCTCTGAATGCAAACTTTAAGCCATGTAATCTTTATTCTCCAATAGCTGCCTGTAATTTGATCTTATGGTAACAAGTATGCTAACAAATTTAGGATTTATCTGAAATTGTTATTCTCTGGAAGAGACATACAAAAGGGCAAGGCTCAAGAGCTGGCGAGGAGAGCTGAATTAAGGGACCAGAAATAAGGAAGGCAATAACATAACTAAAAGAATATGAAATAAGGAAACTATACAAGAAATACCTCTTTTTAAAATTTAACAACAACAAACGAAGTTCCAGGACTCATATGGCCATTAAAATGATAGCTGAGTTTGAGAATATAGCTCACTGGTAATGTGTGTGCTCGACACACAGAATATCCTGCTTTCCACTAGGCATATGTTGTACAACTGACTTTGTTCTCAGAAGGTAGAGGCAAGGATAACAAGCCAGGAGCCAACACTGTCTACAGAGCAACAGGATTACATAAAAGAACTTGCCTAACAAAAAGAAAATAAAATGAGTTGCCTCTATAAATCTACTAAATGAGTACATAGAAAACCCTAACTCTCATAAATTCCTAGTAGGAATGTAAATGCTGCTACTAGTTGAAAAAGTTTGGTAATAGCTTAAAAAATTAAATGTGTGTGTGTTTGTGTATTTGAGGCAGATCAAAGAAATGAAACCATAAGCCATCATCCTTACAGCATTTTTTAAAGGTTAATTAACAGTCAACCAGCTACACAGCTCTGTGGGTAAAAGTCCCTGCTGGCAAGCATGAAGACATTAGCTCAGTTCCCCCAAACCCACATGATGGAAGGAAAACCAACTCCCATAGTTGTCCTCCGACCTCCACAAGTATGCCACCACCCACAATGAATAAATAAATGTAAAAACAAACAAAAACAATCTAAAAGAAAAAGTACCCCAATTTAAACACCAATGTTGTTTTGCTAACTGGGCTTAATGGCAATTCTTTTTTCTACTATCTCCCAAGTTATTGCCAAGGAATCAGAGCATCTATATTTTTAAAAATTCACTATGAAAAATATGTAGTCATGATTTCAAAAGCCACCATGAGTTTACTTTTTAACAGGTAAATCAGATTTTTTTTTTTTACAAACTCATTAGACGACAAAGGAAGAACCTTAAGATTAACCATGATGAGAACACAAGGAAAGTAGAGAAATAAAAAGTCATTATATTAATAAAGTGAGACAAATAAACAGCTGCTTAGTTGTGTATCAACTACAGCAGAATTATACATCCCAAGAGTCTGACAGTCTAATAACCTCAATTAAGTCATATTATTTCATATTTGATGAAAACACAGAAGGCACACATGTGGCACCTGTCAGTAACAAAACCTAAGACCTCTAAAAATTATTCTTTAAGAATCTTAAGACTCCAAAGTAGAATTTAATATGGAAATATATAGAGCCACACCATGAGCCTTTTCCCTCATCCCAAACTGTAATCTGATAGACAAAGTTTTGATGAAGGTCAGAATTGAAACAGAAGTTCAGAAATAAGAGACGGAGGACTCTTGGTGTCTTCATTAAGTTCACCTCACTAAAGAAAAAAAGTGAATAAGGAAAACTATAGCAGCCCAAGAAGAAAAGCTTAAAGAATCTTAGTTGACAACATTTATCAATAAGAAAATAAGCCATTAGCATACTTATATATAATGTAGCCAGAGGAAAGGTTATGTACAAAATAAAGTTCACAGGGAAGTAGCAACAATGGCATAAGAGCTCTGGTTCTCCACCTCATAAATACTGTTAGAAGGGCTGGAGAGATGGCTCAGCAGTTAAGAGCACTGGCTGCTCTTCCAAAGGACCTATATACAAATCCCAGCACCCACATGGCAGTTCACAACTGTTTCTAATTCCAATTCTACGGGATTTGAAGAAAAAGAAAAAAAAAAAATACACACACACACCCACACACACACACACACACACACACACACACACTGTTGGGGAAGAAAAAAAGGAAAACAAACTGCCCCAAAAAAACCAAAGGATTGCTTCCAGAGGATTACATAATATTAAAGAAATTACTTTCTGATCTAAGAAGCAAATGAGAACCTCTGAATACCAGCATTCAGCTATGTAATGGTGACAGTACAACTTTCTTAGAAGGTAGTGAGGTTCTAATAATACAGGATAAACGGATCACTCTGTCCACTAGAAAGATATGCAAGCCACTAAGTGATTTTAAATTCTCTAGTAGCCTCATTAAAAAAGAAACAAAAACAAAAAGCAAAAAAACCAAAACAAGTAAATTGAGAGTAGTTTTACCTAAACACCAGCTATACCACTCCAAAAGATGCACCACCGTACCACGAGGACACTTGCTCAGCTATGGTCACTGGAGATTTATTCATAATAGGCAGAAACTGGAAACAACCTAGATGCCCCTCAAGCAAAGAATGGATAAAGAAAATGTTGTACACTTACACAATGGAATACTACTTGGATATTAAAAACAAGGAAATCATGAAATTTGCAGGCAAATGGATGAACTGGAAAAAAACTGTCCTAAGTATGGTAACTCAGACCCAGAAAGACGTGCAAAGTATGTACTCATTTATAAGTGAATGTTAGTCATAAAGTACAGGATAAACATGCTACAACCTACAGACCTAAGTTACAAGGAAGGCCCAAGGGAAGATCTTGAATCTCTCTCAGAAAAGGAAATATACTAGTCATCTGAAGTAGATGGAGGGAGGGAACTGGGTGGGAAAGGGGGTGGGGTGAGGATCAGGGATGGGGAGGAGGTTTGGGAGTGTGGGAGAGAGCAGAAGGAATGGGAGAGAGAACGGATATTTGGTGAGGGGACATCTCTGGGAGGAAGGAGGCCCTCCAGGAGTCTATAGGAGTGAACATAGCTGAGACTCCTAACAGCAGGGGAAATGGAGCCTGAAGTCACCACTTCCTGTAGCCAGGTGGTACTTACTGTGAAGGAAGAGGAGCACCAACCCACCCATAAAACCTTTGACCCAAAATTTGCCCTGCCTACAAAAAATGTAGGGATAAAGATGGAGGAAAAACTGAGGGAATGGTCAAACCAATGACTGGCCCAACTTGAGAGTCATTCCAGGAGAGAAAGCCAACCCCTGACACTATTAGTGATACATTGCTATGCCTGCAGACATGAGCCTAGCATAACTGTCTTCTGAGAAGCTTCATCCAGCAGATGATGGAAAGAGATGCAGAGACCCAGTCAGACAGTAGGCAGAGTTCAGGGAGTGCTGTGGAAAAGTGGGAGGAAAGATAAGAGGGATCTGCAGGGGTCAAGGACACCACAAGAAGACCTACAAAGTAAACTTACTGGGCCCATGGGAGCTCACAGAGACTGAATCACCAACTAATGAGCATGCTTGGGTTTGACCTAGGCCCTCTACATATATGTAGCAGATATGCAGCTTGGCCATCATGTGGATGCCCTAACAAAGGGAGTAGAGTAGGGGCTATCTCTGACTCTTGCCTGCCTTTGGATTCCTTTCCCCTAGCTCGGCTGCCTTGTCTGGCCTCAGTGGGAGAGGATGCACTTAGTTTAACAGCCATATATGTTACTACCATATTGGACAGCTCAGGTCTAAGCAAAACCATCTAGTGAAGACTACAGGGTGAACTGCTTCCATGAGGAGACTAAGTAATTTATCTTCCAATCCTGAGATCTCATGCAAGTATCAGAAGATTATCAAGTACATATACCAAAAATTTAGGGATTAGCGTTATTCCATTTTAATAAGTCATTGCTATGTCTTTTCTTCATGCAATATATGAGCACTCTGTATATTACTGTAGTATTCTAAACAGGACATTTTTCTAAGTAAATAAACTCTGTATATTTTTGTATGGCTTCCCTACTGCATTCCTGTGAGAAAACAAACATCTGATTTGTTTTTTGTTCTTTTTGGAGGGGTGTGCGGCAAACCTAACATACTAATGTAGTTACTGGAAAGTGCTTTAATTTCTTGATAAAGTTATTAGCTCATTTCTTAATAACTATAAAGGTTTCTATAAAATTATAGGCAAACTCTACAACTAAATATTTGAAAAGCCCACTTAGTATTGAAGCAATCAAAATAATTTAATATCAGAAAACAGCAAATTCTGGTGTTAAGGTCCATGGCCTTTTTTCTTTAGTTTTGGAGGCTATCGAGTTCCTAGAAAGCTTTTGATAAAAATACACACCTAGTCCTCTGCCTAGAAATAGACAAATAAAATCCTAGCAGTAGAGCCCAAATTAGAGTATTTTTAACAATAACCCTAGAAGCCCATACTGTAATAGAAAGATATTATTTAAGTTCCATGACAGGTAATTATTTTATTAAAGTTAAGTTTTAGGCACAATACTTTTAACATGGATATGTTAGTTAGGAAGAAATGAAAACAGTAAACTCAATGAAGAAGCAACAGAACAGAGATCCTTTGTTTATCTTAGCTACATTCTAATTTGTTAAACATAATCTAGCAGTAACCAACTATACTTAGAATACCAACCCTTCAATTAAAAAAAGCAATGAAACCCCCCAGCTGTACTAAAATATGTCCAACACAGGTTAAAATAAAAGATTCTCTCAATTGAGCTAAAGTGGTGGTGCATGTCTGAAATCCCAGTATTAAGTATCTAAAGGGCATAATCAGTACTTTCGGTTAGCCTCTGTTATGTAGCATGTTTAGAGAAAACGTGAGTTACTGAGATCCTATCCTTAAAAAATAAATAAAAATAAAAGAGATGTTATTAGACCAAGTGTGGCGGCACACACCTTTGATCCCAGCACTCAGGAGGAAGAGGCAGGTGGATCTCTGTGCGTTTGAGGGCAGCCTGGTCTACAAAGTGAGTCCAGGACAGCCAGGACTACACAGAGAAACCCTGTCTTAAAACACAAACAAACAAAAAAAGATGTTATCATATACAAAACAAGGGTAATTGACATTTTCTTTAATCATGGCCAGTACTAAAGTGGACAATCATTTCATGCTATATTTACGTGTCTGTGATATTATTTCTACATGTTAACCAAATATTTAACTTTCCTAGTTAGATGGCCTATACAACTTCAGCAAATCTGAAGTTATTTCAAATTCTCAAGAAAGAGGCTACCCCTGTACGGTGAACGTCCTGGCAGTTTACCACCATGGCACCTGCTGTATGTGGCTCTAGTCAGCAGCTAAGGTCCTGGCAGTTTACCGCCATGGCACCTGCTGTATGTGGCTCTAGTCAGCAGCTAAGTGATTCTAGTTATATTTTTTATTACTAACAAAAACGCCAGGACAAGGCTGATTGGATTCTATATGTTTTCACCATTTGTGCCAAGTTTTCATTTCTCCAGACGTAAACTAAGAAATCAATTCACTCTTCTCATCAAGCAGTATCTTCTGAGCATCTTCAGTCAACAGCCTATGAGCATCTTCAGTCAACGGCCTAAAGTGGCTATTTGTACATTATTTTATATATATTTATTTGTACCGTATATGTATATTAGAGAGAGAACAAGATTACCCCTATTTAAATTTATTCCCTTTCATTCAGTACCTCAACTTTATAGGATGTAACTGAGAACCAAGCATATACTCTAGCTCAATGCATAACAGAGAGTAGACCTTTAACTGAACTGGATATGAGGCCTGTGTCTACACAGGAAAATTCAGATCTGGTACTATAAACATGGTCAAAACATAACTAAGGAAGTCATAGGCCCTAGGGGAGAACCTACTAATGTTGTTCTTCTAAATAGTAATGTTGTCAAATTATCTTTTAAATACTGATGTTTGTATAATATGTACTGCTTCCAAAACTGGTCAAAGAAGCTTATTACAATGGGTAGTAGTTAATACAGACACTCATTACTTTCCAAAGTCTGAAAACAAGTGAATTCATGCTCCTTTGTAGATGGGACATCTGTATCAACACACACCAACCTAAAGCTCAAGGAACATTTTGGGTATGGGGGAAGCTGCAGGATGAGGAAGAAAGATGTGTGAAATCGTGTCCTTTAGACACAACACGACGACTGTTCACGTGGACTCACAGCAGCTGTGTTACCTGCACAAGACCAAACAAGTTAAAAATTCCAGCATGGAGTGAGTGGGAAGGGGTTCTTGAGACCCTACCCTAAAGCCGATGACTGCTGGAAGACGGAGAGTCACCTGGAGGAAGGAGCACTAGGTTTCTCCATATCCCAGTGAATAACCCCATACCCATGTACACATGAGCAGCAGTAATTGGGTTCAGTGAATGGATAGATAGGAAGGAGGGAGGGAGGAAGAGAGAGAAACAGACATAGAGATGGATGGATGGATGGATGGATATTTTTAAAAGAAATAAACCAGAATATAAAAACAAAAGATAGCTAGATATATTCAGAGCACAAAATATAAAAAGGTATATATAGTTTTAAAACTCATATTATTTAATAATTCATGCTGTACATAATTCACAGCACATAACCAAGCATACCAGACAACAGTCTTTAAAAGCCCAGCATGTTCTAAAAGGAGGGAGAAATCTTCCTAATAATATAAAAAATGTAAATTATAAGCTTAAAGTACTAATAAACACCAATACCTGGGGAAGGGTAAGAGGTTTGTTAAACATTCTGTTAAAAATAGAGCTACAAAATGTCCAGAAATAGCAAAATAGGTGATTTTAACACTGGGATGCCATATACATATTTAATATAGACTAATTGTAGTGGAAGTTTTGGTTTCTTTAAAAACTCAATTGTGTTATGTAAATGTTTTTGTTTTAATCCCAGATGTGGGATATGGGTCTGATTCAGATTGTCCACAGCAACAAACTACTTGCCTCATGTGGGCTCCAAGAGGAGGCTCTTTGATAGCTGCAGATAGTTTAATTCTGAAGATGCTGAAGAGGGAATAAATGTCAGAGTCCAGAGAGAGAAAATGGAGCTCCTAGAAAGAAGGTTGCTGCTCCTGCTGTCAATGAAGTTTAATGAGAAGTTGGAGATATCCTGAAACAAAGATTAGATTTGCTCCAAGGAACCCAGTGACCCTAACCAGCAGGACACCTACGTTCCTTCACCCCACTAACCTTCTTTCTCTCCTACCTGGTGTTGGGGTATTGGAAGGAACCAGGGTGGAGAAGGAAGATGGAGGTATAAGAATCCCAATAAAATAGTTTTTAAACACACAGCTTCAACTAATAATAGCTTAACAGACTGAAGAACTACATTAAATAAATACCAAACTTTCATATAAAACATTTTAGCCCTGTGTTCACCAGAATCACCTAAAATAGTTAAATACAAATTTCTGGACCCTTTTTCTCACCTAGTGAATTAACGAACCTCCAAGTAGGTTACACACTAGAAATAGTTCCAACATCAAAACTAATTACTAAGTGACTAAGTGACTAAGAATGAACATGAACTAATCTACAATGATTGAAGTTACTGTTTTCCCTGCTCCTAGTTAATTTATATAACCTAGTCATAAAATTTTTATTAAACTTTATACTTATTATTAGAAATTATTTAGAATGTCAATGATTGGAAGTTCATCAGCTAGTGGAGAAGTTTCCTTAGAAATCACTTCACAGTTCAGAAAGGTATAATAAATGATGATAGTCTAATTTTTTATAATGTTTGTATAAATTAAAAGCATAAAGATAGCTCTCTGTCACTTCCTCGCCTTCTTGGCTTCTTTCCCTCTCTTTGAACCCCCTGGGGTACCCCTTACCCCCTTCTTTCTCTCCCTTCCTCCATTCTATAATAAATCTCTTTATACCCCCCCAAAAAAGCATAAAGATAAAATTATAAGGACCTTTTCCCTCTTAACACAAATAATCTCACTCAAAATATTTATTCTCTAAACTTGACAAAATAGCAAGTTTTTCTTAAAAAAAAAAACTGATTATAGCGTTAAGACTATTTGTGTATGTAAGAATATAAAATGTCTGGCTGGAGAGAGGGCTCAGCAATTAAGAGCACTGGCTGGTCTTCCAGAGAACCCTATGTCCAATTCCCAGCATTCACATAACAGCTCACAACTATCTGTAACTCCAGTTCCAGGGGATCAGACACTCTCATACCAATGCACATTAGGTTAAAAAAAAAATGATAGTAGTTAAATCTTGTTTTAAAAATGCAAAATGTAACTTTAAAAAAAGCCTTCAGTTTTAAATACACCAATTCAAATTTTAATAAAGAATACTTTAGTAATATATTCAAGAAACTAAGAGACTTTAGCCTAAAGTTTAAATTTTACATTTAAAATTTGCTCTTTTTTTTAAGTATGCAAATTATTCACTTGCACAACATAAAAGTTTAAGGCACAAGTGAATACAGTAATTTTAAAACACTTCTTTTCTATCTTGGGTGACCTGTTGTCAATACCATAGGAAAGACCACACACTATAGGATGTATTCTAGGCCTATCTCAGGTTTTAAACTGTCCATTTCAAGAAATGGTTCCTACTCATTGACCCATTCAGTCAAAAAGCTCAAACATCCTGCCTGCATTACCACCCTCCCTAGTACCTCCCAACCAATCCGTTGTTTCCTTTACGGTTGCTCTAACTCCAGCTTGGTCCTGAGAAAGATGAATAACTTCTCCAATCATGTGGCTCCACCTTGACGCCCTTTTCTAATCTTCCAGTGACAACCTATCAAGATGATTTTCATCACCACCATTATTTTAAAATTCTTCAATAAACAGTTTGTTTTTAATTATCTACCCCTCTAATTTTATACTATGGTTTCTTAGCATGTAACCAAACTAACCATCCTTTTCCTCTTATCTACCGCTAGGGTCCCTTCTGCAGGCTGAAAAGGGCAGTCTAGGCACAGTATATACTACTGGCCTCTAAATCCCACCACAACTTATTTACTAAGTACAAGCCAGATTTGAGGATACAAAAGTCAACAAAACATGATTAGGAACTTATAGTGGAGGCTGTCAACTGTAATACAGTCTGATAACTTCATAAGGTAGTTAACTGAATGCTTCTTACTTAACAGGCATCAGGTTAGATTTTTTTTTTCACTTTGAGGGAAAAGAAAACTATGTTTCTTCACTTGGACAACATTAAGTTAAGCATTCATTAGATTTGAAATGTGAATCCAGGTCAGACTTTGTAACCTAAGATCTTAGTCATCATGGCTCTGTTTCTGTTACAGCATTATCTTCAATTTCCCAGAGTCAAACACATATATAGAAAGATACAAAATATATATTTATTAAACGAATGAACTTGTAGTATCAAAGTCCCAAACAAACCTAACAACAACATAACAGTAATGAACATCAACGCAGTTCAGATATAATGACTACACTGGTTTTCTTTAACTAATAGTATGTCACATCAAATCCAAAAAAATTACAGAGAACCTGGATTCTGTTCCTAGCACCTACATCATGGCTCACAACCATCAGTAATCCCAGTTAAAGAAACCTAAGACAGGGTAGGCTTCTGGGAGGAAGTGGGGGTGACTCTAGCTCAGACTCTTAGTATTAGGGGTATGGATACTGAAGGGGACACCCTCTAACTAGACAGGACTCCTAGTGGAGGGAGGAGAACATCAACCCATCCACAAAAACTTTGACCTAAAATTTACCCTGCCTATAAGATGTGCAGACATAAAGATAGAACAGAGATCAATGGAATTTCCAACCAATCAATGTCTGGCCCAACCTTAGACCCACCCCTCAAAGAGAGAGCCAACTCCTGACACTATGCTCACAGACAGGAGCCTAGCATAGCAGTCCTCTGAAAGGTTCCACCCAGGAGCAGATGGAAACAGATTCTGAGACTCACAGTCAAACACTGGGTGAAGCATAGGGAGTCTTGTAGGAAAGTGGGGGGAAGGATAAAAGTACCTGGAGGTAACAGGGGCTCCACAAGAAGACTTAACAGAGCCAACTAACTAGGGCCCAGAAGGGCTTGCTGAGACTGAAGCACAACCGAGGACCATGCATCAAATGAACCTAGGGCCCCTACACAGATGTAGCTGATGAACAACAGCTCAGGCTTCATGTGTGTCCTCTAGTAAGGGGAACAGGGACTATCTCTGACATGGACTCTGTTGCCTACTTTCTGATCATTTTGCCCTAGAGGGGCTGCCTAGCCGGGCCACAGGGGAATGAGCTGTGTCATCATGGGACTTGGTGTAGTGGTGGTGGGTGGGGAGCTTTTCTGAGTAGGGAAGGGAGAATGGGGGATGGAGTGAGTATGGGACCAGGAGAAGAGGAGAGAGAGGGCTACAAACAGATGTAAAGTGAATTAATTAGTTAATTTAAAGAAACAAAAATTCCATTTCAAGAATTTATTTATTTATGGTATTAGATATGGTAAATAATTAATTTAAAGAATCTGACCTCTATAGGTGCCAGACATGGTGCACATACATACATGCAGCCAAGACAACCATGCATACAAAGTAACTTTTAAAATTAATTTTAAATATCTCAGAAATATCTCAAATGTTTATTATTCCTATCAATTAGGAAAACACAATCAAAACAATTTTTGAGATTTCATCTTATCACCGTTAGAAAGACAAAGTACAACAACAACATAAATCAAATGCTGGAGAGCATGTGTGGAAAAGGGAAGCCTCATTCACTATCTGCAAATTGGTTCAGCCACTCTAGAAACTAGTGTGAAGGAACCCTTAAAAAGCTAAAAGTAGGTAGCTGGAGAGATGGCTCCAGTTTAAGAGTTTAAGAGCACTGTCTGTTCTACAAAAGGTTCTGAGTTCAATTCCCAGCAACTACATGGTGGGTAACAACCATCTATAATAAGATCTGGTGCCCTACTCTGGTGTGCAGGCACACACATGGGCAGAATATTGTACAAATAATAAATAAATCTTAAAAAAAAAAAAGCTGGGCATAGTGGCACACACTTGTAATCTCAGCACTCAGGGAGGTAGAGGTAGGTAGGTCTCTGAGAGTTCAAGATCTACCTGGTCTACAGAGCAAGTTCTAGGACATCCAGAGCTGTTACACAGAGAAACTCGTCTCAACCTTGCCCCCTAAAAAGCTAAATATAACCTAGCTATATCACTCTCCAGCATATGCCCAAAGGACTCAAAATCCTACTCCAGATACAGGCAACTTCTTTGCACTCTCTATCCATGATAGCTAGGATATGGAAACAACCTCTCAACTGACAAACAAAAACATGGTACATATATATCTGTAAAGAAAAATTGTATCACGAAATTTGCAGGTAAATGTATAGAATCAGAAGCCATCATATTGAGATATTGAGTGAGGTAACCCAGACAGAGGTTCTTTCTCATCTGCAATTCCTAGCTCCAAGTCTTTGGATATGAGTATACAACCCAGACTAACTGCAGAAACCAAGGACTTAAAAGGGAGGAGAGGAGGGTTCTGCAGGGTACAAGTCAGTTCAAGGGGAAAACAGGGCTTTAATTAGGGAGGGGAAAGGAAAACAGAAAAGCTATCTGAAAAAGTCCTAACAAATCATATTACCTATCTACCTAAAATTAAACATACCTATGTAAAAATATACATATACATTGTTTAGGTGAATTTTTTCCATCCGTACTCACAATGCTCCTCTCAAAGCCCTAAACTATCTAAAAACAAACAAACAAGCAAACAAACACACCACACATGATAAGCCCCCTTTAAGTTGTTGTTAGGGTTGTCGAAGAAACTTCCAAAACACTACTGCCGCTGCCCTCTGAGGCATCCCCAGAAGTGGAAGACATCAGTCACTTTAGACACAGGACCTAGAGAACTTGAGCTGCAACTGACATGAAAGCTTCCTTCATAAGAAATAGCTTTCATGGTACCAGATGATGCCATTTCAGATTCCAAAGGAGACGAGCAACCCACAGTCCTACTCAGCTATGCCAATTATGAACCACAACAAACACAAGCATGGGTATAACCCTAAGGGTGCGTCAGTGGCAAGCACACCTTGGTGGTAGCCAATGGCTCTCTAATTGGACTTAAGACCCTTTTATCAAGAGGGAAACTATGCCTAGCACTAGAAACCTAGCCAATCCAGGACTAGTGAAGTCATGGATCTTGGAGAAGAACCTATAACTGTCACCTTAGAAAACCAGAAAAAGTCCTAACTACATTCTAAATATTTACCCTTATGCCTACAATAAGTGTAGTTCTCATCTCTCAAAGTAACTTTGCTTTGCAATAAAGATCATTACAGAAAACTATGAATCAATCAAAATGCAGAGGACAAGAAACTGTGATGCCCAGACCCAACTGATACACCTACAACACAATTCCTGAGCCTAAGGCTCAGGGACCATTTTGAAAGAGGGAGTGAAGTTTCTTAAGAGTTGGAAGAAGAGGAACGTTTGCAGTAAAGCTGCATCTACTAGAAATGTCAGAGGCTCCACCCATGAAGTCTTATCAACATGCCTGTTGTAACAAGACTCGAACAAACAACACCGATGGACATGCTAACATGCAAGAGGGGATTCACAGGCCCTCAACTCTAGTAAGAAACTATAGGCAATGGGGGAATGCTGAGAGCAGGAAAAATGATCTTCTTCCCCAAGGAGGAGAATCCCAATAGGTTATGCAATACTAAGCTATCAGCCTAAGATCACATATGTAAAGATAACATTAGAGATGGAGCTGGTTGCATTCATATATTTAGAAGTGTATGTACATATTTTTATACACACATACACACAAAGAAGCAATGAATCTGAGCGAGAACAATGGCAGGAGATGGAGGCATAGGAAGGGTGGAGAGAAGAGAGAAAATGATGTAACTGTTTTATAATTTCAAAAAATATTTCAGGTGAAAAAATAACAATGAAAGTATTGCTGAGAAGAAGTGCAAGAGAGCTATTCACTCTGAACTACTTCTACCACAAGGACAGGGCACTTGTCTCCTTAGGAAGCCACATCTAAGGCACCAACTTAAAAGCAGACTGGGCTATAACCAGCTAATGAATCTGGTGGCATTTGGATCTTGACCTTCCCAGCCTCCAAAACTGTCAAAATTGAGTTTCAATTCTTCATAATTGAGTCAATTTTACATATACTGTTATCACAGCACAGACTAAAGCACCATATAATGGATTTACGCAGCAGTACAAAATAAGAATGATCTTCACACACTGATAATCTAAGGTAAACTAACTGGGAAAAATAAGACAAGAGAAAGCATATGTTGTAGGGCAAGAAGCACATATGATTTTAATTCTGTATTTTTGAAAAAAAATCCTTCAAACTAACATATAAGAAACTGGTAACATAAGTAGCATGAAATGTAGGAAACTGAGTGACTTTAAACATAAGAGGAAGCCAGGAATGGTGGCAAATGCCTTTAATCCTAGTACTTGGGAGACAGAGGCAGGCAGATCTCTTTGAGTTTGAGGTCAGCCTGGTCTACAAAGCAGAGTCCAGCACAGCCAAGGCTACACAGAGAAACCCTGTGTCAAAAGAAGAAGAAGGAGAAGAAATAAAGATAGGAAGATGAGCTTGGTATGGTGGTGCTCATCTTTAATCTGGTGGCAGGGGTGGGGGATGATGGTGGGGGGTATCAGGGTCAGGGGTAGGTGGACCTCTCTAAGAATACTAGGCCATCCTGGTCTGCATAATGAGTTCCAGGTCTTCCTGGGCTACATAGTGAGGCACTCCCACAAAAAAATAAAGAGGAGGGACACAAAACAATTCCAGAAGCAAAAATACAAACATAATAATATACGCAATGCTATGGAGCCAGGAGTATCTTAGATTTCATAATGCATAAGACTTTTGTAAGCAATAGTTGTTAAATCAATGAAAAGGGCTTATAAAATATCAAACTGCTACTATAAGACTATTCTATAAGATCAGACACTGTGAAAAAAAATATTTTTATATTGCCAAAAAGTTAATCAGATTTCCAAAGGCCCATCCCAAGCCTATTTATCAAACTCTAGAAAGCTACTAGAATTGTATTCCTTTAAATGTACTAAGCTTCTGTGTATTTGAAATGTCATTTTTTTTAAAAAAGGAGCTGGAGAGAGAGCTTAGTCAGTAAAGGATTTGTCATGCAAGTATGAGTGCCTCAGTTTGGATCTCCAGTATCCAAGTATAAGCCATAAAACCCACGGGTAGAAACATGCATCTGTAACCCCAGTGCTGACTGGTGGAGACAACAAGATGCCTGGGACTTGCTAGCAAGACAGTCTAATCAGTAAGTGAGCTCCAGGTTCAGTGAGAGACTCAGCCTCAAAATGAATTAATTAAGGCAAATACGCTGGGGAGAGAGTCAGTAGATAAGAGCACTTGCTAGGTAAGCAAGAGGACCTAAATTCAAAACTCCAACACTCACACAGACACAAAAGCTAGATATGGATGCACATGCCTCCAACCCCAGCACTGAGAGGAAGAGACAAGTCAATGCCCAGTGAGCGTCAGTTCAGTGAGAGACCCTGTCTCAATGTAATAAAGACAGTGACAAATGAAGATACCTAATATCCTCCTTTGGTCTTTGCATGCATACAGATAGGCATAAGCACCCACAGTCACATGCATAGCCACAAGTACAAAAGCATGTACCAAACCTAAAAGGTGGAGACCATACAGGAAGGCTCACCACTGATCGATCTCTGACTGCCATACTTGAATGGCTGGATGGACACACACAGATGACCACTCACACTCATACACAAAAACAGGAGGGATGAAAAGCCTCAGAAACTACCTATAAAAACTACTTCAAATGAGTCTCATATGTGTGTATGTATAAAACTTGCATATTTAATGAGTATCATATATACATATGTACAATATATATATGTACATATATAAAACATGCACACTCAATAAATATGTATCTCAATGAAACTTTAAAACTCTTATCAACGACTATCAGAAATGAGATCACTGGTTCCCTGGAACAACAAGGTTAAGGTGCAGTGTTGTGAAAAGGCACAAGGAAATGCTAACATATGAGAAGGCTACAAGACGCATTTGTGCTTACATATCAAGGTTCCTTAAACTACTTAAAACCGGTAAAAGTTAGTATAAAAGCTATACCTTAATAAAGCTACTAATTTTGAAAACACATGGAAATGAAGGTTCTTAGACTCCACTCCCAGACACTGTGAATCAAAAAACATTACTGAGACCCAGATAATCTGCTCTTTTTGTTTAAGGATCACAAATTATACTCTGGGATCTATCTGATCTAGCACAATGTCACATATGTCAAGTAATTACCCAAAATGAATGAATGAATGAATGAATCAAAAAGCTACCTATATAATCCTAATTCTCAAGTTTTTTAAATACTAAGTATATAATATATGCACATACACTACATATGCATACATACGTGCACCTACAAGTTGTACTCACATAACGAAAATAAACTCTACATGTTAATATTGCCAAGGTTGAGAAACTGGCTGAGTCTCATTTCAAATGAAGCTACTGAAATTATTCAGTTATGGCTCCAAAATAAAATGAAACAGAACTCACATGCTCAGGGCACAGAGACTTGCCACTAAGCTTGACCACCTGAGTTTGATTCTGTGACATACACAGTAAAGAAATGACTCCAACAAATTGTCCTCTCAACTCCACATGCCCCAACACACATATACACACAGACATAAACACGCATACATGAAATTTTAAAAATTTAAAAGTAAAAATGGAGTTCCTGTAACTTTTGGATTAGTGAGATGATATCCTTTCTGTATTTTTTATAAAGCAAACATAGACTAAAACACAAATACATAAATATCCACAGCTTAAAACTCTCAAAATAATGTAAATAGCAGCAGCCTCATGCTACTGTTGCAAACACAAGGTATACATTGCTTTTGTCATTTTTCAAAGTACTTTTAAAGTTACTGGCTGCAAGTATATAATTTTAGTATAGCCAGTAAGACCTCATCTTTAGCTACCCAGAAATTATTGCACAACACCTTAATCCAGTTGAAAGCACAGCAGATCAGTATATGAAGACTAAGTAGGCTTCTTGTTATGTGTACACACACACACACACACACACACACACACACACACACACACACACACACAGAGATAAGGCTACTGGAAATCAAGCCAGGGCCTCACAGATGCTAAGCTGACAGTGCTCTACTACTAAACTGCACCTCCTCTCTCAGAAATAGTTTTGTTGTGCTTCAATAGCAGGACAGTGTTCTATATGTTGGACCTAATAACAAAAAGTGGGACTTTCACTATTTCTCTCATTATGCTTTTATTTCTAAGAAACTTGCAGTATTTTGGATTTGTGTTGTGGAGAAATAAAGGACTTGTGTAGGGAAGAAAAAAGAAAAAGGAAAAAGGAAAATCCTCCCTCTTTTCAGAAGCACTAACTTAAAATGACCAAGACATCAGTAGGAGCAACTCAAGATCTGAATCCATGTCTAACATCAAAGCTAAGTTCTTAGTCACAAGGTGCACATTCATCAAGATTCTGAACCAGAAACACTCCCTACCCTGTACTCTCTAGAAATCTGATGACACAAATGGTCAAGAGAAAACAAAAAAACACTTTCTTCTCAAAAGGTAAGCAGTCATTGGCTACTACTATTTTCTTTTTGGACCCACTCTGGCTTCTATCTGGTTTTGAGGGTGACCTCTTCTGGAGATTACTAATAAGGCCTCTCTAGCCCTGCTGGTTTCTGGTGTGCAGAATAAGTGAACCCAAAATAAGAAAATGCAACAAGAACTTAAGTCTTCTTTTCTCATACCAAGACCACCTATCCCCATGATAACATTTAAAATCCTTACTTCTGACCCAGACCTTTTTTTTTAAACCACAATACAGGGAACGGAATCTACACATTTCTGTCTTAAAGCTCGGTATAATGTATTAACAAATTTCAAGTTTTAATAAAAATTTGAAGATAGCTTTTTAAGTCAGAATATGAAATTGGGCTTTCTGCTGGCAATTCAGTCAAGCAACCCTACTCTACTGGCCTGTCCCAGCCATACAGTCTACGATGAACATATACACCACCAAACTGTATGTCCAATTCCAACCCACTCTACAACTATCTTCATTCCAACTGGTCATAAAAGCCCCAGATTAACTCTTCCTTTACTTCTTCCTTAACACTTTTGTTGTTAAAGTGTTTAAACTGTCCTAAGGTTGGCTTGGAATTCTACCTGGTCTAAGAATGGTTCAAATATGCCAATAGATTATGTCCTTAGGAACAATGTACAAATTCCACATAATGGATTTTCTATCTAACTTCTGAAATAATTGACACCATGACTTTTCATGTGGCTATGTACAAATTACCTCTAAACCAAAACCAGTACCTATAAATTGCTAGATTAGGAAAACATGCATCAACTTTCGATAAACACACAGAAATTTTGTTTTCAATTATGTAAGCCTGAGTGCATATGTGGTATTTTTCATAACAGTTATAAGGAGGACCAGGCTCCGTTCACATTGCCCTACCACTGAATGACACACTGCTATTATGTAAACTACCAATGTAGCTTCCACATTTCTTTTACAGCACCATTCAAGCCCTAGCTCATATAGTCGCAGTCAGCTGTATGTAATGAAAGATGGTTTCCTGGCTCCACTCCCCCATCATCCTCTACTCTTTCTCTTGCTGCTTGGAGAAAAAAAAAAAAGGAATCCAGGAAGAGATTGTTTATGTCCATCCTTCAGTCTATCAGGATGCTACAAGTTGCACTCCTGTTGTACATAGAAAATCTGGAGTACACTTAAATACGTAAAAAATAAAAGGGGGAGGGGAGAAATGCTTGTCCCTTTAGATTATTTGTTCCTCTGGATTCTCAGAGGCAATCAGAAAGAAAGTTTTCCTTTTCATCTAAATTAGTAACTCTTAAAGTTGAACTATTTAGCCATAAACTTGGCAAGATGTAAGTAATGATTTCGTTAACTTAGCAAACATCTGGTCATCGCAGGTTCTATCCCTTCAACTGAAAGAAAGCAGATATGCAACAGTGTACTCTAAAAAGTAACTTAGCAAAAAGCAATGTGTAAGAAGAAAAAAACCCAAAAAACTCAATTGCTTACTTCATACTACATAAAAAGTACGAAAGGGAACTCTGGAGTGGAAAATATGAATGAGATGGTCTGTTCTTTTTCCAGCATGTGGGGGAGGAAAGGAAATGAAAAGGCTTAAGTGAAAAACAGAATACTGAAATTATTTTCAAAATTTAATTTCCTTAAACTTCTCTAGTCCCTGTCTACCCAACCCCCTGCCCCCCTTTCCAAGCACCATTCCCATCCTTTACACCTCCTCCGGGGGGCGCCCTTCCCAGACCTTCTCTTTCCCCTTTTTCCTAAAAAATTAAACCCAAACCAAGCTCGGGATCTGTCTTGAGACTCGCCCGCCTTCAGAGCTGAGCCCAGAGAAGGGGAAACGGGCAGCAGCACGTTTGTTGGGAGTTGCTGCAGCCGCTGCCTCCATCCCAGCCCCAGCCCCAGCTCACGGCATCTTCTTCCTCCCTCCCCGCAGCCGCCCTCCGTGGGCCGGCCCACGGAGAACCGGCGCCGAACTCGCCACCCTGCACCCTGCACACATCCCCACCCTGTTCGCCCAGCCCACACACCCACGATGGGGGTGGCGGGGTGGCGGGGGACGACGTCTGCCCAGGCTGCTCCGGGGTATGGGGGGGGGGGGGTGTTGAGACCGCAGCAGGCAAGGCCGCGGGGCCGGGAACCGGGAGGAGACGCAGGAAAGGCTGGCCCGGGAGGCGGGCGATGGCTATGGCTGGGCTGGGACGGGGCGGCTCCGGTGGCTCGGGCCTCAGAGGCCGAGGTTCGGCCGCCCGCCCTCCCGCCCGCTCCCCCCCGGCCGCCTGCCCGCCAAGGCGCAGGAAACGCCGCCGCCTCCGCTCCGCTCACGCTCAATTCAAACTGTCACCGCGGCCGCCTCCCTTCCCCTCCCCCCGCCACCCCCCCCCGGCCGCAGCGCCCCGGGCCCGCCGCCCCTCCGCTCGCCCCTTTAGCCCCAGGGCGTTCCCCCCCCCCTCCCCTGCCCGCCCCCACCGCTCGGCCGGAGGCCACCGAGTGTCCGCGCGTCCCGAGCCCGGGGCCGGGGGTCGCCGGCGACCGGGGCCTGAGGCTCACCCATGGTGCTGCAGTTGACGCTCCTCTCCTCAGCAGCAGCGGATCTCGCACTGACCGACATCCCCTCCCCCCTCCGCGACCAGCCCCGGCGCGGCGCAGCCGGCGGATTCTCCAAAGCCTCCTACGCCGATTCCGCGGCGTAGCCGCCCGGCGTCGCTGCCCCACTTACGCACACACGGCAGCAGGCGGACTGCCCTACTTGGTTCTCGCCCGCCCTGAGGCTTCCGGGCCGAGCCGAGCGGCTGAGCTCTCGCGAGATTACCCACCTCCGCGGCCTGCCGCCCAGCTTCGCTCGGAGCGAGTCTTCGCTGGCGAGGCCGCCGATTTGCTGTGCCCTCCTCAACCGCCATGTTTACATTGGCCGCGTCTGGGCACTTCCGTTGTCGTGGACAGTAGGGTCTTTTGTATGTTTTTTTTTTTTCCCAACACTACCTCTACGGTTAACTACGCTACTCTTGTCCCTGAAAATCTTGGGGCCTGTTGAGTGGGAGCGGCGGCTGGGGCGCGAGGGCGGGGTCTTGCCCGGACTAAAGATGGCCGCCGCCAGTGCCGCCCCGCGCAATTGCACGTCAGGTATTGGAGCAGCGGGAGCCGCGGGGTTGGCCTCGGCGGCTCCTTACGGAATTGGCGTAAGGCTGGGAGGCGCTGCTTAAAGAGCCAGCCGTTGGAAACTTGCCCTCAGGGTGGGGGGCCCCTGCAAAGGCCGTTCGCATAAGGACCTGACGTCTTTGTGAAAGAGAAGAAACAGGCAGGTGTCTATTCTCCTACCCGTCCCACGTCCTCGCCCCCCGTGACTTTCTGGGCGGAAAGTGATAGATTAGGCCCCGCTTGCTCCGACGTTTTCCTTGTCATTTCTGGTGGTCTGGCGCAGTCCAGATGCCGACTGTTGCAGTTTCTCCTGCAAACCCTCTATCGTCACACCCCTCCTGGTGACTCACCTCGGTCCCCGCTCACACGCTGGTTGAGGAAATGAATAGACACGTGCGAAAGTCAGTAACAGTTGAGGGTACTGAAAGGAAGGAGGTGAGGTGTCATTGTAGACTGTCATTGGAGCCTTCCCTCACATGTTTCCTAGTGAGAGTATTCTCAAATTGCTATTAACAACCCGCCTTTCGTCCTTTTCTTGAAACGGATGGCCCCCTTTGCTCTAAAATGCATGTACGTGTTAAGGGATTTTGTAACCAAAGTTACCGTGAGCACTAAAAGAAATGTTGGTAGCAGCGTAGTTGAATCAATGTAACAATATCTTCTAATGGAATCCATAAGTTAACATTGTTACCAAAAAAAAAAAGTCAGTAGGCAGACTGCTATATGAACTACAGCTATCAGCATAAATGATGCCCTCAATGAACTACAGCTATCAGCATAAATACGGATAAGAATATTGAGAGGGAAGGAAGTTGCAGAAATTATATAGTACAAATAATGGTTTCTGTGAGATGCTTTTAAATGAGAAGCTGTGAAATCAAAAGTGCAAAAGTCCCATAAATGATACATATAAAGTTTAAAGTAATGGATACTTTTACAGAGGAATAGAAGGGCAGGTAACAGGAGGAGTCTCATTGTGTCTATTTTTATTTTTCTATCCAAGTATTCTGAAGAGAATGTGCCAGCCCAGTGTTAATGTATATGGCACATGGGTGTTCAATTGTAACTATTTTCTGTGTGCTTGAAATATTTCTAAGTAGCTTTTTTTAAGGAAGGAAATTTTATTTAAGAACATTCGTTATATTGTATCTTGATTTAAGCTGTTCCTATGTCTACATTTTTACATTGTAAATCTACTCCAGCTTAACTGCCAACCAATCTTCGGTAAAGTTTTTTAAGGAAGCATTTAACTTAGGAAACCTCATTAAACTTCTGTCTTGAAAAAGGCAATGTAGACTGGTGATGGTGGTTCACATCTTTTATCCAGCACTCGGGAGGCACATAGATCTCTTGAGTTCAAGACCAGCCTGGTCTACAGAATGAGTTCCAGGACAGCCAGGCCTATACAGAGAGACCCTGTCTCAGAAAACCAAAAACAGAAGAAAAAGAAAAAAACAAACAAACAAACAAACAAAGAGGCCATGTAGAAAATAAACAAGGTCTATGAAGTTAAACTGCTTGGGTTCAAATCCCAGCTCGAAGTATTAGGCATGCAGCCAAGGATAACTTTCTTAACTTTCTGTCATCAAGTTTCCTCCTCTACAAGTGTCAGAGTTCAATAGACTAATGCATATCTTGTGCATTGTAGAAGCTTACTAACATTTCTTACATATAGTTAATTTATGTGTCACGTCCTGAAAATGGATAAATTCTCAATATGAATAACGTGAAAGGTACACCTGTGTTGTCATACAAAGTCCACCCCAAATAGTAACTTCAGTGTTTTACATTGAGAATGCATGGAAGATTAGAGGAAATGAGATTATACCATGTGGAGCTTTCTCAGAAAGAAATTCAATAGCCAATGCTATTATATACGGTGTAGATGTTGAAAATTATATGTAGCAGATATAGAAAGTGAGAATTGTGCTCATTTGTTGATCTCTCTATTATGCTATTACAGTATTACATTTGTTAACAAAATAAAGCCTAGACATTAACCTAATTCAGAGAGAGGTTTAAAAAAAGAAAGTTGATATAAAATCCTGGCTTTTAGCAGGGTGTGGTAGCACACACCTTTAAATCAGCACTTGGAAGGCAGAGGCAAGTCCGATCGCTGTGAATTCGAGGTCAGCCTGGTGTACAAAGCAAGTGCAGGGCAGCTAGCTAGGACTGTTACAAAGAGAAACCCTGTCTCGAAAAACAAATGTCCTGGGTTTATCATATAGGTTGTTTCCTATATATATTTACAATGTAGACATCACGAAGACTGCCAACTTCATCAAGCAATGCGTATTTCCCTAGTCAGCTCTTCTTTCCCCTTTCAACACTAGCTTCTTCGGAATGTCTGCATTATTTTCAAGCCATCTCTTTCACCTATTTTCAGAAAAAAAGAAAAGAATTATGAACCCGTGTATTGTTTCCTCACTCACAAGCCTGCCAGCACACACATCTGAGATGGCACCGTGGTTTAGATGTTCCCCCACCTCCCACCCCGTCTGAAGCACATAGTTCTGCCTTCTCAGGAACTTCTCTCCGTGGATTTTTTATTCTAGTCAATAGCTTCAGGATTTTACCCATGTCTACCTAATTCTTCATAAGGTCTTCAGCATTCAGTGTTTCAGTAGGGTGGATCTTTTTTCCTTTTTAAAATCAACCTCTCTGCAGCATTAGATACTAGTAACCCTGGTTTCCTGAACTCATATCCTGTGATTTCTAAAAACCACTCTTCCCTGCTTTTCCTCCTAGATATCCAGCTTTTCTTTTTCTTTCTTTCTTTCTTTCTTTTTTATTTTTTTTAATCTTACCTTCTAGGATCATCTTCTGCCTATCACTTAAATATCATTGCACCTAGAAGCTGTTCAAACTGATTTGCTCCTGTTCTCACTTTAATGTATATCTCTGTGTGTGTGTGTGTGTTGTGTAAGTACCAGTGTTTTATCTGCATATATGTCTGTGTACCATGTGTGTGCATGGTACCCAAGGAGGCTAGAAGAGGGTATCAGATCCTCCAAGACTAGAGTTACAGATGATTATGAGCTGCCCTGTGGGTGCTGAGAATGGAAACCAGGACCTCTGGAAGAGCAGCAGTGATCTTTACTGCTGAGGCATCTCACCAGATCCCTGCCTCACTTTTTAAAAAGTAATGTATTAATACAGTATATGTGTGCGCATATGTATGCACAGGATATATGCAGAGGTCAGAGGACTTTGGGGAATCTGCCCTATCCTGTTGCCACTGATTGCAGTCATGAAGCTGGTCAGGCTTACCCAGCAAGTGTTTGTATCCACTGCACCATTCGGCTCCCCATCTCACCTCTAACATTTCCTCTTGTGGTCTCCCTGGCTTCCGTGATCACGTGTGAGCTAACAACTCTTAGTGTAAGTTTCCAGTCTAGTTCTCTCTTTTAAGTATAAAGTCCACACACCTTTAAAATGCCTATCCTAGATAGTTCAAAGAATCTCAAAACAACATATCCCAAAGTAAAATTTTCATTTCAGTATGCCTGTATTTGCTTCAGATCTCCAAGTGGTATCATCATCAATCCAGTGTGTAAGCCAGAAATCTGGGTATCATACTCCACCTTGCCCTCCTGCAATTATCAGGAAGTCCACGCAGGTTTCATTTCTTTCCATCTCCATTACTTTTAGACAAATATATACACTTGCATTAGCTCCTTGTAGCAGCCTTTCTGCCTGTTGCTTATGATATTACATCTCATTCTCCTGTATCCATGGTGACCATTCCAAGCCTTAACTATGTCAGTCTCCTGTTTAGTCTTCAGACTTCTTGTTAGAAATTTTATGTGATCTATTTCCTCCTTTCTGGCCTGCTTTCTCTAGATTCTGGCAAGCCCCTCTGTCTGTAGTACTCCACTCTCTAACACCCGTCTCTCCTCTCCTCACTTATTTGATTTTTACTTTCAGTCTCAGTTTAACCATTTTTCCCTTACAAGCCTTTTTTGATCTCCCGTGGCTGGACAGCACACCCTCTAAACATCCACAGTGCCTTGTATTTACTCTCATATTATGCTAATAGTACAACTTTGTAAATATTTGTGTCCTTTCCAGTGAAGTACACACTGAGAGCAGGGATTCTTGGTATCCTGTATAGCCCCAACCCATGGTATGACATGCATTACTTAATTCAGCAACTATTTCTTGAGGGATAATTGTGTAGTAGGCACTAGTGCAGTAGTTAGGTCTTGAGTGAGGAATTCCAACAGTAAGGAGGAGATTGTGGGGAGCTTTAAGTTCAATATTTTAACTTAGTAGTGCTGACGTTTAAAGCCAATTTTAAACTGAGTAGGAGGTTTTATTCTCTATTAAATCTTTTTCTCATGAAAATACACTGATATTTTCCAGTATGATATTTGTAACACGTTGAATGCAAAAAAAAATAAAAAAAATAAACAAACAAAAACCAATAAAAGATCAGCTGTTACTTACTAAGCTACATATTAAAGGGAATTTTTATGTAAAACAATGACATTTCTCAAACCAATTTTTATTGCTTTAGAAGGTACAGATTTTTTCATGTGTTTTGTGTTAAAATATAATAGTTTATTATATTTTAATGAATTTTAGATACTTGTGAGTTGAATTAGTAAATAATCTAAAACTTTCTTGGTTTTATTTTGAAATATAGTAGTTCAGTAGATGTATTCCACATAGGCCAGAGTGCTTCAGGATCCTCAGTCATGTGACTAATAGGAAAGAAGGTGTCCCCTGAGGAGACATGTGAGCACTGCTGCTTAGGCACAGACTATACATGCCCAGTATCTGTGAGTTCACCAGTGAGCTCCACCTCACCAGCATTTCAACACAGCTGCTTACTATATCTTCAAAATCTGGGGTTTTCTGTGTAGTCCAGGCTGGTCTTCAACTCATAGCAATCCTCCTGCCTCATCCTTGCTAGTACTGAAATTACAGGTATCCCTCCGTCTTCTCTCCTCTTTCTGGCTTTCCCTGCCATGACGGGTTCTATCCCTCTGGAACCAAAGGAAAGGAAAGGAAAGGAAAGGAAAGGAAAGGAAAGGAAAGGAAAAACTTGCATAAGCTGCTTTTGTCAGGTTTTTATCACAGCAACAAAAAATTAACTAGTCTATGTACCATCCACAAACTCTTCAAGTTTTTGTGAAATCCGAGTGTGGTTTAAGTAGCATAGTTACCAGAGGAAAGTTCTGTTGAGATCAAACAAGCTTAATAAAACAACTGAAAAGTGATGTTTGGCAAACAAAAGGGAAGAGATACTGATACATCCCTTTCTAGATTAAGAATCTATAAAATACAAGAATGTGACATTTGCAAAGTTAATGAACAAAAATAGAGAAAAATCAAACTTCATACTTTTATCTATTTAAAGATGAAACATAAGAAAAGACGAAACACACAGTAAGAGAAAGGGAAGGAAAAGGAAGGAGATTTCAGCTTCATCACAGAGATTTAAACAAACAGGAAAAATATCAGAATAACTACTTCCCATTCTTAACTCCTTTACCTCACTTTCCCACCAGAAGCGAGTGGGTGAAGCAATAGCACAGAAATAGGATGTCCCAGAAGTCCAAATTTATCTCAAGTTATCACTGGAGCCTCAAGAAATGTTTGCATTCCAGGGCTTTCTTCAGAACATCTTTCTCATCCATATGAGAGCCTCTCTTTTCCTTGAGGGCTCCACCTAGAATCCTCAGTGGAGTGCCAGTGCAGTCACCTCTGGGACAGGAAAGAGAAAAAAAAAACAACAACAACAACAACAAAAAACACCTTGTTTTTTGTTTGACATTTCAGAGCTATCCAGGAGAAAAATCCAAAGTTGATAAAATCTATTACAAGTGGAAAAGGCCACTGCTGCCAACCTCCTTTGGCATTTCCTACCACTGAATCAGAAATTGACTGAAATCGGAAATAGGAACACGCGGTACTGTCTATGGAAAACCAGCTGCCTTCAGCAACTAGGCTTAACATATTGACTTTGGCAATGACTGAACACTTCCTGCTATACAGAAGTGAATTGAATTGAGCCTAACTAAGGTTATATGGATGTGATAGGTCAGCCCATGACCATCATTTTATAAGCAGCAGGCAGGCACTAGCCCTGACCTACTGCTCTTTTCTAGCTGACCTTGATTAGTGACTGACGAGTTTTCTGAAGGTACACCTTAGAGAACTCACACCCAGGATAAGAGGAAGCAAATTCCTTGGCATTTGTGCTAGACTGATCTTGCTTTAAGTAAAGTAATTACATCATAGTACTGTGGAGACTGACTGGGACAGGTCAAAAATTTAGTAATAGTTAAAATATTGTGCCATTACTGCCCTCTATTGTGTGGGCTCCAACAACTCAGAGACTGTGTGTGTGTCTGTCCAGTGTGTATATAAGCACATACATGTGTATGTGTTCATGTAAGTCAACATGCATGTATGTGTATGTATGTGGAGGCCAGAGGTCAATATCAGGTGTCTTCCTCAGTCTCTTCTCCATCTATTTTTTTTTTAGTGCTGAATCAAGTGGCTACACTGGCCATTATAATAAGCCTCCAGAGACCCTCTAGCCTCAGTATCTCCAGCCCTGGGATTGCAGGCACATGGCACCACACCTAGTTTTTGGTTTTTGAGACATGGTTTCTCTGGGGAAGCCCTGGCCATGCTGGAGGTCTGTAGATGAGGCTTGCCTCAAACTCACAGAGATCCACCTGCCTCTTGCTAGGATGAAATATGTGTGCCACCACTGCCTGGGTTCTAGAGATCAAACTTACATTCTCATGTTTTCATGACAAGCATTTTACCAAGTGAGCCATCTCCGCAACCACAACTCAGAAACTCTTTTACTGTGTCATTACCCATTTTGTGTTGACTGGACCCTATTTTAGGGAGGTGCTTAAGCACCTGAAAGGAATAAGACACAAATGATAGTATTTGTGACTGCTACCCGTGATGTGATTTCATTCCATGGAATCGCATGACTTATCTTGTTTGGGTTAATTATTTTTTATTTGTTTTCAGAAATTTTATAGTAAACAATATCATGCAGTCAAACACTGTAAAGAGATGAAGAGACTTTATGAAATGAAAATAATGGCCATCTTTTTCATCCAAAATGATAGTGCTTGCCTATTTGTAGGCATTTTCTACTAAAGTTCTTATCTCCAAAGGCTATATTTGTGAGTTAGATGGTTAGAGGAGGCCTAATACTCTAAATCAACTACCTACCAAAGTCAGAACTGCCTCAAATATAATTTTTCATAGTCCACATGCTGCCTACTATTGAAGTTACCAATGTAAGAATTTAAATAATGTAGCTGTACTGCAGATGATGATATTACTGTAGCTCTGGAGTGCACATATGGCATGGGCGTAACTCCCTTTCTCTTTCATGATTTATGACACACAAATGCACACTTATGAAATTGGTTTCTGATAAAAGTATTCATTTATTTGCTATTGCCTCAAAATAATCTTGGGCTTTGAGCTAGATGTAAGTGATATTTAGATTCCCCCACACATACTGGCCAGTGGATAATTAAAATGTTTTCTTTTGTAATATCTAAATGTCTTTGAATATTATTGAGCAAATATCTAGATCCTGAGGTAGACTACATCTTAGCTATCTGATACAGAACTTATTATCTCATACAGGCCCTGGTACAATTGCTTGCATATGGTAAACACTCAAGTGTATTGGGAATAATTGCATATCTTTTGAAGCTCTTACATGGCTTAGCAAACTAAATAGAATGGAAAAAGCAATACCAAAAATACAGTGAAAGGACAAAAGGGTATAACATGAATATTACAGATAGATTTTTTTTAGTTTGCTTCTTAATTTGCCCCCCAACTTCCTTTGCCCATACATGCAAATACGTTAGTGAAAAAACAAACATGCACAAGAGAAAATCTTTTCATAAATAGTCTTCTTGCAAATTCTGCACCCTCTCTTCTCTCTCCCCTTTCTCTCTCCCTCTCTCTCTCCCTCCCCTCTCCCTCTCCCTCTCCCTCTCCCTCTCCCTCTCCCTCTCCCTCTCCCTCTCCCTCTCCCTCTCTCTCTCTCTCTCTCTCTCTCTCTCTCTCTCTCTCTCTCTCTGCATTTCTGTGGCACTGAACCGAAACACTCTGCTGATCGCATTGTCATTGTGTTCCCCTGTCTTGCTTCAGCCAGGTTTCTTCTAGGCCATTCCTCTCCTGACCAGTTAGTTGAGACAGGTCTGACTCAGTTCCCCATTGCGTACTAATCTGTTAATGAACAGTAAACACAGACTCTCTACACCCTTGGTGCTTAAGCAACCAAAATGAATTCTGGGACGAAAACAAAAAGAAAAGTCCTCTTTAGACAGCTGACAGATACTCTCCTCTGCTGTTTTACTACACATGTAATAATATCCAGCAAAGCAGGCTTTGGTTTTTTTAGGTTAAATAAATTGTTAAAGGGAAGGGAAAAAATAGAAAACCTTGAGACCATGTATTCCAACTACTGCGGCTGTGAGTTCCGGGTGAGTCACTTCTTTAGGAAATGAAAAGAATGTCAAGTATGTGAAGGTTGCTGATGAGGCTGTAGACCAAAGGATAGCTCCTCAGTGATTTCAAGTTTCCTTCCTGCTTCTTGAAGAAGCGCAGCCATCAGATTTACTGAGGGTTGAGGAGGTGGAGTGGTCAGGAAGAGGGACTGTGTGAAAGGGTGAATGCCTTAAGCTACTAGGTTGGTCCAGGTTCATTTAATTATATGAATCAGAAGGTGTATCTGGGCCTGGTGGTGCAGGCCTGTAATACCACTTACTTTGAAGACTGACTTAGGAGGATGACTGAACAGCTTGATGGGACCTTGTCTCAAAAAATAAAGACAGAAGTTTTCATTAGGAGGGACATAGATCTGGCTAAGTGGCAAAAAACTTCCCCAGCATATGTGATCTCTTATGTCCAAGACTCAGAATTACAAAACAACATATTTAGTAAACTTAAAATGATTTACCAAAAAAAAAAAAAAAAGATGTGTATTCCCATTAATCCAAGAAAGAAATATATGAGAAATTTTGAGGATGAAAAGTTATTGCTTTTGCTCTTATTATCTTATTATTTTATAGTAAAAAGTACAAATAATTCAATGGGAAGATATTGTTAGAACTTTGGCCTGTAATCTTGCCAGAATATGTCTGGTTTCAGGCATCCCTGGCTTCCTACGGGCTGTAGGGTGTGACTGGTATACCCTGCCCTCTACCCTGATTTCCCTGGCCCAGGGGCCTAGGCTTCCCCTCCCCCAGAGGCTCTTCACTATAAAATCCAGACATTTTGCATTGAGCATGCTCTCTCCTCTCTCCCTCTCCCTCTCCCTCTCCCTCCTTCTCTCTCTCTCTCTCTCTCTCTCTCTCTCTCTCTCTCTCTCTCTCTCTCTCTCTCCCTCCCTCTCCCTCCCTCCTTCCCTCCCTCTCTCTTTTCCTCTCACCCTCTCTCCTCCCTCCCCCTCCCCCTTCCATCCCACCCTTTCTCCTTCCTTCTCTCCCTCCCTTCTCTGCTCTCCTCTCTCTTTTCTCTCTCTCCCCTCCCCCTGCATGGTGGCTTCCAATAAACCTGCATAATATACATCTTCATCTTGCCACTAGTTCCTTCTGTTATTTCAATCAGAATGAAGTACAACAAAGCAAAGCAAAACAAAACAACAACAACAACAAAAATGTGGCCATAGTGATGTCTGAGCAGGTAAAAGCTCAAGCCCAATGACCTAAGTTTGATTTCAGGGATCCATATAAATGGTGAGAGGAGAGACCCAACTCCACAAACTGTCTTCTGATTTCTGTGTGTGCTGTAATATGTACATCCTACACACACTAATTACTCATACACTCTAAGAATAACAGAAAAACTAAAAATAAATATTGTTCACAAACTTCCCAAAACCCTTGATGTTCTTCAAGGTTGAGAGTAAACCCGATTAAATAAACTACAGTAAGCGAGGGCAGTGAGAGAAGGTATAGGCCTGACGATACAGAGGGAGTGTCTAGAACAGCTTCATAAGCCCAGGCCTCAGCAAAATAGGCACACCAAGCCTTCAGCGACTTTCACTGTAGTCTGTGAGGGCTGTCACGATGAAATGCCGCAAGCTGGATGTCAGTGAGTCTATTTTTCACAGTTGTAGAGGCTGCAAGGCCAGGGAGAAGGTGTTGGTAAGCTGGGTTTCCTGAAACTTCTCTCCTTGGCCTGTGCTCTGGGTGTGCACATTCTTGATGTCTTTGTACACCCAGACTTCCTTGTCTTTATTAGGACACCAGTCAGAGTGGATGAGGGCCCCTTTAACAACCTTATTTTATTAGTACCTTAATCTCCTCTTTAAAGGCCCTGCCTTTAAATATAGTCTAATCCAAAGCAACTGGTAAATCAAAGGCTTCAATATGTAAATTCTTATTTATTTATTCACTTTACATCTTGGTCGTGGCCCCCTTCCTTCCTTTCCTCCAAGTCCCACCCTCCCTTCTCCTCCCCCCTCCCCTATTCCTCAGAAAAGGGGGCCCCTACCCACCCACTCCAGCTCATCAAGTTGCATCTGGACTGAGCTCGTCCTCTTCCCCTGTGGCCTGGCAGGGCAGTCCCAGTCGGAGGGAAGTGATGGAGAAGCAAGCAACAGAGTCCGTGTCAGAGACGGCCCCCACCACTCCCCTTACTAGGGAACCCACATGAAGCCTGAGCTGCCCATGGCTACATCTATGTACAGGACCTAGGTCCAGCATGGGCCTTAGTTGGTGCTTCAGACTCCACAGGCCCCTCTGGGCCTTGGTTAGTTGGTTCTGTTGGTCTTGTGGAGCTCTTGTCCCCTCTGTGTGTCCTTTTATCCTTCCCTCCACTTTTCCACAAGACACCCTATGATTCACTGTTTGGCTGTGACTCTCAGCATCTGTTTCAAATTGCTGCTGGGTGGAGCCTCTCAGAGGACAGCTATGCGAGGCTCCTGTCTGCAAGCATAGCAGAGGTTAATAGTATCAGACATTGGCTCTCCGTACAACTCATGCTGTAACAAAGAACAGTCAATATGAGTATTTACCTGTTTTTCTTCTAGGAATTTTTCCTAGAAAAAAATACCTAGTACACATGCCAGAAGATGACTACATAAGAATGCTCACTGCATCAGTGAGGGAAATAGCAAAAAAAATTAATAAGTTGCCCAATTATTCATTAGTGGCAGATTTATTTATTTATTTTTGGTTTTTTAAGGCAAGGTTTCTCTGTGTAACAGCCATGGCTGTCCTGGACTCACTTTGTAGACCAGGCTGGCCTTGAACTCACCGACATCACCCTGCCTCTACCTCCCGAGTGCTGGGAGTAAAGATGTGCGCCACCACGCCCAGCTAGTAGCAGATTTATGTCATTAAAATCCAACTGAAGAAATAGAACTTTAGGTCTAAATACACTGCTAAGTCAAAATTTCAAGCTGCAGAACACCATATATGATCTACACTTAAGTTTTAAAATTAAGTAGTTGTGCACACCTAGCAGAATGTCTGAAGGATATATGTCAGCCTGTCAAGAGTAACTACCCCCAAAACATGAACTTTGGAATGATGCCTCGCACTTTTTCATTTGTCCACTTATGTAATTTGAATTCCTGCAATAGATATTTGTTTTGAATCAAAAGTGAAACTAATAATTATTAAAGTATCCTTTGCATACTTAAGTAGATGGGTTTAAAGTCTCTAAAGTTTGACAGTACATTTTCAGCGCCTCACTTGTTAAACATCAGGTATCTACCTGTCAAATATATTTGAACACTTCACAGATAGTACATTCTCATACAATTCAATTCTTGTATCATGGTACTTTGAAAAGTCAGATGATTTTCAAAATTTGCAGAGAATAAGCAAAGTCAACTCTTTTAAAAATGACTTTTGTTTCATATACAGAATGCGGAATTCCATTCACTGGTCAGTACTATATTCCCTCAGCAAATAAATCCCCACCTCTAAATCTAAAACTATGTAAATGTGTAAATATATATGCATTTTCTTTATCAATGTACAAAGTGATTAGGAAGTAGAAAAAAATTCCTTTGTCTTGCATTCCTGTGGCACTAAAATAAGGAGTGGGTGCCAGGAGAGACACTTTTGTTTACCATTTATTGCAGGCAGGACGGTACTGGCTTTTGGAATACTAACACAGCAGTGTTTAGGTCTATAACCTCAGTTACCAAAAGAAAGAGGCATTGATGGACTATGACCACTAATGGCCATCTTTGTGAAAAGTGTACACATACTTATTGTTCCCTGGAAAAAATGAGGACTTTGTACAAAGAGGGTTGTTCGGTGGTAGGAAAAGTGCTTCAAGAGAATTTCTGAAGCAGCAGAACCCTTGATCCCTCTGTCTCCTGGGATCTTATCGTCTCTCTCCAGACAGCACTTAGCCAGCAGTTTATCTCAAAGTGTGACTTCAGGAATCCAGCATAGCATTCGTGTGCCCCTCTACTGATAGTACTTTCACTCATTCAAGTTCCGAATCTTTGTTCCGAATCAGTAGTTTCCAAAGCACAGCCCTCTTGAATCTGTCAGCAGACACATTGCTTGATGTGAATGGGGTTGAAAATTAGTAGGTAGCCCTCTACACAAAGAAACAGAATCAGATGATAGCCATGGCAAGAGGAAGGACAAACTTCCCAGCATTGGCTGAGACATGGTTCTGAACGTAGTGAGAACCTTGGCAGTGAGAACCTTGGTAATGGGAGTTTATTTGACGCTTCCTGAGAGTGGGGTGGACATTCTCAGCTGCCTGGTGTCTCCTATGAGAGGAACCCTGGGTGATAGGAAGGGGAGTGACTGAATAATTGGAAGGGAGGTTTAAGTAGGGGACAGGGATGAGTGGGTAGGAAGAGGAGCTGGAGGGATACTGACAGCAAGGATGATTCAAGAAGCTGTATAGAAACCTGTTTTATAAGCTTCCTAAACACTGGGGCTTGATGTTAAGTCCTATACACTGGCTCTTAAAGAAAATACACACACTTTTGCCACAGGAAATGGAGATATCAAGTAGGTACTAACATAGAGGCTTTCTCCCTGCCTGGCTAGCTTTCATTATACTGGGAGGTGCCATGCAGGCTGCTGCTGGGGAAAAGTCATAAATGTTTTATTCAGATATGAACACTGTCAGCTATAATAACAACCAACATGGCAAGATACCCCACGGGTGAAATAGTACCACTTATTAAGGCTTGCTCCACAAGAGGAAATACGTACCTAATATTGTAAATCTGGCCAAGAACCTGTGTTAGTGGAGTTGGTATGCCCCAGGGATGAATCTACTATTTTTGTTTTTTTATTTTTGTTAAAAGGACACAGTATCAAGCTGCCTCTAAATTAATATCTCTACACCCATGCACTAGTGCTGCTCTCTAGACCTCAGAGATGTTTGCGGTGAACAGCACTTCTTGCAGAAACTCACAACTGATCCAAGTACAGAAAATAAGTGTCTATGAAGTGCTCAGTTGCACGCAGAACCACTATGTCATAATCTCTCCCCTGGGACTCAGGGTCCATTCAGGAAGAGGGGAATGGAAAGGTTGTAAAAGCCATAGGTTAGGGAGCACTGGAGCTAAACAGTATCTTGTGACATGACAGGACTGTTGTAAAACCTCAGAGCAGCTGATTGGACAGGATCAAGCCAGTCAGCATTCCGGCATGAAGAGGGAAGGGATCCATGAGCCCCCACCTCTAGCTGGGGAGCTATGGACAGTTAATGACTTTTAGGACAGTCAGTTTTCTTTAAAGGTATGACTATTGGTAGGTCAAGCAGGCTCCAGTGAGTGCCCACATGCATGAGTGTCTAGGCAGCACAAATTGGTCTTGGTGGATAAAGAGAGAAAGGACACAAAGTTGAGAGGGGTAGAGGAGTTGGGGATGAATATGGACAAAATATATTGTACGCATGTATGACATTCTCAAAGAGTTAATAAAAATATATTTTGAAAAAGAAGAGCACCTCATACGTGAATATTTTCCCAGCTATCTATGTGGGAGTCTGAGCAGCTTTTAAAGGTAACATGAAGGGGGAAGAGAGAATAAGGGGTTTGTGGCTAGAAGGAGCTAGTCAGTTCTTGGCCATCTGACTTTGAACATAACAGCTCTCTCTCACAGAACTGTCAGGAATATGAAATGAAATTACATGAGTAAAGAACTTTATACAGTATCTGACACACAAAAATGACAAAATATACAGCTCCTCTTTAAATGGCCCCTAATTAGTACTCCAGCCGAACTCAAGTCCAGCCTTGATCCTCAGGCTTTTGAGGCCCAAGTGCTGACCTTTGCCCCTTTCCTGCTGATTGTCCTCTAGGCCTTGACCCACTTTGCATATACTTTCCAGCATCGGGATGGACTGCAGCACATATCCTGCACACTGTATCTGGACAACAGTCCCAGCTGAGGGTAGACCAGGGCTCACTGGGCCCTTGAGACTGGATGACATAGATCAGTAGTTTTCTCTCTCTTTCTTTCTTTCTTTCTTTCTTTCTTTCTTTCTTTCTTTCTTTCTTTCAACAGGGTTTCTCTGTGTAGTCTTGGCTGTCCTGGACTTCCTTTGTAGACCAGGCAGGCCTCAAACTCACAGTGATCTTCCTGCCTCTGCCTCCCAAGTGCTGGCATTAAAAGCATGTGCCACCACACCCAGCTGCAGCAGTAGTTTTCAAGGCTTCCTGGGATCTCTTTTTGTTGGGTCTGCGAATTTGAATTTTTATAAATTTCACTGCTTTTCACTTAGAATGTCCATATTACTATGGTTCACTCATTCTTGAGTCCTTGCAGAAAGGCCCAGTATGCTGTATGACCAGAGCCTTGGTAGGCACTTTGAAGATAATAGGTGTTTAATAAATTTTTACTGAGTGATCAAGGCAGTCTGTTCCATGCTGTTCTCTACCTTACATTTTTGTGTGCCATTGAACATAAAATAATGTTAAATAATTATATATATTAGGTTCTTAAGATTTGTTGGTGAGTAATTCAAACTTCTTTCATTCAGCCTGAATCTTGGTAGGGCACTTATTTGGAAGAAAAGTGTGAATGCGTGTTTCATAAAAATAAATGAAACAGCCTATGCAAAGTATGGGGGGGACAATAGTAATGATATTATACCGTACAAATTTTAGTGTCCATAACATCTAATTTGTCCTAGAGAAGAAGGAAGTGGGCAAAGTAACTCTTCAGATGTCACAATGTATGTCAACAGGGAGGAGAAAAGCAAAGAGGGACCCTCAAATCTACTAGCTACATTAGCACAATAAATGGCTTTCTAAACAAGGTCCAACATGTACCTGCAGAACCCAGCACTTAGGAAGCTGAGATAGGAGCACCGCTGTGAGTTTGAGGGCAATCTGAGCTGCAGGCTGGGAGCGAGGAGAAGACCTCTCTCATTTCTTTTTATGAAAGGAAATTTCAAGCATATCTAAAAGATACAAGGAAAGTACAATAAACTTTCTTATCTCCCTTGCAACTTCCATAATTAACATTTTGTTTATATTCCACTTAAATAAGGCAAAAATGGGATTTCCCCCATCATCTTTAAAGAGTGTTTGAAGCTGTGTAAATAGATGCTGTTGTGTTTGTTCAAAGACTCAAAGATACTGTGTATTCCCAGAGCCTGTTTACATATATTTTCAACACTGAGCTAACAATTCTTCTTTCAGTTGGATGATTACAACATCCTAAGCTTGGCACAGTCTCCTGATGAGTGTATATAATAGAGTCACTGTACTTGTCTCTAAAAAAAACAATTTATTTATTTTTCAAACTTTAGAAAATGTGGCTCTGTACCCATCCAGAGTACAAAGGGCCAGTGAGCCCAGCTTGTTGTGGTTTGTGTGTTCAGTGGCTTCAGATGTGCCACCTCCAAGTTAGTCTTATGACAACCCAAAGGGTGTGTTGGTGAGCTTTTCTGGGCTCATTGACATGGAAAGACTGTAAAAGCTTATATTCCAAGGGAAAGCATAAAGGAAATGGCTGGCGGTTTCACGATGAGCACAAGTAATTTCTCAGAATCACTATTATTTACTTGATTCAACTATTTGTTTCATTGTAGAGTGATGTCTCATAATTACTAGGTTTAACTTTCTTACTTTTTTCCACCATTCAAAATAACCACTTTGTACTTTTTACTTTCAGTGCAAGGTCTCTCATCAGTACAGACAGCGGGAAGTAATGTCTAAATGTTAATTAAGCCACCATTTACAGAAGAATCTTCCATATAGCATGCTTTTCAAATACAGTTTCACATTGGACACATTATACTACTCAATACATATTATTTGTTGAATGAAAAGAGGCCGATTGTTTCTAAATATTTTTCTGGACATTCGTTTATACCATATTAATATAGCTTTGGTCATGTTGGGAAAAAAATCTATAACCGATGTGTTCCTTAGGATTCCAAATCTATCTTGACTATCTTTCTAACTGTGACCTCATTTACTTCTACATCATCCTGCCTCAGATCTTATCTAGCAAGCCAATAATACCTAATGTTCATTATCATCCATAACGTCTCCATACTGGAGATTCTCAGACCACTTACCTTCCTTTCTCTAATTATTGCCTCACTCCTGCCTTAACCCTTAGTACTTTCACCATCTAGCCCGCTTCTCCCCAAATCTCAGGCACAATGTATTCCACTGTGCTCTTAACTCTTCACCCTGATGGTGACTTACTATCTTTTTACTAAAGATTTTATTTTTAGTTGTATGTATATATGTATGTCTATATGTACATTTATACATGTGAGTACAGTGGCTCTGGAAGCCAGAAGAGGATGTTGGAGCATCTGGAGCTGCAGTTACAGATGGTTGTAAATACCTAGTGACTGTTACTGAGCATTATTATCCAGCAAAGCACAAAGAGCATTAATGCCCTTCCCTCTGTAGTTTACATAGTTTCTGTGATCACTGATACTCACTCGAATTGTATTCAGTGTTCAGTCAGAGTTAGGCGTGTCTTTTTATTGTAATTTCCAGAACAAGTAACAAAGAGTAAGGCATGGAAGGTGCTTGCTTGATGTGATTCATCATGCACTATTGAAGAGGACTTGGCATCTGTCTCTCCCACTTGATAGTGAAATAAATATGACCATAATTGTCACATTTCCTACCAAAGACATCTGCTAAGCTGGGCAACTGAAGCTGCTTCCTACTGACAGCTTGCTTCAGATTTGGATATCACCATCAAGAAAAAATAGAATTTCTGTATTTACCGCATTACCTAATATGTTGTGTTGACATGTTTCATCTGTGGACCAAAAGGCTTCCCAATAATTCAGTTCAGTATTCAAAATTTTGTATTTGCTTAATGGGTTATTTTTTGGTAAAAATATATATAAATAAGTGCATGTTGTCTACATTGTAGTTTTTAAATCCAGGTCAGAATGGTTTGTCAGCTGATGAGTAAGCCTTCTTTTCTATTCTTCCTACCTCAAATTCTCCTTTTAGAGACTTTTCTTTAGATTCATACACTATGTAAAAAACATACAAAATAATAAGTGTGGTTATTTTGTTACTTTTTAATTATATGTGTCTGTGTACATGAACACAGGTGACTGAAGAGACAAGAGGCATGGTTATCTTGGCACTGAAGTTACAGGTGGCTGTGAGTCACCTGATGTGGATAACAGTAATTGCAGTCAGATCCTGTGGAAGAGTGATGTGTGTTCTTAACTGCTGAGATATCTCTCCATCCCTATTTTAATGTGTTTCTGCATATCAATATTTTTAATGAAAATCTCTACGCACACTTATAATCACAGGATTTAGAAGGTGAAGGCAAGAAGATCAGGAGTTCAAGGCCAGACTCTATTACAAAAGTAGTTTGTGACCAGCCTGGGATACATGAGGCCCTGGTTTTGTTGTTAACAATATGCTAAAATTGACGTATTATTCCTTTGCTTGGTGCTGAAGAATCAAGAAATAGCTGAAGACATAACAACCTCAGGGCAAAGTGAGCAAGGTCCCTAACCCTGAGGCCTAAAATTCTGAAATCTTCATTCATGCCTTGCCCTCTCTGTGGAGGAAAAGGCTGTGTTCTTAGTGGCTTGTGGCCACTCATAGCCTTTTTGACCATATCAGACCACATCCAGGGTAACAGAATGGAGGAATTCGTAGATCACATGGTCTAAGGATAGATAGGCCACAGGATCCCCAACCTAAAGGACTAAGGATCATGTATATGTATGTGCATATATCTCTGTGTGGCTATGTGCAAGTGCCCATGGAGACCAGCAGTGTCTGACTCCAGTGGAAGTGGAGTTCCAGGCAATTGTGAGCCAGTAGGCAAGAGTACTAGGAACCAAATTCAGTCCGTTGCAAGAGCAGTTAATGCTCTTATAACTGTAAAACCATCTCTCATGCCCTATAGTTTTGTTTTCGTGAATAACTTCTAACTTTCCATTCTGTTCCTCTTCTATATCTAGCACAGGAATGTTCAATGAAAGAATACTGGCCTAAGGTACATGGCAGCTTGACTTTCTTATTTTTAATAAAAACAAAACCAAAAACATATCCTCATATCTTACTCTTCCTTTTAAACAATGTTTTATGTATCTGCCATATTTTTGTACAACTACCTATTCCCCAGCCTAAGGCCCTGTGTGTGCTATGTTAGTCCTCTGGCAATGATCAACATTGTCATCTACAACGGTTTTTACTTGCTTTTTGCTTATTCACTTATTATTTTTGTTTTTGTTTTTCGAGACGGTTTCTCTGTGTAGCTGTGGCTGTCCTAGATTCACAGAGTTCCACCTGCCTCTACCTCTCAAGTGCTGGGATTAAAGGCGTGCGCCACCACGCCCGGCTATTTACTTATTTCTTACTAAACATATTAACATTGAAGAACTTTTCTCAAGCACCTCACATAACTACAGTTATGACAACATGTCAGTACTTCACATTGACTGTTTTGAATGATGCAGGTAATGAAAGACAAGTTCCCAGAAGTGACATCATTGGTTAAAGAGGAAATTCTAAACTGCGGTCAAATCACCTTCCATGAAGGTTGTCTTGATCAATGCCTTTGCAGAAGACTCATTTCTTGACATCCAGGACAGTAAAGCATTTGGTAAAAACCTTCAGACTTTGTCTGCTTAATCAAATAGTAGATATGGGATTTTCAGATCCTAATATCTTTTTTCTTAAAACGAGTCAGAATGACTATGTTGCATTTACCACTCTTTGCTATAAGTAGTTTTCTTTATATTTTAATAAGTTCTGTATATGTGAAGATCATTGATTGTCGTGTATTCATGATGATCTCTCAAGTCAGTATCTTAGAGGGGTTTGCCATGAGCACCCGTATTAAGGCTCACATCATACGGAATCCTATTTTCAAAGGCAGTATGTGTTACCGAGTTGGCTTTCATCTAGGTAGAGTCAAATACTCCTAAGAAAGTGTTAATAGTTCTTATCCAAGCAAGTTCTGTTCTGTGGTATGCATCTTCAGCCATCTTGGACTCATCCTGCTCATGGTGTACCACTATATCTTTCTTTCAATGGAGAGCAAAGGTCATTGCCCAAGAGAGGAAAAATAACTGTGGAAGAATATCTTGAGTGGATGTAACAACTGTCAATAAAGCACTGTTTAGCCAACCAGCTGGGCAGAAGGACAGGAGGTAAAAGGCAGGACTTCCTGGAGAGGGGGAGGAGCCAAGAATTGACAGTTGATGGGGGGAAAATGACACATGAAAGTTGAGGAAGAAGGAGGAAGAAGCGTCAGAGGATCAGATTGGCAAGTGCTTGGGATATGTGTATGTTATGAGGTTTAGAGTAGTTTAGTTTACTAGTAGATTAGAATCAGTTTAGATTCTGCCTGGCCTAGTGCTGGCACCTTTACCCTTCAGTCTCTCTCTGTCAGTTATTGGCTTCCTACGCCTAACCAATATAATTTATTGTAACAAGTTGGTGCCCAGTGTATTTAGTGTATTGACACCCTTTTTAAAAAAGGATACTTTGTTATAGTTTGGTGAAGGGAATAGCTCCCTAAGAGCTAAGTCTCTATAACTGAACACTCTAGGATCCTTTTTGGATTTTTTGCTTTGTTTTGTTTTGGTTTGGTTTTGGCTTTTGTTGTTCAGGGAGAAAGGCAGAAAGCTGAGAGATTCCAGGCTAAGTTACCAACAATGGAGAAAGGGGTGAGACAAAAACACCTTCAATAAATGTAAAAACCCAGGTACAAGATGCCTAGGGTATGCATAAGTTTATTTAAGTCTTAATGCCTCTTCTTTTGATCAGGGCAACTGGCTTGTCTCTAAAATGGGATTCATTTTCTCAGGAGACAGGTAGAGGCCTAGTCTATCCATCAGGTGCCACAGAGCCTAGAGAAGGACATTTAGAACTATACAATCTTATTTTGATTTCAATTAAATAATGATTGTATGTTCTTTGGTAATATTATACTTCCTCTTTGAAAAAGGTAAAAATAAAACAGACCTGGATGAAAGGGAGACTGCTAACTTAAGTTAATCTATACGTACATAAATTGAAACTACCGAACCAGCCTCAATTGTTCTGTGCATCCTGCACACCTCATGCATTTATAGTTTTAGAACTGTATAATGCTTGTGAGAAATTATATATTTTCAGAATAAAAGTACCAGACACTGATACTGGATCAGACCTGACAGGATTCATCTTCCAACATGCTGATACGCTTACATCCTGCATTCCTCATGTTCCATCCATCAGAACAGAACAGCTCCTAGGACAGCTTCAAAGAAAGCTCCTGATTCCAGTTGGTCCAACATTTCAGACTGCCCTACACAGGACCTTTATTAAGCCTGAATTTCTCAATATTTGGAGACAGGAGCACAAATGCTATCTCTAGCTTGTTTAACCATTTTCCCATTTTTATTTGGACCCCTACATAGGTATTATTCATCCCAAGTCAGTTAGAAGAAGCCTTAAAAAGAGAAAAACGTCCCATTTCCCTTGAGGGGGATTGGGTAAGGTTTTGGGCTATGGATGTTTATTTTCATTGGGAATTGGTTATGTTATTATTGGTCTTATTCAGAGAAGAGAACGAGATTGGACTCATGGATTTTTCTCTGAGAATATAGAACTATATAGGGATGTTAGGACCAAAGGTAGATTATTGAATCTACTCTTCAACTTAAGGCCTTAGTTGTTACTCTCAAGGCTATTTTTGATTCATTGGTATAGAAGTTTATATATTGATGTAAAATAAGTTTAATTTTAAGTCATTGTACTACTCAATTTTATCACAAGAATATACTCCTAGGTTCAATAGATAGATAAGGTAAATTATTTAGATAAGGTCTTCAAAACCCTCAGAGACCTACAGAATATGGCATTTAAAGAATTTTTTTTTATTGTTTTAGGGATTCTTTGAAAATGAGACAGGTTGACTCCTGGCAACAGCCAGCCTGCCTCAAAGAAGGTAATGAGCATCGAGGAACATCCTTATGGAGATGGCTTCGATGGCTTCAGATGTGGCAAACAAGCCACTGGACAAAAATGTGCTGGTTTTCTGCCACAGATAGAATTCTGTCTGAAATGGGCAAGCTTGGATGCAGGTGGAGTTGATGGCCAAACTCCACTAAGACAGGGTAAGCAAGTCCTCAATAGTCCCTGCTTCACAAATATGTCTGTGAGATATATTGGGCCAAAAGGCTGAAGATGATGCTTCAATGTGTTAAAGAGTTTTGAGTGACTGTTCAGGCAGCAAAGTGTCCCTGTCACTTTTTCATTTTGGAAGCTGTTACTCACGTAATTAAATGTGTTCCTTCTCAAGTCTCTGATGGGTTTGAAGACAGCAAAACATTATAAGTATAACATGAATATAACGATTGTTTTGTGGTTCTTGTGTGTGTATATTGTATATTGTTGTAATGATCGTTTGATCTCTTTAGAATAGGGCCATCATTTCCAAAGAATGTGGCCTTCTCATATTAATCAACTTTCCATCACTGTGACAAAATACCCAAGAAAAATAATCTTAAAGGCTTGTTTTGGCTCACACTTTGGGGCTGTGGCAAAAGACTGCATCATGGAGAAAACACAAGACAGAGGCAGTTGCTTATCTTGTGGTGGCCAGGAAGTAAAAGCAGTAATGCAAACAGGCCAGGATTCCATTATTCCTATCAAAGACATGTTCCAATGACTTAGCTTTCTCTACTAGATGTATTAGTTACTTTTCTGTTGCTGTGATAACATATCATAGTCAGGGCAACTAATAGAATGAAGAGTTTGCGCTTCTGTCTCCAGAGGGGTAGAGTCCATCAAGGCAGAGAAACAGGCATCAGGCAGGTGTGACAACCAGAGCAGAAAACTGAGAGCTCACATTCTCCACCACAAGCTCCAAGCTAAGAGAGGTAACTGCAAGTAGGCTGGGCCTTTAGCTTTCAAATCCCTCCTCCAACCACTATACTCCTTCCAGTAAGGCCATGCCTCCAAAACCTCCCCAAACAGCATCACCAGCTGTGGACCCTGACGCCTATTTAGACTATCAAAACAGACTTCACCCCTTTAAAATTTTACTACCACCAGTAGTGTCACAGGCTGGAGTTTGGCCCTTAGCACATGGGCCTTTGCAGGGGATGTTTATCCAAACCGTGCTATCATGGTACAGTAAATCCAATTTGATCTATGCCTTCTCCAAGTTCCTTTCTTCCTGTCTCTCGGGCACATGTTCAGCCTTCACTAGATTTGCTTCAGCCTAGGATCTTTGCATTAGTGCAGACTTCTTATGATTCCTATAATACAGAGATTGGGAGGGGGAAGAAAAAGAGAAAAAAAGAGAAAGTGGGAGGGGAGGGTAATTTGGTTTCTGCTAGTTATTCAGGTCTCATTTCAAATAAAGCTTTCCATGAGCATTCTATTAAAATATCCCAACCTAGTCTGTCATCTACAACACCTCACTCTTAAAGGCTTGAAGGGCTCTTATTTTACTTGCTTCTTGAATGCCATCACCCTGTTTATGTTTCCCATGGCCAGATCTCTTCAAGTACAACCGAATCTTAATACAAGAAACACTCAATAAATATTTGTTGAGTGAGTAAATTCATTCTTATTCTGAATAATCAGAAAAATATTCCTAGACTTCTGCCTGTAAAGGAATACAAGTTAAAATCAAAATTACTATTTTTTGATGTTTTTCCATATGTCTCAGATTTTTTTGTCATTATGAACTATATCACAGGTTAAGGAATCCCACTTGAATTTTAATTATAGGCTTTGGATATTGTTTCCTTTTCATTATTTTTAATATATATTGAAAAACTGAACAATCTGACCACTCTGTGTATGTGCTGATAGACTATCATGTGTCCATTGCTGAACCATGTTGTTTTGTTTCCTACTTTTTCTAAAAGCACTGATCTGGAAGTTTAACAACCATTATTTTCTCTCTAAAATATGAGTAACCTCAAGTGCAGTCTGTCATATTTTTACTTGTCCCGAGTTGAACGGTGATTGATACTATGAAATGTTCTTGAAACATAAAATCCTTAGAGGGCTTAGTTCTGACCTTTTATAGACCAAGTGGAGTAGTGGTGGTTGCTGTTGTTGTTGTTGTTGTTGTTGCTCCTGTTATTCTTGTTGTTAGGCACGTCTTCTTGACAAGCAGTGATTTCCCTAAGGGTGACCCTGCCCTGCTGAGGCTGCCCTGAGAGAACAGGTTTGAAATGCCTAGCTAACTTAATGAATTTTCCTCGGGAAATGACTTCAAATCTTTTTTTTTTTTTTTAATAAAAATTTCTTTTCAGAACTGAGTCTATGCCATACACTCTTGATGTCATAGCTTTATCCAAAAGTAATTTAAAAATCTTCCAAGATTTATAAGTTTGATCTTTAGGTTAAGATAAATATATGTCTTTCTTCCTCCTGATGAGGCCTCACTTGCCAGCTAAACAGCAAAGCATATGGCTTGCATTAGAGACTCTTATCAGGCTAGGAAGACACACTCCCACTTCCTGCTCATACCATGCTTACGTGCTGGGAAGCTAAATTATGATCATAGCTGCTTGTCTATTTTTAAAGTGCAGTTGCAGTGTGAGTTCCTGGCTGCCTTTTAAAACTGTGGTCACACTGCCACTTTCTCCAAAAGATGATATTTGACAGTATTTCTGTGGCTAAATATAACACATTTTAATACCAATATCTTGCTGGAAATAAATAACGCTTGCTACCTTGCTGGTAAGTTTGTTTGGTAAATAAGATATACAAGAAATTTATAGAGTGAACTGATAGTCTATGGTGCTCGTTTTTAAATAGAAAGACATAGAAGGACAGAGTTTTACGTATAAAATGCTGACATCTTAGTGCAGCTGAGAGTCAGAGTAAGCAAGAAGAAAGGAGACTGAGGTCAAACTGAGAGAAAAGCTCTAGATTTGAGTTATTAATATTCCCATTTGTCAGGTCTCTTTATCTCTTAGACTATAGAAGAGTGCTGCTAGGAGGGCAGGCCAGCGAGCCACAGAATCAGTCTCTTTGAACTGTTTGCCTAGAGCAGAGTTCCTGACGTTATCCTTCAAATGCTACAGCTCTGACATTCTTCTTCACAGCCCAAATTTTGCCTTCAAGAAGTTGAAGCATTTGGGTTCAAACATCTGTTGTTTCTGGATGGCTTTAAAATTCCATCGCAATCCCAAAAATGCTCGAATTGCAAGGCATGTCCTTCTGCAAAGCTTCTCCTCAGTGTCTGCCCGTCTCTCTCACGAATTTTCCAGTAACACTTCATTTGGGCCTTTGACTTCTGTTTAGTTTCTCGCAATACAGCAGAAGCAGAATGTATTTCTTCCACACAAATCCCAGTTTCAAAGACAAAATTTGGGGAATGGAATGCCTTTCTCTGCTGAGTTTATTCTTTATGTTCTTGGAATGTATGTAAATACTTTTCAAAATCAAGATTCTTTAAAAGAAAAAAAAACTTCTTGGACTTGCCAACGCTTGGCTGATCCATACTAATTTCTGCTAGTGCACTGAAAGTTCCCACAAGATGTTTCAGAAAAAGATAAACATAACGGTACTTGTGACTCAAATAAGCATCTTTTTCTGCAATCTCTTTGCACTGTGGCTTTTGCCATTCTTGGTGAGACTGCGACCAGAAACTGGCCGAATGCATTCTGTATTTTGAGAGAAATCTGACAGCTTCCAAAGGATAGAGGAGATTCTTACCTATCTTGGACCAACCTACTGAACTCTGTAATGCATCCCTCCAACACCATTAATCCATTTAAAGGTACAGATGCACTGGTATTTATGACAAGTAGTATTTTGGAGGGCAAGATGCGTCTATGCCAGTATAGCTGGAGTGTGATGTCCTTTAGAAACTTTTAGAGTTGGGCTGTTGACATACTGGTTCCCACTTTTCAGAAAAATGGATCTTGGCATTGATTTCTCTCAAAAAAGTCACAAATATAAAGAAAAAAAATATTCACAAGAGTTTTTTTTCCTCTCAACCCAGTAATTATTATAAGTTAATATAACACGAGCTGTCCTAAAAACTATGTTTTATGAAGTAAATTATTTATAGAAAAATAAACCCTCCAAAAAGTTTTGGCCTTCAAGGGCCTACCATGCTAGTGGTTAAGTCTTGGATACTTACTCTCTGTGCTATGTGATAGTAGCAGCCACCCATCATCTAGTCATTAGCTCTAATCATCCCTTGGCCCTTCCGACCCCTTTATCTCCAGATGCACATACGAGTTGCAAGTCTGTCCCAGCCATTGACTTTCTGGACACCCCACCCCCATTCCTGGCTCTGCTAGTCCACAGAAGAAATGGTGATATTTGGAAGGCTGCCTATCTCAGAGCATGCTCTGTGGTTTCTTCTTTTTCCAAGTTTTTTTTAAAAGCATTGCACACAAATTAAGGCTCTATTCCTTTAAAGAAATCATTACAATTCCTTATCTATTGGCCAGAAGGGATAATATTAGGTTGCATTTCATCTTGTATTATTATGTTTGTGAACATTTAAAACAATCTGAGACTGGATTCCACATTCCTTGACAGAGCCATTTCTTTTTTTCTTTTTCTTTCTTTCTTCTTCTTTTTATTATTTTTTTTATTTTTTAAATAAAAAAATGCCACAAGCCTGTCACTTAGAGCTAGAAATTCAGAATAAGACCTGAAATAAGGCCAACGTATACTGGAAGGCTGACTTTGCCAGTGACTAGTATGACCATTGAATTTGTCTGGTTTCTATGAGCCTTGGTTAAATAAGATAATGTATGTGAGACCATGGAGCAGTGTGTTTATTGCTTAGTTATTAGAAGTATGTATCTCTGCACTGAATCAAAGGACAAAGTGTAACTGTGACCCAGATATTACTTGGATTCTCACAATTTCTGGAATGTGAAGAGTGTCTCTGTGAAAGCACCAAAAGCAAATCTCTGGTGCAAATTATTTACATTAATAGCATATGTTTATACAAAGTAGTTGACCACAGGTCACAGGCATTTCTAAACTTTGTTTTTTAAGTTAATGATTGCCATTTATACACCCAAGCAACGAAATGCAAGATCAACCCCAGCCTGAACAATCTAAGTTTGGGATGAGTCTAGCACCTTATTATCTGTCTAGTTGCAGGACAGCCAGTCTTGCTGATTATCTTTGCGGTGTGGGACTGGTAAGGCTCTCTGGCAGTGGATATTTACTGGCTCATGACACTTTAGAAAACATGCAGGAGATATACATAGATCAATATGTTTGAAAAGAAAGGAGGAGGAAGGAGGGAGACAGAGACAGAGAGGAGAGAAAGGAAGGAAAGGGGGAAAGAAAAGGAGGAAGACTGGAAGGGAAAGGGGGAAAAGGGGGGAAGGGTAGGAAGGGAAGAGAGGTGGGGAGGGAAAAAGAGAGAAGAGAAGTGGAAGGAAGAGAGGAAGAGACAAGAGCCAGAGAGACTTTAAAATACCTTGTTCAGGATTCAAAGACACTTCGTTTGGGGGTGGGGATAATAGACAGGGCCTCACCATGTATATGTAGCCCGAATTAGCCTGCAGTTTGCCATACTCATGCCTCAAGCTTGATTGTTGGGGTTATAGGAGCACACCACCAAGCTTGGCCAGGCTTGATGTTGAATCTTCATATTCAAATGATGTCATTCAAATTATGTCACTTACCTCTCTAGGTATCTGTTTCCTTATTTGTACAAAGATATTAAAAGGACACTTACATAACAATAGCTTTGTGAGGACGAGATCAGATTATGGCAGGAGAGGTTCACTAGTTCACAGAAACCTCAGAGAATTTGAAGGAAAAAAAATACATCAGCATATCTGATACTAAAAAGTACCATGATTAAAAATAAAGGAGTTGTTTAGGATATAGTTAATTATTTGTTGTATTTGACCAATTCCTTTTGATTAGTATCTTTAAAATAAACATAGATAAACTCAATGTTCTGTTTTAACTCTACTACATTTGTCAAGCTCTTAACACAAAAAAGTAAAAGAAGAATCCACCTTCTTCCCTCAGTTGAGAAATTCTATTTCCTCAGGTTTTGCTTGGGGACAGCCATATGCCTGAATGAACATATAATTTTTTTTTATATTTGTATCATGAATTAAGTCTTTGTCAGTCTTCTCATATATGCCCCCCCAGGTCATCAGTTCAGAAATACTTTGATTTTTGGCAACTGACAAATTTATTCAGGTAAAGATATCTAAATGAAATATGTCCAAAGGTTGAATCAAGATGTAACGATCCAGTGTCAAATTTGCCTTTAGCTCATTTTCTGTGTTAGTTAGCTCTCTGTTGTTGTGCTAAACTCGTAAAAGAAACAATATAAAGGGCTAAAGATTTATTTTGGCTTGTCGTTTCAGAGTTTTGGTCCAGGGTCACTTGGGATTGTTGCTTTGGGTCTGCGATAGGGAAAACATCATGGTCGGGGCAGAGCGAGGGTCTGCTCGCCCTGTGGTAACATAGATGTACAAAGAAGGGGCTAGAGTCTCAGCAGCCCCTCGAAGCATACAGCCCCACCCATCGACCCTCCTCCCTGGACTCTTCACCTACTGAAGTTTCTTACACCTCATGGTAGAACTGACTTGAAAGACAAGCCATTGGAACATTCCATATTCGAATTACAGCAATCTCTACTACAGTGTAAGCCAGAGAGCACCTCCAATTGACATCTCCTCACCAGTTGATTAGTGTACTTTAGAGAGTCATGTAGGGTTTCAGTTCTGCTCCAGCCAGCTCTGTTCTTTTCTGATGTGGATCAAACTGAGCATGCAACAGCAGAAACAGTTCAACCAGCCCATTGGTGTGAGGGGATCCTCTACAAGTAATGACAGCAAAGAGGAAAACAGAAGGTCTCAGGCTAGAGTTACCAACCTCTCTCCAGGTGAAAGTAAGATAGTTGTCTTCCTCCAGGACAGAATTCCAAGGACGACACACATACACACACACACACACACACACACACACACACACACACGTCATAAGCATGTCCAATTCTTTTGGAAGCATATTCCAGATAGTCACATAGGGTTTTGGTTCTACTTCAGGCCGATGTAGTTCTCATGCAGGGATAGATGTGATAGTACATGCCTATAGTTCCAGCACGTAGGAGGCTGATACAAAAGGGTTGTGAGTTCCAGGCTAGCTGGCCTACATAGGAGTTAAAGGCCAGCCTAGTCTATATGGAGAGACTCAGTCTCAAAAATAAATTATCAGGGAACACAACACAAAGGCAAAACAAAACCATGAGGTTTATATAGATCATAGCACAAATCTCAAGAGAATCAAGGCCTGGGATCTTTTGTACTAGCCCTGAGAATGAGATAGCACAGCCCATGTGAAGAGAGGGCTAGCTAGTTTTCCAGCATCACATGGTATTCTATTTCCCTATAGTAGACTGCTAAGAAATCTCTGGAGGCCCCGACAGCTGCATCTTGTCTTTAATATGATGCCGGGGTTGGGTGGGGTGGGAGAGAGACTCATAATTCAGAAGAGGCACAGCCTTGAAAAAGCCATTTTGCGTATCTGAACCAGACATGGCATGGGGCTGCTGCTTTTTCAGTCCTAAGTCAAGAATGCTTTTTGTCTTCCCTCTCCTCTTCGTTGGCTGTCCTCGTGAAAAGATCGTTTATGGATGCTAGATGAGCACAGCAGAACCGACTTCTGTCTCCCTCTTTTCTTCCCCAGCTGCTGCCGCCATGTAAAAAGACCCTTTGTTAAAGACTGAAACAGCAGACGCTGATCGGATAATGTCTTAAATCATTTGGGGGAGGAATGTTTTTATCTTGAATTAGTGTAAGCACTATTTTTGCTTTGAAAGTAGTTCTGCTGCTGGTTCAGATTGTCTTTAAACAATGTCATAGACTTGTGTGGCAAGGAAGTGTGATATATATATACACACACATTTTTTTTTACAGCAGTGTGGGAAGCACTGATGATGCTGATGGAGTGTAACAGGGAGACTATGCTTTGGCTTTTTCATACAATTGTAATCTTCACAGAATCCTGCAAAATGTAAGTCCTCAGCCTTTCTTTAAAGTGTGATGGGCTGAATGAGTCAGGGGAGGTTTGTAGACAGAGTAACGTCTTTAGTCATCAGAGAAATGCAAATCAAAATGGCTCTGATATTCCATCTTACACCCATCAGAATGGCTAAGATCAAAAATTCAAGTGATATCACATGCTGGCGAGGATGTGGAGAAAGAGGAACATTCCTTCATTGCTGGTGGGAATGCAAACTGGTACAACCACTTTGGAAATCTATCTGGTGCTTTCTCAGAAAACTGGGAATAGGGCTTCCTCAAGCCCCAGCTATTCCACTCCTTGGAATATACCCAGAAAATGCTCCACCACACAAGAAGGAGATATGCTCAGCAATGTTCATAGCAGCCTTATTCATAATAGTCAGAACATGGAAACAGTCTAAATGTCGGTTGAAGAATGGATAAAGAAAGTGTGGCACATTTACACTACAGAATACTACTCAGCTATTAAAAACAAGGAAATCCCGAAATTTGGACAAATGGATGGAACTAGAAATGATCATACTGAGTGAGTTAACCCAGAAGCAGAAAGACTCACATCGTATATACTCAATTATAATTGATCACTAGTCCAAAAAGCATGTCCCACAAAAGTCTTCACTTACTAGGAGATTGGAATAGATGTGAGGACATCCTACTGGGACTCTAGGCAAGAAAAATATAGAAGATGGGGAAATAGAAGGACCCAGAGGGTCCTAGAAACCTACAAGAACATCATGACAAGTGGATCGGGCCCAGTGGGGTCTGCTCAAACTATTGCACTAACCAAGGACAATACAAGTAGTAAACATCAAACCCCTACTCTGATCTACCCAATGGACAGGACATTCTGCACAGTTATGTGGAGAGCGGCGACTGACTCTGACATGAACTCTGGTGCCGCATATGAGAGGCCTGATGACACTCAAAGAAAGAATAAGCAGGCTACCAAAACGAGACTTGATAGCCTATGGCCATATAGTGGGGGAGGAGGTCCCCCTTGATCTTAGACCTAGGGAAGGGAAAAAGATGAAAGTGGGAGGGAGGGAGGAACGGGAGGATACAAGTAATTGGATAACAATTGAGTTGCAATCTGAATAAATTAATTAAGTAAGAAAAAAGAATAATAACCATGCTGCAAGCTAGGAATGGGCTCAGTGAGTACATAAGTATTACTTGTTTATTAATATATAGAGAGCTAGAAGAGGTCATATTCTGCAGACACAAAAATCTGGGCTTAATATTTTAGACTTGGCCAGGCATGGTGGTACATGCTTATAATTCTAATAGTCAAGAGGATGAGACAGAAGGATTGTGAGCTTGAAGACAGCCCGGGCTATACAGAGAGAACCTAGAGATTATAATGCTAAGGCCCTGCGAAATGCAGAATCTGCTTGCTCTGGAATAAACATTGCTGAGCCAAATCAAGAACCTGCCCTCCCTCCCTTCTTTCCCACCTTCTATCCTTTCACTCTTCTTTTTTTAAGGTTGTTTACAGCTACTTAGACTTGGATTTGTAGTTGTCAGAACCACATTTTTGGTTAATTCAAGGCCAGGTGCATTCTGACCACGAATTGCATTTCTGGTCCTTAAGTTCTGTATTAGTGGAACAAAGCAGAAGGTGGGGAGAAGAAGAATACAAGGACAAAACAAAACGACCTTTCCCCACTCCTCACAATGTTATTTACTCCATGATTCCCAGGTCAATTCGACTCTTTGAGGCATGAAGAACCATGAAGGAGGAATCTGCCTCCAGGAAACAATGAATTTCAATATCAATGAAGCTTAATATCTCATTGGCTATGGTTCTGCCTTCAGCTATTGGGATCAATTGGAAGTTAGCCAATTAGGACTATCAGATTTGTGTCCTACTCTTGTCCCCTAGGGACACGGGTAACTCTGGTTTTAGGGGACTTCAGCTGATGGTTCTGAAAGCTCCAATCTCTAGCTTAACCAGTCTTTTTTGTTTTTTGTTTGTTTGTTTTTTGTTTTTCGAGACAGGGTCTCTCTGTGTAGCCTTGACTGTCCTGGACTTGCCTTGTAGATCATGCTAGCCTCAAACTTACAGCAGTCTGCCTGCCTCTGCCTCCCACGTGCTGGGACTAACGACATGTACCACGACGCCCAGCTTGCTTAACCCTAGTCTTTGTCTGATCTGATTGTAGAGAAAATCAGTGGGTCTCTGAATTTATTTTATGTTATTAACCAAGAAGCTATAAAACACTTCTGAAATAGTGATTGCTCTTTAGTGGGCACTTGCGATGGGCTGACACTGTACACCTGGACTTTGTGTGGGCTATTATAGTCTTCATAGAGTCCTGCACAGTGGGTATTATCAGCCTTTCTTACAGATGAATAAACTGAACATTAGAGATAGTCCACCACCACCACCACAGCAACCTAGGTCTGTATGATTTAAGCCTCCTCTTCAACATCCCTAGCTCATTGCCAAAGCTCTGAAGTAAAGTAGTTTTTCCCCCAACTTATGGACTTCAGGTTTACTGAACTTTTAGTATATTCAACAAAGCGTAGCTTTCAGGAAGACTCTCTGACCCTTTGTTATTTATGCAGTCAGCAGGCCTTAATTAGAGGTTAAGACCCAACACTTTGCCTGCAGATTTGAGTGTCAGCTGAGTCAATTGAAACTGAGGCCCAGGAACTCCATTCTCTGCGTTTCTGTGCATTGGAATGGCTTCCTATGGGACCCTTCACATGCTAGATCTAGACAGCTAAAGCAACAAGTGGAACAAGAGCTGCCTTCTCCTCACTCTTGGAAGCTGGTGCAGTTGCTTCTCTTCTTAGAGCTTATTCATGCTGTCCCCTGCCACTGTAGGGTGGAAGGGCAGATTCTCCAGCCTCTCTACCTCGCATAAAAGATGCTGGCACCATGACGGGCTCCAGCATCTCCAGAATGTAACAGATTATTCAAGTTGTAAGCGTGGGGCAAAAAGATAATGCAGATTCCGACCTCTCCTTGTAAGCTCCTTTGCTTTGGCCTTTTCCCCTCACTGCTACCTTTATTTCCCAAATAACTTTTCTGATGATTTCAAGGCTTTCAGCACTAGACACAGAAGCAGTCAGCTGTGACCAGCTCTCTAAATTAAGGAGGATCAAATTCTTATGTTACGTCTCATGTTAAATAAAGTATAAATCAAATTAAATAAAAATAATTTGTTTTAGCATTCTTCTCTCATTGAACCTTGAATGGCTCTTTATACCTTTGGCCAGTAAAGACTTTGAAATTTTAAAAGGGTCATTTTCCAGATCATTAACTTCCTCTCTGCTCTTGGCGAAAACCTACCTGTGAGCCTGCACTGGCCCCTATAATACCAGTTTTGTTCTCAGGAGGAAGATGCTGAGAGCTAGGAATGCAGTCATTGTACAGGCAAGTAATGTGCACAGAAAAAGAGGTAGTGGGAATCGGACTACATTGCAGACCCTACAAGTCTTCCTCAGCTCAGAGAAAAAGCTCCAGAGCCACAACTTTTCTTACAAATCCCCGTGTTGGTTGGGAATGGTCCAGTCTTATAGTCAGCCGTATTCAGTTCTTGGCTGTGACCACACATGGACAACAAGGAAATGCACAGACTGAGGGTGGGAACTTATCAACCCATCAATGTCATGAGAGAGACTTGTGGTTTTTTATTCTTCCACCTTTCTCACCGCCCCCCCCTGCCCCCCCCCCCCGGCAGGAGCAGGAGGATCATTTTAAAGCATTTTCCTCCAACCATTTCCCCATTGCAAGAACACCGTGGGAGTCCTTCATGGACATTTCTATACTGTATGTATATTTGTGCTGTATACAAGAAAGAGTACATTTTTAAAATTTCCTCAAAAATTAGTTTTTGTTTCCTCAGGGGCAGCATAACCTCCATTAAGAATGTATGTTCCTGATTAAAAGAGACAAGAAATGTACTATCCAGGAGCAGTATATAGCCTTTGCATTGGAGCCTAGATTATTAAAACTGGCCATAAAGGGCATTTGGGGCCTTGTGAGACATTTTAATATGGACTGAATATTTTGTTAGGTGTGACTGTATTGTTTCAACTGTTAAGTTTTACTGGTGCATATAGATGTAAAAAAAAAAACAAGGAAACACTGAGTTAAGGTCTTAGTTACTTTTCTATTGCGTGAAGAAACACCATGACCAAGGCATATTATAAAAGAAAGCATTTAATTAGGGGCTCATGTTTCCAAGGGCTAGTAGAGCCCATAACCATCATGGCAGTGAACATGGCAGTAGGGCAGATAGACTGAGAGCTTATGTCTAACCTATAATTAACAGGCACAGATAGAGACTGGGCATGGCACTGGCTTTTGAACCCTCAAAGTCCCATCAGCAGTATGTCTCCTCCAACAAGGCCCCACCACCTAATCCCTCCCACCAGCTAAGACCAAGCATTTAAATATATGAGCCTATGGAGGCCACTCTTATTAAAACCACTACAGTTAGTGAAAACACATCTCCCCCACCCCTCTCTTTTTGTGTTTTTGAGACAGGGTTATAGCCTCTGTATAGTCTTGACTGTCCTGGTCTGAATTTATAGACCAGGTTGGTCTGAAACTCACAGAGATCTGCCTGCCTCTGCCTCCCTGAGTGCTGGGACTAAAGGTGTGGAACACCACGCCTAGTTCACTTCTCTTTATACTGATGAATGAGTCACACCCACATGGAGGTGGGATGAGCCTTTGTGGGGGGAGTTATGGATCTGGCACACCCAGGAAACAGACACAGTGGCCGATCCTCTTCATGGGAATTAGAATATTCTTCAGGACAAGTACAAATGTTGGGAACTTTTGAATAGAGAAGGCTCAGAAAGTGTTTACATGATTCCTTTCAGATTTGGGGGGCTCTGTTCCCTTGAGGCGGGAAGGCCTGTTTTATCAAGCAGTATCAAAAATAGTTATTGTTGATCATCTTATTTTACCTTGTGATGGAAATTTTTATGTCAACTGAAAACATATGAGGGGTTACATAACTTTAAAAAATCCTTTTGGGGCTTATATAAGCAAAATATTTTAAGATCTCTGGAATAAGATGTTACATTTTCAGTAAAACAAGCCAACCTTTTGTGTGTTCCTCTAGTCTCCTCCCTCCTGAGGAGCCTAGTGCTAACTATAGGCCTCTAACACACCTGGGAAGTCTTAGGCAGAATGACAAGGAACGTTTGTCAGGAAGAACCAAGTTTATTTCAGCAACATTTTCTTTCTTTCTTTTCTCAGACAGATTTCCGCTGTCACACAGCACAGTAGCCGCACTCAGGAGTCTTACGTAAAGACACAGCTGCTTCCTGTGTTTTCTCTCCTGCAGGTTACAAACCCCTCTCCCTGGTTCTGCAGCCCTCCCACACCTCTTGGTGTTGCTTGCTGAAGGTTAAATGAGAGATCATCCCAAATGCTAAAGAATTAGGCTTCCTTCCTTCCTTCCTTCCTTCCTTCCTTCCTTTCTTTCTTTCTTTCTTTTCTGATGTTTCTAGTCAGTGTTAGATTGAGAAGTCAAGTGTGAGAGTCATGTTTGTTTTTCAAGGTATGACTATAAGCACACTGCTTTATGAAAAGTGTCTAGCTAATTTCACTTAGCACATTAAAATTTTTTTTTAATATAATGTGCGTGGATGTTTCACCTGCATGTATGTCTGTGTGAGGGTGTCAGATCTTGGAGTTACAGACAGTTGTAAATTGCCATGTGGTTTGCCAGGAATTCAACCTAGGTCCTCTGGAAGATCGGTGCTCTTCACTGCTGAGCCATCTCTCCAGCCCCCACACAGCACACTTTTAAATGAAATCCCTTCCTTAAGACAGAAGCATCTGGCATGGTAAATGTCCTTGCTGATTCTTAGTGAATCCGAGCTTTCCATAGCAAGTTGTTTTCTGCTGTTCATGGTCCTAACCAGCTGCTGTGCCTCCCTGTCAGGCGCTGCGTCTCATTTTTCTTAACCATGACTCTGGTTACCTAGCATTGGCCTACGTGTGGGCATTCCAGAGAGGAATGCTCTTAAGTCAGAAGCCAAATTGTAACAAGGTCCACTTGCTGAAGCCTTGGGAGAGCATTAGAATGGACTATCAAGGTTAGTAGCTTGGGCGGTGTCTTAGCGTTACATTGCTGTGAAGGCACACCATGACCATGGCAACTCTTATAAAGGAAAATAACTTCCTTCCTTTCTTTTCCTTTTCCTTTTGGTTTTGGTTTTTCAAGACATAGTTTCTCTGTGTAGTCATGGCTGTCTTGGAACTTACTCTGTAGACCAGGCTGGCTTTGAACTCAGAGATCTACTTGCCTCTATCTCCTGAGCACTGGGATTAAAGGCATGTGCCACCACTACGCAGCAAAGGAAATCATTTAGCTGGGGCTGGCTTACAGTTCAGAGGTTTAGTCCATGATCATCATGTGGAAGCATGGCAGCATGAAGACAGACATGGTGCTGAAGATGTAGCTGTGAGAATTCCACATCTGTATCTGCAGGCAGCAGGAAGAGAATGAGACACACTAGGCCTGTCTCGAGCTTCTGAAATTTCAAAGCCCATCCCCCACCCCCACCCCCAAATCCCAGGCTCTTCTCTCTTAACCCGCAAGCCTACATTTCCTGCTGTTTGCCAAACAGATTCTTCATGGTCACCCAGCGTGAGGCCAAACTCTAGAATTTTAAATGGAACTGCTTTCTTCTTCTTCTTCTTCTTCTTCTTCTTCTTCTTCTTCTTCTTCTTCTTCTCCTTTGTCCTCCTCCTCCTCTTATTATTATTATTATTACACTCATGGAAAGGGCTGATGTATCAGATAGTTCCCAGTGATACCCACTTCCTTAAAAGCCTTCAGAGACTCAGCAGTGTACTTAAGGTACAATGCAAAAATTTTCCTTGATATTCAAAGTGGTGAGACTCTAGTAGATGGTCCATTTAGCCCTGTCCATACAAGTGCTCTGCCTTCTAGAATATTCCACCTTCTAGAATATTCTAGCTATTTAAATTTCTCTCAAAACTGACCTAGATTGATATGGGCACAGATTTCCATTATTTCTATGGAGTTTCTGTTCAACTATCACTGCATTTAAATTAATATTGCAACAATTCACCTCTGCCCATCTCACATGTATCATACCCACTTTCTATTTTATTTCTCTCCATAGCACTTACCACTGCACATAATTTATTTGTGTCTTGTCCATCTGCCTACTTTCTCACCATGAAGACAATGATTTTTTTTTAAGTGCTGAGGATCAAATTTGTTTATGCTAGACAATTTCTCTGCCAATAAGTTGTATCTCCAGCCAATGTGTAGGGAGTTTTTCAAGCTCTATTTTTAAGAATTATGGCACACACTGTGGTTAGAATGGGCTCTAATACATAGCAAGCCACAATAGGTATTTAAGCATGAAATAAATGAATGAATGAATCCCAAAGATATTCAAGGGCACTTCAAATGTGTCAAGAACTCTCTTGAGCTTTGGATAGCTGGTTATGAGTCAAATTCACAATATCTTAGGGAGAAAGGTAAACTAACAATGGTGTGTTGTCAAGTTGAAGTGGAGCAGGGTGAAGGGAAGAGAAATACTGGTAAGCCTCTGCTGTGTGCTGGGTACACGCACCACTGCTGGCATCATTTAAGACTCACATTTACGCCTGAAGTGTCTATGAGTCCTGATTTTGCAGATAAACAAAGATTGAGACTAAGGCAAGTTAGATATTCTCTCCTACAGTTTATGCGGCAGATGGTTAAAATCAGAAAGGATATAAATCTAATTCAGCTGATAGAGAAACCAGTATGCTTTGAAGTATGCTGGGGACCAACTGTTTTTGGCTTGACCCAAAGAAGGCCTTGTGAGGTGGATGACTCGAGTGATTTATGAGACACTATCACCACAGAGAGAAGATGGTAGGCTAGCCCCCTCCCACCCCCGTATAATCATCCCCACCCACATAGCCAATGTGGCCTCACACATTCTCTCTCTGACCTTCCATTCTCTTCTAGAGTACATTTTTTCAATAAATATTTATTAAGCATCTGCTCTTTGCCAAGAAATCCTTTAAAATCTGGTGCTTTAGAAGTGAATAAAACTAAGTCTTTGTTTCCATGGAGTTTTTACTCTATAAATATTTTGTGTGATATTGTGAGAAAACAGTATTTTTAGAGTAGGGTGATGACCTCATCACATTCTATCTGAGGACATGGAGAAGATCTGATGACCGTGCCAGATCTCGGTAACTGCCCAGCACACCAAAATGTGATGCTGTTGAGTTCAAATAAGATAAAAACATTTTGCGCAATGAAGCACCAGAAATTGTAATTTACTGACTACAAGAACAAAATGATTTTAGGAAACAAATTATTTCACATAACCATTAAAATTATAATAATCATTACATGCCATTAATTATAAGAACTATCTCAATACCGAGATGCCGAAATGTGCAAAAAATAATCATGCATCTTAGAAATCTGAAAATATGGTATAGGAAAAGCTATTATTATCTTTTCCTGTGATGTCTAACATATGGAATACGCTTGGAGAGGAAGGATTTTATCAAGATACATTGAGGTAGATGATGTAAGTGAGAATCTTAGAGAACTTTTAATGTTCTTTCTGGCTTTAGACTCCGTCTTTCTTTTTTTCCTAGTTAAGTCAGCCATTTTCTCTGTTGCAGAATTTGGGAGCTGCAGCTCCATTTTCCCTGGCTGTGTGGTGACTGGAGCCAGTGTGTTAACATGGAACACTGTCTAGGGTCTACTGTGTGTGAGAGTAGTGAACTTATTTCCTGTTTAACAAGGAAGCACGTCAAGACAGCCTGGGTCTCATCTTCAAGAAGCCTCTCCCTAAAACCTAGACACCGAAGCCCAGGGCTGCAGCCAGCATTTACCAGCTACTTGGGGAATGAGTCAGAGGCTTCTGTTTGAGGCTAGCCTGGGCCACCGAGCCAGACCTTCTCCCTCAGAAAAGGAAAAGCGGATACTTTATGAGAACACAGCATCACATTTTAGTGAGCTGGGCAGTTAACAGAGATCTGGCATGGTCGACAGATGGCCCCCACGTCCTCAGCTAGAACGTAATGACGTCATCACCCTATCCTGAAAATAACGCTTTCTCACAATAGCATACAAAACGTTTATAGAGTAAAACTCCATGGAAACTAGAAATCACGTGAGCATTGCCCACCACAGATCCGATCTCGTGCCTTCCTTTCCCTGCTCTCCCTTTACTCCCCTCCCTGACTCAGATCTGAAACTGTCACGTCCTTACATCCGCTTCATCCTTTTTGTCTGACCATTAGCATTCCTTTATCTTAAATACTAGCTAGTTCCTTGATGCCCCCACCCGCCTCAGCATTTCATTCTACAGATTTTTAGATGTCCAGAGAGGACAAAAATTTAACAGCACTGGGCAGTGGTGGCACACCCCTCAATCCCAGCACGCAAGACAGAGGTAGGCAGATTTCTGAGTTGGGGGCCAGCCCGGTCTACAGAGTGAGGTCCAGGACAGCCAGAGCTATATAGAAAAACCCTGCCTCAAAAAACCAAACCAAAACAACAGAAAACAAAACAAAACACAGCTTTAACAGCCTTATACCTGCATTCAGCGTTCTATAAGTGAACCTTTTATTGTTTGTCCATTTACCCCTCATTAATTGTGCCTGGATTCAGTCAGCACTCCATTGTATTTTTCATATCTATTTCAAAGGAAATACTGAATTTTTATTCTCCCTATTCCTAAAGATTTTAGTATGTATATTATCAACTAGAGTTTGGTGTTTGGTCAGACACATTTTTTGTTACTGAGTTAACTTTAAATTTGTCAAGGCACATGCACCTCTGCTGTATGATTCCTCGGCTCTGGAATGAAGGTGGAGGTTTCTATATAACACAAGCACTTAGCAAAATAGCATATATCACTATTATTTCAGGAAGTCCTCCTGTATCCATTCTTTTGTCCCAACAACTTCAGAGGCAACTACTATTCAATCTTTCCCATCATAGCTTAGGTTTGTATTTTTAGCATTTTATATAGATGTGGTCACACACTATTCTTTTTCCAGTGTCTCCAATCACTCAACATCACATTTAAAATATTTGTCCACACGACAGGGTTGAGATGGGGTTTCTCTGTGTAGCCTAGGCTGTCCTGGACTCACTTTTTAGACCAGGCTGCCCTTGAACTCACAGAATCCCACCTTTCTCTGCCTCTCAGTACTGGGGTTAAAGGCACGCACCACCACGCCCAGCATGATTACTTTTTTAAAATTGCAGTTTGAGGGCTGAGGACAGGGCTCAGCTGGTAAGACACTTTCTTTGGAAGCATGAATATTAGAGCTCAGATCCCTAGCACTAGGTGAACATGAAGTTATACCTGTAATTCCAGCACGTGGAGCCCAGGGACAGGAGATCCTAAAGCAAGATGGCTACTTGTACTAGTCATAGTGTACTGGTGGGCTCTGGGTTCAGTTGAGAGACCCTGCCTCAAAGAATAAAGTAGAAAGCAACTGAAGAAGACTCCCAATGTTAGCTTGGGCTTCCACAAGCACATGTGCCCACACACATATGAACTTAATACACAAATTCACACTACACCACAGACATATGCAAAAATATTTTAAATTGTTTTATGAGTTGCCATCTTGAATTAATAAGGCAGAAAGAAAACAAAAATATTAAATAAAAGTTGGCTTATGCTTAGGATGAATTTTCCAATAATTTCTGAAATGGCCATAAACTTAACTTCTGCCAAACTTCTACTATGTATTTATGTGAAACAGCATTCCCAGCATGGAAGACTATGAAATGAACATTTAAATCATCTCTGAAAAATGCTAAGGAATCTCTTCCTCCTGAAATATAAAATACTGAGCCAAGACTCAATTATTCATGCAAAAATAAACAGATATTCCATTTCACTTGTCTTTATCTGTAGTGAGTGGTAAAATTATCTGTATAACAAATGTTTTAAATGCACTTTTATGATTTATTATAAAAATATCTCTGGCTTATACTCTTAAATACCTGTATTTCCAAGATTATACAAAAATTTGTCAGGTGAGAAGAGGCAGTGCCTGGAAAAGTTGAAGTCCGGTTTTAAAGTACTTTGGACCATTTGTGTGTCATCCATTGCGAAGCCACTCCAAATTGGCTTTTTAAGTTGCCTTTTTCATCATAGGTGCATTTTATTTACTCTAGACCAGTGGTCCTCAACCTTTCTAATCCTGCAACCCTTTGATATAGTTCTTCATGCTGTGGTGACAACACCACAACATTGTTTGTGTTGCTACTTCATAACTAATTTTCTACTGTTATAAATTGCAATGTAAATATTTTTGAAGATAGAAGTTTGTCAAAAGGGTCATGACCCACAGGTTGAGGACAACTGTTCCAGATACAATTCTTTCTGGAATACATGCTTTACAAACCTTTCATTTAAATTTACGCACTGTTTTTTACATTCACATATGATCTGCATTTTGAACTGCGGCCTCATGATGTGGCTTCCTGCTACTCTAGTGGAGTCAAAACAGGTCCACAGATAGGATTGCCCATGAGGACGAGTTCCTCTCATCTGCTCTCCTGGAGGTGTGAGACAAGCTAAAGGGATCTGTGTAAGAATCCTCTATATGTCTGGGGTGTCTCAGGGCTTTGGGGCCCTATCAAGGCTGATCATTTTGTGGCCCTTCAGGGTGACTGCCATGCTTGAGAACCTACTGATCACAGCACTGCTTCACCACGCTGGGATCTAGAGACAGGCATGCTCTAGTCCTTTTTGTGGACCTGATTTGCCTTCAGATGGGTGCTAGTCACCAAGAGGAGCCTTGCCTTTTTCCTTTTTAAACTGTTTTCCCCAGCACTCCACTCAGCTCAGCAAAGAGACAAGGCTATAGAATCAGACTTTGCATGCATTGTATTTGTTATGCATTTATATATGTATTTACATAATTTTATACATAGTATTCTTTTAACTGCAGAAGGAATATAAGCTCATTGTCAAAACTATGATAATACAAAAAAAAAGGGAAGAGTAAAAGCTGACTGTAATCTAGCAACCAGAGATAAGCCATCAAAACATTTTTGCTTATCTTACCAGCTGGACATCACTTTGACTTCCTTTCATGAGAGGAACACTGAAAATGCCTCCTCACAGAAAAGCTGTAAGAAGGAAAGACACAGGGCCTGGAGAGATGGCTCAGTGGGTAAGAGCACTGTCTGCTCTTCCAGAGGTCCTGAGTTCAATTCCCAGCATCCGTATGGTGACTCACAACCAACTATACTGAGATCTGATGCCCTCTTCATGCAGGCAGGTGTATAAATAAATAAACCTTAAAAAAAGAAAGAAAGACAGTGCATACTTTCTATAATTGGCTATTAAAGAATTTGCCAAATAGTAAATCTACAACTAATATAAATATTGTTAAATGATACTATTAAGCAACATGGAGAGTGAACAGATGTTGATGAGCAGGCTAAAGAATCTCTGTCATCGGGTCCTAGAAACCTACAAGAAGAACATTATGATGGCTAGATCTGAGCCCAGTGATTCTGCTTGATCTAAGGCACCATCCATGGACAAAACGGGCAGTCATCATCAAACCCCTACCCAGATCTAGCCAAGGGACAGAACATTCTCCACAGCTAAGTGGAGACTGGGGACTGACTTTCACAGGATCTCTGGTGCCCCATATTTGGCCATGTCCCTTTCTTGGGGAGGCCCAATGGCACTCGGAGGAAGGATAGCGGTCTACCAAGAAAAGACTTGATACCTTAGCACCATATTCAGGGGGAGGAGGTCCCCCACAGCCACCGTCATAGGGTAGGGGGATTGGGGTGAAAGTGGGAGGGAGGGAGGATTGGGAGGATGCATGGGATGGGATAGAAAATGAGATGTAATAGGAATTATTTTTAATTTTCAATAAAAATGTGTTATTATTAAAAAAAAAAAAAGAATCTCTGTCATCATGTCCACACATAGTTTAAACTCTACTATTTTTTTTTAAGCCCCTTTCCCAATTTTGGCAGTGGTACCAGGGATTGACCTCAGAAACTTGCCCATGTCAGCACTCTACCAGTGAGCTACATTCTTACCCCTAAGCAAACCTAGAGGCAATCAGGGTTAAGGGACCATGTGGTTCTGAAGGAAAAAGAAGAAAAGTTGAAATAATTAAATGCTTCTATATTATAGCTATAATGATAGTAGCACAGTCGTATGTGCTGGTCAAAACTTAGAGAGCAGTATACCACAAGGGTAAATTTTATTGTATATAAATTATACTTTAATAAGCCTCACTTTAAAACACACCCTTCCAAAGCCTTGAACTCCCTCACTGACTTTGAATTGGTCCTTTTAGCTCCTCTCAGTTTTCCATTCCCACTTATCTCTTTTAGATTCTTGGGGCATTTCACCTTTCAGATGCTATTTTGAGTGTTTCTTTAGCTGTCCTGTAAATTGTCAGACTGGATTCTTTGTTCCCAGTTTCTCTACTTTGCTGCATATTTTATTTCCTCTTTGAATTGACGCTCTGTTGAGCCAGGCTCAGCTGTGCCTAACAAACAAAATCTATGGCTGTTTGGCTTGCTCTTTCAGTGCCAGCAGAGGTCTGGTCAAGGTAGCTAATTATAGCGAGTGAGATAAGAGAAAAGCCAATCCTGGGGCCCTGTGTCTGAGGTTAAACAGAAGTCCCTTAAGATCTAGGTTGTTTCTTCTCTGTGAACAAGGCACTTGGTACAATTTTTATGCTAAAAAAATTAAACATAACACAAGCCCACAATGGAAATTGCTATAGCTGCTTCTGGTAGCTCCTTCTAAAGTGAGCTCAGCTATTTGAGAATGTATGCTAATCATATATCCTGAATCTTCTAGGGCAGTCTGGATTCCAAATATTCATTGTCTAAAAGCCTAATAAAATGTAGTTAAATGTATTCACTTATTCTTTACTTATTCTTCCATTCTGTAGTTATTTACTGGGCACATACTATGGTGTGTCAGGTTCACTGGTGGGCAGCAGAAAAAGTGTTGAAAAAAAAATTGCTCCTGAGAAATAAATGCCATCTAGACTGGAGGATGCACAGCCTAACAAATATGTTGAATTGTTTCAGGGAATAACTGCACATGGGTCAAGTCCCAAACATGAACAACCTGCATGCCGTATAATAGACTGAGAACAGGTTTAAAATCTTATTGGCTATGTGTTTTTATTTAATAGCACAGGTAATACAAACTTGTCTCATAACACTAGTGCTAGGTGGATGTCATTAGACAGCTATCTATAAAAGTATGTAGTACCGCAGCTGGGCAGTGGTGGCATACGCCTTTAATCCCAGCACCCGGGAGGCAGGTCGATCGCTATGAGTTTGAGGCCAGCCTGGTCTACAGAGCAAGTCCAGGACAGCCAAGGCTACATAGAGAAACCCTGTCTCGAAAAGCCATAAAAAGAAAAAAGAAAAAAAAAAGTATGTAGTACTGACATACACTAATTATGTGTTGGAAATAGTCCCGTGACTGGCATGACCATAGTACAATGACTGCTGATAACAGGTGGCATATGCCGAGTTCTGCCCAGTGCCAGGTGGTCTGCTAACTCCTTTGCCCTTGTGACTCACCAGAGTGGGTATTGTCATTCCCACTTCATCGACTGGAAGGAAAGTGGATTCTAGAGGAGACAAGTAAAGAGAAGAGCAGGCAGAGCTGGGTAGCACCAACCACCACCCTTTTCTTCAGGCTCCACAGTTCTTCATTGTTGGTTGGCCTTTAGCTGTATCAGGTGTGCATTTATTTAAATCTCCCAGAACACGGGAAAGCAAAGTGAGAAAGGCAGAAGTGACTGGGATTCAGAGCAACCCTTTTAATCCGTTTTTGCTGCAGCCAGGACAATCAGTTTCTATGTTAATGGGTCCATGTCTTTCAATAGTTATGATCATACTGGGATTCCTGTCTGTTTTAGACACGCTAGCCCTTCCTAATGACTTCCCCCTTGTAGATGTGGATGTCCTCAACCTGGGGTTACCCAGCCACACAGGAGTCTTTTTATCACTCTTTTATTGCATACTCTCTCTCACGCTGGGACTTTTGTCAGAGAAGTTAGTTTTACTTCAGAGTCTCTGAACAGACCTCCTGCCTTCTCCCCTGTCCCATTAACAGTATCTTTGACTCTCTGTATACAGTGGCCCCCTCAGAAAGTCAGTCTTTGCTGGCCAAGCCTGTTTACACATGTGCACATCTATACCTATGTTGTCTCTTCAAAGAAGCCATCACTAGGTTGCAAACTCCAGCTAGCTAGGTACGATTTGATTCTGCCACATCATCTCCCCTAGGAAGTGGTTCTAGGAAGGGAGGGATCCTGCAGCTTTGCTCACTATTTCCTAGTCTTTAGCTATTCAGGCAAAGAATAGGCACTCAAAATAATTATTGAGGGCTGGCAAAACCGGGAACACAGCCATGATGTAGAACCATCTCATCTTTTCAAACTGTGATGATAATGGCCCATATATTCTCAAGCAGCTGAACAGCTTTTCAAAGGCCCTATAAAAAGTAGCTATAACTAGTTCAGCCGTGGCTCAGTGGTAGGACACCTGCTCATCAGGCACAAGTCTAGAGATTCCATCCTTAGCACTGAAAAACCAATCTCCTGAGAAAAAATGAATCCCTCAGAGCTGTCCTTTTCTAAGGTCCTCATGAGCTTGGGATACTGCACCCTGCTTCCACGCAGTCTCTGAGCATCTTCTCTCTCTTGCTCTGTGACTATACCCTTGGCCGTCTGATGTTGAGGCCCTTCCCTGGAGGGTCCTGTGAAGGCAGGGTTTGCATTTGCTTTCTTCCCCATGTGAGCTGAGCACCGTGCCCATGAGGCATATGCCTTCAATATGTTCTCATTGACACATAGGTGTGAGACCTATGGTTTAAAAGACAGTGATTCAAAAGTCAGAATGTAGAAACTATTAAAAGTGGCTCATTAGCTACAAAGTCAAAATTATGTAATTTAACAAACCATACGGTAATGTTGTTGGCAAGTCTACGACAAATAATTCATTATTGCTGTGAACAAAATCTAAGAAAGTTTTCTTGTGTGCCTTAATCCCTTTCCTATAACACAATTAGTTCTCTAGCCATCAAGGTAGACTGTTGTTGTTCTAGGAAAGTGCTGATTTTCTGCACCGTCAAATTACCAGAGCCCTCCCTGACAAGCTCTTCAATGTGTCCACAGGTCCAAAGAGTTTCATAAGATTGACACAAGGAAGAGATTTTAAAGATATTTTCATAACTTAAGGTCATTATCTGGCTCTGTTTGGCCCCTGGTTGTGACCATTAGAGTAGCCTTGGAATTTTGGGGGCTCTGATGAAGGGAAAGTTGAGTGGGAATAGGTAACACACTCAGTTTGGTTCAGTGCTTTGGACACATGTCTATGAATCAAGTCATTGTTTGCAGTTCTGGTATCACCTCTGTTCTCACACGAGAGATCATTTGAATTGTAACACCAAGAAGGTGGCTCATGTGAAGGATACTTATGTATCATATGCGTTAGAGCTATAGGTATGAGATTATGGGTCCTGGCTTCTTTATAATCCTTTGGTTTTCATGGAAATGACTTTTGGCCAACTTCTGCTCTCCTGCGAACCCCATTGATAAACATGGACGTGCAGTTATCTCTGTGGTAGGAGGTGGGACATATGGCTATGTGCCTAGGAGTAGTACAGCTGCTGGGCCACGGGGCAGTTGTATTTTTAAGTTTTGAGAAACTTCCATACTGATTTCTATAATAGTACAAACCTGGGTAGTGAGAAAGGAGATTAAGAAAGAAAGAAAAAAAAAAAAGTACTGAGAGCGATTCGAGGATGGGTAGCTAAAAGACCCATGTGACATGAAAAAGGAAAAAAGACTGGTTTTTTTTGTTTGTTTTTTGTTGTTGTTGTTGTTGTTGTTTTAACTGTTGCAATCTTTCTTTTTTTTTAATTTTTTTTACTTTTATTGAATGTCTGTGATTTACATGTCATGCACCAAAATCCCTCTCCTCCCCCCAGTAAAATAAAGCAGACAAACAAAAAAATCTTGTCACAGGAGCTGTAGTGTATCACGCAGGATAGCCTTTTGCCCACATATGTTTACTTTCAAATGTTCATTGCTATGAGTCATGGGTCTGGTTGGAGGCCTGCACTATCGTTACCGGATCCTCACTGGGGCTGCTGTCGGATATCCCACAGTTGCTGTGTGTCAAGGAGATTCTTAATCTTTGGATCTGCAGGTTCAGCCCCTTCATGTGTTCCAGCAGGTCATACACGGGGTAGATGTCGGGGTGAGGTCCGCTCAGAGCCCTGGATTAGGGCCCGTTCCCTTGTTCTCAGGGAAGGGCCCACTCTCCCACTCCTGTGTCATCAGGGAAGGGCCCATTTTCCCACTCCTGTGTCATCAGGGCAGGGCCCGCTCTCCCACTCCTGGACTCTGGGGATTTTAAAAGGATCAGGCACTAAGGTAAGGGCATTGCATGTATTATTTCTCAGTGGACCATTGCAGCATTTTCTAGCCCCATTTCTGTCCTTGTCCTCTATTGTGCAGCAATCTCCTCCACAGTGAAAGTTTCCTTTATGCCAGGAGGAGGAGGGCAGCCTCAGGAAGTCAGGCAGAGGGGCTGCTTCAGTTGGTAAAGTGCTTGAAGACCAGAGCTCAACCCCTAGAACCCATGTGAAAAGGACGAGTGTGGCGGCTGTTCTTCTAATACCAGCATTGGGAACACAGAGCTGGAAGGATCCCTGGGCTCACTAACCAGCCAGGCTGGCCCCCTTGGTGAGTTTCCAGCCAGTGAGCAGCACTGTTCCAAAGTTAGGGTGCTCCTCATGATTAGCACTCACGGTTGTCCTTTGGCCTTCACATGCATGTGAACACACATGCACATCTATACATGCATATACCTGCACACACATAAACACACAAAGTCTTAGCAAGCAAACAAAGCCCACAGGACTTGGCAAGCTTCCATGTACTACAGGATTTGTATGCCCTGCCTGGGTTGTATACAGTAACAACTGCTGTGGACAGGAGACCCTGTCCTGCTGACCGCGAGCTGCAGGCAGGTGGCTGGGCTCTGTGGTGATGAAGCTGCCCTCCAGTCATCTATGCTGCAGAGGAAACAGCCCATGAAAATTCGTTGGTTCACCAAGCTAACCTCAGATGGACTCATCCTTGTGCTGCCATCAGGGCCTATCTGGGGTGAACTGACATTTGTTCACGTGTCTTCAGGAGACATCACACCATACCTAAGTCTCTTCTCAACCCAGCAGCTGGAGAAGCCCCATGAAAATGCAAGTCGGGTCACCTTCCTCCTCAAGTCATCCACCGTCCCCAGTCTTCCCCACTCTTAGGCTTCATTTCCCTTTTTGCAGACCCCACTTTCAAATGGCTCCGGCCAAATTCACTATTTTTCACACTCACATACACTTGCTTCTCCCTCAGGATCATAATACAGGCTGTCCTTCAGTGCCCACCCGCTGCTGTCGTATTCGCAGAGCTGTTTTCTCACTCAGGCACTCACTAGGCACTTCATCTAAAATGTCAGCCCTTGTGAGCAAACGCTAGTTTTTTTTTTGTTTGTTTTGTTTTTTGTTTTTGTTTTTGTTTTTTTTTTTGAGACAGGGTCTCTGTGTAGCCTTGGCTGTCCTGGACTCGCTTTGTAGACCAGGCTGGCCTTGAACTCACAGAGATCCGCCTGCCGCTGCTTCCCTGAGGAGTGGGATTACAGGCGTGAGCCATCATGCCCAGCTAAACCCTGCTTTCTTCTCCTTCCAAAAAATATGATATGTGTATCTTCCCTGAGCATACTAGCACTAGGGCAAGGGCTTTCTTTGCTTACTGTTGTTTCTCTTCAAGGGCAGGACCTGACGTACAGCAGGAATATACAAAATGGTTGCCCAGAAAACAGCTGCTGAGGGGCTAGAGAAGCGGCTCAGAGGTTAAGATCACTTGTTGCCCTTGCAGAGGCTCCGGTTGAGTCCCCAGCGCTCACATGGTGGCTAACAACTTCTGTGACTCCAGTTACAAGACCTCTAACACCCTCTTCTGGCCTCCATGGGAACCAGGCATGCGTGTGCCACACCTACGTACATGCAGTTAAACTGCTCATACACATAAAGTAGTAAAAATAAATACACTTACAAATAAGCTTTTAAGTAAAAACAACCATTGAAGTAGACACTTGTATTCTGTTTTCATTGCTGTGCCTAAACATCTGATAAAAGAAACTTAAGGAATTAACTTTATTTTGGCTCATAGGTTAACAAATACAGTCTTTCATAGAAGCTAAGTTACAGCAGCATGGTCTTGAGGCATCTTGTGGCACTGTATCCACAGGCAGGAAGCAGCAACAGGCGAATCTGGCACTTGGCTTTCTTTTTTTCATCCAGTCTGGCATATCCCAGACCACAGGGCAGTGCCACCCATATTCAGGGTAGGTCTTCCCTCCTCAGTTAAACCTTTCTGGAAACGTCTTCACGGACACACTTGGAGGTGTGCTTCTGTGCTGATTCAAAAGCCGGTGCAGCTGACAGGGAAGGTTACCCCCTCACAGAGCCATTATCAACTTAAATGGTGATGACAAAACTCACTATCCCCATTGCACGGGAAAGAGCACGGTGAGAGAGCAAATGCTGGGTGGACCACAGCAGTTATCCAAGACTGTGCTCGTAAGAGCCCCATTGTAACACGGCTTTCTCTTGGCACAGCTGCCGGGCTCAGTGAGAGGAAATCATTTCTCACATCTGCTTTTCTTTATGGTTAAGCAGACCACTAGACCTTCAGATGGCCTTCCTGAGTTGCTTTGTTGGTAGACAGGGATGGAGGACAGACTCATAATGCATGTGCCATGTAGGGAAGTGAAAAGACAATTTGAAGTCTGTTTGGTGAACCCTAAGAATGTGAATTTGTGGAAGCTAGCCTGGGGCATCTGGTGAGGAAAGAGGTTGCCTGTTCCGCCCACAGTTACCCTCAGTGGGCCAAACCCACATGTGGATGGATGCCAGCAAGGCAGGGCCACCGAAGTACTCGGAAGGAAATTCTAGAGGTAAGAGTAGGCTGCCCGATAGGCTCACAAACACACAAGGTGTCATGGCACAATGGGTTAGGAAATTTTAGGTCTGTTATTTAATATTAAATTATATGTGGGCACATATTTGGTTTTTAAGGCTAAGTCTCTGAAAGTCCTATTCTAGACCTATTTTAGATCTAGGGCAATAGATTATTTTTCTCCATCAAAATGTGTGTGTATGTCTGTGTGTGCATGTACATGTATATAGGTGTGTCTATGTCTGTGCTTCATGAGTATATGTGTGTGTATACTTGTGTGTGTATCTCAGTGTCTGTGTGTTTGTCTCTGTGTATTCTAGTGTGTTTGTGTGTGAGCTTTTGCCTGTATACATGTCTGTGTGCCTCCCATTACGTGATGAGAAGTAAATGAGAAAAGAAAGTCCCTGTGTAAATCCTTAAGAAAGGGTAGTGATGTTTTGAGCAAAGTTGGTCTGGTCTTGTTCATTTAACTCTGAAGTTGGAGACTGAAGGAGTTCTTAATCCTGTTTTTGTGTGTTTTGTTGAGGCAGGGTTTCACTGTGTAGCCCTGGCTATCCTGGAACTCACTCTGTAGGCCAGGGTAGCCTGGATCTCACAGAGATCTGCCTGCCTCTGCCTCCCATGTGCTGGGATTAAAGGAGTGCATCACCACTGCATGGCTACTTAATCCTGTTTTCATGTTCACTGTGATATCACCTTTGGGAACTATATCTGTCCACCTCCTCGTGCTCTGCTGTCACCCGCCTAGTAACTGCTGATCACCTCTCGTGAGCTACAGATATTGTTATCACACTGCATCAAAAAGAATTTGTTCACTCCTTTGTGCTGCTGGGTATTGAACCAAGGGCCTTGCATGTACTTGGCAAGAGCTCTACCACCGAGCTACATGCCCAGCCCAAGGCATTCACTTGTAATTCCCTAGAAGTTTAGAGCCCCTAGAGGTATTGTGGCTTCTTTATCACTGTGTCCCATTTTTTTTTCCTGCGTGTATCAAAGTACTTGAGACATATGGGAGCCTCCACTGTTGCACCGAAGGCATTTGAAATCAGGCTCTGGGAGTCAGTGTTTCTAAGGAAAAGACGGTCTGTGGTGACTCCATGAAAACGGCAAGTGACCAGCACTGTCCGTAAAATAGAGTGTGGAAGCACCTCCTTTTAGAACTTCTTTCACTGTCACACTGTCTGTGTAAGGCTGCTTCGTTGTTACAGTAGCAGGAAGTGGAGGCACTGATGCTGAACTGTCCCTTAACACCTTCACCAAGTCCCCAAAAGGCGAAAGAGACAATAACCTACGTTGAGATGGTTTGGGTTGTCCAGCCCCTCACTTCACTGTTTCGGTTCCTTGTTTTGTAGAAGTCACAGGAGGAAGAATGAGTTCCTTGCCGTTCTACACTCTCTGAGTTGTTGGCCCTCTCAGCTGATACTCCTGCGTTCTCCTCCTTCTCTGCAGAGCAGCTCGCGCCTGATTCCTGCAGAGGACCCGAACACACGCAGCCCCGAGAACTGCTGTTCCGTGGCATCTCTGCCCTTTTGCTAGGAGTATAATTTTTCCCACCTACAGCCTTATGATGTCTGTCTCTGTGCACTGCTGCTGTACCCTTTATCCCATGGCTCATGCCTGCTCTCAGTGGTGTTTTTAAATAGGCTTTATCTCTATAAAAATGGTAAGTGATAAAGTTAGAGCACTACATATGCCGACGTGCTATTTATATATTTTATTTTAAATTGACTGTGCCAGCCTCTTGTCTGCTTGTTCTCAGAGCTTTCTACACCACCCTCTGTCCTTGGGATCTTTGTTTTCAGACCCGGTCAAAGAGACCCAGAGATGGACACTGTAGGTGGGCAGATGGAAGGATCAAAATGGGTGATTTTGGTGTGTGTGTGTGTGTGTGTGTGTGTGTGTGTGTGTGTGTGTGTGTGTGTGTAATACAGCACATATATGGAGGTCAGAGGACAACTTGCAAGACGTGTTTTTCTCCTATAATATGGGTCTTTGGCTTGAACTTAGCTCATCAGGCTTTGTATTGAGTGGCCTTACTGACTGAGCCATCTTGCTGACCAGAAGCCAGGGGCTATCTTCCTTTCTCTCTGCTTCAGATGGTACCCGTAGCATCCTGATAACATCTCCACCCCTAGCCAGATAGCCCCTTTTCTCCACATTCCAGCTGTATCTGGCAAGGGCTGCCATTGCTGTAGGTGCCTCTAGGCACCCCAGCTTATGAGTCCTAATGGCTTGTTTCTTCCCTCCAGCCCTCCAGGTACACTGGTTTCTGCCACTCTGGGTGGCACTTCTGTCTTTCATTACTTGTTTTAAATTCTCTCTGCTGCAATTAGCATGGCTTCTGTGACCTCTTTCTCTTGGATTATAGCATGCTAAATGTATATATTCACCACATATATGCATGGAGAAACAGATAGGTTTTTATCTGATCATATGTATTTACAGGTACACACACATATATGACAACACAGAAAAGGAACCTTCAGCATACACATGAAACAGTTAAGAGTGACATTAGGAACTGGGAAAAGGAATACAACTAGATATATAGGAAGTTTGAAGGCGTCGTAGGGTTTTTTTTTTTTCTAATAGCTTTCATGCTGGAGAGATGGCTCAATAGCTCAGAGCATCGATTACCCTTCTTGAGGACTCCAGTTTGATAGCCAGCACATACATGGCAGCTCACAACTATCTGTAACTCCAGTCCTAGGGGATTTGGTGCTCCCTCTTCTGGTCTCCCAGAGCACTGCATACATACGGTGCACAAGTGTGCATCTTAGTTAGGGCTATTATTGTTGTGATGAAAAACGAGAATCAAAGCAACTTGGGGAAGAAAGGGTTTATTCGGCTTACACTTCCACGTCACAGCTCATCATCAGAGGAAATCAAGACAGAAACTCAAGCAGAGCAAGAGTTTGGAGCCAGGAGCTGATGCAGAGGCCATGGAGGGGTGTCATTCACCGGCTTGCTCCTCATGGCTTGTTCAGTTTGCTTTCTTATAGAACTCAGGAGCACTAGGTCAGGAATGGTCCTGGCCCTCCCCTGTAAATCACTAATTTAAAAAATGTCCTACAGACTTGCTTATGGCCAGATCTTATGGGGGCGTTTTCTTAGCTGAACATTCCTTCTCAGCTTGTGTCACATTAACATAAAACTAGCCAGTACATACATACGTGCATGCAGGCAACACACACGCGCGCACACACACACACACACACACACACAGAGAGAGAGAGAGACAGAGAAATAAATAAATAAAAGATTTATTGATCACAACTCACACTTCTACAATAATAATTTTTATGTGCTCACATGTAAGACTTGAATTTTTAAGTGAGCATACATTCACATATTGCTTATATAACATTAAAAATCAAGTTGAAAATATTAAGAACAAAGATGGAGAGCACATTAAGTGTATTAGCCTTTACCTTAAGCCACATAGGGAAATCCCTGCAGAGATACCACTCACGCATCCAGTCATTCTGTATATTTTACTATTTATTGTGTTCCAGACACTCTATTGGGCCCTGAGTGTCCATCACTGACTACCACAGGCATGATCTGTACACAGATTATCTGCAGTAATTAAACATGCAACAATGCTGATCCTTGTAAATTGTTAGTGAATAGTCCCTATTATCCATACCATTAAGAAGTAAGGGCAATGAAAAGGCTAGCCCAATCAAGTAAGACTTCCTTGATGGAGTAGTTTATTAACTGAGTCCCATTTCCCTTCCTTCTTACATGGGGGAAATGAACAGACAGAAGGAGATTGTCAGAGCCACAGTTTGCTTTCCTGATAACTCTACTCAGGAAAGCTACTTATGGTAGTTTGACTAAAAATGGCCCCATAAACCCATAGGGCATGGTACTACTAGGAGGTGTGGCCTAGTTAGAGTAGGTGTGGCTTTGATGAAGAATTTGCATCACTTGGGGGTGGGATTTGAGGCTCAGAAGCTCCAAACCAGGCCTGGCGGCTCACCGTTTTTCTTCCTGCTGCCTGCCAATCTGGATGCAGACATCTCAGCTTCTTCTCCAGCACCGTGCTCGCCTGCATGCCGCCAAACTTCCCGCCGCCATGATAATGAACCAAACCTCTGAAAACTAAAGCTCTACAAAGGCGCCTGTCCGTGGGAGCCAGTGCTAGGACGCCCGCTTGCTGGACGCAGACAGAGGTTCTACGGGAAGCGTCGTCTCCTGCCTTATGCATTCTAACTACACATTCCACCTCTGAGCTGCGTCTCCAGCCCCGATGTTATGTGCCTTACATTAATTAATAATACTGGCTAGCAGGCGGCTCAAAAACTAAGGATATCAAGGGGGTCAGTGCGATCTTTGGGCTTTAGGCTCAGCTCAGTGGTAGAACACTTCCCTAGTATGCTTAAGTCCCTGGATTCAATCCTTAGCATGACAAAATACCATCCGCATCAAAGCCAGACCCAAACAAAAACAAAACTCATTGATACAAAGGTGCCAACGTCCATCAATCCTTCCATCCTTTGGTGAAGACAACTGACACCCCTATGTACACCCCAAGGCAGGGATGTCTGCAAGCTAGACAAGTAGTCCAGCCCTGAGCTGCCCCTCCAGGTTTATCTTCCTGGTCTGAAGCAGGGCAACATAAAAATGTTGCGGCAAAGTCCTTCATCTTCTATTCACACATCTCCTCATATGCACTCCTGGAGGGGAGGGAGTCAGTATTTGTGCTAAAAAGCTACCTATTGTCAAGTTTCAATTTTCATGAGATTTGCGTATAATCTGACTCATTTTTCTCTCAGATTTTCCAACTCATAGGCATTTTGGTTTTGGCTGTAATCTTATTTTTATTGCACCTCGCCAATCTATCTTGTTGTAAGCCACAGTTTCCCCATGACATTAGGCTACTTGCAAAGTAGCCCACTAATTGCAATTATGGTTTAGATACAGCTTGTCCAGTCTCTCGAGACTACAGAAGAGCAGGTTACATTTGCCTTTGATGTCCAAGTTACAGAAGTAACAACAGGTTCTTAGTTTGACCGCAGTGGCCCCTAGCTATTTCTGGGCACTGCCAATAAGGTATGTCATCCACACTTATTAGCAGCTGCTATAAATGCACTGATGCACCCAGTCTTTCCTCTCCTGCTTGGCTCCTCCGTGTCTGTATCCTGCAGGGACACTGAGAACCCTTCATTGCTGCCACTGCTCACTGTGAAAGATGCACTGCTAGAGCCAAGGGCTCAGCCCTGGTACAGCCAAGAGTGCCAAGCCTGCCAGCCCTGGGGTTGTGAGAACAGAATGGGGTTTTATGTGCACACTGTGGAAATGACCACTGCCCCAACTTGGAGCTGAGATCTGAAACAGTGATGTGTTGAACTGGGTATCTAAAAGGCTTCTTGCTAGTAGGTTTCTCACTTGGAAATAGTTGGGAGGTTACAGAACCTGGTGGGAGGATAACTTTCACCCTTCTTCAGGCCTTCTCCCTTTGGTTCTTAGCCATCCTAGCAACTGTGCTTGGCTCCACTCTCTAATCACAAGATCTCCCAGCCAAACCAGCAGATTCACACACAGAGAGTCTTGTGTCTGTAGCAGTGATACGGTAGTTGTGTTATAGGTGTCTATGTGAACAGATAAGACTATTCTCAGCTGGCCAAAACAGATCTCAGTGTAGTACTCAGTCACTCAAATGCACTAAGAATGCTTAAATTAAAATGGATTTATGAGGAGAAATGGCCCACTCAGCATTTTCTTCTCAGGCTTCCTACATTATAACCCACAGAATCTGCGCAGTGAGAATCTGTTGTTCTCAGAACCCAGCACAAATTCTTCGCCAGCTGCTGTGTCGAGCAGGGGCGTGTAGCTGAGGTTGGAGTGCACACCTCCGTGGTTGGTCTAGCAGTGTTCTTGCTGGTCTGAGGTTTTGCCTCAAAAGAGAAGCTTCTTCTGTTTTCTAGTGTGATGAGTAATAGAAAGAAAGGGCTGGGTGTAATGTGGGGCTTCTCATGACATTTGTCATTGCTTCTTCTCACTTACGGCATCCTTTCTGCCAGAGATTTGCAGGCTTCTGTTCTTAAAAGTTTAACAACAAAAAAAATTCTCTTTAGAAGTTTAAATAAGAGCCAGGCATGGTTGCGTATGCCTTTAATCTCAGCACTTGGGGAGGCTGAGGCAGGGGGATCTCTGTGAGTGTGAGGCTAGATTGGTCTACAGGGCAAGTCCCAGGACAGTTAAGGCTACACAGAGAAGCCCAAAACTAAAACAAGAAGAAGAAGAAGAAGAAGAAGAAGAAGAAGAAGAAGAAGAAGAAGAAGAAGAAGAAGAAGAAGAAGGAGAAGAAGAAGAAGAAAAGAAATGTAAATAAAACTGATTTTTGGCAAGTGCATAGTTAGTTACCCTTTAATGCACATAGCCGTGGACTCGCTTAGTTTTACACACAGCAGAAACTACTGCCGATGAGGAGACAGAGTCAGGCTTATGTGGATTGTGTGCTGCTCAAAGACACAGCAGACAGCACACAGTCTCACCAGACCTCACACTGGTCCTCTCGCCTCTGTGCATTAAAATCCTGGGGACGCCCTCACTTGACTAGTCAGATTGTCCTTGGTGCACATTCAACTCGAACATAGCCAAGTTTACTATGTTTTGCCATGAAAGTGGTTTGTTTCATTAACTAGCAAAAATTCTATACCCAGTTATGATGTTAAACTTCTCTGAATGGAAAGCTGGGTTTAAAACCTTTAAATATTTCAAAAGTAATACAATCTTAAAAAAAATACCCCTGTTATATTTATCACCACTAGGTAATATAGAAATATGTTTTCTAGGAAACTACCAAAAAGGGTCTTTCAAAGTGGCTATGCCAGTTTCCTATCCCTCCAGCCACCAGCCACCAGCCACCTACCAGCCACCAGCCACCAGCCACCAGCCACCAGCCACCTACCAGCCACCAGCCACCAGCCACCGGCCAGCCACCAGCCACCAGCCACCAGCTACCAGCCACCAGCTACCAGCCACCAGCCACCAGCTACCAGCCACCAGCTACCAGCCACCTACCAGCCACCAGCCACCAGCCACCAGCCACCGGCCAGCTGCCAGCCACCAGCCACCAGCTACCAGCCACCAGCCACCAGCCACCTACCAGCCACCAGCCACCAGTCACCGGCCACCAGCTATGTGTGAGCGTTCCTAGCACTGCATAGTTCTTGCTGTTGCTAACACTCAGAGTTTAGCCATACTAATAGATATGTAGCGGTGTCTCATTATTATTTTCATGCGTGTTACTCCCAATGGGTTATGATGGGGGAACATCTTTTGTGTGCTTATTTGCATCTGCATGACTTCGCTGGTGAGTTCCTCAAGTCTTAGGCCGATTTTTCAAGCAGTTGTTTGCTTCCTGACTTTGTTTTTATTTCTCTCTCTTTTTTTCATTCCCTTGGGGTGGGAGATTGACCCCAAGGCCCTCTGCCTGCTGGATAAGTACTCTAGCATTGAGCTTCATCCCCAGCCTTTGCTTTTTTTCTTCTTATATTTTAAGAATTTATGTACAGGCATTTAGAAATAGAGGTTTCTATTACATCTAGACAAGCAGTTTTAAGAGCTACGTTGTAGTAATTGCAATTTAGATATTAAATCTGATATTGAATAATAATAAAGAATTGCTTTCTGTAGAAAAAATTTAAAGATATGAAAATTTTCTGATAATTCTACAACAGGTCTAACAACTCACTACAGCTGGGGGTGTTGGACCGATGATGTTTAAGTTTCTAAAACTCATGCTAGGTCTAGGAGCCAGCAGGGTGTGGCAGGTAGGAATATGGGGCTCAGGCCAGGGTTGCAGGTTATCATCTGGATGATCTTGGCCAGATTGCTCAGCCTTTGTGGCTTCCAGTTTTCTAATCTTCAAGAATGAGTGGAAAGGATTACTTACCGCAATGGACTGAATAGACCCCCTAAATTTATCTTTAGGATCCCTAACTCCCAGTGGGGCTATATTTGGATGTGGTACTGTAAACTAATTAAGGTTTAATGAGTCACTGAGAATAATGGCCTGACCCCTAGGATCAGTATACTTAAGAGACAGAGACAGCCAGTGCTCTCTGAGCTCTCCGAGCAGCATAAAGTGTGGGCTGGCTGAGCTCACAGAGTGAACGTGGGCATCTGACACTCAACCCTTTCACCGCTTTACTTTTGCACTTCCTGTATCTAGAACTGTGAGAAAGCATAGTTCATTGATGAAGTCAACCATTATGTGGCATTTTAACCTCAACATTGTAGGATTGTTTTGTTATGGTTGTGTTTTAAATGTCACCTAAAGGCTCGTGTGTGGGAAAGTTCCTGTCATGTGGTGAACATCCGAGAGGAGCACTCCAGGAGAAAGAAGGCACTGCAGGTGTGACCTCTAAGAGAGGACTAAACATTTTCCTTCTTCTCTCCCTCCCTTCCCTCTCTTCTTTCCCCATTTCCTATTTCCCCGCTTCCCCTCTCTCCAACCTCTCTCCACCTTCTCTTGGCCACCATGAATGAACGAGTAGCTTTGCTATACCAGGCTCTCCCCTCAGTGACATTTTGCTTTACTCTAGACTAGAAGCAAAAGAACCAGCTCTTCACAGACGAGCGTGCCTCAGCAAACACAGCCAAAATAAGCCCTCTCTCATTTTACATGCGTTTTCTCTGATATTTTCTCACAGTGAATGAACTCTTTCTCTTTCACGGACACACAGACAGATAGACAGACAGACAGACAGACAGACAGACACACACACACACACACACACACACACACACACACACACACACACAAAACGTTTTTACAGTAACATGGTGCCAGCACTAGGAAGTTCTATAGAAGTGTTAGCCTCAAATCTGTGGTCCTGTGGTTACACAGTTTGATACACAAGAGAACTAAGTCTTGACAAAAACTTGAGAAACTGATTTAAAATTAGTTAACTGGGGAGACATTTTCTTTCTTTCTTTCTTTCTTTCTTTCTTTTCTTCCTTTCCTTTTTTTTTTTTTTTTTTTTTTTTTTTTGGTTTTGTTTTGTTTTGTTTTTTGAAACAGGGTTTCTCTGTGTAGCCTTGACAGTCCTGGACTCGCTTTGTAGACCAGACTGGCCTCGAACTCACAGTGATCCTCCTGCCTCTGCCTCCCGAGTGCTGAGATTAAAGGCGTGTGCCACTACTGTCCGGCCTGACATTTTCATTTAAAGTCCATCCAGTCAGACAAAAGCAAACATGCCAACCTCATTTAGGGCCAACATCACACAACTTATTTCCTTCTTTCACTTGTCAAATGTTTGCATTTATGTTAAAGAAAAGGCATCCTTGCGGAGTTTGGTGGCACATGCCTTTAATCCAAACCCTCAGGGTGGGCATGGGGGTGGGGATAGGCAGAGGCAGGTGGATCTCTGTGAGTTTGAGGCCAGCATGGCTTACAAAGAGAGTTCCAGTACAGCCAAGACTATTACACAGAGAAACCTTGTCTGGAAAACAAAACAAAACAAAAACAATAAAGCATCCTCCTTCCTAATAAAACCTCAAACTAATATGATGTAAGTTTAATGTGACTTGAGGGAAAGAGAAAACAGAACAGGAAATGTCTATGTATTTAACATTCAAATTTTCTTTTTCTTTCTTTCTTTTTTTTCTTTTTGTTTTTTTTGAGACAGGGTTTCTCTGTGTAGCCTTGGCTGTCCTGGACTCACTTTGTCAACCAGGCTGGCCTTGAACTCACAGAGATCCACCTGCCTCTACCTCCCCAAGTGTTGGAATCAAAGGCGTGCAATACCGTGTCTGGCCAGACACCATCTTTCAGGCAGGATAGTTGCCTACTCTGTGTCTGCACAAGAACAGGCCTGTCAGCATTCAGTCTTGGAAGGGGAAGAGGCTCAGGAGGCTATTGACTACTGATAGCATCTGGACAAGGGGAAATCATTGCCTTTAGTTATAGACCCATGATGATCCCATCAAGCTCCAGTGGATAGTTCCAAACCCTGGTTAAACAGAGCAGGCCACAAAACAAAACAAAAGGATCAATTAGAGAAAGGGATTGGTAGGAAGAGAAGATGATAGGGATGAAAGGGAGATGAGTGTGTGTGTGTGTAGGGGTGAGAGTAGTCAGAATATGTTATATACATTTAAAATTGTCAAAGAGCAAACTTTTAAAAATATCTGAGTGTAGTTGTAGGTAACAGTACTCCCAGCACTGGGGGTGGCAAGACACAGGAGATCCTGTGACTCACTGCCGGATCTTATTTTGTGAACCCTAGGTTCTTGTGAAAATTCTGTGTGCTCAAATCAAGATGGATGGCACTTGAGGATGCCACGTACATGCAGTGCACAGAGTAGCCAGAAGAGGGCACTGACCTCCCAGGAACTGGAGTAACAGAATGTTGTGAACTCCCATGTGGGTGCTGGGATTTGAACTTGAGTCTTGTGTAAGAGCAGCCAATGCTCTTACCCACTGAGCCACATCTAGAACCCCTATATTAGGTACTTGGGTTGTCATAAAACACCATGACCAAAAACAACGTAGAGAAGAAATAGGGGTTTTTGGCTTGCAGTTCCAGATAGAAGTTTAACAATGGAAGGAGAGACATGTGGCAGACAGCTGGAGCAGGAAGCCAGGAGATCACACTTTCAGTTACACAGGAAGAGGGTGGGTGAGCTGGAAAGGGGGTGAGGCTACACATTCTCAAAGTCTGCTCTGGTGATGTACTTCCTCCAGCAAAGTTCCAGTTCCTGAAGGTTATGCAACACTCCCTAACAGTGCCCCCAACTGGGGATCAAGCATTCAAATACCTGAGCCTTTGGAGGATAGCTCTCATTCAAAGCACCATAGTAGCTTGTGCCTGTTATCTTGGTATTTGGTAGGCTGAGACAGGAGGCTCAGGAGTTCAAGGTCATCCTTGGATATATATGTGTGTGTGTGTGTGTGTGTGTGTGTGTGTGTGTGTGTGTGTGTGTATATATATCCTATATATTTATATTGCGGCTGTGTGTGTGTGTGTGTGTGTGTGTGTGTGTGTGTGTGTGTGTGTGTAGCCTGAGCCATATGAGACTCTGTCTCAAATTTTTTTTTTAAAAAGTGTCTTAGTTGCTTTCCTATTGCTATGACAAAACACCTGAGCAAGGCAATGTATTCAATTGAGGGCTTGCTTACAGTTCCAGAGTGTCAGTATATGACCATATGGTGGTGAATATGGAAAGGAGAAGAGAAGGGGGGGGGGCGCTGACACAGGATTTTCAAACTTCTTTTGTTTTTGTTTTTTGGTGTTTTGTTTGTTTGTTTGTTTGTTTTTTGGATTTTTCAAACTTTAAAGCCAACCTCCAGTGATGCACCTCCTCTAAAAAGGCCACACCTCCTAATACTTTCCCAAGCAGTTCCACCAACTAAGGGCCAAGCCTTTGGGGGGTCATCCTCGTTCAAACCACCTAAACAATAAACATATTTCACTTTACCCTAACCTCATGCTAGCCATGCAAATCAAAATGAAACAAATTTCCAGAACAGACACTGCCCCTGCAGCTTCTCAGGCTAAGGTTTTATAAGGCTGGGTTTGTGCTTTCTGGGTTTCAGCTATGACACTCTCTCCCCCTTGCACTTCAGAGGCGGGGAGCATTCCCAGGCTTTCTTGGCAGGCTGGACCACCATGCTCCTCACTGTGTTCTTCAGGAGCAGGCTCTACATGTTTGTGCCTCCCAGCCGCTCTGGTTATCCATGCCTGCCCTGTCTTTATTACCTCTGAGTAGGCTTCAGGCTTTACCACGATTCCTGGCTAATGGCTCACCCACCTGTGTCCTGTCGTTGGTCCTACCAGCAGAGTATTTGCTCCCAACTCAGTTATAATTATCTCCCCCTATCTGGGACTCCATTTAAGGTCAGTGCCAATCCCTGGGACCTATTTGGGGAGATTCTTGTGACTTGATCTTGGCCAACTAAAAAAAAGGAAAAGAAAAAAAGCAACAACTAAGTGGGGGCTTGGGGAGATAGCTCAGCTGCTATACTGCTTTCTGTACAAGCACTCTCTCAGTTGGATCCATGGCCTCCATAGCAAGGCTGAACCAGGCCAGCCAGTCTAGCCACAACGGTAAACTCCGAGTTCAGTGAGGGACTCGGTCGCAAAACCTAAAGTGGGTAGCAGCGAGTTTCAGGGCAGCAAGGGCTGCACAGTGTAATTCTGTCTCAAACAAAACAAAACAAAACAAAAAACAACAAACAACAAACCATCACAACACAGACAAGGAGAGTAACAAAAGGAACACCTGCAGATATTTTCTACTGTTAAAACAGCTGCGTGTGGTGTCCCACACCTTTAATCCCAGCAACTCGGTAGGCAGAGGCAGGCAGTCTCTGTGAATTTGAGGCCGGCCTAAGTGAGTCCAGGACAGCCAAGGCTACACAGAGAAACCCTGTCTTGAAAAATCAAAAACACAAAAACCAAACCAAAGAAAAAAACTAACCCCCTCCAAAAAAACTCCCCCAAACCAGGACCCAGGACTAATACTGTCCACAGCTACCCAGGAAGCATACGCCAAGGGAGAGCTGCTGAATAGCTGAGCTCTCCTGTGTGCTGAGGAAGGCTAAGCATGGAGCTTGGGCATGGAGTCCGTCCGCAAATGCTGAGCACTCCAATCAGTGCGCCATGAGATTATCATTCCCAAATCTTCTTTTATCTATTTTAATAGTAGGAAATATAGCATATTTTCCTACTGCTTACATCAGTTAGACCAGCAATTTTCTTACACTGGAACCTCTGCTGTGCCTGCCTATGCTTATGTATGTGGAAGCCAAAGAATTGGAGCAGGCGGTCCTGGGTGGGTTTTGATTGACTGCTCTGCAGTTTCGTGAGGAAGAACATGAGATAGTAATAAATTTATACTATGGACACATTTGCCTACTCTTATCTAGACTTTTTATTTTGAGATACTTGTAGCTTTCTATGCAGCTATAGGAAGATAGAGAGGTCTGGTGTAGCGTCACCCACTTTCCCACAGTGGTAACATCCGGCATTTGGAGCACAGCACCCTCAGGGCTCAGCATCTGTCCTCAAACAAGACTTATGATTTGAGGAGGAATTCCACAAAATCTCATGGGATTTACTGGAAGAAATTTCGCAAAGCCAAAATAAACAGCAAAAGTGGAGAATGGGCCAAGAGTGTTTGCTGGACAGATGGTGGTTGGGCATTCCAGGGGAAGGACTGTTTCCTTTGCTGCTTTCTCCTACAGGATGACAATGCCAATGCCTGGTGGATGGCAGATGATCAGGCTTTATAGCAGTTGTCTGGGGAAGTCTGCTGCCTAGCACCTGAAGCCCTTGGGGGGTGGGGGGATTATCTGTGGTAGAAACAAATCAGCCCAGGGAACAGTCTGAGTGTGGTATTAGTGACCTGCTGTCCAGGCAACATAGACGAGACCTGCAAGTGTTGACAGTCTTACCTGACACCATGAGTCTTACATTCCCTTTTATAGTCCTAGAACGTGGCATGAACGGTGTCAGATAATTTAATGAATGGATGGTGTAGTTATATGTCAATTGTCATTGCTTCTGGAACACGAGCAACCAAAGTCCTTCTTTCCCACCTTCCTTGGATCTGGGGAAACTCATGTACGTTGTCTTTGCTTTGGCTAAAGCTCTTTGAAGGCTCCAACAGCCCTAAGAGAAGGCTCCCTAGATCCAGCATGGCCTCCTGCTATTGAAACCTAGTCCTTCCCTCCCTGAGGAGTTTCTTACCACAGCAGTGGGGCAGCCCAGGAACAACTGGCTGTCCACACCTCATAGTGCCATCAGAACAGCCTTTGTTTGTTTGTTTGTTTTGTTTTCGAAACAGGGTTTCTCTGTGTAGCCTTGACTGTCCTAGGCTCACTTTGTAGACCAGGCTGGCCTTGAACTCACATCAATCTGCCTGCCTCTGCCTCCTGAGTGCTGGGATTAAAGGCTACCACGCCTGGCTCAGAACAGCCTTTTAAAATTTGTTGGACTTAGGCTCAGCTAGGGAGTATAACCACAACCTGCCGTTGTTTGTAAAATTCTGTGAAAAAAATTTGAAAACTCCATCTCTCACACAGTTTTGTTCTAACTCACCACCAAAACCTTTCCCCCCTCTACTTATTTTTATTTATCTATTTATTATAATTTATTCATGTTACATCCCAATTGTTATGCTCTTGCTAATATCTTCCCATTTCCACCCTCCCTTCCTTTTCTTCTACTCTAGTCCCCTCTGACAGACCTCTGAAGGGGGGGGGGACACACTCCTCCTCCACCATCTGACCACAGCCTATCAGGTCTCATGTAGATAGCCTGCATCCCCTTCCTGTGTGTGCTGCAGGGCCTCCCGGCCAAGGGGAAGTGATCAAAGCTCTGGCACGAGAGTTCATGTCTGAGGCAGTCCCCCACTCGCCCCTCAGCCTTGGGGAACGAGCTGTCTATTGGCTAGATCTGAACAGGGCATCTGTGTTCTCTGTGTGCATCCTCCTCGGTTGGTGTGTCAGTTAGTACAGGCCCAGCTCTCCAACAAGGCCTTTCTTTCTGAGCAAACGTCTTCGTTAAATACTATGGAGTTTCATCTTCCCAAGAAAGAACCAAGGCGGTTGAGATTTCTTTTGTGTAACTAATCGGAGCCTGGCATGGTGGCTTATGCCTGTCATCACAGCACTCTGGAAGCAGAGGCAGGAAGATCAGGAGTTCAAGGTCATCCTCTCCTGCAGAGTGAGTTCAAAGCCAGGATGGGCTACGTGAGAGCCGGTCTCAAACAAACACAAAAAAACATAGAGGCTGTATTTTGAGTAAACTATTTTAAGCTTCCTGAGAAACTGAAAATAACTAAAGGAATCCTTGGCCTCTGTCTACCCCACCCCCTCAGACACTGGCCATTGCCCTTCTCAGCTGCTAGGATTCTGAGCAGTGTCTAGATTTGGAAGTAGCAGCAGAGTTTGGTGGCACGTGCCTGTAATCCTGCACTCAAGATGCTGAGGCAGTAGGACGGCCATGATTTGGAAGCATGTCTTGGCTGCAGAACAATATTTTGTCTCAAAAAGCACAAAACTAACAATAATTAGCAATAAATTATTCAATTAAAAAAAAAAAAGAAATGAAACGATTGTTCCAGGAGGCACCAGGCAGAGAACATGGAGTTAGTAAAAGCCTGTGACTCCAGCTAGATCTCTGCTGTCAATTTACCTTCCTCACTGGTACGGAGTACTCAGCTGTGGCAATATCCCAGCTTCAAGCTCTCTTCTCCAAGGCACAGCTAGTCCCAGGTCTGTTAACAGAAATTAAAGGATGCAACGAGCAAGCTGGCATGGGGACACCTGCCCTTTAAGACCTGTCCCTGGAGATGTGAAACAAGTCACTCTTTCCACTATGCTGCTGCTGGATTTGTGGTGTAGCTATCACTTTAGGGTGTAAAGAAAACCTCAGACGGGAGCACAACAGAACAGTACATTTCAATGCCTTCTGAAAGAAAAGGAAGTATTTTTATTACCGCCATCATCCACTGCCACAGTACGATGAAAGGGAAAGCTTCGAAGAGAGGTGGAGCTTGGAAATCTGACCTTGGCTGGTGTAAGAATAGAGAGAATCTGCTGCTTCTAAGTTCCTCATTCAGGATCTCGGTGTTCCAGGAAGTGGTCTGCTCAAGTTTCCTTTCTCTATTTAGCTCCCCTGAATGCCAGCTTCCGTGCCTAGACATCACTGCCAAGGATCCCGCTGGTGCATTCAGCTGCCATTCAAAGAAGCAGCCCTCCACACCGCCTCGCATTTGGGAGCCTGTCTTTCAGCATAAAACAGGTGGAAGGACATTCTGCCTGTAGAGCTCTTCTGGCATGCTCTGCCCCTTCTGCTGCCCAGGGCCAAGAATGACAAAAATCCTTTGTGTATATTTCGGGGTGGGAAAGACCAGATATTACTGTGAACAGCAGTTAGCTTGCTGTTCAGACAGGACTCCCAGGGCAGCTGTTGCAACTCAGACAGCAATAACTTTAACATGTGGCTCTGCTGCCAGGGTAGATTGATAGAAACTTTGGACAAATCATTTAAGAAATTATGCTTTCACGATAACGTTAAATAGTCTTAAGATCAACTTACAGATAGCTGAATATTTGTTAGTATCCTATCAAAGAAGTACAACAAGATATTAATCAACCAGGGCTGTGCTTGTACTTCCATCCCATTCTAAACATCTGCTTTCAGTAAAGTCCATAAGTTTTCTGTCGGCAAAAATTGGAAACGACACCAGATTTGAAATCCCCAGCTACAGTTGAGCAGACTTAACTTCTTATGTGCTGGCACTCACAGTCTTACTTAAACTCGCATAGAACTCAGCTTTACAGTGGAATTACAAATTTTAATTTGTGAAGTAGACAGTTGTTTTTTTAGCCAAGGCTTAACTACCCATGCTTAAATTTTAGTCTTAGCACATATTAAGTGTACCCACAAGCTCTTAACATTTTTGACTTAAGAAAACATTAATACTTAGTTATTTGCAATAAAACAAAGTTACTTCAGTAGATAATAAAAACATGGTTAGCTAAGATAACCTATTTCTAGAAAGGTTATAGAAATCTCAATATTCCTAGCTAACTGTCCTCAAGAGCTAGGTCTTAGTAATGCCACTTGTTTAAATAAAGTGGATGGTTTTCCCCTTGCACGTGCCCAGACCAACATTAAAGACTATAATTACCCTTATTCCAGAGTAAGCAGAGGGCACCGGTGATACCACTGTTGATCTTCAATCACCAGGGAAGGATAGGATTAAGACTGCCATTGCTGATCACGGTAGCACATGCCTGTAGTTCCAGCATTTGGGAAGTGGAGGCAGGAGCATCACTGAGAGTTCATGGCTAGTCTGGGCTCCAGGATGTGTTCCATGTCAGTTAAGGCTACATAGTGAGGTCTTGCCTAAAAAAACAAAACAAAATAAAACAAACAAAAAATCCACTTTGGCTCATATTGACTTATGTTTTGTTTTCCTAATTTGGGGACTGGGAGATGGCTCAACCACCGAAGAGCTTGCTAGGCCAGGAGAGGACTACAGTTTGGATCCTAGAACACATGCGCATGCCAGGTGGAATGATAATCCACCTCTCATCCAGCCTTGGAAGGTGAGGCAGGGGTTAGCCAGAGGAAACTGCCTCGAGAGGTTGCAGTATGGGTGAGTTCTGGGTTTGATTAAGAGACCCTGCATCAAAGGAATAAGGTTCAGCCCAGCTAAAGAAGATCCCCACCATCAGCCTCAGGCCTCTACACGTGTATATGTGGCCATGCGTACTTCAGCACACGCGTGCACCTACACACACAAACCTATGCAAAGCAGAAGATAGAAAGGTTGAGTGCTGCTAGACACTTGGACACACTGACACTACCATTTGGCTTGCCCTGTCCTTGGCCTACCTGGTTGTCTGCTTTTTCCTCTCATAATTGCTTCTACATTCTTCAGGCGGAGCACAACATGGTATCTGCCACTGGACCAGTCTGCCTAGTTTGTCCTGTCCGGCAGCTCCTGCTAATCCTTGCCAGCTTTCTCTGTCATTCATGATGCCCAAGCAGGCGTAACAGCCCCTGCCAGTTCTGCCACCTACTTCATGAGTCCTCAACTCCTATGGTGTCGTTTTTCTGTCACCCCTTTTACCACTCCTAGAACCCAGACCAGTAATGCTCCTGTGCTCCTCTTCTATCTACTCTTGACAGCTGCTAGCTCCTGGCTTATCCTCACACTCACACTCAGCACACACTGCTAAAGCCAAGCTTAGGGTAAGCTGTAGGCTCTCTCACATGGATGCTGGCCCCTTCTCTGACTCTTTGGAACATGTCATTGATACTTGATCCTCCTGGAAGTCCAGTCTTGGCTTTCTTCTCTGTACTCCTTCCGTGTTTCTAAACTCAGGGATTCAGGGAGTACTTCCTCCCCCCCCCTTTTTTTCTTTTGAAGTTCACAGTAAACAATGCTTCTCACCTCATGCTCCCTCTTTTGTTATTGTTACAGAGCCAGGCTCGCTCAGCTGACTCCCAGCCTGACCCAGATTTGCCTGGATGCTCTTGTTACCAACTGTCTGTCTTCTCTCCGTGATTGTGTCATTTTTTGGACAGGCTGACTGTGAAGCCTCTACTCTGACTGCTTGAGGTATCACACAGAAAGTCCACAGATGAGAGTAAATGTTACTAAATGTAACTGTACAAAATAGAACTGATGAGGAAAGAATAAAGGAAGGGAGATGAGATGAGAGAACCTAAGGGTATTATTAGTAGAATAATGAAGAGACGTGAAAAGAAGACTGGAGAAGAAGATGTGTAGCAACAAGATGTATTAAGATAAATATAAGCGACAACCAAGTCCCTCCTATGCAGAGCCTTAACCTTTGACTGGTGAAATGCCCTATATTGTCAAAAGACATGGCCTAGTGACCCACTCTAGTTAATGGGTAGTAAGTATTCTAGAGGAATTAATGAGAATTGAACTAAGAAAGCTCTCTGATTCCTTTAAATGGCCCATGGGTGTAAGGTAGATGCACAGAACAGTAAAGGAAACTCATAATTTTAGTGTGTTCTAAACATGAATTTACCATATCCCTCAGTAGGTGATGTCCCTGGCTTTAATGAATTTAAATGTTTTAAGAGGCCAAGTGCTTAATGACCACATGATGGGGACGGTGTGCAAGAAAGTATTGTGTTTGCTTTGTACATAAGGCGATGTAGAACAAGTCTTCCAAGCACTGGATTAGGGTTTTCTTCCTTGAGAAAAGGTATGCGTGGGTGGGAGGGGACGTTGAGGTAAACCATCACAATAATCAGCGTTTTCATAAAAAATCATTTTTCACACCCAGCATTGGCCAAAAGAGATATCAGATGTTTGGATAATCATCAACATTTATTTTCATACAGGTTAAACACCTGTCTATATCTCTGATCATACTTTTAAATTTAAGGAAAGTAATGGTTTAAATATTTTTCTGTTGAGATTATGGGTACCAGTGGGATTTCTGGGGGAGGAGAGACGGCTTGGGATTGCTATAGAGCCTCTAATGCTTAGGAACACCTTCTGCATCTCTCCTCTTCCCTGTCTTTCCCCGTCCTTATTTTTTTGAGATGCTGGAAATTGAACAAAGGACCTAGTGAGTGCTGGGAAAGCGCTTTACCACTGAGCTATATCCAGTATACATCTCCCTGCTTTCGACAGGGTTTATGTCATCAGGCAAGCCTCAAACTCACTGTATAGTTAAAGATGACCTTACCTTTCTGATCTCCCTCCCTGCACCCCAAGAGCCAAGACGGAGAAGGTATACCACTGTGTCTGGATGTACTATTATACTTTTTATTATGCTCAACTATTGTGAAACTAATAGTGGTATAATTATAAAATTAAAAATTCTCTAAAATGACTGATATTTTAGTTTTTGAGACAGGATTGAGGGGAGATTCTGGAGGTTATGGCTTTAAAAATAGAGCCTGTCTTTGCAATAAAAGAGTAAGAAACAGTAAAGGAAATGGCCAAATCAGTTGCAGGTGGTTTTCATTTATTTATACATTTATTTATGTATTTATTTTTGGAGACCAGATCTTAATATATAGCCTTGGCTGCCCTAGTACTCCCTATGTAGATCAGGCTGGCCTCAAATTCACAGATATCTGTCTGCGCTGCCTCCTGAGTGCTGGGACCAAAAGCATGGATCAACATGCCTGGCTTTGCAAGGTGACTTTTAACTTTTTTCAGTGGTGCTCCTTACAGTTTGTCCACACTGAATCCCTACTAATGTGAACTTGTGCAATTAAGTGGATCCTGGAACTGGACCCTCGTCGACACGAATGATGTCATAATCAGAGGAGATATTAACTCTAAGGACTCAGATGTAAACAGAATATAGCTGTGATTGAAATATGTACAGAAGACAAAATCACAAACATATAATAATTTAAGTAGTCGTGTTTACTCTGTCCTAGAAAGATGTACATTATATTGTACACTTTTCTTATAAAAATATTCCAATAAAAAGTTATTTTATGGGCTGGGTGTGGTGGCGTACACCTTTAATCCCAGCACATGGGAGGCAGAAGCAAGTGGATCTTTGTGAGTTCAAGGCCAGCCTGGTCTACAAAGGGAGTCCATGACAGCCAAGGCTACACAGAGAAACCCTGTCTCAAAAAAACAAACAAACAAACAAACAAAAAAACCCCAAAACTTTACATAGAAAGCAAAATTCTACTAAAGTACATGACCTAAATATATATTTTGGGCTTTACAATTTATTCATTTCAGAGATCAATGCTAATTATTGTAAAAGAAAAAAAAAGTCTGGTCCAACTGATTCATTTTAGAGCTGAAGAAAGAAAGAAGATCAACTGAACTAATTAAATTACCAAGGTAGCAAAGCCAGGACCCAAACACAGGATCCCTAAATCCTCATGTAGATCTTCTACCCCATCTCATAGTCTGAAGATTAAAAATACCCTTACTGATCTGGGTGTGTCTGTGTGTACTTACATGCATGCATACACACAAGGATACATACAGGTATGTGTTATGTGTTTTTGTGGCTGTTTGTGAAGGTCAGGGGTCAACGCTGTTTTTTGAGCCAGCATCTCTCCTGGTAGCTGGGGCTTGCTAAATAGGCTGGGCAGCATCTTCCTCCCAAGGGCTCATATTTCAAGTGTGTGCTGCCACACCTGGTTTTAGTGGATCCTGGAAATGGAATGCAGGTCTGCATATCTGCACTTTATTGACTAACCCATCTTCTCAGGTATGCTGTGTCCTAAAAGGTTTGGTCTTGGAAATCTGACTGGGGTGACTCAGGAGTGAAGAAATTATAGATACATGTAAAATAAAAAATCTGGGATTGGGTAGGCTGTGCTGGCTCTGATGGGGGACAATTGTTATGTAACCAGCAACCAACTCAAAGGCTTTATTATGCACAGCACAGGGAGGAGGGGTTGGTGGGTGCTCTGCTCCACAGGGGAGCATTCTCAGGAAGGAGGTAGCCTTGGCTGTCCTGAACTCACTTTGTAGACCAGGCTGGCCTCCAACTCACAGAGATGGACCTGCCTCTGCCTCCCAAGTGCTGGGATTAAAGGCGTGCGCCACCACTGCCTGCCCAGCCTGCAGTCAATGTCTTATGTCTTATGTCCACTGGTTTTAGCTAAAGGTCATCTCTTCATCAACATTCCTACTTGGGCCAGAGGAAAGTTTTGTCATTTCTTAGAGCCTTACTTGGGGAACGCTTTCCCATTTCCACTGGGTCTGAGATATTGGCGTCTGTGACATGGCTATGCCCATGTCAACAATACGTTTTCACTCAGGAATTATAAATGCTGATAAATAAATAAATAAATAAATTATAAAAGCATATAATGCTCCCCATACAACTCTTATTCACTGATCTTTATTATACATAAAAACAAACAAACAAACAAAACCTTTTTTGTGCTAGATGTGGTGACACATGTCTTTAATCTGTGTGCTTCAGAGGCAGAGGTAGGACAACCACTGTGAGTTCGAGGCCAGCCTGATCTACAAAGTGAGTCTAAGACAGCCAAAGCCACACAGAGAAACCTTGTCCTGAAACAACAAACAAACAAACAAACAAACAAAACTCTTTGGGAAATACTTAAATAGCTCAGAAACTTTTAAAATCTGGTGGTAAAGTCTGAAAATACGTTTTTTTTAAAATCAGTTTCATCATAGCAAACAGATGAGACTGAATTAATGATACCCTGCTATACTTTCAGCCTAACAGAGCTGTCCTCTGAGAGGTCCCACCCAGTTGGAAATAGACGCTGAGACTCATAGCCAAATATTGGGTGGTGTGCAGGGAGTCTTGTGGAAAAGTGGGGAGGGGGAAGAAAAGGAACTGGAGGTGACAGGAGCCCCAAAAGAAGACCAACAGAGCCAACTAACTAGGGCCCAGAGGGGCTTGTGGAGACTGAAGCACCAACCAAGGACCATGCATGGACTGGACCTAGGCCCCCTACACAGATGTAGCCAATAGGCTTCATCTGTAGGTCCCCTAGTAAGGGGAGCAGAGGCTGTCTCTGACATGCACTATGTTGCCTGCCTTTTGATCACTTCCTTCTGGCAGGTCTGCCTTGCCAGGCCGCAGGGGAAGAAGGTGCACTCGGTTGCTCAGTCCTGATGTGACTTGATGAGCCGGGATTGATGGGAAGGCGGGGACCTCCCCTTTTCTGAGGAATAGGGCAGGGGGGAAGGAGGGAAGGTGGGCCTGGGAAAAGAGGAGGGATGGGGCTACGACCAGGATTTAAAGTGAATTTAAAAAACAAACAAAGAAACAACAATAACAACAACAAAACATACTGGTTCCAAAAAGTATATGCAATCCTTCATTCTCTCCACTAGATGACACTTTTTTGCATGTCTAAACTGTCCAGTGAATAAGAAAACACAGGGAAAATGGAGCACAGGAGCCTAAGAGAAAGCAATATTAGTGATGGTTGTAGTATAATGGTTAGATCCTAAAAAAACAGTATTAAAAAGGAAAAACACACATTTCAGAGCCCCGGGGCTGTAGGTCATTTGTATATAATATGTGCTTAGAGTTCATGAAGCCCCGAGTTCATTCCACAGCACCAAACCACCCCCACTCCAAAATTGTGAAAACAATGACATGCATACATTTTGTTTAGGAACACACACACACACACACACACACACACACACACACACACACACACACACTTCCTCTATTTCTAGTTTGTAAAATGAAAAAAACGAATTCTGCTCTCACTGCTGTTCCAATTAAAATTCTTCTCATCTGATTTCAGCATCCATTAGTTTCCCTGGGCAGACAGGTAACTCAGTCTGTAGCCAACGCGAAATGACAGTGAACACTAATGCAAGTATTCAGAGTTAGGAGTACTTCAAACTGTCAGCATTTATGTAATTTCTAGAGATGTCTTTTTTTTTTTTTTGTAATGGAATGATTCAGGGTTAAAGTACAACTATTTTAAACATTAATTTTCTTTAAAAATTGTCTACCTAGCCTAGCATAGAAAGGGCAGCAAAGAGAAGACAGAAAAGGGAAAGGAGGGCTTTTCAGGCAGTTGATGCCACCAGGTGCTTCCTGTGTGACCTGAAGGCCTGTGATCGTGAAGCTAGCTCCCTCACCAGAGGCCATCTCTGTAGCTGCTGGCGCTTTCTTCTGTGCAGAGCGCTGCAGACTGGATGCCACTCACTGTGTGAGGGAGAGCAGAGCTCCAGCGCTCTAAAAGGACTGCATGTGCTCTCATGGCTTTATTTAACTGTTAGACTTTGAAAAGGATAGCTATTAAAATACAATTGCAAAATGGATGCAACAAAGGTTCCCCCTCCTTGGGCCAACGAAGTGTTCGGTTATCAAAAATGAAAGAAGATACAGGACAAATGGGGAGAACTGGTCCTCAATAGGGTGTCTGACAGGAAGACGCTGGGCCTTACTTAAGAATTCTGTGAGGTCACTAGAGATAGCTGCACAGTTAAGAACAGTCTGGTTCCCAGCACCCATACGGAGGCTCGCTATTGTCCTAACTCCAGCTCCAGGAGATCTGATGTTCTCTTCTGATCTTTCTGGACACCAGACATGTACATGGCACAAATACGGGTAAGCAAAACACTCATATGTATGAAATGTTTTGTTTTTTTTTTTAATTTGAGACAGGGTTGCTCTGTGTATTCCTGGCTGTCCTGGACTCCCTTTGTAGACCAGGCTGGCCTCAAATTCACAGAGACCCACCTGCCTCTGCCTCCTCGAGTGCTGGGATTACAGCCGTGTGCTACCTCAGCAGGCTGGGGAAAAAATGAAGTATAAAGAAAGAATTCTGTGAATAAAGCTTTGCTCTCCATCTCTTTGATTGGAAACTTCCATCAGAGATAGTGAGTGGGGTGATGCAACGGAGACACCTAGTGGCTGGTGTGGTTAATGCAGCAACAACACATAACCACTATGTTGGCTTCCTGTTTTCTGCGTGTACACTTCCTCTTGAAAATAGACATTAAGTATACCAAAGAAGAAATTCAATGACAGCATAATAAACCTATGAATTTAATGTCATTAAAACCTAGGCCTTCACCTGAAAGATGGAAAAATATATTTTAAACATGAATATAGATTCCCCTTTTCATCATTAATTGTGATTTAGGTAAGAACTAAAAAGATTAATATTTGAAACCTGAAACTAAAACTTAAACCTTGTGAGGGCTGAGGAGGTGGTAAAGTGCTTGCCATACAAGCACGAGGTCCTTAACAAGGCACGGGTGGTAACTCTTGTAATCCTCACCCCGGGGAGGAGAGGAGTGCCGATCCACGGGCCCTGCTGGCCAGCCAGCCTCATTTAACTGCCAAGCCTTATGTTCAAGTCTCTTTTTCAAAAAGAATTAGGTGTTTGGGGCTTCAGGGAAGGCTCAGGGGGTGGAAGCACCTGTTGCTCTTGCAGAGCACTGGACCTGCGTTGTTCTCAGAAGCCACCCAATGGCTCACACCATCTGTGACTCTAGATCCAGGAGCTTGGTCAGCATCTTTTGACTTCCACACATAACAGGCATGCGCGTGCTGCGCACACACGCATGCAGGTAAAACACTCATGTACAAATTTAAAAACAAAACTAAACAAATAATCTCCAATGGCCCTGAGGAATTATATCTGAAGTTCACATCTGGGGGTACTCCTGCATGCATATACACATATATACATGTACCTGCAAACACATGTGTTCCTATTACCATCATAACATGTATACATACTCCCCTATATATTCAGACACAAAATACTTAAAACTTGAAAATGTCTCTGTAACTCCACTGAAATTGTCCACACATGAAATGTATTAATATATTAAAATGTAGAGACTCTAAAAAACTTGTTTTTGTAATGTACACTTATTTTATTTGTAAAATACATTTTATTTTAAGAAGAAAAAAAAATAGAGAGAGCCAGTGAGATGGCTCAGTGGTAAAAGCTCTTGATGTACAAACCCAGAACTTAAGATTCATCTCCAGATCTTACAGGAGAACTAACTCCTAAGGGTTGTCCTCTGACCTCCACTCATGTGCCTGCACATATATGACACATACACACACACACACACACACAAACACACACACTAAATAGGATACTAAAAATTGCTGCTTAGTGAAGAAATAAATGGGCTTAGTTTACAAAATAACTTTTATCATAACAAAAGTTGCATAAGTTCACTTAAAAGAATGAGAAAACCTTGGAAAAAAAGAAGCAGTATGTCCATTCATTCCTACCTTAATACATACATATATGCTGTATACATATATATACACACACACATATGCATCTGCATGCATTTCCTCATACAGCAAATTCCCTAGGAAGTGAAGACCTTATGACCGAATGCAGAGGTTGCATCATGTTTCCCAGGCTTGCTTCTCAGTGATGGAAGAGGTGGGGCCCACTGCGGCCTGAGAGTCAGCCACAGCAGCATGGCCCGCAGTGAGTGCTGGACACCACAGCAGCTCCATCTTCTTTTCTTTTCACATCCTGGCAGTGAAGCGAATGTGCTCTTCCCTGCACAAGCATTCATCATGAGGTACCTCACTATGACAGGCCCAGAGCAAGGAGCAACACCCAGAGACTTAAGTATGAGCCAAATTAACCTTCCTCTCTTTTTACGTTTATACAATATTTGGTTATAATATGTGAAGTGGAAACATAGTTTTCATAGTTTTTCCTCTTTACATTATTAAGAAGCCCTTAGTATATACATTTGTCTATATATAATTTAAAAAGATATAATTTTCCCCTGTATGGATATAGGATGCTTTATTTAACCAATTAAAAAACTTTGATATTTGAGATTGAACCCAGGGCCTCCTCTATGCTAAGCAAGCACCTCCCCCCTTGATTAATAAAGTTTTATTTTCCCAAATGTACAGCTGATTTAAACTGCTCATGCATTTTCACCAGCAGCTGGGACATCTCCACTCTTTGTGTTTCTTGTGTAAATTACTTGGGCTCTGTGCTTTGAATCCAGCTTGATAAGTCCTTTACTAAGTAGCTCCTGAAGGGCTGCCCTGGCCAAGGAACTGTGAATCTTCAGTCTCTCAGAGACCACCTCTGGAGTAACAAGCTTATAGTTGGGAACTTCCTTACAGAGTTTGTCGTATGTGGCTTTGTCAAACAGGACTAAATTGTTGAGCTTGTCCCGAACTTTGCCTTTGGACCACTTCTTCTTTTTGGCCTTGCCACCAGACTTATTTACTGGGTATTTGTCTTGTTTGGCCGACTTTCAGGCATCTTTCTTCTTCTTGCCATCCTTGGGTGGCATGGTGAAGCTCAGAGAGTGGCGATGACCACTTCAGCCTCACTAAGATGCTGGGGTGGGGGTCGGGGTGGGTGGTGGATGTGAGGGGGTGTAGGGGGAGGGGAGGGGTAAGGAAGCCCAGCAGGGCCAATGGTCCTAAGCAAGCACTCTTACTGCTACATTTTCAGCACTTTATATTTTATTTAGGAACAAAATCTTATTATATAGCTCACACTGACCTTGAGCTTGTGATCTTTCTGCCTCAGCCTCTCAAGTGACTGGATCTGTAGTGGTCAAATACTGCCACTGTAATGAATGTTCTAGATTAATTCATTGCTCACACTACTTTTAAATTTAAGTGCTGTATCCAGATCACGAGACCTGGGGAAAAGACCACCAGGACTTGATACCAATACAATATACATGAGGACCTTTAATTGAAATGAGCTGGGCTCTGACCAGTCACTAACACAATGGTATCCAGAAAGAGCTGAGGGTAAATTTATAGGTTCCTATCCCTCCTAGCACACCAAAGTGAAGAGGGGAGGGTCCCAGCCTAGCAATCATCTATTGGTTGAGTAACATAAAAAGATCTAATGCCTAAAGTGACAGGCTACAGAAAAAGGTGCCAAGACCGCACATGGCTTATCTTTCTTTGTTCACTACTTTGTCCAGTGAAGTATCTAGCTTCTTATTAACCCTGTCTCTTGTGGGCAGGAAGGAATGTGGCCATAAAACTGGGTTTCTTATCAACTCTATCTCCAGTGGGACCCTTTGGGTCAGTCACTAGGCATCGTTACCTCTAGTGAGGCTGCTCTTTGCAGCTGCCCAGTTTATCTCCTGTAGGCCTATTTCTTAGCCTTCTAACCCTGAAATCCAATTTTGGTTATTCTGGTATCATATAAGAATTATTTAAAATGAATATCATATACAATTTATAAGTTTCAAAATTATGAAATATAGCATAGTCAAAGTACATATACATTGTGCACACACACGTGTATACAGAGGTGGAAAACAGCTCTGTGCATGTTAGGAAAGTACTCTGCTACTAAGCTGGTGCCCCAGCTCTATGTCTATACACTAACAAGCAAGCTGGGCGTGATGACTCATCCCTGCAGAGGCTGAGGCAGGAAGACCACCATGGGTTAGAGAGTAGCCTGGGCTTCGAACTGAGGGCCTCTCTCAAAACAGACAATAACAAAGCAGAGACAAAAACAACTAAAAACATGTATGTGCCACAGAGATCGTGAAAAGAGCATCCTGACACATCCCTCCCTCTGGGATTATGGTCTTTGAGAGTTTGAGCTGCATTATCAAATTATTGTCCAATACTATTCATACACATTCCTTAAGGACTGCCTCAGGAACATGCTTATATAATGACTCATAAAATAACTGTTGTTTATTGTAATCAGTAGTAAGAAAAAAATAGATTGAATTTTTATCAACATCACATTGACATCTAAAGTTGTATCATTATCCCTAAGATGAAATTGTAAATATAATCCAGTTTACTGTGCAACCTTATGATATTTAGTACAGAAGGCATTTGCTGGCATACACTGACCTGTTATGGAAGCCACACTAGCCCAGAAAGGCTGAGACAAGTGGGCCAAGCCTAATGACAGCATTTGCATCTCAGTGCAGGGATGGGTTCTAGTTTACCTCTTCTCTTGAACTGCTCTGTAGGCACGACTTTTTTTTTTATTAACTATATTGTTGGGGTCTTATTCCTCTACCTCCCTTCCACCAAACCCCCAACACTAGGTAGGAGAGAAAGGAAAAAGGAGGCATAGGTTTCTTAGTCTACTTCCAGCTGGTTAGGGTCATTGGGTTCTTTGGGAAAATACCAATCTCAGTTGTCAGGATATCCAGCAGTCCAGGAGAAATAGCAGCCTTCTTCTTCCTCTGACTGTCTCCTCGAAGAATACTCTCTAAGTGTTCTCTGACTCGGTCTCTGTCTGTCTGACTGTCTGATTGTCTGTCTGTCTTCTCTCTCTCTCTCCCTTTTTCCCTCTCTCTCCCTCTCTCTGTCTCTGTCCCTGCCTCTGTCTGTCTGACTGTCTGAATGTCTGTCTGTCTTCTCTGTCTCTCTGTCTCTCTGTCTCTCTGTCTCTCTGTCTTTCTGTCTCTCTCTCTCTCTCTCTCTCTCTCTCTCTCTCTCTCTCTCTGGGCTCTGATATTTATAGCCTATTTGAGTCCTCAGAATTCCATTCTCTGTAGCTGGCAAAGACCATGCCCCTCTCTTAGCCCACAGGAGACACTTATCATCTGTGGACAACCTAAAACCAACCCCATATCTCACAAACATTAAAACAAAAATATAACATGACTGGGTTGTTAAGGAAATCAAAACTTCTACTACACTGCTCACTTCCCAGTGTCAGACTGATACTGAGCCTGATGAGAGCTGAAGAAGAAAGGTGTCTCAGCATAGGAGAGCAGGTCGTTTACTAGTAAGGGGCACTGACTTCCAAGCTATGTAAGCCATAGAACTGTGGCATATACACGTGTCTACTGTGTCTGTTTTGGTTATTTTGGTTTTTTTGAGACAGGGTTTCTCTGTGTAGCCTTGGCTGTCCTGGACTCACTTTGTAGACCCTGCTGGCCTCAAATTCACAGAGATCTGCTAGCCTTTGCCTTCCAAGTGCTGGTACTAAAGACATGCACCACCACACCTGGCTTTCTATCTGTGTATGAGTATGGCCATACAGAATAAAAATGTACAAACATTAAATTTTTATTTCATATGTATGTGTTTTGCCTGCATGTATGCGGTCCCTGTGGAGATCAAAAGAGGTTGCCAGATACATGAGAGTTGGAGCTACAGCCTAATGTGGGTGCTGGAAACTGAACCTAAGTCACCTGTAAGAGCAGTAAATGTTCTTAACAGCAAGCCATTCCTCCCGACTCTACATATACACTTTTAGGTTAAAATATTTTTTCTAAAATTCTATATGGACAATTATTACTTTAAAAACCTCCATATGCACATGAATTACTTATAGATAAGTACATATAGTACCAACTAGAAGACATGAATAAATAAGAATTTCTACCTTAGATTGATGAGACTATATAGTAGATTAAATATTTTATAAAGTTACAAAAGGCTTTCAAATAAAAGCTGATACAAAAACCCTTAAAGATGACTTCTATTGTTTAGTCAACATGAGACCATACCTCCAGAATGAAGATTTCTAAAGGAAAGATTTTAAACAGTTATATGTATATAGATATGTCCACATGTATGCATGCCAGGTGGAAATACAAGCTGTTGTGTGTGCCACCCAGTGTGGATGCTGGGAACTGAACGGTGATATTCTGGAAAAGCAGCAAGTGCTCTTCCCTGCTGACTCACCTCCCTAGCCCCACAGAAAGGAATTTTGATGATAACTTGGAGAAACAAGTTAGAAATGGTGTAGAACAAAGAATACTAGCTCACATGATTGATCTAGTTTTGACTTTCTGTAAACTTGACTTTCTGCTATAGGTTCTTTGCCATCCTCATAAATGTATGTGGTTTATAAGAAGGATGCCTCAGGAATTCCTCTTCCTTGAGTATTGTATAATGATCTGTAATTTACAGTATAAATGAATAAAAGATGGCTGTGTTATGCAAATAATGACTTTAATAGACACAAATGTTTCAAGCACATAACACTTTTAGAAGATCCAAGGCATATGTAAAATAACGGATACCAGATTAAAGTACTGTTTGCAGGAAGATGGCTGGCTCTGTTAAGGCCTATCTTTACATGAAAACATGCATGATAGAGAAGAACTGGGTAGAACGTTGAATCTTGTGGCTATTTTCCCTTGTTAAGCAGAATGCTGTTTGCAGATGCCTGAAGAATAATGTGCTAAATCATGCTTTGGAACTTCGTCCATGTGGCAGTTGTGGGGTCCTTCTGCTTAACTCTGCGTTCTAATCTCAACACGGTCAAGATGCTCCCACAGTGTTGCTTATCATCACATAGGATAGAGGCAAGAAATGGTTGTGCAAAAGCTCTAAATGATTGTAGCTAGAAAGGAAATAGAGACAAATCGAAAGTTAACATAAAATTTCAAGGCTTGTCCTAGGGTTTCTATTGTTTTGAAGAGATTCCATGACCAAGGTAACTCATATAAAGAAAAACGTGTAAATGGGGGCTGACTTACACTTCAGAGGTTTAGTCCATATTGTCATGGTGGGAAGCAAAGTGGCACAAATCACCACAAGGCTTTTTATAGCAAGTGGTTTATCAATTATATGTGGTTGGTGAATTACTAATTTCTTTACACCCCATGTAAGATGAGTATTATCATTTAATTGACAGTGTTTATTGCTAATATGAAAAAAGGATTACATGGTACCAATGGTGATATAAAAATGGATAAAATATGACATTTTACCAAAGCCTAGTAGGGACTGGCATATTAACATGCTATCATACAGTTAATACAAACTTCCATTTTACATGGAAGCATGCAAGCCTCTAAGGATGTGGCCAGGGTAAGTCTGAACATGGCATTCAGGGTTTGTCTTAAAGGGAGTCAAAGAGATTACTCTGTAATTATACCCTGCACACTCCACATCTGGAAGAGGGTCCCATAATATGTTTGTCTTCGGTCAGCAGTGATTTTCATTATCCATTCCTGCAACAAACTGAGTGCTTTCCCTCTGGACATCAAAGTGGTGAAGCATGAATCCCTTTGAGGATAAACTCTTGCATTTTTAAAGAATGACTGCTGCCAAGGCAATGATCAGGAAGCTGCCCCAGCATTTTCTAGTGCTTGGAATTCAGCACATTCTCACTAACTCGCGTTTTCAGAGGCTCATCTAGTTTACAAACTCCAGGGAGCCATGAAGAGCGACATTCAAGAGAGATTAAGAAAGTAAAATATGTGAACTCAGCTGAGATTGCTCTCTGAAAATTTTGGCATTTTCTCTTGACTAGTTATATAAATATTTAAAAAGTGGTTTGTATAGCTTTAGAGATATTTTCAAGATGAGATAAGAAGCATAAAGAGCATGTTTGCATTAGTAATGAACAGAATGAACAGATGATCTTGGCATGTGTATACAGTACTTGTAACACTTGACCTGCCATTTCCCTCTCCTTACCTCTGTCAGTCACAATAATCAGTGTTTTCCAGATTCTACATCTGGCCTTAGAATTTTTATTTTGATTTTGAGACAGTGTCTTGCTATGTAGCCCTTGGCTGGCCTAGAATTTTATATATATATATATATATACACACACACACACATATCCATATGTGTGTGTGTGTGTGTGTGTGTGTGTGTAGCCTCTGCCTCTTGAGTACTCAAGACTTGTGGTGTCATGCTTGGCCTAGCCTTAGATTAAACAAACAAACAAACAAACAAACAAACAAACCATTTAGTTAGGAAACCAACACCAATGGAAAGAAACTGCAATAGACACTGCATAGATGTTAACATAAAACTTGGGAGAAATTGTAGAGAAGAGTATGTACAGGAAAAACTATGCCAAACTAATGGTTGCATTTTGAAAATGACTCTGGTTCCCATATACAATATATATTATTAATATTATATACATTATTATAATATATAATATTATACATTATATATTATAATGTGTATATTATACAATATGTATCAGAATATATATATGTCAGATCACATGATTTTCCTCACTTTATTCTTGGCTGGCAATACAGAAGGGCCTGGGACATATCCCTCTCTCTATTTTCTTTTTATAGTCACTGGTTGCTTGTCTCATTTTCTTCTACTGGACTATAAACTCTGGTAGGAGAGGTGGATTGTGTTATTCCTTACATTCTCTATGACTGTGACCTGTGTAAACACTGACCGGCTAGAGCCCACACACCTGTCAAAGTTCATGCTCCATCTAGTAAAAGAGCTCCTTCTGTTTCTTTCTGAGCTCCTCGTCTTTTAACAACATTGTCTGTCTCCTAACTTCAGCCATAGTCAGAAGGTTCATCTCAATAGCAGCCCCTTACAGCTTACCTGGTCTAGAAGGGAGAACAATCTCAGAGCTTTCCCAGGGTGTGGGCCCTCTGAATGTGCCCTCCTTGCTCTTGCAGAGGACAGTCCCTTCACTCTTTAGCTCAATATTATTTCCTTTAGTCATGTCATGCCATGCCAGAAAAGCTGTTATAAATGAGGGCTACTGCTGAGTTCGAGTTCAGTGGGAAAGCTACTTTTGTTGGTAGAAAAATCTTAGAAGCTTAGCGTGACATGGACTTTCAAGACTGATAGTTTCATCTGACTCCAAGCAGATGTCTCTCCTTTAATGGTCAAGGCCTAACTTTCATGCCAAAAATTGGATATGACTGTGTACCCAATTACCAGGTCAGCAACTCCTAAAAGTTTGAAACTAGGAGTGGTGGCATTTATTCCTGACACTGTGGAGGCGAAAGTAGCAGTATTTCTTGAATTCAAAAGTTTGAATCCAGCTCGGGCAACACAATAAACCACACACAAACCAAAAGTGTTTAGTATTTAGTAGTACCTCTCACTCCATGTCTGTAAGAACTAAAACAGTCCTTTCTAGTTATAATGGAAACACTCTGGTCTCAGACTGTGGCCGGTGCTGTGTCTCTCTCTGTGTGTCTCTCTGTGTCTCTGTCTCTGTCTCTCTGTGTCTCTCTCTCTGTCTCTGTCTCTGTCTCTGTCTCTCTGTCTCTCTGTCTCTCTCTCTGTCTCTCTCTCTCTGTGTCTCTGTGTGTCTCTCTCTCTCTCTCTGTCTCTCTCTCTCTCTCTCTCTCTCTCTCTCTCTCTCTCTCTCTCTCTCTCTCTGGAGCTGCTCAAGAACACAAGAGTCTATCCATCTCATGCTATCTTACAGTCTTTATAATGGGTGTGATGGTCAAGTGCAACACCCAGCCATGTGACCACTTCCGTAGTCTCACCATCACACTGAGAAGGAACTCTAATTGCAATACCCCTGTATACCATAGATGTTCAGTACTACATTGTACTGGGAAAGGGCTCAGGGGAAGGATATGACAGTTTGTCTTCGTGTGTCCACCCCCTGGGGTCATCCCTGAAACTGAAATTCTATGTTAGTCCAGGCTGAATAAAAAAAAAAAGACAAATCATAAAATATTTTGAACATGAGAATCCAATTTAGAGAACTGTTATTTATCACAAGGACATAGAGAAGCAAGGGGATGGCTAGAAAGGAACAAACAAAATCCTAAAAAATACAGGAATAATATATAGAGGGAGGGGGTCACTCCCCTCAGGACTATGACTCAGTTGCATGGAGCCCCGTGAGTATGGCCCACTGGATTTCAGATGTTCTATGACCGTGAAAAGCCACTTAATCAGCGAGGGGGGCTGCTGTTCATGGAGGTGCACTTGTGGTGTTCTACTAAGAAACTAGGTAAAGGGGACCGATGAAGCCATGGAATTGCCTGGAAATTTGCCTCTGGGAGCTCCTGTATAGACAGCAGTGCAAGAGAGGTGTGGTGGATCACTGGTCACTCCCACTAAAAGAAACTTACGTCTGGAATGGGAGAGACATCTGAAGGGCTAAGAGTCTCTTGAAAGAGGCTTGGGTTTGATACCTAGCACCCACATGGTGGCTCAAAACCATCTTCTGAACTCCTCAGACACCTATGTGACATACACCATGCACATTCAAAAATGCATGCAGAACACTTATATAGATATATAAATAAATCTTTCTTTAAAAAGAAGAAAAGAAAAAGAAAAAATATACCAAGTAGAGCTTCTCCTCCACTGTCTCTGTAGTGCCCTCTGCTGACAGTTTAAGTTCATGCCAGCTAGCAAAAGTGACATGATTTGACTCTTAAGCCAAGTGATGGAGGGTATATTTGAAATCTTACAGGAACAATGTTAACTGGCCTTTTCATTGGAAGAAAATCTTATAGTGACACCTGTATTTCACTGGGCCTCTGACAAGCATTGCAAATGCACCAGCACTCTCCGTGTAGATAAATGGCTGTATGTGAATGCATGCACGAATGCAAACCTCTAGACGATTCAGGAGTATATGCACCCTGCATGCCTATCTCCAAAGGTAGATTAAGAACTACCTCCCTGGCCAGGTGGTGGTGGCGCCTTTAATCCCAGCACTTGGGAGGCAGAAGCAGGCAGATCGCTGTGAGTTCGAGGCCAGCCTGGTCTACAAAGTGAGTCCAGGACAGCCAATGCTACACAGAGAAACCCCATCTAGAAAAACGAAACCAAACCAAACCAAAACAGATAAGAACTACCACCCTGCTGCTGGTTAGGCAGATAATTCTTCTTCAGCTTTGTTTACATTTAATGCCATAGTCTTAATTTTATTTGAAAGTTGCTTCTCAGCAACAAAGATAACAGACATTTGAGAAAGAGTCAATAGTTCTAAGAGTAGGGCTTGGAAATCAATGAGACACCTGAAAGCCTATCAGCAGGAGGGTAAACAGTTGTGAGCCACTGGGATTTGTGATTGGACAGTCAAACACCCACATAGAAGAGGATCTGCTGGCCTGTAGCTAGTACGTACATTATGGTACATTATGTGCCCTATGGTACATATGTATATTATGGTAGCTTGCCTGGAATGAGACGAACACAATCCACTTCCTGGTTCTCCTACATCTTCTCGGGTTACTCAGTGTGACCAGCACTGCACAGCAGAGGTGATCAAATGATTTCCACGACTGCCATATCAGCCATGATGGCTTCTGAAGTGGTCTCCTGGACAGTTTATTCTGGGCAACCTAGCTGTCACGTGTGGGGTGCTGAAGCAGTCCTGTAAAGGGGCCTAAACAGAAGACCTTAGACTTCAACCACTAATGAGTACAACTTACTAGCCATATGAGGTAGAAACTTGCAAAGTAGGTCCTCCATTCCTTATTGAATTTTTAGGTGACTGAGTATTAGCTGAAAGCACGATGAAACACCATTAAGAGTCTCAAACCAGAACCACAAAACAGCTCACAAATTTCTAACCCACAGTGTTTGGAAGGTATTTTGTTTTACAATAAGTAGATGTTTATTTATAGATCAATGATCTCTGAGAATGGAATCTGCACACACACACACACACACGTGCATGCCTTTATTCCCAGCACTTGGGAGGCAGAGGCAGGTGGATCACTGTGAGTTCGAGGCTAGCCTGGTCTATAAAGTGAGTTCAGGGCAGCCAGGGCTACACAGAGAGACCCTGTTTCAAAACAACAACAACAACAATGACAACAACAGTAAAAGGAATTTTAAAAGAATAGACACAGTTTTTAGGTTTTGTGCTGAGGATGTAGCTCAGTGGCAGGGTGCCTGCCCACCACGCATGAGACCCTGCATTCAATCCGTAGCACTGATAGAAAGCAAGAATAAACATATTCTGAGGTAATCAAAGGGGAAGGTGGGCCTAACAATTAATGCTGAAACTTCAGCCTTTTAACTCATTTCTAACAGCTGTGGATGTTTATACAGCTGGCCATGCTAGGATTCTCCTTATTCTGCAAATGTTTCCTAGCCCTTCAGAAATATGGGAAGACTGACTGTGGTGTTTGGAAGGCTGATCCAGCTGCCTTTAACATATTTCTGAAAAGCTCTTCTTATGATGTGCCTTCTTATCCATGAATTTTTTTCTTTTTTCTTTTTTCTTTTTTCTTTCTTTTTCTTTTTTTGAGATGGTGTCAAGTTGCCCAGGCTTGTCTTGAATTCATTTTTTTTTTAAAGCAAAAAGTTTCATATGAAAACGTGCATGACCCAATTCTACATCACAACCAAACAGGCTCTTTGCAGAGGGATGTGGGAACCTCTGCTGAACTGACACTGTTTAGACTCTTTCCAAGGCTTCTGACACAATGCTGCTGTTCCCTCGCATGACACCATTCCGATGTTATCCTGTTGCCCACTTGTTGCCCTCTTGACACCCTCATCAATCACAAGATTCATAAAGGGGTCAAAGCCCCGCAGCATTCCTTGTACGTGTCTGCCACCATTTAATTCAGCGATAACTTCTTGTCCGTACACTTCTTCAGTTTGGGAGGGCGGGCCTTGCTCAACTTGAACCCTTGAGCTCTTCTGTTTCAATCTCAGCTCCATAGCTGGGACAGTAGGGACGCACCACAGGGGCAGCTGTTTTCCATTGTCTACAAGATGGTTTATAGTCAAACACCTGAGACCAATTAGGATTTTAAAAAACAGTGCTGAAATGAGCTAATTTTCATAGGCTTCCAGCATAGGTGTTCAATTTTTTAGAAAACAGCACTACACTTCATTGAGACTTGATTAGATATTTATTGTACAGCATCATAAAACATGTCAGAGGTGGTGAAAGAGAAAATGGAAGAAATCAGAAGCCAGGTGGCTCAACCAACCACCCACACAATAAACTAGCATATACCAACAAACCTTCCTAGAAGGCACTTCACATTTCAGATAAAATGCCTAGACTTCCGTTGAAGTTTAAGGAGAAGCTAGAACCTCACAGAATGAATTGGTATATGTTTTAGCTGTCTTCCCTCACCACCTTGATTATTAAATGAACCAGAAGTAAGCATTCCACAAATACTGGAAATTGCTTTTTGTTATTTAAAAAATATTTTCTTAATTTCTTTTGCTTTTTAAAAAAATGAGTGCTACCCCATGGACAGAAATAAACCTTGATTTTCTTATGTATACACAAAAGCTAATATGGCTAAATAAGATTCATCAACAATCACATTTTTTTTGCTATTGTTCTCTCAAGAGAGCAATGGGGACAATAAAAACCAAGCCCACCAAAACCAAATGAAAGGCATGCATTTTTCTTAGAATCTGCCTTTTGTAACAAATTATAAGTGACACAAACAGCTGTACTTTTGCATTTCCAAATTTTATCTGCCACATGTAGAGAGATTTAGACAGGCATGCTAGTGCCATGAAAACATGTAGAGATAGGTAATAATTTTGGGGGGGCCTTTTCTAATTATTCATTCTAACACCCAAATAAAAAGATGGAGGAGGCATGCAGATTTATTCAACAAGCTTTAAGGCACTAGAGCTGGGCAGATAAGCATCTATTCTAACCCTCTGTACCACTCTGCCCACTTCCCAGTGGCATGCCATGAGTTACTCGCCATATTGGCTCAGCCTGGGCTACTTCTGCTCCATCAGGTCAATCCTCAGGATCATGTCCTTTCTCTACCCCTTCTTTCTTCTCTCTCTCCTACCTCATGGACCCTAGGCTGGGAACAGAAGTGCTGCCTCCTGTCCTCTCTCACCCAGCTCTAGGCTGCAGAGCTTCCTTATTAACCAATCAGAGGTTTAGGGGGAGCATCCTTTACACAACACTGATATAGGGGACTTTTCAATAATCAGTACAAAGCCCACGCCCAGACTGGAATTAGATCTCGGGGCACAGAAATCAGCATCTGAATACACTGCGCACCAGACCAAGCCCCAACAGAAACCCCTAACCAGCCGCTACCATTTGGTTATCCTAAACTCATGCCAAATTCAAAGCCAAACAGTATCAGTATTCTGGGGGACCACTGTTAGCATACAGTTAGTGGTCCCACTAGTGGTGAGGCCAAGAATTCTGGGAGCACTGCTTGACAAAGTTCCAGTGCCAGACTACTGAGCGCCTCTGCCATGCACCCTGAGGGCACTGCTTGACAAAGTTCTAGTGCCCCGGCAACCAGGTGCCCTTAAGCCCTGCCTGATAAAGTTCCAGTGCCTGGATGCCTCGGATAGACTCTATACTGCAGAAATTCCTGTTAGAGGCCTCTCTCCAAAGGCTAGAATTGGAAATTAGTAAAAGCTGATGCTAATAAAAACTAATAAAGTAATTGGTGATTCCCTGGGAAAATACAGCTATGCAGAAAATTGAGTCCTTTATAGGATTTATTCAGATTCACTGTTAGATTATTAATAAATGATTTTGGTAAATGACTTAGAGGATTTTAGAAGAATTAATAAAGAAGAAAAATTTAGGGGAAACTTTGAAAGCTGACAAACTGTAAATAAAATCACAAGGTCTTTATGCTCAGCTTTGGAAACTAGGAACTAGTTTAGAAAGAAAGAGATCTTGATCATGCCCTTATCAACAGATCTTTGTGCCTGCTTAAAAGCAAAAGAAAACAGTTTTAAAATTCTAATGTTCCTTTACAGGATTATAGTAAAGATAGAAGTTGTATTGAAGTAAAAGTTCATGATGAGGTTAAAGGAAGACATTGGAGACAGTCCTAAGGTTCTAATAGTTTTCTTTTTTCTACAAAACTACAGTAAAGATAGAAATTGTATTGATGTAGGAGTTCAAGACAAAGTCACAGACAGGCATGTTGGCTCAGTGAACTGTCTGCCCTTCTGAATAAACTTGACAGGCCAGGACTTTTCTGATGTTATGGAAAGACAAAAGGACAAGCTGCCGCTAAGTAAAAAGGCTACATAATATTTTTAAATGATAGTTTTATTTTAAATATAAAAAAGGAAAAGAAAGGATCAACTAAGGGTCAGGAAGACTAGTTAGGTGGAGGGATTGGTCTTTGATCTATTAACTATACGCCAACTTAAAACAAAATCAAATAGTCACTTTGTTTAACATCTTTTGTAACCGCAAGGCTTTATGATACCAATCACAAGGAAGAACAGCTTTGAATGAAAAGAAAACTGATTTTATCCTAGCTAATTTTTAGTTCTCAGGAAATTTGCTGTTTGCTTGCTTCATTCCCCTTGTTCCTATATACTTATGCAACAACAACAACAAAAGATTTCAAGCTGTGTGTAATCAATGATTAAAGTCTTCTAGGGAATGATTTTGTGTATAAATAAAGCTTACAAGAGACACAAGTTGTCAGAGCAGGTAAAGCCACTGAGGCTTCCTCTCCGTCCCTTCTCTCATCAAAAGAAATTGAGTGGTGTCCCGCGGCGTCTGATTCTTTTTTCCCCTCATCGTTCTGGTTTTTTCTTTGTTGTTGTTGTTGTTTGTTTTGTTTTGTTTTTGTTGTTGTTTGTTTTTTTGGTTTTTCGAGACAGAGTCTCTCTGTGTTAGCCTTGGCTGTCCTGGACTCACTTTGTAGACCAGGCTGGCCTCGAACTCACAAGCGATCCGCCCTCCTCTGCCTCCCGAGTGCTGGGATTAAAGGTGTGCGCCACCACACCCGGCTGCCTCATCGCTCTTACATTCACCCTTCTTCAGGGGCTGGACTCTCATCCGGAGCTGGACTCCAGCACGCTAGCCTTCCTTTTAGCGGCCTAGCAACTTCTGATGTCATCACCTGCTGACGCCAGATAAAAAGGACTTGCCTGCCATACACACCCCTCCCTCTGTGTCTCTGTCTGTTTCTCTTGGTCTGTCTCTCTGTCTTTCTGTCTCTGCCATCATGGCTGACTTAGGCTCTAACTCCTCATCCCTTCCCTTCCCCCATAAATAAACCTTTTACCAGATCTGTTGTGTGATGTGCGATTCCTTACATATAATATAACAGCCATAATTTCCAATATTATTCTATACCTGTACATTTTAAGAAAAGGGAATATTTACATAATGTGCATAATAAACTGGGCTTGGCAGGCCTGTAATCCCAGCACTCAGGGAGGCAAAGGCAGGTGGGTCGCTGTGAGTTCGAGCCTAGCCTGATCTACAAAGGGAACCCAAGACAACCAAGGCTACACAGAGAAACCCTGTCTCAGAAAACCAAAACCCTCACCCTAACCCTAACTGTACCAAGCCAAAAACAAAACAAAACAAAAAAACCCCATAATGTTGCTAATGTGACCCAGTTTAACAGGAGCAAAATTAATGTTTAGGAACTCTTCTAATACAAGAGGTTATACAGTTTAATATCAACCCAGGTAACATATTTTAATTTCTTGATCATTTTGTTTTAATGTTTTTGTCTATGCTAGTAAAGCTTTGATGGACTCTACTTACCACTGTGAAATGTTTTAATGTCTTAATAATTAGGCACATTTTGTGGTTAATATATATTTTACAGTGCTGCATGAGAAGGTTACATCAACTCCAAAGGATTCCTGGAAGCCTGAGTCACAAGCCCGCATGACGGGAGCGGCAGTAAGGGCTGGTGGGGATTATCAGGAGTTCCTGGGTGAGACAGTTTTCTGACATAAAACAATCTTGTGAAGACAGATCACAATGTCATTAAAGACCCAGCCTCCTCTTCCCTTTCTTTGAGGAGAAAGGGATGGGGGAATGGGGTGAAGGTGAGGTGAGACGGAGGGCTGGGAGGAGGGAAGGGAGGGGAAGCTTCTGGGATGTAACACAACTTAACTAACTAATGAAAAAAGACCCAGCCTCTTTTATTTATTCTGCCATTTTCTCTTTTCCTTTTTGTCTGTTGCTTCATGTCCCTCATGAACATATAAGCCGTTTAAAGTCAAATAGCCACTAGCTTTAAGGAAGTCTGAAAGGGTTTTTTGTTTTTGTTTTTTTAAATCTAGAATTAGGGTCCCATGAGAGTGACTGTAAATAAAGACCTTGAGTCTAGGGGCCTGTAGTTGCAGTGATTGGAAATGGGGGGCCTCACTCTTACTACAGAATAGAATTTGAGACCGTAAGGCTATGACTTCTTAGGTCTCCTATCATAAATACAATGTAGTACAAGAAGGAAGGTGTATGGCAGGATTTCTCAACCTTCCTAAAGCTGCCAACCTCTAATACAGTTTCTCATGGGGCAGTGTCTCCCTCCTCCCCGACAATACACACCATAAAATTATTGTTGCTACTTCATAACTGTAATTTTGCTAGTTATGATGTAAGTATCTGATATGCAAGCCTGCGGAAGGGATCGAGACCCACAGGTTGAGAACCACTGGTGTGGGGGCTTTTTTTTTTTTGCCCCCTCTTAACGATTCCAGTGGTAGCTTGAAGTTCTTCCAAAGGGCAAAGGAAGAGTGTTGCAGGATATTTGCTTTCAATGCAATCTATGAGATTGTGAAGTGTAAAAATCTATCTTTGATCCCATTGTGATCCCTGAGACTGGACCGTAAATCCCTGTTTCTGTGGTTGAGCCCTAACACACCTTTACTCCAAGAACTCTGTTTCTTGTAAACAGGTGATTAAGGTGTGGGTCAGCCAGCCTTACACACACAGCACACACCTTTAATCCAAAAGCTATCTGTACACAGGATTTAATGAAATTTTTACCCTAGGTCAAGAGGTGGAGCAAGAAACCAGCTGACAGGGATTAAAGAGTAGGAGGGACTTTGAGTTGAAGGGTATTTAAGACAGCAGATGGCAGTAGAAGAGGGGTCGTTGGTGCTTTCGGCTCTTGGGCTTTGCTTTTGGGATTGTAGCTTCAGCCCTTTGGTTTTTAGCTCTCTAACTCTTGAGCGCCTCAGATCTTTGGCCTTTGGCTTTTGGGGCTTTGAGCTAACAAGCCTTTGATCTTGTTTTTTTTTGGGACGGGGGGCTTTTCCTCCTGGGCTGTCAGCTGAGCTAGTGAGCCTTTGAGCATTTTCCATTAGGACTGATCTGAGTAGGAAGGTCAGCTGGGTCCTTTCTCTGCCTTTCTGAGCTAGCAGGGTTTTCACCACTGCATTTGGCTCCTGAGTCTTTATTGATAAAATAGAATGATCACGGATTTTCAATTAAAACAACAGAAGAGACCAGTTCCTGAAAACCCCTCCCTCTAAGTGGAAACCTGGAGCTGTGAAAACGCACCTCTAACAAACTTTAATTCACATTATGGATCTTTAAACGAGTGTAAAAATTCACAGGGCAGGGTGCAACAGTGGGTCCACCCTTGCATCGCCTTGTGTTAACTGCAAGGTAGAAAATGAACATTACCATGCACCTTCACGTCCCACTGTGCTGAACACACAGTTTGACCGAAGAACTTGACAAATTTTGTGACAATTCGGAGGGACTGGGCTAGACTGAGGTTTGAGTGACATCCATACTCCATATGCCTGGCTTTACCCTCACAGCCACTTACTCATTGGCATGCAGTGGGGCCGGCAGCAATCGGCTCCTATCTTTACAGAACACGTGGCACTGTTTTGCAGGCAGCTGACACTCAGGAAAATTAGAGCCTAGGTTTGACTCATCACCAGGACGGATAAGCGATTATAACTTTGCCGAGCCAGCGCGTGGGGCGGAGCACTTCCAACACTTTCGGGGGTGTGGTGAAGGCGGGGTGCACTGATGTCAGCCACGCCAGTGGTCCCGCCTTATCCCCGCCGGCCACTCAGCGGGCCAGAGGGTCTCGTGGGCTGACCCGACCAGGCGAAAGGGAGTGCCGCGAGTGACGCACTTCCGCCTTGCGACTTCCGGCTTACCGGGGACCGGGACCCTCTTGACAACAACAATCTCGGGCGCTCGCGCTGCCCGGTCCCCGCCCTCCTCCTGCCTGCCACCTGCCGCCGGGTCGCGCCTGCCCGGGACCGCCTAGCGGTATTCAGGAGGGCCGGCCGCGTCGCCCACTGCCACCGAGCCGCCCCGCTAGACTACGAAGGAGGGCGAGCGCCGCGGAGCAGGAAGGGAGCGGCGGCCGGAGGAGCCGCGGCGGCGCAGGGAGGCCTTCCTTCCCTCCGGCTCGCCCTGCTCCCAGCCGCAGCCTAGCTGTCCCCCAGGCTCGCCCTCGGCCGCGGCGGCCTTCTTTCCTCCAGGCTCGCTCTCCGGCCGCCGCCGTCAGCTGCCCAGGCCGCGCGGGTGCTCGCGTGGGGCCTTGTTGCGTTTCAGCTCGGGGATCGTCGCAGGGGCGGGGCGCTGAGCGGTCCGCCGAGGCCTCCCCATCGTGTCCTCCCTGGGTCACCTGCTCACCTTCCTCCGCAGTCCGGAGCCAGGCGGAACCCAGACCTGGCGGGGACAGCTGCGCCCCCGGCCCGGCACCCAGAGCCTGCCGTCACTACCACCACCACCACCGTCCATCGTTGGTACCGGCAATGGCCTTCGTATCGCCCGATGTGCTTGTGACTGATTTGGATCCAGAATATTGAGAACTGACTTCTGTCCCCATCCCAAGCTCTGTCCGCCCAGTTAGGGCTCAGCTGCAGTGCCGCTGGACTGTCCGACTTCGAGAACACCATGGACCAAAGTGGGATGGAGATTCCTGTAACTCTCATCATTAAAGCACCGAATCAGAAATACAGTGACCAGACTATTAGCTGCTTCTTGAACTGGACCGTGGGGAAACTAAAAACGCATCTATCTAACGTGTACCCTAGCAAACCAGTAAGTGTGTAACTGGACGCAGCTGCTCTGACTTGCTGCCCGGTGTGCCTGCTACCTTCCCTTCTCCCAGCTTGTCCCTTCCTCGCCAACCAAATAGGTCTCCATTTGAAACCGGAGGTTCTGAGGTTGCGGGTGTCTCCTGAGTGAACCATCATTATCATCTTCCTAATGAGGTTCAGTTAATTAGTATACAGAAATACCAAGAGACAAGAATTTGCAGTTACGAAAAAGGGACCATCTTCCATGGAACTTAAAGTCATCTAATGTGAATGTCAGATGCTATTTTTGTTTTTCAGATAAAGAATCACTGTCCAGATTACAACTTTCGTTGCTTTCTAGGCTAAGGAGTTTGTTCATAGTGATGAGAAAGTTTTCATTTCTCTTGGAATAAGTATGTGACTTAGTGAAAATTATACTTTAACCATCACTCCATTGCACTGGTTGTAAGTTGCAAACTCACGTTGCTTACCACATCCTGTCCCACATTTCTCGTGAAGCGGATGCAGACATTGAAACAACTAAAGTCCTTTCACATAATCCAGTCATTTGATGCCTGTTTTTTTTATTCTCTTGTGTCATCTGTTTCGCTCAAAGCAGAATGTCCTTGTTTCCCATTCTTAACTATTTCTTGGTATTGGAAAGATAAACAGAATGGTGCCTTAATTCAGATTTGAAGGGATGTAATTGGTAAGTCTTAGAATACTGTAGAGAAGTGTGTCATATAGAATGTATTAAACTTAGGCTTTCAGATTCTCGATTGTATAACTTTTTCATTCTTGAGTATCTAGTATTCAACTACTGAATCTTATGTTTAAATAATAGAGAGGCTTGTTTCTTAGGGTGGGGAATGTTTTGGCATTTTACCACCAGCCAATTGGAAAGCAACTGCTTTTTAGGCCTCTTTCGTGCTCCTGAGTTTGGAAGGTGCTTGATCAGTGTTAAGGTATTTGTGAGTTGGAACTGTGTTTATTGCAGTTACTAAGATTTGGATTTCTGGACTAGCCACTGACTTAGTTTATTGCAAAAACTGGAGAGTGATTTAAAAAAAACAAACAAACTCATTTGGCATTAGCAGTATTTGTGACACAAATATTTCCAGTATGTGGGGAACACTAAGTTACTTAAGTAGTTGGAACAAAGTACTAAAAAGTTAGAGCTTTTGCTTATTTAAAGCTCAAGTTTGAAAGTTAAGAGTTACACAGTGAAGATAACAATTCGCTGAGAAATTAGGATTTATAAGAATTTTTTATTACATATTGTTGATTTCCCACATTTTAAAAATAGAAAGCACATTGTGAGAATAGTTCTAATTGAAAGGCATACATTTCCACAGTACTGTTCATAAGACAGCCCCCAAATTTAAACTCCATTCTTAAGTCTTTATACATCTGGTATGTATTTGTATGTATGTATTGTGTATATATGATGTATATACCATACAAGATGTATATAGACCATAAAAATGCTATTTTAAAGTATATTCTTAAACCTAAATACATCTAGGTACGGTATGTATGTGGGTGAAATCTTTGTGTTGTACTGTATTACACAGTTAAGGGACTTGGTCTGCAGTGTGTGGATCAGGGTTTGCATTAAGCCTACAGGGGTGTAATCTTAACGCTTGAGGAACTGCAAGCTGGAGGGTCAGCATTTCAGGGTCAGTCTTAGCTGCGTAGTGAGTTTGAAGCTAGCGTGATCCTGTCTTCCAAACCAAAACAAATTATTAGTATTCTAAAAATTTTCTCTTATAAAAACAAAACAACAAAAATCTATGTGAGAGAAACGTGAAGCCTGCTTGTCTTATCTGCCCTGGGATAAGTCTGCCTGAGGCTAGAGCTTTGCCCTTGCACAGCTGGTCAGTAGTGGGGGAGTGTGGCTCCTCCTGAGGAGGAGGTCATTTCCTGGCTGACTTTGCTGACTTGCCTGCCTCATAGACACTCTGGAGATTGTTTTGGAGGCTGCACCGCATACTATCACTAATGACTTAACCTTGTAACATTTCTCCAGCAGGTCTTCTGAGTGGATTGTAATGTCCTGTCAAATCCATTTCTAGGTTCAAAACTTAGAGTTTCCGTTCTGACTTATCACTTGAACTTACTTTGAAATATCACAGTTGTTGTATAACTGTAGTTGTGGTACCCTGTAGCTATAGAGGACAGCAACTCTAGAAACCGAGTCAGTAAAGTTATCTTTGTAAGGTTACGTAGAATCCAAAACATTTTATAGTTAAGATAATAGGAGTTTAGGATTCATAGGATTGCCCACAGTGATTCACATTGGTTGTTCAAATGTTTTACGTGTTGTATCCTACGTGTGTGTGCACATGTGTGCGCGTGCTTCACCTCCTTCTGAGACAAGAGCTTACTTACTGTGTTGTACAGCATGATCGTAAATTCCTGGCCTCACGTGATTCTCCCATCTCAGCTTCCCAAATTATGGGACTATAGGTGTACATGACTCTTCCTCCTCCTCCTTCTCCTCCCCTCAACTACCAATCTTTCAGAGTTAATGTTGCACCGATGACCCTACATTTTATATTATAATAATAATTAGCAATATGGTTTTAAGTAAAAAGATGATATTTTACTAGGTATGGAGGAGGAGGTATTTTCTAGTTGAGAATTTAGACATTTGTCATATATATGTGAAAAGTGTTTATAAATCACTAAAATCTTCCTGTGTGGAATTGAGCACTTGGAGTTCAGTTAACGTCTAAAGAGCCTGTAATTGGTTTAGGAATTGGGAATTGTTCATAGTGTTTTAGTCATTATAATGTATATAGGACATTTGTTATTATTGATGGAGTTAGTTTTCAATCCTGAAATCGGCCTGAAGTGTGAAATAATCATTCTTAAATTTCAGTAATTGCGTCAGGATGTTGAAGATACCTGTCCAAAAGCCACTTTTTCATGAGTACTGGGTTCTGGTCTGAATTTGGACTTAGTTATCAGAGATGCAAATATGAAAATGGTTGAACTTTGAATTATTCAGTAGAATATACTGTCCAACAGAAGTTAAAAATATGTGAATTTTGTCTAAGTCCATTTAGGCACTTTCCCATCTCTCCTTGCTTACTATTTGTTCTAATTTCAAATGGTAGCTAGAGATGGAGTTGACCTGAAGGCAAACCTTTCCAGTGCCTGCCGTCAAAATCCTTGTGATTGTGTGTCTTACCTCTGGGTGTGTTACTTCTGTCCTTGCTGTTTATGGTGGTTAAAAACTAAGCAATCACTTTTAGTACTTAGATGTTCTATCTTCCCTGATTGGCTAGGGAGGCTAATGCTGTCTTTTCAAGTGGTTCTTTTACTTTAAATGTTCCATTGGAGATAGAGAAGCAAGGCTAGAAACAAGTGAATAGGTTCTGTTCTGAGAATATAACATTCTACAATCCAGAAGGAAGGAAGTTTTCTTTTCTTCAATGGAAATAGTGTCTTGCAGCTTTTGGAACTTTTTATTTGTTTTTTTTAACAGTTCCCTATTTCCTTACTTAGCACATTTTAAAAAATGTAACTTGACCACTTCAGGACTGTTGATTTCCAGGCAATAGAATACATATACATGAATACTTTTTGCAGTTGTCTTACATAATTTTAACCAATTTAAGAGGGCTTAAATCTAGCAGTATGGGTCACATTTAGAAAAAAAAACATTTTGAGAAAAAAATGGTACTGTTAAAATTAATGTAAAGAAGAAAAATAGAAGTTTGAAGTTTTTAATGACTGCTGGTTAAATTTCACTTCAGTATTTTGTAGTCTTATTCTCATGTCTTTTTCTTGGAAAAATAAAATTTGTTTAATTAGTGCTTTTGGGGAGTTCTAGAGTTTTTAGTTTAAATTTTTCTTTATGTAATACTGATTTGTCAAAAATGGTTTTGTTAGGCCTGGCGTGGTGGCACACACCTTTAATCCCAGCCCTCAGGAGGCAGAGGCAGGTGGATCGCTATGAGTTCAAGGCCAGCCTGGTCTACAAAGTGAGTCCAGGACAGCCAAGGCTACACAGAGAGACCCTGTCTCGAAAAACAAAACAAAACAAAAAAAATCGGTCTCATTTTAAACTGCCGTTTACACCAAGCCTTCTACTAAATACTTGATGTGCTCTGTAATGTTTATCTGTGGTAGACATCTTTTCATGCTAGCTCTTCATAGAAGGGGAGTCAGAGACTTGATGATTTTGCCTAAGGTCATAGAACTAAAGTAGAATTTGGATTTGAACCCAAGTTGGTCTGACTTGAAAGGTAAGGTCCTTAGACACACGCACACACCCCCCTCCACCTCCCAACACACACGTATGGCTATAAACAATGAGATGAAGGCTGGCATTAGTGACTTTACTGTATCAGTTATATACCTATAAACAGGAAACAAAGAACTGAGCTATTAAAAGGTGTTTGGGCCTGGGGAGATGGTTCAGCAGTTAAGAGTACTCATTGCCTTTGCAGAGGGCCAGGGTTTGAGGGCCAACACAGCACTGCAGCTACAAATGTCTCAGACTCCAGTTCCAGGGGATCTGATACCCCCTTCTGGCCGCTGTGGACATCAGGCACACATGAGGTGCATTGGCACGTATGAAGGCAGAGTACCCAAACAACGGTAAAGGATCTATTTATTTATTTATTGGTTTTTCAAGACAGGGTTTCTCTGGGTAGCCTTGCCTGTCCTGGACTCGCTTTGTAGACCGGGCTGGTCTCAAACTCACAGCGATCCGCCTGCCTCTGCCTCCTGAGTGCTGGGATTAAAGGTGTGCACCACCACGCCTGGCAAGTTTTTATTTTAATTTAAGAAAAAGATACACATAAGAGCTACATAGTTTAGTGAGTGACATAGCCTTTATTGTGCTAGTACCTAATCCACTTCCTGTGTGGTTATTAATATTTATTCTGATAAGCTATAGGGAAAATATGGGAATATAGTATCTTTAGACTGCAGGACATGTTACTTTGGTCTGTCTCCTCATAGTGTATTAATTTCTGTACTTTGGCATTATTCTATATACATCTGACATGTGATTGAATGGCTTGTGAGGAGGAACCTTCTTTAATCAGGGCATATTTTCTTGGAATTCCAGATGCTGTGTTTTCTGGAGATTCTGAATGCTTTAGTGCTGCAGAGAGATGGGGGGAGAGGCTATTTGGGCAACCGTGGTTCCATTTACAGTATTTCTGAATCATTCAGGGCTTTAGTCTGAGTGAATTTAATTGGAGAGGCATGTTTAAAAGTTTCAAAATTTATTTTTTCACAGAATCTATATTTTGTGTGCCTCCTTGTATTTAGCTTTTTAAAGCTATTTGACAGTCATGAGTGAGCTTTATATGCGAACTGAAATGTTACAATTTCTATTTTTAAAGTATATGTGTACTAATTATTAGAACTAACCAGTCAAAGATCATTTTCATTGGATCAGCGTATATTAAAAAAATCCACATATTATAAGCTCTAAATTAATGTTCTGAAATTATGACTAATTTGATTATTCTAACGTTGGGCATAATGAGGGTATGACTTTTTAGTAGAAAGGGCTTTTTTATCTCTTTTTTTTCTTTATTTTTGAGACAGTTTTTTAAAAAAATTAGTTTATTCTGATTAACTTGCAAATAGAAGGATCATATGAATAATTAAGAAATTACTCATACACTTGCCCACTCACAAACTCTATACAGCTCAGTAAACTACTGTACAGTTAAAATGGACATTCTATTGCCTACAGTCTATCATTCCTTATATGTAAATCTCTCTTGGTCTCCTTTTAAAATTTTATACTATACCTATAGTGATACCTGTATATATGCATGTATATATATATATATTTATACATTACGGGCTAGCATACATACATGAGGGCAAGTGTGTGGCGACTTTGTTTCTGAGTTTGACATGATTTTTAAAAGTCCTATATGAGAGACAGATTTAGTCCTTGGTCGGTCGGTCCGTCAGTCTGTCTGTCTATCTATCTTATCTACACACACACACACACACACACACACACACACACACACACACACATACTTTAATCTTTTCATAGTAGCGAATCTTTTCAAGTATGAAAATTCATGTGTCAGCTTGTTGTGAATAGTTTGTTTACATTTTTTCTAGATTTTTGTGTATGGGTGTTTTCCCTAATGTGTATATGTGTACCATATGTGTACCGTATGTGTACCTGGTGCCCACGAATGTCAGGAACGACCATCAGATACATGCCGTTCCAGGGTACACACCCTGAGAGACCTTTGTCTAAGTGAGGCCCCACATCTAACTTTCCATTGTGTCCCAAGAAAGGCATCAATTTGAATCTGTCAGTGGATTCATCTGTCAGAATCCTCACAGTCCAATCTCTTCCTAAAACCCCATTGGCTGACAACGAGTCCAGTGCATGGATCTGCAGGGGATGTTTCACATTTAAGCCATGGCAGTCATAAAAGCTGGACAGAGTCACACAAGCCCACAATCTTAGCTGTGGGCAGGCGGAGGTAGGGCGATTCCTAGGATTACCTGTCAGTCAGTCTAACCAAGTTCAGTGTGAGTAATAGGATGAAGTCTAGCATACTGAGCTAAGGAACTTCTGTCCTGTATGTTTGGGCTGTGGTTCAGATCTATTTCTGCTCAAACTTTAAAAAAAAAAAAACTTCTCCATAATAGTATTGTTTATTTTTAATATTCTGTCAGGTTCTTTGCTTTGGTTTTTATCTGCAGTGGTTTTTTTTTTTTTTCCAAGCTGGTTAAGTAGATGTTTGAGTAGAAGAGCTCTGCCTCAAGGTTCCTGAGGGGTCCATCAGGATGTGACCAGCTTGTTAGTTAGCTGACCCTGCCCCACAGGGAAGAAATTTCCTGCTGGGATTGGCTGGCTGTTGGCTGTAGACATGAAAGCCGAGAAGAATAATGTTACTAACAGGGATAGTTCTATAGATTTTGGGCTGCAGAGCCACAGGAACAGTTCAGTACTTGTAACTTGCTAATACTGAGTCTTCTTAATTCTTACATTTAAAGTGCAAAATTCTTTTTTCAGTGTGTTAAGCTACTGAGATCGGAGTGGGGGTGGGGTGTTGTTATAGATACTAGGTCACTAGATTTTACTAGTAGAGAAGTGTATTTATCCCCTTCCCCAATTTTAATTTGTTCTTTGAGAATTTCGTACAATGCGTTTTGATCATAGGGATTTTCAGTCAAGGAAAAAGATAATGAGATGAAGTCATAGTTCAAATTAAACTTGGATTATGATCTCAAATTGTGTATTTTTTCTAATGCAGTAGATTATGCCAGAGCAACTAGTTGCACATAAAGTTATTGTCACTTGGCTTGCCTCATATTTCATTTCATTGGTACTTAAGTTGACATGATTTTTTTTTTTAACAAGGAAAAGTGTTAAATCTCACTTACCCAAGTTAGGCATATGAAAAACTCGTTTTTCTGTTTTCAAATCAAACAATTTTTTTTTTAAATTTAGGATGATCAGAATGCATTTGAATATTCAGTTAAGAACAAAAATATTATACTAAATTATAATTCATATACTGTAAGGTTTGTTATTTAAATTATACAACAGTGACGTTTTGTATTTTCATAGTTATCACTATTGCCTGCTTGCAGCACATTTTCATCACCTCCCAGATATACCCCTTACCCAATTAATAGTCACTCCCTGTTCTTTGTCTCTGAGCTATTGGTAACCACTAATCTTGTCTCTGGATTTATCTCTTTAGGACATTTTATGTAAGTGGAACATAGATATATGCCATTTGTACCTGGTATCTTTCACTTACACAACAGTCATCTGTGTTATAACATGTGTCAGACACTTCTTGTGGCTGAATCAGTCACTGTATGTGTATGCTTGTACTTTATGTCTTCACTCAGCAGTAGATGAACATTTGGGTTCTATCCATGTTTTGGCCATTATCAATGATGAAGTTACAAACATTCTTATATAAGTGTTGATGTGGACATTTGACTTCAGCTCTTTCTGGTATATACTTAGGTGTGTGTATGTATGTGTGTGTGTGTATGTGCGCACGTGTGTGCATGTGTGTGTGTATGTGCGTGCGTGCATGCGTGTGTGTGTGTGTGTGTGTGTGTGTGTGTGTGTGTGTGTGTGTGTGTTCCTATTCTGTGAGTTCAGCTCCTACACACAAGACCCCCATTCCCCGGTCACTAGTTGCAAATCTATGATGTTGCTCTTGATATTCTATATTTTTTTATACTGCATTGTCAGTTTTTCTTTCTGTTGACTATTCCTTTTGGCATACAGATGTTACTTCTTTCTTCTAAGAAAGAAAGGAAGAAAGAAAGAAAAAGAAAGAAAAGAAAGAGCGAGCCAAAGGATACTATATACCTTCTGTAGATTCTACTTGTCTTGTAAATGTGTCTTCTCTCCTATGGGACAAAATGCCTTGTTTTATATATTTACTGTTTCTGATTACATTGCTGCTACATTGCTCTTTTCTCTTGAGTCTGTTCCAGTAGGTTTTTTTGGTGGGTGTTTGTTTATATCTGTTGCTCTACTAAGATTGTTTTCATCAGCATTACTGGTGATCTTTTTATAGGGTGCTTTGTGTAAAATGCAAAGATAAATAGAATAATGTGGGAGAAGGTCCCTGTATATCAGAAGCCTGGAAACATACAAATAAGTATAAATAAATTTACTGGTACTTAGATACAATAGAATATTATGCATTTGCCAAAAAGAAGTAAGAAGCTATTTGTGAATGCCTAAGGTATTATCTACAGGATATACTGCCAAAGCATGGCATCAGAAAGCAAGCATAGTTTCCTGCCTTTTATGTAAGAAGGAAGAGAACTATGCATTTGTATTCTTACAATGAGAAGGTATACAAAATTATAGGGGGAAGAAAAGGTTATGTGCTTGAACCAGGGCCACTTACAAATGCTTAGCCTACTGAGGAATGTGATGCCTGCTCCCCAGCATCCATTAACTGCCCATAGCTCCTCAGGGAAGAGTGGGCCAGTGAGCCCCTTCCTGGGCCCCATCTTGTGCAGATGGCCTCTGCTGATGTGAATTTGTGCTTGTCCAGCCACGTCGTGCCCAGAGATCGTCTTTCTGTTCTCCAGCTTTTCCATTCTTTGCACCCTTCTTCTACATGGTTTCCGGAGGCTTGTGGGGAAGGTGATACAAGTGTCCTGTTTCAGACCGAACTCTCAGCAATACTGCATTCTCAGCTCCAACCAGTTATGGATCTAAAAACCACTGTTTCCCACTGCAGACAGAGGTTTCTCTGACCAAGGCTGAGAACAACACTAATTTGGCTTAAATATAAATATTTAAAAGTAAGCTTGATACCCTATACATTCAGCAAAATAACAGTAGTAGCCCCTCGTAGGGCCTATGGCTTTTTTAGCTATAAGTCTTATCACCAGGTTTATAGTACCAGGCATGTATTATTACTATGGAATGGGCTCACATCCAACTAAGAAATCAATAAAAATAAAAAGATTAGAGACATAACTCAATTTTGTATGTGACTTTTGTTTGAATTTTAGTCAAAACATCTCTAAGAAATTTTAGAGTGGTGAGAAAATTTTAGCTACATGATCAGATGTGGCAATCTTGTAGTTGTTAAAAAGCAAAACCAAAATGGAGGCAGAGGTAGGTGGATCGCTGTGAGATCGAAGCCAGCCTGGTCCACAAAGTGAGTCTAGGACCGCCAGGGCCATACAGAGAAACCCTGTCTCGAAAAACAAAACAAAACAAAGCAACGACAAAACTGTAGAGATTGAGTCAAATCAAGTGAAAAGAGAAGTGCATTTGCTCTAATGTACTCTTCTAGAAGTGAGGTTGGGAGGGGGCAGGGAGGAAAAGGATAGATTAAGAATTGTAGAATTAAGAAATGTAGAAATTTTTTTGTTTTGTTTTGTTTTTAACATAGTAGTGATTCTTTTCATTCCATCTACTCATATGTTAGAGAATTTTTATGTTGAAGTAAAGAAAGATGATCTTGGGGCTGTAGAGAAGGCTCACTGGTTAAGAGCACTGTCTGCTCTTCCAAAGGACCCGGGTTCAATTCCCAGCACCTACATGGCAGCTCACAACTGTCTGTAACTCCACTTCCAAGGGATCTGACACCTTCACACTAATGCACATAAAATAAAATTAAATAATTAAAAAAGAAAAAAGAAAAACAATCTTGCAAAAGGGTTGTTCTTAGGTCAAGTGATGGTACAATACTAATATCTATTAAATGCTTAGTCTGGTAGAAAAATGATAGTTTATGATTGTATAATACTTATAAAACAAATGTCTTTAGGGTCATTTGGTCAGGTGTTGCCTCATTACTTAGCATTAACATGTGCACATATAATTTACCTTCACTGCCTGTAGGTTACAGATTAAGAAACTCTTGCTGTCTCGTAGTATCAGCATTCAATACTTGACTTCTAGTCACCAAAATGCGTAACTATTTCTCTGAAGACACCAGTGGAGTGCCATCTAACTCACTTTACTGCTGAAGATGTACTGTCAGATCCCATCTCTAAGTCCCATAAGTCTGCCCTTCTCCTTCCTTCAGAGAGGGGTTCTTAAACAGTTTGCGCCTGTGCTTCTGACCAGCTGACTCTAAATTGATCTCCTCAAGACTCCTTCCTTGGGTTTGATTACTGTGGTAGAGTGGGCCACAGAGCTCAGGGATAGCTAGTGGCCAGAGCTGCATAGGGTGAAGTGTGGGAGAAGGGGCGGTCGTGAGTCTCTATGCACTCTTGCTTTCTTTTTTCCTTCTTTTAATTTTTGGTTTTTTGAGACAGGGTCTTTCTGTGTTAGCCTTGGCTGTCCTGGACTCGAGTTGTAGACCAGGCTGGCCTCGAACTCACTGCGATGCGCCTGCCTCTGTCTCCCGAGTGCTGGGATTAAAGGCGTGCGCCACCATACCTGGCTTGCTGGAGAGAAGGCTCAGCGGCTATAAACATGGCTTGTTCTAGCAGAGAACCCGCCAACCTGAGTTTGGCTCCCAGTGTCCCCTGTGGCTCCTCACAAGGATCTCTAAGCCCGGAGTCAGTGCATGCACTCTCTCAGAAATCCAGGGGGAAAAATACCAATGGACAGAAAAGGAACAGCAACAACAACAAACACTTTTTTAAAAAGAAATTTTATTAGTTTTTAAGTTTCAGGTCTCATGTGTTTTGATACTATTTAACACATTTCTTTCCAGATCCACTTCCCTCTTCCTTTACCTACCTCTGTGTCCTTTTTTTTTTTTTAAAGCCCTTCAAGACCACATTGTGCTGCTCAAAGTATTCTTTGATGGGCCTTAAACTCTCATACTTATTTGCCATACGGTATAAAGTATCTAGCTGGATAGCCAGCTTGGCATGCTGCATAGGGGAAGTGTGTACAGAAAGGGATGGTAGGGACATTTTAGGTCTTCTTTAGCCAGGCCACAACTTGCTTCCCTGTTAGCTGCCCAGAAACTTCTGGCACTCAGTTGTTTTGGACTTTTATAAAAATAGGTATGATTGATTAAATCCCTGGCCATTTGTTAACTCAAACTGGACGTTCTTTCTGGAGATTGGGACAGGACCTGACAACTCTAATCACAGGGCTGGGTCCCCTGGAAACCAAGCCCTATCCCAAGACCATTTATTGCTCTCTAGATACTAGCTATTCGCCAACAAAATCTAGAGCAGCAGTTCTCAACCTGTGGGTTGCAAGCCCTTTAGGAGTTGAACCACTCTTTCACAGGGTTTGCATGTCAGCTGCCCTTCATATCAGCTGTGATTCACAACAGAAAAATTACAGTTATGAAGTAGCAAAGAAAATAATTTTATGGTTAGGGGTCAATAAAACATGAGGCACTGCATGAAAGGGACGAAGCATTAGGAAGGTTGAGAACCACTGTTCTAGAGTATAAGGGTTTTAGGGAGCGAGGTTAAATGACAAGAAATGAGATGAAGGCCAAATGCAATGTGTATTTCTAATGTCATAGAGCTCTGTTAATTTTTTATGTGCTGGTTTGAATTTTTAAGCCTTGGCACCAAGAAAAATTGTATGTATTTTTAATACAGGAATTTACATGTTTAATTTTAGAAATAGCATGTTAAAATCATGTCTTTCAGTTAAGCATTTTGGAAGGATAACTGCATTTCCCTAGTGTTTTTGGTGCCTAAGAATGCCTGAACTGTAGCGTTCACTCACCATGACAACATCTGTTATGACTTTTAGATTTATGACTCTTGCCATAGCCATGCTGAAAATTAAAATTGTATTTATAGCTTGAATTAGATTTTGGATTTAACATTTGCTATGGCTAATAAATGTTCATGGAATTCAAGGAATGTTTGCAAATAGGCCTTATGGGGACTACAAAGACGCTAATTCTAAATAATGCTAACAATGTGAACTTTAGAAGATTTATCATGAAGTACCAAGTGTAACAGAGCCGACCAGAACATTTCTATTATGTGTTAGATGTAGAGGTGACAACTGAATCTCCACGGACTTGGGTTGACTTTTCTTCGATCTTGGTGTTTTGAACATGTGTAGACAGTTGTGAGTGGCAGGACTAGTTAAAGCTAGACTAGTCATGGAAACTTGCTTTTAAATCCAAATGACTTTCAAATTAAGACCAATACTTCTTGTTTGGAAGGATGAAAATAAATCTGTATATACTTCATATTAAAAAATACTGACAAAACAGTTCAAAAAAGCTGGTGATCTTGAAAAATTGTCTTCTATTGATTAATGATAGAAAGCCTTTTGCTTTTTCATTTATATGAACTTGAAGACTTAATTAAGAGCACTACATTACAGCTGATAAAACCTCCAGTTTACTTTTTTTGTCACACTTTATGGTATATGAGCTACATTTTATATGATTATAGATATGCTGCCATTTGTTTAGCTTTTAGATGCCTTCAGCAGAACTTGGGACAAAAATATTCTTAAAATATATATCCCTAAAGAGAGTTTAGTTTTATCCATATTTACTCATGTTTTCTCCACCCTTAAATTTGTATAATTAAAAAGCTGAATTCTTTCTTCTGTCCCACTTCTAGTTGACGAAGGACCAGAGACTGGTGTATTCGGGCAGACTGCTTCCTGACCATGTGCAGCTGAAGGACATCCTCAGAAAAGTAAGCTCTCCTTCTGTCTTAGACGAGTGACAGAAGCCACCGCTCAAATGTTCTCTAGCCACAGGAGTTCATCAGCCAATAAAAATAAGTCATGGCAGAGCATAGAGGTAGTTTGGCTAACAATTTTGCATGTCTATCTGAGGTAAACCTGAAGTGGGGTGACATTTGTGTTCATATATTTTTTATCTTTTAGAAGAAAATATTGACCTGTCAGTACTCGGTGGGGAAAGATTGATAACATCTCTTTAAACCCATTTTCAACCAGGCTCTGTGACATTTTAATAAAAATTGTGTGAGTTAGGAATTTAACTTCAGGAAAGGGGATAGGATGATGACTAAGTGGCGTATCTGTTACCAGAATGTAAAGGCACCAGGCAGGGGCAAGTGTGCTTCAGGGTAGCTTTCTCACAGTCAACTTGATTTTGATGGCCTTTGTGAAGTTTTTACTGTTACAGCCTTTTACTCTTGATATCTACTTTTTGTTTGTGAGTAAAGCAAAATTGAATAGCTTTATACTTTGTATTTGGCTTTGTATCTTAACTTAAAAAATTTGTACATAAATATTTATATTATTACACATATATAAAATAAACTACATACAGCAAGAAGAACCACAAAACAATCAGGAATTATGTAAATGTTACATTCATAGTGTTTTGGCTGTTTGTATTTGGCAACCTTGAAGAACATTTTCCTACCTTGGTGAATTTAAAATTCTGAATGCAAGTCAGTATCTATCATATCTTATCTCTGTCAACTTAAAATATCTATCTAGACCTAAAAACAACTTACCCCCTCAACAGCTAAACTTAATTGTAAAACTAAACTATCTGGTCTTCATCCCCATCAGAGACTTGAGAAGGGATAAAATTAATTACCTGATGTACCTTAACTCTAAGCACAGGTGTTTCTGATGTGTCATATTCTGTGGGAAACATAAAATGTTTTGGTTGTGAGCCTAGCCTTTACTGGCTGAGCCGTCTCTCTAGCCTGGGAAACGTAGAATATAATGTCAGTATGTTTCTTCTACTGACGTGTCATCTTAGCTTTGCCAGTGTGGCTTTGGCTGTTCAGTTGCATGACTTCAAAAAGCTATAGTGTTTTACCATCTGCTCACCTTAAAAATATTGCAGTTTATAGCACAAAGATTTCTCATCCACTTTCCCCCTAATGCATAGTCTTACCCCAGCTGTTGAACCCTGCTTTAGTTGTTCATCTGTTGTGGTCAGTGGATACCATCACTCAGAATACTAAAGTTATCACTCTAGGTGATGCAGGCTCTATGGATTTTGATGAGTGTCTAATTACATGTTTGCACCATTATGGTATCATACAGAATAGTTATGAACTATGCTTACTTTTTCATTTTTTTCATTGTTTGTTTTTGTAGAGTAGGGATTATCCCCAGGGCTTGGCACATACTAGGCAAGAGCTCTACCAGTGAGCCTATCCCTAATATTGCTTTGTTCTCCTGTTTAAAACTGTTATGCTGTCTTTGAAAATCAGAAGCATTTATTGTTCATTGTTTTCCAAACAACAGCTTGAAACCTGCACATGAATACTCTCAAAAGATTGTTGTTGACCATATGTTGAACACTTCGGGCCATGTTACATCAAAATAGTTCTTTGAACTGTTACTGTTAGAGGTGGTTTCTTTTCAGAAAATGTTGCTATTGGCTCTATAAGCTGTTGAGTTATAAAATGTTCTTTAGATGTGTCTCTGAAGGTGAATGGATGCTGTGATTAACCATTATTAGTATGATCTTTTGGCACTGGATTTAGATGGATGTTTTTAGTATTCTCTGCCCAAAAGCTGAGAGATTCTCTATATCAAGAGAAAGCACCTCATGCTGTCTGTCTGAAGCCTTGCCTTAAGCAGCATAGCCCCAAAATGTCATCCTCTAGACTCCTAAGGGAGTTGTAGTTTATGTTTTTCAGTTTTATGCGAAAGCCTTTTGTGTATGTCTGGCATTGTACACACTCCACTGCTTTGGTCTGTTAACGATATCTTCAGTTTCTTTAAGGCTGCCCTTGCTTTCTTGGGTTCATCTCAGAGTTGAGCACGAGTCTGGGTTTCTGGTAGTTGATCAAGTCCTCTCTTTCTCACAGCAGGCATCTTACTTGACTCCTGCTCACTCGCCTTTGCCACTCTGCTGCTGTTGTTAGTTGCTTTCTAGCTTACTAGCCTTATGTAAATGTGTGTGTGCTCTAACTAAAGCCTCAAGGCCCACTGAGTCATTATTTAAAATGTCTTCTCGCATCTGTAGTTGTAAATTTGTGGAAATAATATGGAATATTTATAGAATATATAGATAGAATTCAAGTATATGCTCTATATCTGTTTATAAATGTTATAGATAAAAATATTGGTTTAATTTGGAAAGCAGTACAAAGCTGTACTTCACCTTGCTAAAGTTAAGGCAAATGAGATTGAGTTTCTTTTATCAGTACATTCAAGTAACCAAAATATTTCACTATTCAATGTTCCGAAAGTTCAACGTGACTCTATATTCTGTTGTTAAGACACTACATGCTTTTATATTGAAGTAAGATAAAAATTTGTACTCTTTGTTGCTTCAAGTCTACTTATGTATGCCAGCTACTGTTAACATAATAATTTTTGGTTATTTTAACCATTCTTTAAGCATGGGGAGAAAATGTTGAATTAAGAAGGCCACAAAGTATTAAAATGGCAAACTTATCTCCAAATACTAGAACAATTTATTACTAACAAATGGCTAAGCTAGAAAGGAAAGGAATGTAAGTCTTAAGTATTTCAGCTTAGCTAGTGACTTTTTGAACTGTACATTTTTCTTTCTATATGATCTTCTTTGCTTTTAGCAAGATGAGTATCACATGGTTCATCTAGTGTGCACTTCCCGGAGTCCTCCCAACTCTCCACTGTCTGGCAGCCGCAGAGAACGTCATGAAGCACTGGCATCCAGTACCAGTTCTGTGAGTTATTTTGATAGGAATAAACATTGAACTTTTCTGGTTTTCTTTTTCTGCTCTAAAAGGGCTAGGATGTACCTCCATAGGACAGCACTTGCTTAGCAAATGTGAGGCTCTGTGTTCAGTACTTAGCACAACAAAGGACAAACACAAACTTCGATAGAAGGTCTCCGGTAACTTTGGCTGGTCTTGAATTCATTGTACAGCTGAGGCTGCCCCTGAACTGCTGATCCACTTGCTTTTACTTCCCAGTTCCTGTGATCAGAAGCCTGTGTGGCCACGCTCAGTGAGATTGTGTGGGAAAGTTAGAATATAACGTTTAACATTCATTTAGGTACACAATGTTAGTTTACTTTGAAGCCTGTGTTCACCATGAGTTACATAATTTGTTGAATGGTCAGGTCAGCAATGGTGCCAACCTTAACAGATTTAATTACTGAAATACTCTGGAAACAGAATATTGATGTGGTTATATAAATATGTTATATTATGATGTGGATCTTTAGGCTAGTGAAGTTTTAAAAAATATTAAGGTATAAAACATTTTATTTAATGTGATTTAAGTTATTTAAATCTAAGTGACCCCAGTTCCCTCTGCAAAGGGATTTTATAAATACATGTTTAGGAAGAAAGACGTAAATACTTTTTTTTTCTTGCTTGCTTATTTGTAGAATTCAGATCATTCAGATTCAACAATCCCATCACCCAGTCAAGAGAGTCTGTCATTAGTTGCTGGTTCTTCAGAAGGATTGAGGCAGCGTACCCTTCCACAAGCACAGGCTGACCCAGCCCAGAGTCATCAGTTGCCATATGTAACCCAAGGGTAAGTGAAAATATGGGTCATAGTTAGGGCCCTCTGAAAGTCATCAAAAATGTTTACTTTTGATTTTTTATTATTAAAATACATTTGAAACTCACTTATTTTTTCAAGTATTTTCACATGCTTTATTTACAAAGAGATGAACTAGAAATAAAATTAGGCAATTACTGAAAGTGAAAACCTGAAAAAAAGCAACAAAACACCTACAGAAAGTAGCAAAGAATATTAAATGCTAAGTATATTATCTAACAATCATATGTAGTAGATTAAATGAATAGATAAGTTATTTTAAATTTTTTTTTATTTTTCAAAATTTCATACATAAAAATTTGCCTCCTGTAACTTACCCTCATGTTCCCCAGCACGTCCTCTTCCACAGCTTTATGTGTATATTTGTTTCGCTTTTTGAAAAATTCACAAGTTCAGTTAGTGCTGCCTATATATGCATGGGTATAGGGCCATCCTCTACAGCAAGGGAAGCCCAGCAGTGGCTACATCCTCAAGAAAAAATGGTTTCCCTCCCTGCCAGCAACTCTCGCTGTCAGGAGCTTCTAAGAGCTGTCACTTCGAGATCTTTTGGTGGGTTGCTCTTGTGTAAGTCTTGGTCTTGTGCAAATAACACAGCTGCAGTGACATCATGATTGCTATAGCTGCGTCATGTCCGGAAGATTATTTTACAGTAGCCCCAGATGTCACCCCAGCTCTCACATGCCCTCTACCTCCTCTCTCGAGATGTTCTAGAGCCTTGGTGTTGTGTTAATACAGATGTGCCAACTAGAGTGAGCTGCCAGCCTTTACTCTCTCAGCACTTGGAGCAGCTGTCCATCTCTCCTTTGACTGAATTGACTGAAAAGAGAAATGGTTGAGAGTGGCCCAGGCGCATGGGCACAAACATAAATACTTAGGTTTCTAAGTTAGAATTTTATTGCTGTGAAGAGACACCCTGATCAAAGTAATGCTTGTAAAACAAAATTAGCCCGGCAGCGTTCAGGCAGACATGGTGCTGGAGGAGCCCAGAGCTCTGTGTCTTGATCTGCAGGGAGCAGAGCGGACTGGATTCCACACTGGGTGGAGATTGAGCATAGGAGAACTCAAAGCTCAGTGACAGACTTCCTCTAACAAGGCCATACCTCCTGATAGTGCCACTCTCTGTGGCTAAGCATTTAAACACATGATCCTATGAGGACTATTTTCTTTTTCTTTTCTTTCTTTTTTTTTAATGAGGACTATTTTCATTCAAACTACCACAGAAGGCAATTTGACAGCATGATCCCAAAACAAACAAACAAACAAACAAACCATAGCAAGTTCTACTCAAGGGCCTGACTTCCCTCCTGTGAAACAGGTCTCAAGTCCACTAAGAAGGCAGTTAGTTACCCCATAACAGTCATGCCTTCATTGTGCCCATATGCGTAGCCTGTCTGGCAGGTCTCTGTTGTAGTGTTCAGGGTCCAGGGCAGCAGCCTGCATAGTGCCTTCTTGAAGTTAGCCAAGCAAGAATGAAGTCCCCTGGTTGGTTTAGATTGATTTCTGTATGCCCTGCAATAAAATATGTGGTATCTTCAAACAATAAGGCCTTAGCACGTAGTTATGGTGGATAATTAAGAGCACTGACAATAACTTGAGTTGTTTTGGAGACCACTTGGTCCTCCTTGACCAATAACTAATAGGGAGGTGTCTCATGGTTTATGTTGAAAAGTTCATTTAATAACCTGTGTCTTCTGTGAGTGACATTGTGTATCCTTGCAAAGTGGTTCCATTTGAATTCTTATTTTTTAAAGTTGTACTTTGTGTAAGAGTCTCAATAGTAGGATATGAAGTTCTTTGGGTATAAGTCCATGAGTAGTGTAGCTGGGTCATAGGGCAGTTCTACTTCTTTCTTTCCCTTTTCCTTCCTTCCTTTGTTCTTTCTTTCTTTTGTGGACTGCTAGACAGATTTCCAAAGTGGCTGCACTGGTCTGTGTTCCCACTAAATATAAGTGTTTCCCTGTCACCAAATCCATGCCAGCATTTATTGTTATACTGTGTGTCTCTGTAATGCTGGTCATTCATACTATGGTGAGGAGGACTCTTTATTTTATTATTATTATTATTTTTTTAAAGCCCATTTGGGTTAGAACCATGTAGGGTCTGTGCCTGCTGCCACAGTCTGTGTGAATTCATACATGTGTCGGTCCTGGTATGTTTCCTTGTATGCTCCATCTCCACTAGCTTTTTCAGTGTTTCTACCTCCTTTTCCCTAAGGTCCCCTGAGCTCTGAGGGGAGGGATTCGATGGAGACATCCCATTTAGGATTGAGTGCTCCAAGGTCTCTCACTCTCCACAGTTTGTTGTGGGTCTCTCTTTTTGTTCCCGTCTACTTTGGGGGACAAGCTCTGAAGACGGTTGAACAAGACACTGAGTATAGCAGAATGTCATTAGGAGTCTTTATTGCTGTCCTACATTAAATATTTTGGAGTTATAGTCTTATTTAAGGGCTAGGGAATAAAAGTGAAGCAATTAACTGTAACTTTTGGTTATGATCAAATATTTGGCAAGCAACTTTGAGGGAGGAAGGGTTTAGTTGGCTCTTGGTTCTAGGGGATACAGTCCATGGTGGGGAAGGCACAGTGGCGGAAGTGTGAGATAGCTGGCCACAGTGGGTCAGGAAGCACAGCAGTACAGGAAGTGCGGCTGGGCTATTTAAGGTCCGCCCCTCTGCCCTTTTCCCAGCAAGATTGCGTCTTCTAACGGTCCCACAACTTTCTAAAACAACATCACCAGCTAAGGGCAAATTACATTCAGATCACAACACTAGTGTTTACTGAATACAGAGTGACAACGTTGTGAAGATAATTCCATTTCAGAATTAGGGACACCGAAGCATAAAGTAAATGATGACTTTGTACAGGTTTTATTGAATTAATAGAATTTTAACTTAAAAAAAATTCAGAGGTATGTTCTTCACCCTTGGCTCCTAAAAGGTCATTTTACACTTGAAATGTTTGCATTTTAAATTATTTAGCTGCTGTATTTTTAATAAAATTTTATTACTTGGCTATGACTTATTTATCAAAACAATATGTCGTGAAGTTTATTTTATAGCTTTGCTTTTTAAAGAGAATATACTTAAAAATCATGATATTCTTGGCTTTGTTCATGTTTGCTACATATTTTGTGCATGACTTATTTTTTCTATATACTTGGGCCCAGGGCCAAGTTAGCTAAGATGTAGTGTTTTATCTGAAGAATATTGAAAATCAGTATGTTTCAGTAAAATTGAAAAATACTCTGTCAGTGGTTGACTTACGGTTCACAAATCAGTTCAAAGGAACCTTTTTTTTCTTTTTTAGTTTTGACACATCAAAAGACTTCATTTATTCTTTATTGCAGAAATATGGATCACCAGTTTCCTGGGCAAGGTGTGCCACCTGGGTTCCCAGTGTACCCTGCGCTCAGCCCACTGCAGATGCTCTGGTGGCAGCAGATGTATGCTCATCAGTATTATATGCAATAGTAAGTCTGTCTGAGTTCATTGTTTTCTGTCTTACACTAGGGTTGATTTGGGATTGAATTTGTCGCTATTACTTGGTTAGTTCAAAATTATTGAGTAGGAATTTATAAACTCAGAAGATACTTTAAATTACTTGGTGAATGGAAAAAGCAACCCCCCCCCCCCCAGTTTCACATCAGCTAAAGCCTGCTCTTAGCCCCTTCTTCTGGCCCGATTTCATTTAGCAGTAGTCAGATACTTTGTGTTTGTTTTTGCTTTGTTTTTCAAGACAGGACTCCTTGGCTGTCCTGGACTTGCTTTGTAGACCAGGCTGGCCTCTAACTCAGAGATTTGCCTGCCTCTGCCTCCCAAGTGCTGGGACTACAGCGTGTGCCACTGCACCCAGCTCAGATACTTTAAAAACAAACAAACAAACAAACAAACAAACAAACACCTAATACAGAAGTCCAAAAGAGTGTCCCTGAAAGGCTGCAGATCTACATGGGACAAAAAGTCAAAGTTAAAGGGACCATAGGAAGTATAGGGCTCAATGTGACACACACGTTTGGTCACTACACTCGTTCCTGACTGTGGCCTGAGGAACTCGGCGTCTCATCACTGGGTCATGTCTCTGCTGTGCTCTCCCATTTGCCCTCATCCTGTACACTCATTCGGCACTGAGCAGCTGCTGTTAGTGTCCTCTTCTGGTTTGCATGGCCCTCCTCTTCCTTGTTCCTGTGCATCACTTTCTCCCTGTATACAACAACAGCATTCCTCGCTCAGCTTGACAGATACTGACTGGCCTGCTGTGTGTGTGCTGACACCCAGGGATCTGTTCTGGGCTGTGCTCTTAGATCTCTTTCTTCCATGGCTGCAGTTGTCAGCTCTCCACCTTCTGTGCTGCTGGTGTCGCTGCTTCCTCGGGAGGTCTCCTTTGGTAATGGTGTTTGCTCTGAGGTCAGAACACCTAACTTTGGCCCCTTCCTTCTTTCAGTGCCTTTCTTTCTGACTTCTTTGTCAGTGATGCTTACCCTGTTAGTTGTCAGGAAAGTTCTTGGCCCTAGCCGTGTAAATTCTAGCTTCCTCCATCCCTGAACCTTACAGAAATGACACAATTGAGCTTCTGTTCTTTCTTTGAATCTTGCTTCCAAAGTTAGCCAGATCTCTTTTCTCATTTTAAATGTTTTACTTCACATTAGCTTTCTTTTCTGTGTCATACTGTAACCTTATTCTACTTCAAATAACTCTTCTACATACCATTGAACCAGTCTCTCTCTCTGTCTCTGTCTCTCACTCTGTCTCTCTGTCTCTGTCTCTTGAGACAGGGTTTCTCTGTTCTAGACTCGCTTTGTAGACCAGGGTAGCCTCAAATTCATTCATTCATTCTTTCTTTCTTCCTTTCTTTCTTTCCTCCAGCCTAAAGGTATGTGTGTGTGTGTGTATATATATATATATATATATATATATACACATATACATACCTCTACAAAGCTTATCTGCTTTAAGAACCTCTTATGCTAGTGTTCACTTATAACAACTGGCTCAGGGAGGATATTTGTACCTTTTGTGTTGTCATAGTGACAGCTATCTTTCAGTGATGGCTTTGTGCTTAGTATTCTGCTTTACACCTTTTGCTCTGTTTGTGACCTTCCTGAGAACCATGTGAAATGAGTGAGGCTTTCCTGAACCAAGTTACTGTGTACAGTGTACGGGCTTGTGTCTGTGTCTGTGCCATCTAATTTTTAAGTCTCAGGTTCTTACCTTTGAAATAGATATGTATCAGAGGGGTCACTGGATAAGAAATATTTTAAAACCATTATTTAGAAACAAGGTTTCTAGGACATTTGTTTAAATAGAAATTTATAGCCTGTGGAACATAATTTCCTTAATTTTATTTAGCTATCTTAACTATCTTTATTAACAATTTAAGCATTTAAAAATACTTAATAATAAAACAAATACATAATACAAATAGTAAAATAAATCCCTGTGTACCCATGTTTCGGCTTCAGTACTTACAAGATCATGTCAGTCTTATTCTACAACTTCCCCCTTTCTTCTTATAATTTAAAAGCAAATCCCAGCCATGTTACTAGTAGTGGTGGTGGTAGTGGGGGAGACCTGTAATATAGACTAATTCTAACCTTATTTTTCTTTGTGAGACAGGGTCTCACGTAGCCAGGGTTGGCCTCAAAATGACTTTTTTTGCCAAAGATGACCTTGAACCGTTGCTCATAGTGCTCCTACCTCCCTAGTGCTGGGACTGTAGTCATGTGTGTGCTACCATGCCCTAACCCGAACCCGAGCCCGAGCCCCAGCCCCAGCCCCAGCCCCAGCCCCAGCCCCTCAGCCCCTCAGCCCCTCAGCCCCTCAGCCCTAACCCGGAACCCCTAGCCCTAACAGCCCTAACCCTAACCCTAACCCTAACAACCCTAACCCTAACCCTAACAACCCTAACCCTAACCCTAACCCTATGTGGTGCTGGGCATGGGGCCCTGGGCTTTTATGCATGCTAGGTTGACACTGTACCAACTGAGTTACAGACCCAGCCTTTTTTCTGACTTAAAAATTTTTTTTCTTAAAATTACATTTTATTCTTACTTGTGTGTGTGCATGCACACTGTATCACATATGTGGAAGCAGAGGCAGCTTGTAGGATTGTTTCTCTCCTTCCGTCATTTGCGTTCCAGGGGTCACACTGTGGTGGTCATCTTACCAGTGTTCTGACTTAAACATTCACATTATCACCACTTTTCAGGTCACGAGTCTTCCTCAGGTTGAGAAACCAGTGATCCTCAAATGGTTGTGCCCAAAAATCAGGGGTGGGATTAAGGAGTATTATTTTTTCCAAGATTGATTTAATATTTAAACCCATATTTAGGCAAGTATGTCAAAGTGGGGCCTGAGAGAAATTTGGTAGCTCTGACATGTTCATCCCATGTAGAATAATAAAAAAGTCATTAATTAAAAGATTTGAGTATTTGTATTTCTTCTCCTTCTCTGATGTGGGCTTAGATGGGCAGGCTAACAATTCCCTTTCTGTAGATGCACCAGAAACTGCTTCCTAAGAAATAACAGAGCAAGAGTGTGGTACTTGAGATAATGATTACAAAAATTTTATAATAACTAAAACAATAAAAAAATTCATAGTATGTTAAAAGTTTGTTTTTGTTGTTGTTTTAAAAATATTTTGGTGACTATTTCAGTCAAGCTGCAGTTACAGCTCAGGCCACACCCCATGCCAGCCCAGACCAGCCTGCTGCATCACCGCCTCTGAATGTGGCACATGTTCCTGGAGAAGAACCTCCACCAGCCCCAAACTTAGTGGCCCAAGAAAACGGGCCCATGAATGAGAATGTTCAAATGAACGCACAGGGGGGCCCAGCGCTAAACGAAGAGGACTTCAACCGTGACTGGCTAGACTGGGTGTACACATTCTCGCGAGCCGCAGTTCTCCTCAGCATCGTATACTTCTACTCTTCCTTTAGTCGGTTTATCATGGTAATGGGAGCCATGCTGCTGGTTTATTTGTGAGTGATGGATATTAACTGTTTGCGGTTTCTTTTAATTACCTTTTGAGACTGTTTATCACAGACACTGGCATAGCAGAGTCAATTAGAAATGTTGAAGGAAGGATTTTTAATATTGGCCTTTAGGTATCCATCATGTTGATGCTGACCAAAAGCAAGGACAGGAGTTATCATGTAAGAACACTGATTAGAACTGTTGAAAAACAGAGTATTTTATATAAGTTTTTAATTCAATGATTCATAGACTTCCAATTATTTAGAACTCAAGTATATGATAAATGCTTCCATAAGGGTGTTCTTTTAAGTTATATTTATCTATAATAAATCCTTTAAACATAGGTCACGCTCTTTTCATAAGTAGATTGATGTTTTTCCTGGCCTTTCCTTCTCTCTAAGATGCAAAGAAATATACCTAGTTATATTTCATTTTTAAAAAAGCCCCAAAAGATTTGTGATTTAATGTGTCACATTGAGCCAGTTATGTCCAAGGTAAGCTTTTAGATTTGAGTTGTTTTGTTTTGCTGTTATTACCTAAAAAAATTCCCTGGCTTGAAGGGAGATACTTATTTTTATCATTTATAATAGCTCCAATAGTTTTTATTTATTTATTTATTTTATTGAGGGACATTATTTTATTGTTACAAATACAAGTGTTTGTGGCTTCTTTTCTTTTTCTTTTACCGAACAGACACCAAGCTGGATGGTTTCCTTTCAGGCAAGAAGGCGGTCAGCAACAGGCTCCCAACAATGTTGAAGTTAACAATGATGGGCAAAATGCAAACAATCTAGAGCTTGAAGAAATGGTAGGTTATTGAAGTTTGTGTAGATTTTAACAGTACATAGAGCTTAGGCGTATATGGGACAGAAACAGTGATGGACTCCTGAGTGTTCCATAGATAGCTGTGGAAGGCCCACACTGAGAAGCTAGTGGGGAAACGGGGGTGGCTTCGTCTGCGGGGCTTAGCATGAAATACTGGGTCAGTCATAGCGTATGTTGGAATAAGCAGGAAGGATTAGCCTCTAAAAGTAATCCAGAAGTAAAATTATGCCTGTCGTGAGAATTTACTGTGTTGGCAGTTATTTGCACACTGCAGAATTATTTATGAATTTTAGACTTCACAAAGATTTCTGATGGCCCTGGATCTACCATTAGACCTACACACGTAGAGTCCTTGCTACAGAACGTATTTAGCTGTCCCCTCTGCTATGATAGGTTGGTGTGTATCGTACTGATTACTCAGGGCTGTGTTTATGTTGTTTGAAAGGAGCGCCTTATGGATGATGGACTTGAAGATGAAAGTGCGGAAGACGCAGGTGAAGATGCCAGTGCAGTGCAGAGGCCTGGGTTAATGGCTTCGGCTTGGTCTTTTATCACCACCTTTTTTACTTCACTAATACCAGAAGGGCCTCCCCAAGTTGCCAATTAGACCTGAAAAACTGTGCCAGCTGCAAAGGAGGGTTTGACTTTAGGAAAATGTTTTAAATAACAGTGCAATTTCAAAAAAAAAAAGTATAACTTTGTTTTGATGATCATGTACAGAGGTCTTTTCTTTAAGCTTCTCACTCATATGAATATTTTAAGCACAAATGGACTACTAAGTGTGTGATTTTTTTTATTTTGTTTGTTTAAAGATCCTAACAGAACATAGAATAACAGTACTGGTCTTCCAGTTTTATTCATTTCAATTATGTGTAGTGCGCCAAGCGGAACCACTGTGTGTTGTTTCTTTAAAGAGCTGCTACACCTTTAAATGTTCATAGCTAGATGGCCAGCCCTTCAATGTGTACTTTGAATAAATATCTCTATTTTCTGTGAATTATCCTGAAAGTTTTAAACAGAAACAACCTCATAGTTTTTAATAAAGTCTATTTACCTAAAATGTGCTAGTAGCATCTTGCCCACCCATAAAGCAATAAACTTCTCAAAAATCTTAATTTTGACATTTAAATAAATGATGGAAACTTTCTATTTTAAGGACACATGTCCCATCAGTTGGAATTAGTACCTTGAAAGAAAAAAAAAAAAGGGCAGCTCTTCATTGGAATTAAGTGATACAAAATGTTTGATATGGCAGTACTTTTATAAAATATGCTGGAAATTGCTCCCTGTAATTTTTTAAATAAATCAATTATGATAAACAGCCTTATGCGATATTTATTCAAGCTCTTCAATACTAACTTACCTACAAAAGTATGTTTAAGTTTTTGGGAGGGTTGTCTTTCAGGTCATTTTGGCCTTTTTCCATTCTAAAGGGTACCTCTTAGTTTTCAGGCCATCTGACACCAGCAGAAATGCCCCTTGGGTTGGAACCTGAGGCACCTACAGGGTAGTGGCAGAAAAGTGTAGATATATTGAAACTCTAGATAAGTTTTATCTCCTTCGGTTGAGAGCTAGAGACAACATTTTGTGGGCACTATTGTGGGGGTGTTACAGGAGGGCATGAGCAGCCACCTTGTCTCAGCCCAGGCAGAGCCTCAGAAGGAAGATGCTGGCCAGATTTGCCTTGAGAGGGGTACAGCTATGGGTTCTAGGAGTAGTAAAGTATGCTATTGTTTTTAATTATTATCTCCATGTAGTTAATTTTCTTATGTCAGCCTTACTTTCAGTGGGTCTTGGTTAAAAAAAAAAACAAACCAACAACAACAATAAAAAGATCAAAACAAAACAAAAACTAGTCAGGTGTCAGCTGTGTCTTGGAGGGGCCTATCTGGTGCCAAACAATTGTGGTCCTTAAGAAGGTTTTCAGAAAGCAAAAGAGAGTACACAGAAGCTCAGAGATTGGTCTGAAGGCCAAGTGATAACTAGTGACAACCAGGATAAAGTTTTCTAGGATGCTTCTAAGGACTTTTTATATTACTTACACTTGACTGATAGGATTAGGTGTTCTCCAGTGAAAGATTTTGTATGTGTGGGCAAAAGGAAAGCGTGCTGAAGGGCTGGAGAGTTGAAGACATTTGCTTCATAGTGTGATGCCATAGCTCAGTATACTAAATAGTTTCTCTGGCTCTTCCACTGTCATTACTAAAATTAGACACATCAGGGTAGTGGGATATAGACCATTTTTGGAGCCACAGCTGTGTAGTCCAATGGCAGTGTCTTTTATTTTTACTGTTTTGAATTTTGCCTCATAGTTAAGACTTGATTTCCACCTCACATTTTAGTAGACTGTGGTGAGGCAGCCTTGCGTCAGTTGAGTCTGGAATGGGGGCACTGGAGCTGTAGAACCAGGCTAGGCTCTGGCAAGTGAGTTCTTTACTAGCAAGTTCTCTGGGAAGCCAGTGGGGGCTAGCTAGTTCATCTCCACTGGCAGAAGGTCCAGCCTTGCAATCTCAAAGTGGTGGCAGCCTTCTGTATGGCTGGTACAAAGCATATTTATTGTGTCTCATTTCTCACACATTCATTACACTTTGGATGTTCCATATTCAAATGCTTAGGAACATTTATATGGAACAGGAATCCATGACAGTGCTTCCCGTTACAGAGCAGTGCAAGCCTTTTTTTTAAAGGCCTCTGTGGAGCCTGCTCAGAGTTGCCCTCTTCAAGAGAGCCCAGAGCCTTCACTCGGGGGTCCTGTGGTTGAACTCCCAGACTTCTCTCCTAGCCAGAACTCGTAGGAAAGAGAAGCTTTGGCCCGCAGTGAGGTTTCAGCCCTACTGAAGACCTGTCTCTTCCTATAGCAACTCCCCAAGGTTGCAGCCGTGCTTGTTCTACACATGACGAGTGTATCCTGGAGGTCACAGTCTTGGGGACAGTTTGGAAGTCATCTTGTCAACACTTACTTCCCAGTCCTACTGCTGAATTCAGACTCTTTACGTTATCCGCTCTACAAAATTAGCATGCCGACGCCCGCACACACTGACCATGGAGTGTGGGTAGCCAGCTGCTCAAGCCTCTTTTTGGTGAGCCAAGGCTGGCGGGAAAACAGTGGACACACATGGTCTTCACCAATCGCCATCCTCACAGAAGAAGCACAGAAGAGGCGGTTATGGGGCCACCTTGCCAAGTTACATAACAGTAAAAATAATTAGCTAGAATACTTTTAAACCAATTCTGATGTTCAAACATATATCACATTTTTTGCTGCCCTAGTTATGTTTTTATTGTGATAAGATTCGTGACCACAAGCAGCTTGGGGAGGAAAGGATATATATTGTCATAAAACTTCCAGTCCATGATAGTCTGTTATAATAAATTGTCTCTGTTCGGCCTAGGAAGTCAGTAACTGACACAAAGAGACTGAAATGTAATTCAAGGCTGTAAGCACTATGCTGGACAAAATCTAAATTGCTACTAATCTAACAATAAAATAAATTACACTAATCCTCATAACCAACATATATGCCAGGCACTTGCCAATCTGATGGTACTTTGGTGGCTTCTCTCCTCCACTCTCTGTCATCTGTTGTTAACTCCTGACTCCTCCCACTCTCTAGGAAGTCCCGCCTTCCACTTCCTGTCCTTCTGCCCAGTTGATTGGCTAAACAGCGCTTTATTGACAGTTGTTGCATCCGCTCAAGACATTCCTCCACAATAATAGTCCATCATGAGGGGAAGTCAGGGCAGGAACTCAAGGCTGGAATCAGGAACTGAAGCCGGGATCCTGGAGGAGTTCTGCCTACTGGCTTGCTCCCCATGGCTTGCTCAGTTTGCTCTCTTTCTTTTTAAAAAAGATTTATTTATTATTTATACAGTAGTCTGCCCACATGTACGCCTGTAGGCCAGAAGAGGGCACCAGAGCTCATTATGGATGCTTGTGAACCATGTGGTGGCTGGGAATTGAACTCAGAACCTATGGAAGAACAGATTGTGCTCTTAACCTTTGAGCCATCTCTCCAGCCCTAGTTTGCTTTTTTCATATCACCCGAAGTCACCTGCCCAGGGGTGGCACTGCCCACAATTTTCTAGGTGCTCCCAAATACATCAAGAAAACAGCCTACAGACTTGCCTGATTGAGGCGTTTTCTCAGTTGAGATTTATCTTCCCAGATTACCAGCTCGTATCAAGTTGACAAAACACTAACCAGGAAGACCTATTAGTCAAGGAAGAACTGAGCAGCAGCTGCTTTGCTCAGCACACAAGAAGGCTTTCTGCTAGGAAGCAGCTAAGACCATACAGCCTGCTTAGGTAACTGGCCTGTTTTTGAGGATATTAGGGTTCTGTCTGACCTCGGCGGGGGGTGGGGGTCAGAGGAGCCAGACTCAACAGTATGTGGGAGAAAAAAGAGGATGAGGATGAAGGAGCTAGTGTTCAAAAATGAGGCAATTGGTGTCAGAGTTCCGGCTCCTACTTACAGTGTGGCCTCTGGAAATCAAATTGGCTAATTTTGCTAAATCTCATACCTTTCATGAACTGCCCTCTGGTTGTTTCAGGTTAGCATGGAGGGTTTCGTTCACCAAAACTAAATATAGAACAATGTTTCTCGATCTTCCTCATGCTGCAGCCCTTTAATTCAGTTCCTCATGCTGTGGTGACCCCCGACACAAAATTATTTTGCTGCTACTTTATAACTACAATGTTGCCACTGTTATGAATTGTAGTGTAAATATCTGAGGTGCAGGACATTTGCTGTGCCACCATGTGGGGTTGTGACGCATAGGTTGAGAGCCACTGGTGTCTTGGCTGAAAAGGGGATATCTACCTATGGATTTAGCACTCATGTGCTTGTAGAAAATGAAAAGTAAGTGTTAAGCATACTGAAAGGAAAGGAGGAGCCTGCAGACTCCAGAGCTTTTCCCTGGTGAATCTAGTTTGTCACACTGGAAAATTAGAAAAAACCTGTTTGCTTCTTGAAGTCTGTGAACCGGTTACTCCCAGGCATGCGCAGAACAGCGGGGTTGGCGGCTGCACTGTGTTACTTTGAGCACTAGGTGGTGATGTAGCAACACAGGATCGGTACTGTTGATAGTTTTCTTCAGCACTTGGGGCTCTTGATGAGGAGGCTGCTACTTTATCTTAGCATGAAAAAGCATGTAAGAGAGGAAACTCTTGACCTTGATAATGTGGTCTTGATGTGAAATTCCAAGGCTGGAGACCATGGTTGTTAGTTACTCCTAGTCCTAACCTGCCCTGATGAGTCAACTTAGGCATTCACCCCCTGAGTGAGTTTTGTAAATAAAGTGGAATATCTAGGTGACTAGAAGCTTGGCACTGTGGAATATATTCAAAGAGGAGAGATTTTTTAAAAAGTCCCTTTATCTACAAGCCAAGGGTAGGGGTTGGGTGGGGTAAGGGGGTGGGGGGTAGCTTAGGGTGTTGCAGGCCTGATCCTACCAACCCTTTTCCCACTCTGCATCTGCTCTAGGGCTTGGTGGTGATTATAGATACTTCCTGCAAGAATCAGGCCCCTTCCAGTCGCCCTGGCAACTAACTGCAAAGGCCGCTCAATGAAGCTACTCTGGGGGTTTCCCTGGCTTAGAGGAATCAAAGTCATGAGAGACAGAGGCTGGGGAGCTGTCCTGTCAGTGAGTGACTGGACAGAGGAAGGAGCCAGGGCAGCTAAGTGCACCAGGACTTCAGATGAAGGACGTTTGTGTGGCAACTCAGCACCTGAATATAGCCCATAGCTTAGCCAATAGTAACACTTCAATGGTCCTGTCATGGTTTTGATTATTGTACTATGGGCAGCTTCAATATTAGCATTTTGAAAAGATGGGTAAATGGTAAACAGGAATTTTAAAAATACTGTTGGTAATATTTTGAATAATTTTGAAATTATTTCAAACTTGAAAGTAACATAAATATAATAAAATTTTATTTTTCCATGATTATGGAATATTTTACATAAACATAAAAATATAGAGAAAATAGGGATGACCCTTATACAGGTGACTCAAAGGTGCTGGTTGGGAGAGGGGGCACACCAAAAATGAAATGTTTTCTGTGGAGTTAGCTACTCACTGTAGCTATCTGAGTAACTCTTTACCTCCAAAGTCAGTTCCTGGTGGTGGACCTAAACCACTGTTTTCCAGGCAAGAGTCATTTAAAAATAGACAGATCTGCAATAGCACACATCTAATCACAGGCCAAGCATTTGCTTAATGAGACGCCATCCTGTCCCTTATGCCTCACTTAGCTGTTCTCTAGGGACATGCTTATCTTTTTCTGAATTTCATAATACAGGGGTCTAATCATTACTACCTAAAACTAAAAGATCTAAATCAAGATGGTCTCATAGCTAAGTGGTGTCTTGGGCGACATTATTTAGCTCTTAAGATCTGCACTCACACATTTAGAAGTTTTAGAAACGTTACAATCAAGTTACAGAACTAACACAGAGTCCTATATGTCCCATGCAGCATTTCTCCTGTTAGCCCCAGCTTTCCTTAGTTTGGGACATTTGTTGAAGCTAATAAACCAATTTTGATAAATTATTTTAAAACTGTAGTTATTCTTAGACACCCTTCGTCTTGAACAGATGTCCCCTTTTGTTCCAGAATCCTCTCCATGTTTGGGTAAGTTTGCCTTTTCCTGATGAGTCAGTCTATTCACAGCTTCAAAACTCTCTTAGACCATTTTTGTTTTGGAAGAACTTGTCCATGTTCAGGGCTATGGGCAAGATATTTTATGAATTATCCCTCCATTTTGAACTGGGCTGATATTTTCCCCATGACTAACTGGGGCTGTGCACCTTTAGGGAGACTACCGAAATAAAGTGCTACTTTCATCATATTTTGAGGCACATGCCATCAGCACAGCTTAGCACTATTGATACTGACTTTGATCATGTCACTGAAGAAGTCAGTTTCTCTCCTGGGAAGCCCCCACCCACCCCGCCCCATCTCCATCCTCCTTCAGGGGTGCTTTGTGCAGAGAACTAGGTAGGTTTGCCCCACTCTGAGTAGTGTGTCTACCTAAAGCATTAGGCATTATTCTACATGGAGCTTGTCTCTTTATTTTATACTTTGGGCTTTAACCTGATTCCTTTTCCCAGTAGGAGATCTTTCAAAGGGCTCCTGCATCCCCTGGGGTACCTCACCACTGGGCTTTTTCTTCTGGGCACTTCCTCATGCTCTAACGCTTCAGGATCATCTGTGTGTTCTCTGGCAGTACTATGATTGGCCATTTCTGCAGTGAGCTGGGGGAGAAAGGCCCCCTTTATTACAGTTAGGATGTCTTTTCTTTTTTTTTTTGAGGAAAATTTGTAATGGTCTCACCCTGAAAAGTCAAGCATTTTTGTGATATGAAAATTGCATCTTTCCTTCTGTATTTTGCATATAAGAAGCTATAATGTAAAATGCAATGAATAAAAGGAATGTCAACTGGGCAGTGGTGGTACATGTCTTTAGTGCCAGCACTTAGGAGGCAGAGGAAGGCAACTCTCTGAGTTCAAGGCCAGTCTAGTGTACACAGCGAGTTATAACATGGCCAGGGCTACACAGGGAAACCCTGTCTTAAAAATACAGAAGAAGGGCTGGAGAGTTGGCTCAGAGCACTGTTCTTCCAAAGGTCCTGGGTTTAATTTCCAGCAACCACATGATGGCTCACAACAGTCTATAATGAGATCTGGTGTCCTTTTCTGCCCTGCAGGCATTACATGCAGGTAGAACACTGTGTACATAATATATATGTATATACATATATGTGTATATATATGTATATATATGAAGAAGAAAAAGAAGAAGAAGAAGAAGAAGAAGAAGAAAAGAAGAAGAAGAAGAAGGAAATATATCTGAGAATTAAATCTGTAAACAGACTATTTACAATGAGTGTGAGTTTTTTTTGTGTGTGTGTGTTCAAAGATACCCTCTTCAGTTTTCTTATGTAAGTGTCATTTTTTTGGGGGGGGGGTGTTTTCTCTTTTATTGTATTTTAGGGAAAATCTTTTCATACAATGTATTTTGATTATGTTTTCTTCTTCTTTCAACTCCTCGCAGATCCTCTCTACCTCCCTCTCTACCCAATTTTATGTTCTGTTTCTCAAAAAACAAAGAACACAAGAGACAAAAACAAAACCCTCCAAGAAACAAAAACCTCTCACAAAAACCCCACAAAAATGGAAATCAAAGCAAAATACCAATAAAACAAAAAAGTACATATATGAAGTAAAATGAGATGAAAAGTCCAAAACACACCACTGAGTTCATTTTGCGTTGGCCAACTGCTCCTCACCATGGGGCCGTGCCCTGGACTGTGGTTGATATACCCAGTGAAACTTGACTGGAGAAAACTGATTTCTCTTTACTGGTGGGTATCAATTGTGAATAGTTTCTTGCCTAGGGTGGGACCCTAGGTCCACTTCCCCCTCTCAGTGCTAGGACCCTCTCTAGCTTGAACCTGTGCAGTTCTTGTGCATGTTCCCGCAGCCTCTGTGAGTTCATGTGTTGTATCACCCCTGTTGTGTCTGGAAGACTATTTGGAGTCATTCATTACTTATAGCTCTTAGAATCTTTCTACTTCCTCTTCTGCATAGACCGTTGGCCACCGAGGAAACAGGTTTGAGGAAGACATCTCATTTAGGGCTGAGTACTCCAAAATCTCTCTTTCTCTGTACACTGTCCTAATGTCAGTCCCTGTGTTAATTCCCATTTAGTTGCAAGGAGCTCTTATGTGTTTTGAGCGAGGCACTGGTCTATGGCATAAAGGTATGTCATTAGGAGTCACTTTCCCCCTGCTGTGTTCCTTTGGCAGAATAACAGTATTAGACATTCTGATAGGCCTATGATCTATCTAGTCTCAGGTTTAGCAATTCAGGTATGGGTTTCATTTCATGTAGTGGGCCTTAAATCCAATAAAACAAAGTGATTGGTTACTCCCATAACATTTGTGCCACTAATGTACCAGTGTATTTTGCAGGCAGGCAGGCAGGCAGGCAGGCAGGTAGGGTTCAGTGTTTATAGTTGGGTGATACTGATGATTAATTTTCTTCTCTGGTGATGTGCAGAGTACCTTGCAGGACATGAGTGCTCCTTGTTCAATGACATAAGGGTTGTCTTCAGAAATAGGGCCTTACAATCAGGTTGTGGAGAGAAACCAAGAGCCTTGGCAATAGCCTGTGATATTTGGCAGGAAGGTTCATGGAACACTTTTGGCCAATGACTCAACTGAAGGTTTTGCTTGGTAGCATAGGATGTCTAGTTGGGGTATTGTCTCTCCTATTATTTTATTTATATTTCTTTAATATATGTATTTAAGGAGTTTCTAATGTAGCAAGTTTTCTTCAAAAAGCCCTTAGTGTTACTTGTCCTCCCCGCCCCCTCCCAACCTCCTGTTGTATTTTCTCCTTTACTTTGCTCTCCCATCTTGTGCTGGCTGGTCTCATGTCAGCTTTACCTACAAACTGGAGTTTCCTGAAAGGAGGGAACCGTAATTGAGAAAATGCTTCCATAGGTCTGGCTGTAAAGGCATTATCTTAGTTATTGATGAGTGAGGGGAGGGCCTGCTGCACTGTAGGTGATTCCATCTCTGCGCTCATGGTCCTGGCTTCATTATGAAAGCAGGCTGAGTTAAGTAACAGAAAGCAAGCCAGTAAGAAACACTCCTCCATGGCCTCTGCATCAGCTCCTGCCTCCAGGTTCCTGCCCCGTTTGAGTTCCTGTCCTGACTTACTTTGATAATGAACACTGACATACAAGTATGAGTTTTTTGGTCCTGGTGTTTCATTGCAGCAATAGGAACCCTAACAAAGACACACCCCCTTCCCATTTAATCCTCATATTCTACTTTCTGCTTTATCTCTCCATAACTCCATATTCTATTTCTTCTTCCTTGAGACAGCCTCTTCTCACACCGGCCCCTTACTAGATACCTACCCTCTGTAGTTATGCAGATTGCAGCACACATAGCTAAAACTTAGATGCTAACAGCTACATATAAAACATGCAGCATTTGCCTTTCTGAGCCTGTGTTACCTCAGTAAAGAAGGTTTTTTTTAAAACTTCAATTTATCTGTGAATTTCATAATTTCATTTTTATTAACAGATGAATGATATCCCATCGTGTAATTGTACCACATTTTCATTACTCATTCGTCAGTTGGTGAGCATCTAGGCTATTTCCAGTTTCTGGCTGTTGTGAATAGAGCAGCAGTGAGCATGGATGAACAAGCATCTCTATGTAGGACGTAGAGCCCGCGGGGTGAATGTTCAAGAATGGTGTAGCCAGTTCTTAAGGTAAATCAATTCTTAGCTTCCTGAAGAACCACCATAGTGACTTCCATAGTGGCTGGACCAGGAGATTTATATGGGGGAAGAGTTGAAAGGATTCCCCATGGTGATAGGACGACTGTCAGCGGCTGATATAGAAGACTGCACACTAAGTCTTGTCCACTCCAACATGCTGTCTCAGGACCACACTTATACATGGGGATGAAATGATTTCATGAAACTAGTCCATGCTCCCAGCACTTGACTTACTGAGGATGTAGTATTAAAATCCTTACTTCCTCCTTGGCGCTTGGATCCATTTTGAATCGCTTCTGAGGGCTGACAGGATTTTCTGTGAATTTATAAGAAAATACAAAGTGTTTTCTTCCTGCTGATGGATATGCAGTCCAATTGCCCAAATTACTGTTGTGTTAAGTGACCCATGTTGATGTCCATGGTTTCCAAGGCTCACTCATGGCCTTGCCCAGTGATGACACTGAAAGGGTTTGTAAATCCTCAGAAAAACAGAAGCCAGGCTTCTCAGACAACTTGTTATCTTATGTTTTGGGAGGCACACTTTTATAATAGTGCTAATATTTTTTTATTAGATAGATATGTGCTTCTTAGCCATATTTTTACAAACTGTGCAGGCAAGCTAGGGAGCCCTAACACAAGATGCAGGAATGGGTTATCTCTTAGGGACATGGGGCAGGCGACAGTGCTTGTGTGTGATGGGAAGTCCTGTGCAAGGGGAGGGCCGCACTTTCAGCTTCTGTAGGGTAAAAGTGACAGCTTGTAGCATTTCTTCCCAATAAAGCAGAGATGTGTCCATTTTGAAAAAGGCAATTAGATTGGTGTAAGTTCTCTGTGCCCTTTCTTATTTGTCATATTTTGATAGAATTAAAAAATAACTCTCCAAGGTGGTAGTATTATAAGATGGAAGTGAGTCAGGGTCTTGAGTTACTACTGGGGGTGTGAAGGCAAGCCTGTGTGGACTATGTATAGTCTGTTCTACCTTTTGTGGTTTGGGTTACTGTACACTGAAAATATTAAATGGAAGAGTCCCCAGGGGAGCAAGACATAAGTTTTAAGCTGTGCACTGCTCTGTTTTGTTATTGCAGTGCTAGTGTTCAGGTGACCCTTATGTGACAGCCTAATCCTCACAGTGCCTGTTGCCGTGCTTCCTGCATCATCTCATCATGTAGATGGTGGTGCATCAGCACACATCAGCACACCAGGCAGGGCCAAGCACAGGACATCCTGAGCAAGCACAGCCATAGAACTTTCATTGGAGGGTATTATGATACTCGCTTTGTTTTATTAGTCATGTAAATGCAGCTTGACATGACCACAGCCTTCTTGAGTCATAGCTACCAGGATTGCCCTTGAGTAGTCCTAGCCTGTTTTCCTACATACTTGTACAACAGATCCCTAGACAAAGCCTTATGCAAGTCCTCGGAGTCCGACGTAGGTCTTTACCATCATGCCCTCACTGCACGGATGTATTTCCCCTTTACGTATTATCTTAAGATAAACCATGCACATTCCAGAGATAATACGGTCACTTTTGTCTAGCCCATAAACACATCTCTCCAATTCCCATTCTGGGAAAGTATCTCCCACATTCAAAGGAGATACATAAATGTTTGCACGCACTTTTAAATTATTAGCATGCATTGTTTTTACACAGCAATTGGTTCATTATGACATTTTGTTCTTTGTGTGTGTTTTAAGTCAAGGAGATTGTATGACGTGTCTGTGACTGCCACACCATGGCAAGGCATGTACATTATGATCTCCTGAGGTGGTTGTGCTGGGCATTTTTATTAAACTGAGCGATGTACACATGGGTATAATTTTTCTATTCTTTAGATTTTTTTACATTTCAAACACTCATTTGTCTTGTGCATTTTTGTTACATTAAAAATGTATCGATTAAGCCTAAGATGCTAAATAAAGACACAGTCTGAAGCACACTTTAAAGCTGTCAGCACAATGCTCCGGGCAGAAACTATACTAATGCAAATCTATTCCTAAACTATGGTAAGCAAACTACTCTAAACTGATATATAATACATATACCCCAAGCCTTTGCTACTAGGATGCTCCAGAGGCCATCCTTCCCTTCATCTTCTTCCCCAGCTAACAGTCTCTCTCCAACTGCCAAACCTCCTCCTCTCCAGGAAGCCCCGCCTTCCACTTCCTGCCTTCTGCCCAGCTGATTGGCTAAACAGCGCTTTATTGATAGATGTTACATCCACTCAGCATTCCTCCACACATTTTACAAAAAAACAAAAAACAAAAAACAAAACAACAACAACAACAACAAAACCCAACTTAGGTCTACTCTTCTGTATATAGAATTGAATTAGTTGACCTATTTTATCTTGGTGCATCTACGAATGTGTGGGAGCACACATTAGGACAGTGTTCTGGGGGAAACTATTTTACAAACTGTGACAAGAAGCACTCTCTTTTGATAGTGTAGTTCTGGTTTTGGTAGTTGAACCTAGGAACATAAGCCTGGATAAAAGGTCATGCAGAAAGATGTTCACCTGCAACATAACCGATAGTGGTGAGAAGTGGAGAGAGGAAGGTGGTTGCTGGAGAGCACCTACACACGGGATGTCAGGCAGCTTTTCAAATAAATCATGATGTAACCTCAAAGATGACAAAGATGACAAAAGCAGTATACAAAATTGTGTCTGCAAGAGGATAATAGCTACACAATGAAGCAAAAAACTTCAAAGGTGCCACATTCAGTCCATATTGGATATTCTCTATACGATTACTTTTAAAAACACCAGTGACCTAGTTATACTCTGATGTAAATGCCTTACTGTGTAGCTACTTCCTCTGAATTGAATTACTTCCTCCTGGGAATAGGTCAGAAGACCTAGGAAGCTAAGCAAACTTAGGAAGCCCAGAAAGTATGGAAACTTCAAGATTCATAAGTCCCTCTCCAAGGTGGTACACACTATGGAGATGTGACTCCTAAGTGGAACTGACTGCAAGTTGGGTAAGGAATTTACTTTACAGCTTCTTTCAGTGGTCACCCTTGCTGTGGTGGGCTTTTCAGGCATGTAGCTGCCCATGCTTCTGTAAGTAAGCAAAATAAACTCATGAGCTCACCATGCTGGCCTTGGGTGGAATCATTTATTTGTTCTGTTGTTAATGCCTTGCGTGGTGTGAGTAGAAGCGTACATGTCTCCAAGGAAAGCCATACAACACGTTTAGAAAGAAAAATGTAAACATGTGCTTCAAGTTTTATACGAGACCTTTCTTCTTCTGGATTAGCTTTTTAAAACTTAAAGCACAGATTTAATAGGATTCAATTCTGCAATCTATGGGGACATCTGAACCTACTTATAAGGACTGAGGCGGAATGTGAGGGCGCTGTCGCTAAGGGAAGTGGACAGCGGTGTCACTGTAACAGCTAAGCTTCTCAGCTCTCTGCTCAGTGGGTGGGAAATGACCTCTAGTGTCTCACACCATGTCTGTAATGTTGCACCGAGTCATCTGAAAAGAATTCTCAAGAACTTCTGTTCTTATAGTGTTGTCTTATATGCAGAATTTTCTGCTCAAGAGGACAGAAGACATGGGGTGTGGGGTCCAATGGGTGAACAAATCAGTTTGTGCATATTTTGGTGCTCCTCCTGAAAGAACAAACCACCATCCCCTACCACAGCAAGTTAAGCTTTCCTCCATGTTTACTCTAAGCCACCATATTTCAAAGTAGGAATGCACTCCCCACTTCTCCAAGGTCTTTGTCTTATAATTGTTTCTCTTTAGAAGCTGTCGGGGTGATGGAATCACAGATCACTAACACAGGCAAGAAATAGAAAGAAGGGAAGATACAAGAAAGATGTAAAAAATGCCCATAATGAACTCATGCATCTTGGGGAAACTTCTAATCTAATGAGAATGGATTTTGTTGAGACGATTGTACACCAACAATTAATTATTCATGGCAGAGCCATCATTAAGATTTCATTTTGTTTAAAGGCCTCTAAGTGACTTAGAAAATTGGGTTAAGCAGGAGAAGAATTTCAAGAAGGAGACAAGGGAAAGCTTTTCGCTATATTGACTTTTTAAATATTTTCAAGATAGATATTATGAGTTGGCACATAAATTATACTCTGAATGAAAACCTCCAGTGACTTGCCTGGACAGCTGTCTGTGCATTGGTAGATGGTGGGACAGCGTGGCTAGATGGAAGCAGGTTGGCAGAGGCTTGAGAAAGGCTTAGGCATTTAGTCTAGAATTCTATAATAATTCAATTGGGTGTGAGAGTAGGAGGAGCCTCTGAGAAATAACAAGATTTGTGCAAGCTGTGGCATTTTGTGTCCCATGGGAAGTGAATGCCGACTCTGTCCATTTACAGTAATGTAAAAGTCGGGCATTACTTGGTTTTATGAAACTTTGGTGTCTTAGGCCCCTTGCCTTGCCTATTGTTAAAAGAAAACACCAGAAATTGGTGTCATGTTGAGATTTTTTAATCTGAAATGGAATCACAGTGTAGAGTTAGAGATCTAAGGTGGTTTCATGGGAAGGCATCACATGCAGCATCCGTCTCTGAGGGTTCTCTCTCTTTTTTTTTTGATAAAAAGTGATACTTTTATTATATTTTTAAATCACAGAACTCCAATCTAAGTAACACACAAACACATATACACACACTCACTCCCTCTTTCTCTCTCTCTCTTACATAGCTCTGGCACTGACTTCCATACCCTCTCAAATTTGGCTAATGAGTTATGCCTCAGGGAATTGTCCAGTTCAACACATACGGAGCTTGAACACCAGGGATCAGGAAACCCTGCAGAGACAGCAGGACAGTGAGAAGAAGAGCAAAGCCTGCAGGGTCATGAGTGGCGTGCATATCCATATTTTAACACAACACACAGTGCCCATAGCACTGGTGTGCTGAGCCAGCAGAAATGATTTCTTCACAGACGAAGACAAAACCAGAGGGTTCTTAAGAGATGCTTAGTGAACGAATGCGAGGCTTCAGTCTACTCTTGCATCCAGGGTCTCCTAGGACAGCATCTGGCTGCCACTTAGTGGGAGCTCAGGAAGTGTCACAGCTGGACTAGGGATCAGAGGCCATCACACCAACCAGGAAAGAGACACTTGTACAAAAGGAGGGACCTTTGCTTTGTTAGGGACTGAAGAATCCTGCAACACCTTTAGTACAGTAAAGGAGCGGAGTTAACAGCTAGTCTGCCATGGCTCTAGAGGTAAAGAACAAAGGTCTTCATGCTGAGCTTTTAGCTGGGGAGGTACCAGCATCCACCATAGGCAGAGAGATCTTCATCTCAAAACTATATGCCGCAGGTGGGCAGAAGACACCATAGGAACTGATAGCTGACGTTGCTTTGGTGACCATGAATGAGAGACTAGATAGCCCAGAGACCTAGGGTAAAACTAAATACTACTGGTCTAAAAAATTGTAACAATAAAATGACTCCTAATGATATTCTGCTATGCTCATAAATTGGTGCCTTATTCACTTATTCACTCATTATTAGAAAGGCTTCCTCCTGTTGCAGATGGGAACAAGTACAAAGACCCACAGGCAGTCATCACACACACACACACACATACACACACACACACACATACATACACACACACACACACACAGAGACAGAGAGACAGAGACAGAGAGATGACAGAAAGAGAGAGATGGAGAGAGAGAGAGAGAGAGAGAGAGAGAGAGAGAGAGAGAGAGAGAGAGAGAAAGGAGGAGGAGGAGGAGGAGACCCTGGCTGGGGCTCGAGAGAACCCAGTGGCATAGGAATCAGAAGGAATATGGGAACCAGAGAGGATGGAAGACACCAAGAGAACATGGCCCTCTGTCGTAGAGTTTTATTTCTACGAGGAGACACCACGGCCACAGCAATTCTCATAAAGAAAAGCATTTAACTGGGCTGACTTACAGTTTCAGAGATTTTTGTCCATAATCATCATGGTGGGAAGCATGGCAGCATCCAGGCAAGCATGGTGCTGGAGAAAAGAGGTGAGAGTTCTACAGCTTGCTCTGCAGGCAAGCAGAAGGAGATTGTGTGCCACACTGGTCATATCTTGAGTATCTGAGACCTCATTGCCCACCCCCACTGTGACACACTTCCTCCAGCAAGGCCACACCTCCCCCAACAAGGCCACACCTCCTAATAGTGTTACTCTCTATGGGCCAAACATTCAAACACATGAGTCTATTGGGGAGGGGCGGGCAAACCTATTCAAACAACCACAACCTTTAAATCAACTGAGCAAAGCTCATATGAATTCATAGAGACTGATATAGCAAGCACAGGGCCTACAGGGGTCTGCACCAGGTCCTCTGTGTACACACACACACACACACACACACACACACACACACACACACACACGCGCGCGCGCGCGCACACACACACACATACATATACATATATACATATACATGTATATAGCCATATATACACATATATACATATATCCACATATATATGTATATATATTTTTTATATAGCTTCCTTTTTAGTACTTTAATGGGACTTCAGACTGTGAGAAGGTCTTTGATTCCTGTGTCGCCTCTTGGGCTTTTATCTTTTTGTTGGTTTGCCTTGTCCAACTTCCATGTGATAGTTTTTATTTTATCTTATTATAAAACGACGACAACAACAAAAACTGAGGTGGTTTCTTCTTTTGCTAAATTTCCAGGGGCATGTTTCATAGCTGCTGCTTCGCTGATGCTGCTATTGTGTCAAAATGCATATATGTTTTTCCACTGGACGCTTTAATTTTTCAAAAGCAGAGAGATGCTACGGAAAGTCCCTTACCCTGACATCAGCTAACAGCCTGTTTATGTGTTTCTCTCAGCTTCTGTGCTATGCTATGAGAGAGTGTGCTGCCTCCTTGGCCCGACAAACACCACAGCTGAATTCCACAACAGTTTACACATTTTGCAGCAGAATGTTTAGGCCTGGAACCTAAACATCTCTGTCTCCTGAAACTCAATGCATATCTTTCAACACTGCTTTCTTCATGTGGGGTGATTTGGGAAGGCTTTGCCCCTGAGTCAGCTCCAGGGCCCTGGCCTGGTGGAGCACAAGTTCCAAGCCAAGGCAAAGGCCAGGAAGGATGCTTCTCTTCTGTGAGCCTAACTCGGGGCCACCCAGAGAGAATGAGTTTCCATGCCAGACAAGCAGACACACTTACGTCTGTGAGGATCTTGCCACGTTTCTCCTCTGGCCTGGTTTCTTTCAGCTGATTAGCAAACTGTTACTTCTTGCCTTTTAAGTCCCAAGAATGCTAGGATTCTGGCAGCTAATAGTGGTTTACAGTCAAGATTTGGATTCTTGGGGCTTGGAATGTAGCTCTGTTGGTACAAGACTTTCCTAGCATCATGCGGGAAGCCCTGGCTTTAATGTTTAACACCACATAAACCAGGCGGCAGTGATTGGTACATGGTAATTCTCGCACTCAGGAGGGAGGAGCAGGAGGGTCAAGGTCATTTTTGTCTCTGTAGTGAGTTGGAGGCCAGCCTGGGATACACTGGGACCCTGAGACCCTGAAGGGGGAATGAGGTGGGTGGAAGACAGAAGAGGATGGGAGGTGGGGGAGAAAGGAGACAGACAGACAGAGAGAAAGAGGAGGGAGGAAGAGAGGAGGAAAGATGGGAGGATGGGAGGGAGAGAGAGAGGGAGAACTGGGCCATTTTCACTGAGAAACACAGTTTTGTAAGATGCTTTTTTTTCTTTGCCTTATCTCATCCAGTTCTCTACTCTTTCTCACCTGGAGTCTTGGCTTCTGCTGACCACAGCTGTGAACTGTAGTTACTACTAAGGGTATAGGGAGCCTTAGCATATCCATAAAAGGATGTTCTAAATCCAATAGACAGGGTGACTCTGGAATAGTCAGATGCAAGGAACCTTCCAGCCCCTTCCTTTTTAAAAATTTTTTTATTAATTTATTCTTGTTACATCTCAATGGTTATCCCATCCCTTGTATCCTCCCATTCTTCCCTCCCTCCCATTTTCCCCTTATTCCCCTCCCCTATGACAGTTCCTGGGGGGATTTCCTCCCCCTGTATATGCTCATAGGGTATCAAGTCTCTTCTTGGTAACCTGCTATCCTTCCTCTGAGTGCCACCAGGTCTCCCCCTCCAGGGGACATGGTCAAAGTTGAGGCACCAAAGTATGTGTGAAAGTCAGACCCCACTCTCCACTCCACCTCCACAATGGAGATGTTCTGCCCGTTGGCTAGATCTGGGTAGGTGTTTAAAGTTACCGCCTGTATTGTCCTTGGCTGGTGCCTTAGTTTGAGCGGGACCCCTGGGCCCAAATCTGCCTATCATAATGTTCTACTTGTAGGTTTCTAGGAACCTCTGGATCCTTCTACTTTGCTATTCTCCCATGCTTCTCTCATCTAGAGTCCCAATAGGATGTCCTCCCCTCTGTCCCAGTTTCCTGGTAAGTGAAGGCTTTCATGGGACATGCCCCTTGGGCTAGTATGCAGATATAAGTGAGTATATACCATTTGAGTCTTTCTGCTTCTGGGTTAACTCACTCATTATGATCATTTCTAGCTCAATCCATTTGTCCACAAATTTCGGGAATTCCTTGTTTTTAATAGCTGAATAGTATTCCATAGTGTATATGTACCACAGTTTCTTTATCCATTCTTCTATTGAGGGACACTTAGGCTGTTTCCATGTTCTGGCTATTATGAATAAGGCTGCTGTGAACATGGTTGAGCAAATTTTCTTGCTGTGTGCTGGAGCATCTTCTGGGTATATTCCAAGGAGTGGAACAGCTGGGCCTTGAGGAAGCCCTATTCCCAGTTTTCTGAGATAGCAGCAGATAGATTTCCAAAGTGTCCAGCCCCTTCCTCAAGCATCACGCCTGGGAGATGGCTAGCATCAGTCATGACATTGCAAACACCTCACGCCTGGGAGATGGCTAGCATCAGTCCCGACATTGCAAACACCCTTGAGTCAGTCCTGAGGTTTGTGCTTAGCTCTTACTCCTCTTCAAACCACCACACCCTCTAAGCCTGGCACCCATTGCCAGACCGTGCTGGCCAAGTCTGTTGCTGCCAGCCGATCGAGGCCACACTCTCCCTTCTTTGGCTCCTAAGTGCTTCCTGCATGTGTATCCCAGCTTCGCTTCTCATGAAATTGACTGGTGGCCCGTTCCAAATGTACCTCCGTCATACACTTCCTCTGCTCAGCATCCTGAACTTCCCTCTCTATCATCCTGGTTTTCATGCTCCTGTCTCAGGACCAGGTCAACCTAAGGCACACCATACTCAGCCGTCTCACCAACCCTGTGTTTACCTTTTAATCTATGCTTCTTCCTGCTGGTGTGTACGGGACTCTTGTCTTTTTATCCACTGATGTTTATGGCAATGACCGGGACATAGAAGATGCTCAGTGTATGTTTCCTGAGGTTGTGAATGAGTTTTTGTTGACTTTACCAATCATCTTTCTATTAATCTAAGATTTTGGATCTTAGGCAGGAAATGGCAAGGAAGAGGGATTGGGCCATTAGGCATTGCTGGACGCCATCTCCACAATTACCCATTTGAAAAGTGGTCCAGGTATTAGGCCTATTTCTGGGCATTGGGGTCCCAGCAGGCTTCCAGAAGGCTAACTACCAGACATTCCCTATCCACTGCTGAGCCATTTGCTGTGTTCAGGGCTCAGGTGGCAGCTTCCTCAGGTCCCTTGTGTCTACAGCCATTTGGGATCCAGCTATCTCTGAACTGTTCCTGTTAGAAAAGTGAAAGGTGGAGAGGCCCGTTCATCCTGGGGAGGTGGAGCCTTGCCCTCATCTCAGGAAAGCTGGGCAGTTGGAGCACATGGAGTCTGACGTCAGCTGTGCCTTTTTCTTTTTTCTTTTTTTTTATTCACTCAAATCTACGATGTGGGTTTGTCAGGAAGCTGAACATGCATCTCCCTTCTCCAGAGCCACAGTGGAATTCGCTCGAGGTATCTACACAACATTTCACTTAAATCCTATTTCTTTCGCCAATGCAATTCTATGATTGCCAGCAAGAAAATAAAATATGGTGACACCCGGATGGAAGGGAAGTGGGCGCAGTGGGATGCTGCTTGCCAAGTTTGGGTGGGGTGTGTTCAGATGCACAGCATCGTTGCATTCATTTATCCCTGGAGTCTGAGCATAGCATGATGTGTCCCTCCCTGCTCCGCCTTTGCACCTCTTCTGACATGTTCCCTCCCTTCGCATGTTCTCAGCAGCAGATCTTTCTGGTGGATGTCTGTCACGAAATGGCTATCTTTCCCCCGAGCAAAGCAAGAGGTGGGTTTCAATGCCCTTTCCTAATCCTAGTCACTTCCTCAAGGTGCTTTCTATATGGCTAAGTGGAGGCTGCTCTTTCAGACAGTGCATGCCTGGTTCCTAGTGCCCATGGCAGGCAGTGTCAGCACACAGCTCCAGCAGGTTTGATGCCCTCTTCTTGAGTATGTGCACACATGTGGTAGACGTGACTCTCTCTCTCTCTCTCTCTCTCTCTCTCTCTCTCTCTCTCTCTCTCTCTCTCTCACACACACACACACACACACACACACAAATACAAATAAATCTTTTAAGAAATGGATAAGTAAGCTAGGTGTGGTGGTGCATGCCTTTAACCCCAGCACTTCAAAGGCAGAGGCAGACAGATTGCTCTGAGTTCAAGGCCAGCTTGGTCTACAAACCCTGTCTCCAAAAAACCAAACCAAAAAAAAAAAAAAGAAAGAAAGAAAGAAAGAAAGAAAGAAAGAAAGAAACAGAAATGATTTTCCCTAATGATAAAAACTATTAATTGTCATTTGAGTATATATAATTGTGCCTGACCCTTGGATTTACTATATTGTGAGATTGTACTAGTTGAAAACTAGCTAATATATTTTTGGGAAAAAATGCTCGGAAATTTCACTCAGGAGAAAAAAACTACCCAATCAGAAATCTACTGGTTCCTAAGAGTTGAAAGGAAGCCACCAACTGTTAGGATATCACCAAGGGAACTCACTCTCTTCCCAAAGAATCCAACTAAGGGCCTCAGGTAGGCTGAATAGTAATCACAAGACAACACAAGGCCATGCAGAGCTCTCATCTGAGGATAGCGCTACAGGAAACCCAGGATGCACACGGCACAAGCCAGTGAGTTAGTTGAATGGGGATGTGGTAGGAGTTGGCACCCCTACCTCTTCCGTGGGCACTTATCTCTGCATTCCCTCGGAGGGCTTTTGGATTACTGTTTTCACGGGTGGATGGGCTGCTAGAGTCTTTTACTGTGACGTTCTTATGACAACAGCCTGACTGTGAAGATCAAATGTCTGTTGCTCCATTCCTGCTTCTCACACAAAATCTCCTGGGACACCCTGAGTCGGAAGGGTTTGGAAGACATCTTCAGCTTAGCCAAGTTGACATGTAAAACCACCCAATAACATTTCAGAATAGACTATTGACATCTTCACAGTATAGTAAGCTTTAGAAAACCCCGACACTGTATTAATAGTACACCCTTGTGACACTTGGAAACTTTCTGGCTGAAGAGAGAGAAGCACAAAAGGATGACAGAAGTTACAAGTGGGAGCCCTGCAGTTTGTACCCAGCCCAGTCTAACTCTAAAACCTGTTCCTTTGTATTATGGTCATTATTGCTGAGCTGTGGGGGTGTGGGAGTTATACCCTATGTTATTTAAAAGGACCTAATTCGGTACATAGACACCTGACAAGATAATTTTCATCACAATTATCACTATTAACCACAAAAATCCTCATGTTAGTATTTTCCAGGACTTTACAGTTTTTAATGGCTTTTGTTTTGTTTGTTGTCATGTGATTACTGCATCCAGGAGATCAAGAAGGTAGGCATATCATTTACAACTGAGCTAGGCCCCCATCCTTAAAAAATGTCTCAGTTCTTAAAAATTCAAGATCAAGCACTGGCCTTAGTGCCTTGCAGGACACACACACACACACACACACACACACTTTTTAATGGCAGGAAGTTCTCTTTAAAGCAAATTTACATAAGTATTAAATGAAAAGGGAGACTAAACTTCCAAGAGAAAAGCAGCCAGTTTAATATTGGTGTGTGGGGAAAGGTCTGAATTCCTTACGGAGCTCTTCCAGACTCTGTCTCAACCACACTTCCTGTCTGAAGGCAGGACCACTGACCTCGAGAAAGCAAACTTACCATAACATCAGAGAGTGAGGGTCATTAACATGGGAATATTCTGCACATTCTTAACCATAAGTGAATATGCTTCAATTTGCCAGATAGATGGGCAGTTTAGTGGTTCATAGGAAAATGTAATAAACTGAATAATTGTGGCTTCTAATGTAATCTCATGCAATCATATTACATCTCAATTACTTTTTTGACCCTTTCAGGATAGTTCTTGCCTTAAAAACACACACAATCTGTAGCTCTGAATGTCTTCTTCCTGTGTTATGCCGAGGAAATCAATTGATCGGGATGAATTAATATCCCACTCTGTCTTCCACTGGTGGTGCCTGCTATCTCAGGAAGGCATAAACGCATGCCTCCTGGGTGCAATAAATGTTTATCAAGAATCGGTTGTGAAAAGCTCCCCATTTTCCCATTCCCTTAACTTTTAGTATCTTAACACCTCCTATTTCCCTTAAATTAACAAACAAATCCAGGACCAACTCTACTGCCATTTCACACATCATAAAAGGTGGGAAGAACGCTGAGTTCCACGAGGATTTTTATGTTAGAAAGAAACAGCTTGTGGAAGTAAGTGTGTGATGGGTGTGAGGGTGCCTGGTCATTATGCAGCATGTAAGTGTGTAATGGGTGTGAGGGCGCCTGGTCATTATGCAGCATCGATAGATCTATGCAGCATGACAGCTCGTGGACAGGGCAGTCGGCAGGGGCTTGAATTTACAGCCACTTTCACGTTAAGTTGACCAAATGGTTAAGATACTATAATAAATTGTGTCTATCCACAATGAACTAATTAAAATTAAACTACGATGTACTGACTATATGTGCCAGGCTCAAAGATACATGTGACGTAAGCAAAATGGAGAAGACATTGTGACCATCCTCTGGAGGCTTGATAAGAGAGAATTCAAGACAGGGTAATAGTGCTAAGGGACCAGAGCCAGAAGCAAGCAGTGCCAGGAGGGAGGTGCTGTGGGCTTTGCTTGGAAAGGCCAAGAGGAGCAGGGCTGATCAGGGTCCTGAGGGCTGAGTGGGAGTTACAGGGCCTCTAAACAAGGGGGAGTCTCTCACAATGGAGACTGTGTCCTAGAAGAGCATCCATTCTAAACCTGCAGGCCTTGTTAACCTTTTGAGTTGGCAGCCACTGCGTGATACTGTCAATAGTGAAATTTGCCCCTGAGACCCACACAAGAGTTATCCCTCCCCCAAATTTTCTAACATTTTAAATAATTCTAGAATTTTGTGTTGAGCAGCATTCATGGCCATGTTGGGCTGCACATGAGCCACAGGGTGCAGGTTGGACATGCCAGGAAAGGTAATAAAATATGTTTGAAAATCATTACTGTCCCAGAAGACTCATTGGCGTTGTGGTTTATCAGGGCTGCATTCATTTGCAGATCCTATAAAAGCCTACAACAGTGCTTCCCATAGACAAAGATTCATTTGCTTAGAGAAACAGATCTGGGAGGATGGTCCAGTGAGGTATTTGCATGTTCAGCATTTTTCATTTCTTCTATTCTTTCATAGAAGATTATATATTAGCCTTAGTCCTTAGATGTATAGTCAAAGACTGAGGCTGTGGCTTCAGGCTCAAGGCTGCCTCACAAACAGAAAGACAAAAGAGGAACAAAGGGGTAAAAGGATACACAGTGGAGCCTACATTTCTGCAAGTTTCTCCCGGAGCCATCTTGATTTTGTCCAGCACGTATTTACATGGCCATCCCATGGAAGTGCTAAAGAGTGTGAGAAACAGCCCTACCTCTCCAGCCAGATCTGTGATGGGTGACAGAGAATGAGTCTCAGGATCATTTGTGTATGGTGAGCCAACAAAGTGTAGCACACAGGTCCCCATGTGTGACACAGATCTAAGCCCACGTCATAGAGCCATAGCACTAATGACAGCTGTATCCTGAAGAGGCAAATCCAGCTCCGGGGAGCCCTGCAGTCTGTTGACGAGAGACCAGAAGGCTTGCCGAGGAGCACAGAGGCAGCTTGTGAAAGCCGAACCTTCGATTCAGGCCACCTGGTTGTGCTCTTAGGTCTTCTTAATTATGTATAATGATCTGTTAACCTCTGACCATAATTTATAGTTTGTATTGATTTCAAGTGAAATATACCTACAAAATTATTGAAGGTTCCACAGTTACTATGACAAGAGTAGAAAAATAACAAGAATTACAAACTGAGGAAACAAAACTTCACAGAAGCAAATATTCCGTATTAAGCATATTTTTTCAGGGCCCCTCCCTCAAGGACACACACACAAAAAATCCTCAGATGTTTGTTACATATGTAAAATGTATTTGCACGTACCTCAAACTTCCTCTCATATACATTAAATCATCTCTAAACTGTTTATAATGCCCAGCACAGCTATATGTTCTGTAGGAAGAGTAGTTACACCCTGCTGTTTAGGGAAAATGACAAAAGAAACATGTACATGTTCAGTTAAAATGCAATTTGAAAAATCCTTTCTAACTGAAGTTGGGCCAAGCCGTGGATGTAGAACTCCTGTGTACAGAGAGCCAAGTGCAGGGATAAGCTATCTCGGTGCACTGCAGTTATCTTGGTATCTTATTTACCCCTAGGTTTTTGCCTTTTCTAAACAGAATTCAGCTGCCTTGATTTGCTAGTCTTTCTCCCAACCCTGCCCCACATCTTTAAGAGCATGAATGTGGGGAAGTCCACAATAGCATTTTCTTCCCTTGGTAGTGATGAAAGCCTGTTGTCAAACTATTATGTTCTCTAGTTAGAGAGGCCCTTTGGCCATCTATTGCATGACTTAGTTCTATGATGGATTTGTTAGAAATGCTGATTTGGAGAAACATCACATAACAGTGTTACAGACCTGATCTGGACATGTGTGTCCAAAACAGTGCCTTCCACTTCTCAACATGAATGCCACACATAATACACACACACACACACACACACACACACACACACACACACACACATGATTCCAACATTCCTTCTATGAGATTAACCCCCCTCCTCAGCAGCACATGTTCATGCATGTGGTCCCAGATAGGCTGCCTGGAGCCTGCCACTTTCATGTCAGTCCAAGTGCATTAGTAGCTTATTCTCTCTTGTTTTCAAGTTTTAATCTTTTAGTTTCTTTTTGTATCTCAGTAGCATTTTAAAAAATTTCCAACATTGTTTATAATTTATCCAGTATTTTATCACCTACCACTTTGACCTGTCTACGTTTGAAGCCATACTAAAATTAGTGGTCTCTCTGACAAACCACGAAAGCAAGTAGAACCTTATTACCCGTTCTATAGCATAACCTTAGCATAAAATAAGCATCTGGGTATTAACTGAGGTATTCTCACATATGTGTTTTGTCATCCTTGCATTGTTTCATTTTACTAAAACACTTCATGGAATTCCAGGCAAAGTGTAAACATGCCTATTTCCCTCGAAATGACTGTGAGTGACAGACAGGCTGTATGTATCATCTGTACTACACAGGTGGATGTTCTAGTTAGTTTCAAGTCAATGTGACACAAGCTGAAGTTAACTAAAAGGGAAGAGCATCAAATGAGAGAATGACTTCATAAGATCAGGCTGTAATGCACTTTCTGAATTAGTGACTGATGGGGGAGGGTCCAGCCCATTATGAATGGTGCCATCCCTGGGCTGATGGTTCTGGGTTCTGTAAGAAAGCAGGCTGAGCAAGCCATGTGGAGTAAGTCAGTAAGCAGCACTCCCTCCCTGGCCCCTGCATCAGCTCCTGCCTCCAGCTTCCTGCCTTGCTTGTGTTCCTGTCCTGACTTCCCTCAGTGAACCGTGATTCAGGATATGTTAACCAAATAAACATTCCTTCCCACGGTGCTTTATGGTGTTTCATCACAGCAATGCTAACTGGCTCTAAGACAGCAGGTAACAGCAAGCATGAATGGCATGCTGCTCTCAGGCCACAGACTGTACTGGGGCAGGTAGGGCTGCAGCAAGAACGTTCAGAAGCTAGATTCTCTTTTTCAGAAGCCAGATTTTGATTAGATTCATGTTACACATGTGACATATATGTTACACTTTGATGACTCACCATACACAAATGATCCAGAGACCTGTTCTCTGTCGTCCATCACAGATTCACAAGAGGATCTATACCTCCAAGGGCAAGCTGGCTGCCTATCACTTGGGATTGCTTTTGCTTTTATTTTACAAATTTCACACAATTTACACATGCCTAGCTTGTACCTTCACTGATTTTGGTCTAATTCCCCACACAGGATTTCAATAAGCAGTCAAGTTTGGGATTTGTTTTTAAGGAAGTAGTGGTTCAAAGGGGACATGGACCGTAGCACTAAAGATTGTCAGATAACCAGAATAGCTAAAACAATCTTGTACAATAAAAGACCTTCCAGAGAAATCTTCATCCCTGATCTTAAGGTGTACTACAGAGCAACAGTAATTAAAACTGTATGGCATTGGCATAGAAATAGGCTGGTTGATCAATGAAATTGAATCAAAGACCCAGAAATAAATCCACACACCTATGGACACTTGATTTTTAACAAAGAAGCCAAATCCATACAATGGAAAAAGGATAGCATCTTCAACAAATGGTGCTGGTCTAAATGGATGTTTACATGTAGAAAAATGAAAATAGATCCATATCTATCACCATGCACAAAACTCAAGTCCAAGTGGTAATCCTCAACTTAAAACCAGATACATTAACTCTGTTAGAAGAAAAAATGGGAAGCCTTGAACTCATTGGCACAGGAGACAACTTCCTGAACAGAACACCAACAGCCCAGGCTCTGAGGTCAAGAATTAATAAGTGGGACTTCATGAAACTTAAAAGCTTCTGTAAGGCAAAGGACACTGTCAACAGAACAAAGCAATAGCCTACAGACTGGGAAAATACCTTTACCAACTCTACATCTGAAAAAGGGCTAATATTCAAATTATATAAAGAATTCAAGAAATGAAACACCACTAAAATAAATATCCTAGTTAAGAAATGGGCTCAGAGCTAAACAGAGAATTTTCAGCAGAGGAATATCAAATGGCTGAGAAACACTTAAAGAAATGTTCAACATCCTTGGTAATCAGAGAAATGCAAATCAAAATGACTCTGAGATGCCATCTTACACCCATCAAGATGGCTAAGATCGAAAAAACTCAAGTGACAGCACATGTTGGCAAGGATGTGGAGGAAAGGGAACACTCCTTCATTGCTGGTGGGAATGCAAACTTGTAAAACCACTTGGGAAATCTACCTGATGCTATCTCAGAAAACTGGGAATAAGGGTACCTCAAGACCCAGCTATTCTACTCCTTGGCATATACCAGAAAGATGCTCCACCACACTACAAGGACATTTGCTCAACTCTCGATTACATGCCAGGTGAGAAGGGTATGGAAGGATGGGGAGATAGCAGGACCGAAAGGGTCCAGCAGCCCCACAAGAAGACCATCAAGACTGGTGGATCTGGACCAAGGGGGGCCTACACAAACTGCTGCACCAACCAAGGACAATGCATGAAACGAACCTAGACCCCCTATTCAGATCTATCCAATGGACAGCTCATTCTCCATGGTTGTGCTGAGAACGGGGACTGCCTCTGACATGAACTCTGGTGCCCCCTATTTGACCACTTCCCCTTGGTGGGGAGGCCTGGTGGCACTCAGAGGAAGGGGAAGCCTGCTATCTGGGTGAGACCTGATAGGCTGTGGTCATATGGTGGGCGGAGGAGGTCTCCTTCTGTCACAAGTCTAGGGGAGGGGAATAGGGTGAAAGAGGGAGGGAGGGGACAACGGGAAGATACAACGGAGGGGATAACAATCGGGATGTAATCTGAATAAATTATTTTTAAAAAAGAGTTTTAAAAAGCTGTGCACGGTAAGGTGGAAAAGCCTTTTACTGGTTTTCTAAACATCCAGGCAGAACATTGTCATGTCCATGGACACGTTGAAGAGAAAAATGTAAAGTCCTGGCATTTGACAGTTTCTGTTCTTTGTTCATCTGGCTGGTCATTCAGCTGAGCAAAGTGCCCTGGCATCACAGGCCACAGACATACACCGTGACTCTGGACTTCAGTCCTATTACTTGGTACCTGCATACCCATGGCAGAACATTTGGCCTCTTCAAATGCCCCTTCCTCCTGTGCAATAAAGTCAGAGGACAGTGGTTCCCTCCTGGCTGAGGGGCAGGCAGAGGAAGGGAAGCATGCCTTCCTCTGTGTCTGGTATGTAGCAGGGGATGGGGTGAGGGGGTTTGGGGGATCACATGGTATTTGTTCCTAGACCCAAATTGAATTCCTGTTTCTTCTTTCCAGACCCCTGTCAGCATATATTTTGAAAACAAAATGACTCACTGGCTTTCCTAAAATATTTCTTCTTTCTAGACTCAGGCAGCCAGCCAAGGGAGAGTGTTTGCTAAGTGGGGGGATTAAGTAGCTCTGCCTGCTTTCCTCTGATAACTGCTGCTGAAGTCAAAATACAGCATTCTCATACCACTACCCAGAACACACTGGGAAGGCATGGCTATTTCTGGAATGAGATGGGTGGACACCAGCTGGGTCTCTTTCTGCTGGCTGGAAGGCGAGGGCTTCCTTACCCTCAAGACGAGGCACTACACTGAAAGTGTGTCAGCCAACAACGCCTGGTTGGGCATCGGCAAGGGAAGAATTCCAAAGCCACTGACCTCTCCAGGGTGAGATGGGACGCAGTAGCATGCCATTTATTTGTATTTTACAGGCTCCACAAACGGTTGCAGGAACATTTATAATCTCTTCTATTTTATGTGACCTATTTTTTTTTTTCTAAAATTTGTCCATATCTACAATCCCAGGATTAAATGTCCTGCTTTTTCGATGTAAGAAAGCATCGTCTCCATTTTACAGACAAGAAAATAAAGTCAGAACAACAAGAGATCTGCATTGATCAGCAGTGGGTACTCTTTTAAAAAAAATGTTTATTTACTTTACATCTTGATCACAGCCCCCCTCTCCTCCCACTCCCCACCTTGCACACCCCTCCCCCATCCTCTCCTCTAGGGGAAGTCCCCCCCCCCCCACCCCGCTCATGGCTACCAACCAGCCCTGGCACATTAAGTCACTACAGGAGTTGGTACATCCTCTCCCACTGAGGCCAGACATGGCAGCCCAGTAAGGGGAATGAGATACAAAGGGAGGCATAAAAGTCAGAGAAGGTCCCTGCTCCAGTTGTTTGGAGAGCCCCATGAAGACCAAGCTGTGCAGCTGCTACTCTTGATAAGTCCTTATGCAAGCGCCATAGAAGGAATGGACTCTGTACTAGATCCTCCAGGACCCACAGAACCATGTTCCAGCTCTAGGCACCGTGGAGCTGAGTGTCCTTGGCTGGGCTGATTCAGCTGAACCTCAGGTTGCTGGAGAGAGGTACAAATGTTCCTGCAAAGGCCCCTGCACACTGTAAATGCCTAGAAGCATCTTACTCTGGCCATCTCCCAGGAAACTCTGACTCTTTGGAAGGGGGTAGCCTTTCGTTTTGTTTTAGTAAAACTGAAGCTCTGTGCAGGAGATGAAGTCACTATCTCGACTTCTCAGGAATCAGAGCAGTGGGTTATCTGGGGGAGCTGTTTCTCAGGCTGGTTTGTCAGAAAAGCATGGCTGAGGACTAGGAGAGTGGTGTCTGCTTTAGTCCCTTCCTGGCGTCCTGGTCAGGGACAGGATATTTTCTGCTGATTCTTGCTGTTCTCGTCCATGTCAAGAGGTTCTATTGTGCAATTCCTCTGGCTCTCCTGGCCTCTCCCTTGGGAGGGAGGAATGTCTGATTGGAAAAGCACAGGCCAGCAAAGCACCTTTCTCTCTTGTCTTCTGAGCATGAGCGCTCAGTTCAAACCCTTGGCGGGCTTTTCTCCTGAAGCTGACACCTGTCTGACCAGTTCTGACCTGGACTGAGTGAGAACAGTTATTAAAAATCTAAGATTCACTTTCAAAGCTCCAGAAAGTTCTAAACAGGTACTTGGGGTGGAGGTGCGGATGGGGATAAGGCATCATGGCTCTCATCCAGCTGTAGGAGCCTATGCCTGGTGCTGTGAACCTGGCCAAAAAAAAAAAAAAAAGCCTCAGACCCTTATGAGGAATAGTAGTACTGACATTTAGCTAAATAGATATAATGGTCTTCTAAATGTCTACGCAAATACCATGTTCAGCCCTAACCAAAGAAGCTCCTGTATGTAGTGAACAACAGTGAAAGAAAACAGTGATGGCTGCCCAAGATGCTGAGGAAAAAAATGACAGACGAGGACCTAATCCTAAACAAGTCATTAATACGAATCCCTCCATGGAACAGGGGACATTATGGAATAGAGAGAACATAAGGTACTGGAGATAGGGAGAAAGGCAACATAATCCCACCCTTTAGACATGACACAGCCAATGTAGTCATGAACTTGCAGGACCACACAGGCCTTGTCAGCAGATTGTCATGGGTGGGGTAGGGTTTCATGGGACCCTAGCCCTTCCTGCTGAATTAAAGACTACTGATGGACTCTGGGAAAGGGTCTCCACTGTCTTCAGTTGTGTAATCATTGATGTACCCAGCAGACAGCAACAGAGAGTTACAATCTAAAGACCACACAATGACCTTGGTCAAACCCAGAGGGACACAAACAAAGAAAAGACCAGAGATGTGGGGAAGAGGTTGGTAAGGAAGGGGGAGAGGGTTGGACCGAATGAAGTAAAAAGGATAAGTCATTACCCGTGAAGAATGATGCTTCATTTATTAATGTAAAATCTTCAGATCTATGAAACATAAAATTGTGTCACAAGTCATTTGGCAGCTGTCAAATTACTGAAGTGACTATTAAGGTTTATTTGTCAGAGAGGAAAAGACTGACTCCAAGTGCATGTGGGCAGTTTTTAGCATGAGACGCAGCATGTGATAATTGTTCCCTTTGCCAACCTGACCCCAGTAAATTGCATGGGGTGATGTGGTGTGGGTCTGAGTGGGTTTCTGCCTTCCTAATGGATCTATGTCAGAGCTGGAACCTGAAGCCTTAGAAACTTCTCAGTTATACAAGGATGCTGCCAACAGGCTGCCAAGCCTTCCCCTGGGACATCTCTAAGGAAGGAGCTGTCTTTAAGCCTTACAATCCTGGAATTCACTTGGGGGGGGGGCATTGCATATGTTTAATATATTCAGTCTCTCTGTCTCTCAATGCATATATTCTCTACCCAATCTTCTGCGATGAGAGGAATTAGAGGCCCTGGTACAAATAATGACAAATATTGTGAGCTTGTGATCACATCTGCTGTGTCATGTCTAAAGGATGGGATTATGTTGCCTTTCTCCCTGTCTTCAGAAGTCTGTGAGACCCAGTCTGAGCCCAAGCCTAAGTCTATTTATTTTTTATGGTGCTTGAGGATCAGTCACTGGTTTACTGCAGAAATGTTTATATGCTTAATAGTATCCACATAGTAAGCAACACAGTAAAAAAAAAAAAAAAATTTGCTTCGCCCCTTTACCTCAGTTCTAGAAGTCCTGTGAGTTTCCATGTAATCAGAGTGAATGGAGCAATTTTATTTTGACTCAAGACCCAAGCTTAGAGGTCACAGAAGACCTCTGAAGGCTCTGGGTGTAAATGACAATGTCTTTTTTATGTTAATGACATCAGTGGGTAGCTCTCTGGTCAGCCTTAGGAAAGGGTTGGCCAGCACAAAGAAGGAGGCATGGCTGAAGTAGTGGAACTTTAGTGGATGGAGTCGGACTCCATCTCTTACCCCCAAGCCTGTTCTATGTCCATGCCAGTGTCTAAGAAACATTTGTTTTTTTTGCTAGGCATGCTTTAGCTCTGTGAGCCAATGCTTGTCTAACATAGACAAGACCTAGGTTTGGTACCCTCTTCCTTCACACTATCCAAAAATATTTATTTCTAATGAATATAAAATATAATACAATATATCAATATACACTAATATATTAATAATGTAATGTAATGTAAATGATGACTAAATTTTCAGTGATGGCCAGGACACAATTTCAATTGTGGGACTTCTAGAAAGAACATTGCCAATTTTACATTAATTCTAAGGATCTTCTCTGTCTTTAGACATTTCTTAAAATGCGTTTGGTCTAGAGAGATGGCTCAGTGGTTAAGAGCTCTTGTTGCTTTTCCATGGGACCCAGGTTTGGTTCCAAGCAGTCATATGGTGGCTAACAGCAGTCTGTAACTTCAGTTCGGGAGTCTAATGCTTTTCTATGGCCTCTATGGGCATCACACACACATGGCTCACAGATACACATGCAAGCAAATACCCATTGACATAAAAATATTAAAAAACAATGTGTTCATTGACTTGAGTGTGTGTGTGTGTGTGTGTGTGTGTGTGTGTGTGTGTGTGTGTGTATGTTGCATGCTGGGAATTTTATCCAGGACCTTGTGAATGCCACGCACACACTTTACCAATCCAACCTTGGCCATGATTTTTGTATAAGCCTTGCAAATTATCTAACAAATTAATCACTGAGCCAATGCCTGACACAAGGGAGGTGCTCTGTACATGGTGCCAGTGCCATTTTGCTGCTGCTGATATTATCAGGTCTGTATCTGTGTGAAGTCTCAGAACTGAGAAATGTTCCCTTCTTAATGGATCTGTAAAGTCTGAGTGGTGCATACACCAAGACTAATAAGTCCTTTTAGAAAGGCTATCCTCTGTATTGCTCACCTTCCTCCCTGAGCTCTGGATGGGGAGGCCTAGTGGTACTCAGAGGAAGGATAGCAGGCTACCAAGAAGAGACTTGATACCCTATGAGCATATACAGGAGTAGGAGGTCCCCCTCAGTCACAGTCATAGGGGAGTGGAGTAAGGGGAAAATGGCAGGGAGGGAGGAATGGGAGGATACAAGGGATGGGATAACAATTGAGATGTAATATGAATAAATTAATAAAATATATTTTAAAAAGACTAATAAGTCCAAAGACATGAACTTGTCCTCTTGTTAGTATGGCTATTTTCTAAAATATCTTTAGGCTGAGTTATGTTATGTAGTATTTCCTAATTCCAGGATGCACAGCTAGTGGCTATATGTTCATGGGCATGCCAGCATAGTTGATATACTTGCCAGTATGTGGAATGCATGACCTTGACACTGACTACATGTGCTTCTACAAATAAATCTTTTTTTTAAAACCTGAAATGGAATTACATCACTTTCTTCCCTCCAGCCCCTCCCAGCTACCCTTTCTCAAACCTCTCTGATGTGCACCCCATTCTCAAATTAATAGCCTCTTTTTCTTTGTTTATTATTATCACCTACACATATACATATGTATGTATACATATGCATACACACATATATTCAACTTCCTAAGTGTGTATTTTTCTGTTTGTGTATATATGGCTTTAGGACTGAATACTCTGCATTAGACAACTAATAAGGAGTCTTATTCCTGGGAGAAGCTAATTGTCCTTCTAGCAGTCATCAATCTTCTGTAGTTTTTTTTTGCTAGGGGTGGGGCCTGAGAAATGTCCCCCTTCCATATTAACCTGTCAATTGAGACTGCCCTTGCTCCAGTTTTGCTTATGCAGCCATTTCTAGGAGAGACTGATTGACAGCAGAGTTCCTGGTAGTCTGGCTATTACAATCTTTCTGCCCCCTCATCTGTGATGGTCCATGAGTCCTAGATACAGGAGCTCTGGTACAGATGTGTCCATTGGGGCTGCGGTCACCATGGTCTGTTGATCTCTGCATTATGTTCACTTGTGGCTGCCTGTGAAGGTGCCCATTTGCTATTAAAGAGAGGCTGAAAAACTCTTTATAACTGTAGGGCAAGACCTGGACAGGATAGAAACAGTCTACGTCCCATGCATCTAAGCTCTTTGGCTTGGGGTAAATCATTTTAATTTCCCTGGGTTTTCAGTCTAGGAGCCACCAAGTTAAAGGTGCCATGGGCCACAGCTTCGCCATGTCAGTGTGGGACTTACCGAAGGAGGCCAGGCCTGGAGTGTGTAGATATTCATCTTCTGTGTGACCACTGATACTATCATTTGAGCATTTGTTTCCATATTATTCATTCTATTTCCTCTAAACAGTTCCCAACACCCAGGCTACAGGCTTATAATCCCAGAGCTCTTCGGCAACTAGTTGCACAAATGCCAAGTCATAAGTAAGCAGTAAAAGAAAGGAGGGACTCCTTGGTGGCAAAGTTGCCTCGGTACACAGGTTAGCTTTGCACCACTGTGACAAAACACAGGGAAAACAACTTCAGAGAAGAAGTATTAATCTTGCCTATGGTTTCTGAAGTTTTCATCCATGATCACTCAGTTTCATTATTTCTGAGCCTGAGGTAAGAGTAATCCATTAATAAGGTGTTAATTAATAAAGTGTCAATTAACACCTTCATGGCATGACCACCCCCTTCAGCAATGCTCCCAGCTGGAAACCAAGTCTTCAGTGCATGAGGCACATGTGATGCCTGCCATCCCGTGGTCAGGCAACACTCCAGTTACTTCACACTCATGAGTGGCTGCCTGGCTCTCTAGAAGTACTGTTAATGACTTGGTATGTTTTCATAGAGCCATTTAGTGTTTACGTTAGGGTGAGTGTGCTCAGTCATTTGCAACTAAGAACCAGACTCATACAGAGCCGGGAAACCACTGACATTCGGAATCGCTTGCTTGTTCTCACTGAAGGTCTAGCTTTCAGACTTGCGGAGACCAGGCTAGCAAAAGAGAAGGTACTGTGAAGAGAAAGATTAAAGGTCATGACTCTCAGCTTTGGCGGCTTGGGTCTGGATTATTCTTGGCTAGCAATGCCAACCCTGCACATTCTTCTCCAGGGTCTAGCTGGGAGAATCTTCCTGACCCGCCCATCCACGCGACCTAACACATCCCATGCTCCAGTTTCATCTGACCACCCCTGCCTGTGCTGCAATCCAGCTCTAGGCTTCCACTATGACTCACTTGCCCATACCCCCAACACACAAGCCCCTCCTAGGCTTACCTCCACCTTCTTCACTCGGTCAGATCTGCTTCTACACTCCAGGTTTGGTCCAGGACACACATTCTGGACACCAGCCCAGTCCCTTCTGTTCACTTGACTTCATTCCGTCTGTGTTATTTCCAATCTTCAGACCTACCTGCCCCTGTATTCTCTCTTCTACCCCAACCTGCCCTGTCCATGTTGGAACTAACAAAAAAAAAGTTCATATATCCAGATCGCATTGCAAAAGTCAAAGCAATGGCGCTGGAGAAATTGCTCAGTGGTTGAAAGCACTGGCTGCTCTTCCAGAGAAAGCAGGTTTGATTCCCAGCACTCACGTGGTTATTCACAAACATCTTTAACTTAGCCTTCAAGGGCACTCGGCATATGTGTGGTGGATATACATGCATACAGGTATAGTACCCACACACAAAGTAAAATATTAAGAAACATACAAACAATATGAAACACCAAGCCACTCTCTCTGCTTGAAAACCTGCCTCTCCTGTAGAAATATTTCCCACTGAGGACTAACTAGATGAGGCCCAGGACACACACTTTAAAAGAACAGTCAAAGAATTCAAAGGAGAGTAACAAAGACACAAAGAAACAGCCCAGTGAAGCTAAGGAGAATAAACATGGACATTGCTCAAGGAAACACAAATATAAGGCTGATGGAAATGATGAAGATAATCCAGGACTTGAGAACAGAATTCTATGATAGATAGAAACACTGAGGAGGACACAAGCTGAAAGGAAGGTGGAATTGAAAACCCAGAAACTGAACTAGAAAACTAAAACAAAACAACAATAACAACAACAACAACAACAACAACAACAACAACAAACAAACCAAAACTTAAAAGTACGATGAGTCAAGCAGAAGAAAAAAATGTGGCACATATACACCGTGGAGTACTACTCATCTGTAAAGAAAAATGAAGTAAAGTAAAAAGGGACCATTATAGGGTGTGGTGGCGGGGGAGCAATAGAGAGGAAAATGGTACGATGCAAATGATCTGATGAAGGAAGCAAGGGTATCGGGGAGAGTGGATGGCTCTAACTAGGTAGAAGAGACTGGGATTAATATGGAGATATAACCACAAAGATTTCTCAAAAAGTTACAAGGAATTTTACTATTAACTTAAGAATTGCTATACTACACATAAATCGGTATATAAATACACATATATCATTCAAGTGAAACTTTCCCATCTGGCTGACATTGCTCCCTCCAAGTGCCAAAGATCCTCTAAGAAAACCCCCGACATCAGGCGTGAGAAGCCCTCTTTTGAGTTTTTGATCAGCGTTGTCTTAGTAACCCCTGAAACATTACCGACTTGCATTGACCTTGGTTGGCCCCCCCAGATGTAGAAAGTAAAAGTCTTTATTGCTGAAGCCATCATGCACTTGGGACACAGGATCCAGAAGCTGCTGAGCTGGAACTGACTTGAAAGCCTCTTTCCCCAGGATGCCATTCAAGCTTCCAAAGGAGGGATGCAACAGAAGTCTTACCCAGTTATGATGCCCGTGAGCCACAACAATGACTGAATGCGCCGTAGCCTGCAGGGTACAGTAGTGGTGCACACAGCTGGATGGCAATCAACAGCTCTTTCATCGGTCTCAAGACCTTCTCAACTACAGGAAAATCATTCCTGGTACTGGCAACCTAACCAACTACCCAGGCCTAGTGAAGTCATGGCTCCTGTAGGAGGACCTACAACTGCTACTTCACTAAACCAGCACAATCCCTAACTACGTTCTAAATATCAGTCCACATACCTACAGGGAAGTATAGTTCTCATTCCTGATCAAAAAGATCTCTCTTTGCAACAGACAAGAGGCCATTAAAGAAAGGAAGGACAGCAGGTTACCAAGAAGAGACTTGATACCCTATGAGCATATACAGGGGGAGGTAATCCCCCTCAGGAACAGTCATAGGGGAGGAGAATAAGGGGAAAATGGGAGGGAGGGAAGAATGGGAGGATACAAGGGATGGGATAACCAGTGAGATGTAACAAGAATAAATTAATAAAATAATATATATCTTGGAAAAAAAGAAAAAAGAAAAAAAGAAAACCACAACCAATCAGAATGCAGAACTCTGGACCTTCCTCCCAAGGGATACATCTACGGTACATTACCTGACCCTAAGGCTCAGGGATCACTGGTGAAGAGGGGGAAGAAAAATTGTAAGAGCCAAAGGAACAGGGAGCTTGCTCTGAGACTGTATCACCTAGGAATGTCAGAAGATATGCCCATAAATTCTAAACATGACTGCAAAACACGAGCTGAGCAGGGACAACAACAGACATGTCAAACTTTGAGGGAGAGAGCAAGAGGCATCAACACCACCTAAAATGTTGATAATTAAAGGGATGCTATGAACAGAAGAAATTGTCCACTTCAGGGAAAAGCACACCCATTGGTTACCGAGTACCATGGTCAAGCCTGAAAACTGCATATAAGTAACTTTATACAGACTAAGCAGGTTGTATCCATGTATTTAGGAATGTATACGCATAAACATGTATGTATGTCCCAACATTAGTGACGAAAGAGGCCATGCATTTGAGATCAAGTTGGAGTATACAGGAAGGTTTGGAGAAGGGGAAAAGGAAGGGAAAAATTATAATCTCAAAAAATAAAGGTTTTTCAAAAAAAATTCTTGGTCTCTATTCACTAGATGCCAATAATGCCTGAAGTCTCCTTTTGTACTGGTTAAAAATGTTTATAAACATTGCAACATGCAGGCTAGGATGTATTGGCTGATAACCAACTTAGCCTTGTCACATCCTGTAAGGAGGATGGAAAAGGTTTACCAGAAGCACACTGTTTCACTAGCATGTGTTTGTAGGTTATAAATATGCATGTTTATGCAAATAATGAGTCGATAGATAGATAGATAGATAGATAGACAGACAGACAGACATAAGAACACTTCGTACGTAATTCATTGCATAGCTCTTAGTGAGAACTTCTGTAGAACAGACGCCTGGGCTGGCAGGTGGATCATGGGCAGGCCTTCTCTCCCAGAGTTCTGTTTGGCATTAAATACAATGAGAACTTTCATATTTGGATCCTTCTCCTGCCATAATAACATTTCCTTGTTTTATTGTCTGCAAAATGGTACATGAACAGGTAGAGCTTCAGTGTCTGGCGTGTCTGGCATGTCTGGCCGTTCTTGAGCAGATTTGCTTTAGCAGCACGCCTATCTCGGTTCTCCCTGGGAACATTGTGATCTCTAATCTTAAGTGGGGAGAAGCAGTTTGGCGGTAACATCTGCCCTTCAAGTGTGAGCACTCAATTAACTCACGTAGTGTCTTGAGAAAACTCAGTTATTGATAGTAAATGCACCAGGCTACTGCTTTAGACTTATGTATTTCCTTTCTAGACTTTTTATTTTACAAAGATAAAAGGGCTTCTTCCCAGGGAGATTTATTGCTTTGCATGGGCTGTCCCTTGCTTATCACCCCACATTACTGAACTGACCTAACCGTGGACTAGCTGTCTGTGGCAACGTCCATTGCGGGGAAGTTTGACCCTTGCAGCATTCTCCTCCAGCAGCTGCCATTTTTTACAGGCTCAAAATAAACATCAGTTTTCACAAACCAAGCCACTATCTTTTGTTTTTTTGTTTTTAATCCTAGAATGGCAGGAATGCATTTTCTCATGCATGGTTGCCTCGTTTCCATTTTGTTACCTCAGCTTCCAAAAGATAGTTGTTCTTGGAGGGGGGGGGAGTCAACGATGCACAACGTGAGGGAGACAGAGACTGATGTTAGGACACAGGCATGTTGGATACAAGTGTGCATGCCCGTGTTTGTGAGAGCACAGTGGACCTGTCATCCACAGCTGGCTGGCGGGTGTCTGTGCTTCCTATTGAAGAGGAACCAGGTGACACCTTGCCTTTTTATTTCAGCTCTCTTCTATACAAGTGTCCTTTCTCCCACCATGCCTTTGGATATGTGCCTACTGGTGAGATGACAAGATCATGTGATGATTCTTTTTCTACATTTTTGGAGAACTCAATACTATTTCCCATAAAGGAGGAACTTATTTACACTCTCATCTACAGTGTAACTGGCCATTTTTCTTTCTAACCTTATCAAGGCTTGTTATGCTGCCTTTACTTTTTGATTTATTTTATTTTATTTCATGCTCTTCCTTTATGTATGTGTGTGCATGATACATAGTCTTGATGGGAATTGCATTGATTCTGTAAAGGATTTTTACTGGTATGGATATGTTAGCAATAGTAAGTGTCCTAATCCATGAATTCAAGGCCTCTTTTCATTTATTTGTATCTTCTGATATATGTCATTACCGTGTTTCTAATCAACGCTTCTGGAATTTTTTTTCATGAGCTTAGATGTAAACTAATGGACACTGAGTAAAGAGTGCCCTCTCTGACATAGGTGTATCTCATTCAATCAGCTGATGGCCTGAATGAGGTAGAAGGTTGGCTTTTGCCCAGGAAGAGGAACTCCTACAGCAGACAGTCTTTTATGGTGTGAACTGTATGCCAGCTCTTCTTTGGTCTCTGACTTGTCAACCCACCCCATAGATTGTACTTGCCAACATCTGCATTCACATGAGACAATGATATATGTATACATACAGACACAAACACAGGCACATCTGCCGTCTACCTGTCCATGCATTTACCATCTCTCTATATTATGTCTAGTGTACCAGTTATCTGTATTTTTCTCTATCATCTATCTGTACTGCCCCTATTCTATCTACATATCTATTTATCTGTCTGTTTGTCTGTCTTCTACCTACCTATCCTATTGGTTATGTTGTTTCTCTGGAAAGTCTTGGAGAGGTCCACAATTTTCATCCATCTTAAATACAGGTGAGCGCAGGCTAATCAAACATTCCTTAAGGGAGCACAGAAATTCGAGGCTGGTTGATGGTTTTCTTGGTGCCTGAGAATGTGACATCCCTCAGAGGAATGAAGAGGTGAACACAACCCACAAGCTTTGTGGCCGACATTCACATAGACCACCTCCTCTAATGCTCAGACAGCATGCACACAGCCCAAAAGTCCAAAGTCAAAATGAAGTATGGGTCCCTTGGTCACTTTTGAATATTTACTGAGCTTTTTTCCCCCTCTTGTTAAATGGGGATAATAATCATCAGCTTCATAATGAGGCTGATTAAAATATCAAAAGAATCAATGTATGTTAAATACCCAGAAGGCAATGCATATGTAAAAGATACTGTTCAAATACCTTCTTATAGACTTATGATAACTTCAGCAAATTACTTCCTTTCTGAAATATTGTTCGTCCATCTATAAAATGACCACAATAACAATTAGTGGTCTTCTCTGTTATTTTGCTATAGCTTGTATTAACTACCACAGCAACAGAGCATATTGTCCAAATGCAGTCTTCCTTGGCTATATATTTTGATGTTTCCTGTGCATTGAAAGCCCTGTCTGGTAGAGAGCATGCACAGCACTAAGGAGAGCATGCTTAGCTAAGTTCAGCTCCATGATCCCTCTTGCAGCACCCTCTTCTTCCTCATGGCCAAGCACATGTCTTCTGAGTGGCCCCTGCTCAGCAGACATGTTTTGGGTACTCTCTCTCTCTCTCTCTCTCTCTCTCTCTCTCTCTCTCTCTCTCTCTCTCTCTCTCTCTCTGTGTGTGTGTGTGTGTGTGTGTGTGTGTGTGTGTAGTTTCTTACCTCTTCTGTAGCTTGGGTTGCGTGAGAGTTATTCTCCGGCAGAAGGATAGGAGAACAGTGACACTCTTGTCCCCACAGCACTTAGAAAATGACAGAATAAAATTCTTGTTTGGAATCAAAGCAGTGGTATTTGGAGCACAGACACTTAGGAGGCTAAGCCTTGGGGCATAAGCTACTGCTGGTCTCCAAAGATAGGAGCTTGCTTTAATGTCCCTGAGCTATCATTTAAGGCCAGAAAAGCACTGCAGGGCAAGTAATGGAATTATCTAACTCACAACAGTCAGTCTTCTTGGCCAGAATAAGTGAGTTAGCATCCTGGGGGCAGAACTGGACCTCCTCTGCAGAGATAATGACTCCACACAGTGGAGATGAGGCAACCCAGAACACCTGAACGCCTCCCTCAGGATGCTGCAAGCTCCCTATCAGATACCCACTTGCAACGCTGTGAGAAAGCCCGGCTTGCTATGAGGTTGAGTTGCTGATGAGAGAGTCTTATTTTGTTTTAGTAACTTGGCTTTAAGATAAACCTATGACCTAGTTCATGAGAAGAAAATAGGCAGTAGCTCAAAAAAACTGTTAGTAGAAGCCCCCGCTCCCCACCTCTGGCAGAGTTTGGAATTACGCAGGTTCTGAAGAACTGATACTAACCGATGAAGGAATCCTTTCCCCAAAGGAAGCCTGGGTTTAGTCCCCTAGGCTCCTGTGTTAGTGTCACTGCGGAGCTACTGCTTGTGAGGTGCAATCCCTGTTCCTGTGGATGCTCCCTGTAATTGTCTTAATTTGAAGCATGGAAGGGAACACATGGGTTTTGAGGGCTGGCCAGTCCATCACATCCAAGCATGCTTGGCTTATTTTAATGTTTTTGACAACTTAATGCCACCATGGCTACTACCAGAGCCACCTTCCAGATTAGGAAATTGAGGCTCAGAAGTAAAGTATCTTGTTTCAGGTTCCCCAGTTAACAAGGGAAGAGTGGCAGAGCCAGGTCTTCTCCAAAGTCCATGCCCCTGCCTCTGCCGAGCAGTGAAGACTTTGATCACAGGTAACACTAGTCCTCACACAGCAGAAAAGTCTCTGGACATTTCTGGGCCCTCTGATAAAGGGCTGAAACTATGAATAGAGAAACACGCCCACAAGGGATCGGGCTGTTGGTCATGCAGGTGAGCAGGAAGCTCAGAGATTTGGAGTCAGACCTGGGGTGCCGCAGTGTGAGCTCTGACTCTTGAGCTGTGTGGCCACTGGCAAGGTGCTTCACCCCAGGAGCTCCTCCAGGCCTTTAGGGCTCCAGCATCACATGGTCACGTGGAGTTATTGTGAAGATGAGGTACTGCTGTGTTTATTAACCTATGGCTCTGTACAAAGAGGCTCAGGTACATGACTCTCTCTCTCTCTCTCTCTCTCTCTCTCTCTCTCTCTCTCTCTCTCCTTTCCCCTCCTTTCTCATCCTTGTTCCCTTTTTTATCATGTTTTGGTTCTTACTCAGAGTGTGTACAATGTGTAGTGTTTGTGTGTGTGTGTGTGTCTGTGTGTAAGAGAGAGAGAGACAGAGAGAGAGAGAGAGAGACAGAGAGAGAGAGAGAGACAGAGAGAGAGAGAGAGACAGAGAGAGAGAGAGATTTACTTTACTGTGAATATCTTCCAGAGAACATCCTAGGAACATATGCATATTAGCCAATAGAAGTTAATTATTAGTGTATGTTACACTAATTTACAGTTACAGATTTACTCTGCATAAAGGACAACTATCCAATCCCCTTAAGAAATTAAAAACTGTACCTTGCAGTTTTCTAGATGGGACCCAGAATAGACAGTGTTTTTATTGGGCCTCTAGGAGACACTCAAGACACCAGACAAGCCTCAGAAACAGGGTTGTTCCCTAATATAAGCAGGAACTGTTGCCTCATCTCTGGGGTGGGCATGGCCATGAGAGCCAATTGGCTGAGTTTCTCTACCTGGAAAGGAGAAGCCCAGGCAAGGAGGTGGCCGTCTAGGGCCAGCAGCAGGTGATTTCTGCCCCTCTGCCTGGCTATGCTGTAATGCAGTCTACCCTCACTTTTCCCCCATCTCTTCTCATCATGTGGCCCCAACGTAGCAGGTTGGGGAAGAGAGGGTTGGTGATGGCTCCCCAAGGAAGGGGGAGTGTTTATTGACCTAGGCTAAGGGGCAGTAAGCCAAAGTAAAAATTCTGGTTAAAATGTCTTCCCACTGTTCTGCTGGCTTCCGTGTTGTGCTTGTCCCACCCTGCCGCCATGTTTTATCTCCAGCTCCACCACATGGAGATGCTCTGAAAACTTTTTTTTCCTATATTATTCACATCACCCTCTCCTGAGCTGCCATACAGCATCTCTGTGAATTCCATTCTCTGCTGTTCTTTGGATACTGAGTGTGGGGGGGCTGGGGTGGGGGGAAGCAGAGTCAAGACCCTCAGCAGGTGATAGATGCTCATTGCTGACAGGCAGAGGTAGCAATGGCCAAGGAGAGGTGAAGGTCGCTGTGACTGGTAGAAGTTCCCATTTCTCATGATGTTTTTCTTCCATTATTGTAGTGGTAGTGAAGTGGAGAGAGAGAGAGAGAGAGAGAGAGAGACTGAAGATGGGGTGGATTATGATCCATCTGTACCTAAGAACTTTCCTCTTTAGTGTGCTGAGGATATTTAGGAACTTGAGAAACAGAAAAAAAAATGTTGAGTTCTTGTTTCTTCTCAATATATAAGTTCCCACATTCCTTGGAACACTGGGTCTTCTTAACACTTGCCTTGGTATTCTTTGGGTCTAGCTTGGTATTAGGTTTCAATAAAATGTCCTGTGATTTGGTGTGTCGCTCCAGTTTTGACATTATTTTAAATTTCTCAAAGAATCCCAATGGGCCATGTGTACTCATATGACAATATCACCTCTGTCTTGATCCGTCAAGGTCCTAGGATTATTGTGACCTTCTGTGCACAGGGCTTCACTCTCCCTTGTGAGCGTCTATGCTCGCATTTCATACTGCAGGGATCGGGCCCTGGCTAGGCGAGCCATAGCCAGCTTTCCCCTAAGCTGCTCTGTGGGCCTGCAACCTCTTGGGCTCCATTCCTTTTCGGTTGCCTTCGCTACTTCTTGCTCTGCTCATGCCTTACCATTTTTACTTCTTTCCCCTCCAAAGTGAAAGAGGCCTTTTATCGTTCAGATTTTGAGAATTCTGGAGACATATATCCACAGTTCTGAATCAGAACTGTGAGGAAGGCAGCAGAGGTGGTGGCTTGTATGTGAAGAGTAAACAAGGCTTGGCAACCCTGTGCTGGCCACCCCTAATCCCTATTGAGATAGAGTCAACCAAACTCGTTTCTTGAGTTTTTCAAAACATCTTGGAATTTAACCGCCTATAGCTGAATTAATGCTGTACTCTGCTTCACCAAACCCTTCTCTTCTCTTCCCTATGTGATTTCTTGGCCACTTCCCCCAGTTCCTAAGCTGGACCCAACAGTCATCATCTTCTCATCCAAATCAATCAATACCTGTGATGTTTGTAGGTCCAGGAGCATCTTCCACGTGTTCCTTTCAGGATAACCTTTTGGGAACAGCCCCACCCTGCACCCTCATCTCTCCCTTCACTGGCATTGTTTTCCTTGGCTTCTGCCTGTATTCTGGTATCTTTCATTTGGGTCCTCCAGTCACAAGATGGTCTTTAAATAAAAAACATGACCAGACTACACAGGCATGGTCTATACAGTCAACCCAGCTTTGATCTTTACCTACCTGCCTCCTTCTATGTCTCATGAGGCCCCTCAGTCTCTAGAATGGCACATCCTGAAAATCACATGACTTGATGTGATTTGCACAAGCTGCCTCTGTTGCGGGAAATGACCTTTACTGATGTCCATCTGGCAAACGACTACTCGATTGTAATTCCAGGGTGGCTGTTGCTGGGCTCTCCTGAACAGGCAGTAGCATGCCACTTGTGATGTGTACTTCATCCAGGCACATCTGGCTTCGTTCTGTCCCATTGTCCTTTTTGTATTTGGGCTTGCATTCTGCTCCCGCATTAAGATTTTGATTTAATTACAGTGCAGAGCAACTTGGAAGGAATGGCACAAGTGCTTGTCATCAGGGAGATGGCTCTATCTATGACAGTGTGATAGGCATGCTTCAGTTGGACTTTATATCTAACTGTATCATTATTTTACTTACATAAGTCACACACGATCATTAGATCACCTTAGGAATTTGGTGTATAATCTTTTAATCATCTTCCTATACTCACCAGTACAGAAGTAGTGCCTGAATGTTGGCATATATTTGTACAAACAAACACAGACATAAACATAATCATCATGGGCTTTCGTCAGAGACTGCTTTGTTCGAAGGAAAGGGATGAAACCGTTTCATTACTGTTGCCAGTGCCTTCAGTTATAAATGGAAATTATTTGCCCTTCTGTTGGCTGCAGCTTTGGACACCAAACAGGTCTTGTCCGAGTGCGGAGGGTAGCTAAAATGAAGTTCTGTTTAAAACAGATATTCCTGTCTCACAACCCAGGACATTCCTGCTAGTGTCCTGGAACCTGCCTTCTGCTGGGGTCCCAGGAATGACCAGCTGTCTTTCAGCTGCTGCCAGATTAAACGAATGAGCCAAGCTTTTGGTTTCTCAAGGAGACATCACGAGTGGGTGCCAGAGACCCCACCATCCTTTAAGACCTCTCAGCTGTGCTGTGCTGTGGGAGCCTCTGCATCCCTGCAGCTTTTCCAGGGACAGTTCAGCCAAGAGACCCGAAGGCCCCTCCTCTTAGCCCCCTACAGTCTCACTTTGGGGTTGCTTGATATGCAGCCAGCATCCACTCAACATAATGTGCCTTACCTGCCAATGTGCTTTGAGGGATATTGTTAGCATTAAATTTTCCATTTACATTTTCATGTTTGACATAATTGAGGAATGAATGCTCTTATGAAAATTAAACTTGTGGTTCTCCTGGGCTGCTGTAACCCTGTTAAAATGTAATGTGATTTTTGATGCTTCTTCTTGAGGTTTTATTAAATAGAATATCAGGATGACTAATTCCCCAGGCCTAAATGCAGGCTAGGAAGCAGCATTATTGATAGGGCTGTGTCCAAATGGTCCTCTGTGCTCAGCCTCTAATGGCCTAATAATGCATTATACTCGAAACAGAAATACTTTGGGTTGTAGTGCTTATTGCCATTAGTGAAAACACCTGGATGCTCCATTCATCAAGGTTACATCCAATGGGGCCCATTTGTTTATTAGGCTGTCAGTAAACATCTTTATTTGGTCTGGGTTCAGCCACATTTGACCACCCTGGAGAGATCTCGGATCCAGCCAGGGGATTTCTTGTGGTTTCTTGTGATTAGTTTTTTCATTAAAAAAAAAACAAACAAAACCCAAGCTAATGAAAAGTTAGAGGCAGCTTTATAAAGAACACATTTTGCCTCTTGAAGTCCGCGGAGATGGCAGGAAAGATCAGGGAACCAGGTGCTGGATGCTCCTTTCTTTCAGCAGCTCTTTTTTTTTTTTTTTTTTTAATTAATTTATTCATATTACATCTTGATTGTTAGCCCTTCCCCTGTTTCCTCCCATTCCTCCCTCCCTCCCACTTCCCCCCTTCTCCCCTCCCCTATGTCTGTGATTGAGGGAGACTTCTTCCCCCTATGTATGCTCTTTCAGCAGCTCTTGATGGGGGCAGCTGGGCCTCCTTCCAGCTGGGGATCCAGGACTCGGCCAGATCCCTAGGTCCCTTCTAGGGGCTCCGTGCTGTGCTCATCCATGAAGCCTTCTGAATACAGAGCGTGGCTACTCCTCCTGGCAGGGTAAATGTGTCTAGCATAGAAGTCCTCTTTTGTGGTGTTTAGAGAGCTTGCCTTTCCCCTTCCCACATTCCCCAGCCAGTCACTTCCTGAGTTAGGGACTTCTTCAAAAATCCTTAGCAATATCTGTGGTATCAAACGAGAAGTTCTCCAGGATGTGTTTTGTTTAAAAAGCTGTGGTTTCAGAGAAATAATACATATGAAGTACTGAGCACTGATATACTTTAAGGAGATGGGCATGATAATTATCTTGATTTTGTCATTACACATTGAATATATACATTGAGCTATTACTTTGTGCCCCATAAATATGAATAATTAGTGTGTCACTTAAACCCCCCTCCCTGTTTAAAGAAGCCAATAAATACAGCTTAATACATTTTGCTATGTGTAATCCCATCAAGTCAAGGTGGAAGTCCGCCAGTACCTATTAAGAGTTGTTCCTACAAAATACAGATCTCACTTCTAAAGGAATAATAGACAATTGATTGAGCCAAATCTGAGAGCTCACAGGCTGAGAACACAGGCTCCGGTGGGTGCTAGTAATAGAGTCCAACGTGGAGGCAGCTTCATGAACTTTTTATATTTTCAGAGCAAAAGGGAATCGCAGGCCAAGGAATTTACCACATGCGTGGGTAGGGGCCGTGGGAATTGGGTTACGGCAAAAGGGGAGAGCGTTGTTATAGATCCTAGGTGCTCTCTGGAGACAGTCTTAGCTTTTAGGTTGGCGGAAGACCAATCTGCTAAGAGAATGCATGGGGACAGTTTTCTGTGACAGTCAAAGGGTGTTCTGTCAAACACAGAGCTGGGCACCGAATGGCTAATAAGGAGACTAAAGACAGCCTGAGAAAATTTGACTCTGGATTTGTAGCATAAATCTCAGCTTCATAATCATCTTCTAAGCAGTCACCGAGCCTTGTGGAATCTTTAGCATAGGCGTGGCGTGTTCCCCTGGGAACTTCTGCTCCCAAAGTCTTTCCTCCATCTCTTCTGATCTACTCGATGCCACCCTGGCCACCCCATGCTCCAGATCCCAGGAATCTGTCATGAGATGTTGCAGTTTGTAGATCACCCAGGATTAGTGAAGACGATTCGTGAAGAAGATTCATCCAGTGTTTTCTCTCAGAAGATGCTTTTAGACGAACTCTAAACCTTTGATTCTCAGACCTGACAGGAAATCACAGAGGGCTGAGGGAGGGATGTACAGGGCAAATAACACAAATGTCTGCAAGCAGAATTTGTTGCTGCCAAGGTGCTTGTCTGCGGCTACTGTGCAAACACCGGATTATGCAAATGTGCGTGCACCCCTCAAATTGTATTACGTGTCTTCTGTTTCAATGCATGGAATGCTGAATTGGCATAACTGAAAATGTGTTCCAGGCGTATTCCAGATCTGTCACCTGGAAATGGAGCAAAATCTGCCAGAGGTGGGACGTGATCCTGCGCTCAGTAAGACAGGGTGGAATTGGCAGAGGGAGCAAGAGTCAGGGGGTCAGCTTGGCCTAAAGAGCAGCCTACATGGAGCGACCAACGGTCTGCCTAGAGGGAGGAGGACTAGGTGCCTCATGTCACAGGGATAGCAAGAGGCCTCTCTCAGCAGGCCTTAGCTTGCCATCTCTGGTGCTAGAAGGCAAGTAGGGTAGGAAAAGTCACTCTCTCAGAAGCAGAGATTGCCAGAGGATCTTTCTCATTCTTAGCCTCAGAAGCTGTTTCCAGCCTCACTCTCGGCTGTCAGTGATGAGAGAAGGCTCCCTATCTGCTGCTTTGAACACCTGTCCTGCTTTGCAGGACAAGAATGGGCCTTCAGCCAGGCTTCCTTATTAGGGAGTCTTCTTACAGGCAACGGTATAGTGGTATAGAGGTCTGAGAGAGGATCTCAGTCCTGGATGCCAGTGACCACACTGTTCTTTAGTAGTCTAGTCATCTGGGACAACTTTCTCAAACTCTCTTGACCTCACTTTGCTCATCTGAATAACGGAGTGGAGATGGTAACAGTGTCTGGCCCACAGATTTGTCACAGAGAATAAATGAGGTGACACACAGAGAACACTTAGCATAGATTCTGCCGCAGTGCACCACGGAGTCCATTAATGTTAGCTTTCTTGCTAGCTCGCCTGCTTTAGGTGAGATGGTTACTTAAGAAAAAGTCTTCAGCTGGTACAGTGGTGCACACCTGTGATCTTAGAGGCAGGCAGATCTCTGTGATCTGGTTTTCAGGCCTGATAGTGGTAGTGCTCGCCTTTAATCCCAATACTCAGGAGGCAGAGGCAGATGGATCTCCGTGAGTTTAAGGCCAGACTGGTCTCCAAAGGGACTTCCAGGATGGCCAGGGCTGCACAGAGAAACTGTGGAGAGAGAGAGAGAGAGAGAGAGAGAGAGAGAGAGAGAGAGAGAGAGAGAGAGAGAGAGAGAGAGAGAGAGAGGAGCAGGAGGAGGAGGAGGAAGAAGAAGAGGAGGAGGGCAAAGGTTTTCAGGAATTCTGGAATGTTCTTCAAGGCTGTCTGGTTAATGGTTCAAGCAGAGTGTGTGTCTTTGTGCCTTCTGCCTCACTTGCTTAAGAATTTGCACAGAAGTTTCACTTCTCAGTGAAGGAAAGTGGCTCTGTGTCAGCTATTAGTATTCACTGGACACAGAGGATGAGACCAGCGTATAAAGGTGGCCTCTGTGTCCTTTCCAATGGGGGATCAGGATGCCTCAAGATCCTCAAAGCCTTTAGTGTGTATGTCAAAGGCAGAAAGCTGTAGATAAGGAGTTTCTGGGCCGGAAGGTAGAAATGCTATTCTGTGCCTGGTACAGCCCCAGGGTGGACATAACCTTTTCTACCGTGGAGGATCGTGTAGCCACAGCAGGCTCGGCAGCATGACAAAGGGAGTCATGGACTTCTGTAATCAGGCCCCCAAGGCCTGAGTGAGGGCTTCTCAGCTTGTGCCTGGGAGGCCAGTGCTATCCCCTGGCTTTTAGCACACTGTAAGGGTCCCACTGTTTTACAGACACACCCAGGGAAGGGACTGAGTTACGTTCATGGGGATTTGTTTTCAGCCATTTGACAGAAGGTTCCTTATACTAAATATGACAGCAGTGGAAAAATACTGACAGCTGGGCTCATGGAGCACGATGCATGCTGACCTTAATGTCCTTTGACAAGAAACACACAGAGAAGCTGAGCATGGCTGGCAAGGTGGTAGATGAAGGAGGTGGGGATGTTTTCCAGGAAGTGTGGGCAGGAGAAGCCAAGGCTCTTGTATAGCTTGTCCCTAGGGCAGCAGGACATAGTTATAAAGCGAGTGAGAACTGAACACCATTGGCAAATTGCTGGCCTCTGAGATATGGAGGGTGCCCTGGACTACTGATGGCAGCTCTCACACCAGGGTTATATCTGTTGTAGATATGCTGTTAGAGCCGAGGGCTGAGGAGAGTACAGCCTGCACCCCAGAAAATAAGAATTTTGCATAATAATCCTGCCATCAAGCCTAGTGCTACGAGTGTTTTAAACAGGACCAGAATGAGATGGCTGTGTGTGCTAGGCCAAGGGTGTTGGCCGCATCTCAAGGCTAAGAAACACTGGAGAAAGACGGGTAGAGAGCTTGGTGGACCTGCAGGTAGACTTGGGGAGAAGGCAGGGACTGTTGCAGTGACCCAAGTGGGACATTGTAGGATTTGGAAGTACCTGAGCAAGGCAGGTCACAGTAGGAATGCAGCGTTGATTTCTATTATTCTTTGGTTTAGTGTTTCGGCTGCAAAGAGACTTGAGAAAGTTTGCCTTAAAAGAGGGATTGTTCTGAGAGTCCCACGACGCTTTGATGAACTAGCGCTGCAGCCCTTCAGCCATCACAGAACATCAAAGGTTGCTTGCTTCCTGGAGGTAAGGAAAGACAAGTTTGTTAGAGACCCAGTGCAATTGACAGGATAGGTGAGGACGGTGCTTCCTCGTCTCAGTGGCTTTGTGCATCAAGGGTTTCTCTCTGATTGGAGGGACCTGTTCATTGCGTGTTGACAGGGAGCTGTTTGTCCTTTGTTGAGGCTCCATCTGGAGCTACGCGTCGTGACTCCAGTAGCAGGAGAGGGGCATTTGGCTAACCATAAGGGGCTCTTGGAACTGCTGTGGTTTGGATGTGTTTGAAGACTTGGACCCTAGGTGGAGGTGCCTACTTTTCGAGGTTGTGGAGCCTTAGTAAGCTAGGGCTTTGCTGGAGAAAGTAGGTCACAGTGGGCGAAGCTTATGGCTCAGCCTTGCTTCCTGACTGTGCATGATAAGCAGCTGCCTCTCACTCCTGCCGAGTCGGTAGCGAAGGAAGCAGAAGCAATCTGTGTTCAGCATTGCGGCATGTGGTCTATCAGGAGACAGTGAATGGAGGGGCCTGATGATAGATTCCCCTGTGTGTTTGTGGGTGTAATGCTGAGGTGGGGTGTTGGCTGGCCCAGGGAAACGGGGGCACAGTGATGCCTCCCATTAGTAGGATATAGGTAGAGGATCAGGCTACTTAACTCCAATCTTACAGTTCTGAATCCCCGTACCCTTTCTCCCAGTATTCTACCCTTGGCTTTGAGTTGTCATCTTTCCTGCTGGAAGGAGGTGAGATCCTGGGAGACAGACATTTCCGAGTTTTGGAATTGAAATTCCTGGTACGTTCTGGGCTAGTCCATCATGTATGTTTGGCTAGTAAGTTTATGGAAAGAATGAAAAGGAGGAGAAAGACATGTTAGAGGAGATATTAAAAACACCTTAGAGTTCTTTCAACTACGTGGATAAGGAGCATCAAACAACAGGCTGTACTGAGTTGCTGGTTCCTTTGACGGGCTTCCCTCCCTCTGGAGCTGGGAACTTTCTTGCTTCTCTAATTATCTCCTTTTCTCAACCTTGAGCATTGGGTCTTCATCTTCTTCTGTGGCCCAGATGGTCAGGCATGTTGGATTCTGCTCTAGCATCCTTCCCCTGGACCACTTGTGACTCAGCCTCGAGGCTGGATAAGAGCAATGGCTGAAAACAAAGTGGACAAGTACATGTGACTGTTGGAAAAACGAATCAACCAACAGAACAGATGCAAGGCAGCACAGTATCACAGACAAGGTCAAAGGCTCTGGGTTGAAAGGACCAATCTCGACTTAATCGCCATGCTGCCATTTCTAGCTGTTTCCATAATTTCTCAGAGTTTCCTCCCTTTAAAATGAAATGATGATGTTTCTTAATTTGCAGGCCCAGTATGAATATTAAAAGGACTGTTGTGCAGGGTCCAGGGCCCAGCTGTGTCCAGTAAAAGTTGACTCTTTTTACCACCATCCATTGGGATCATTTATCTTTTCCACTATTGTCTCTAGAGCCTGCAGAACGCTTGGTGCTTAGCACATGTGTGCTGAATGAAGTGACAATGTTGGGGAGGATGCTTTACAGACTGGTAGAGGAACAGAAGGCTTTTCACAATTCTTTCCCTCACCCTAAACAGACACTCATTTTCCATCCATCCAGAGTCAGTCGTTTTGTCAGTAGTGTTTAGTCAGATGCTTCTGCATGCTGTAGCTCTCAGGGGAGCCCTAGCAGCTGCTATGTTTGGAGTTAAGGGCAGAGAAAGGCACAGGATTTGATCATTTGGGGATGTGGTTTGAGGGTGAGCCTTGGTTCTCACCTTCTGGGACCTTGAGGAAATGTCTTGACACTTGGTCCCTTGACTCTCCATTTCCCAGTGAAACCAGGACTCCAAGGAGGCTACAAGGCTTCAGTGTGAGGCACTCTACAGAAGATGGATAGATGTTGTTTGCCTCTCCCTCCTAAGGGGATTAATTTCAGACTTAGAAACTCTATGGTAGGACTTACAGACATGCTGTTTCTGTGCAGCATGGAAAGACTGCAGCGCATCCATCAGCGTTACTATTGCTGTTACTTTTTACAGTCCTGGGATGGAACCCGGGGCCTCATGCGTACTAGGTAATGCTCAAGCACTGAGCTATATATCTTTGGTGTCTTTTCACTTTTTATTTTGAGGCAAAAATCTTGCCAAGTTGTCCAAGCTGGTTTTCAACTCACCCTACAGCCCAGGCGGGCTGAAATTTGCCATCCTCCTGCCTCAGCCTCCTCATTACAGGCCACTACCACCAGGCCTGAGTCAGCAGTAGAGGCTTCATTGTAGACTTATAAAAGTGTGGTGTTCATCCCCTCACTGTTCTGTGGTTGTAGTTCCACAGATCTGGAGCTGGGCCCGAAGGGTCTGCCTTTCTAACACGTTTCCCAGCGCTGTTATGGGTCCAAGATCAAACTCTAAGAACAATTAATAGCAAACAGTAGTGCCAGGGAAATGGGCGCTCAAGTGTTCTTGAGAATGACAAATGAAAATAGAATAGCCTTTGAGATGCACATGTCTCAGGCCACATCTGAGAGAAAAGGCAGAGCAAGAACTTTGAGAAAGGAAACACAACTATTATGTGGAGAGCTGACAGGAGTGATTGCAAGGACAGCCACCCCCAGACAAGTCCATTTGTTTAGGAAATAAGAGGAAGATCTTCTAAGGGCAGTGATTAAAAAGTGACTGCAGTCAGGCATCCTGTTTCTCCCGTTCACTGGGGAGAGGAAGGCAGAGCTCCTTAATGGCCTGGCTCCGGGAGGAGGGAAGGATGGCGCTTCCTGCCTCCTTTCTTCATCCTCACTCCGTCAGGACAGCAGCTTCTGGAGCTCATCGTTGTGCATGCTGGTGGCGAGCTTTGCCTCGGGAAGCCTGCAGCCACATGGAGGAGGGGAAGGGCTTGGAAGTATGGGGGTGTGTCTTAGCTACTCACATGTGGCCATAACAAGGCATCGTGATCAAGGCAACCTAAGGAAGAAGGAATCTATTTGGGGCTAGTGGTTTCAGAGGGTTAGAGTCCACGACCTTCATGGCAGGGAGCTTGGCATTGGGCAGGCAGGCATGGTGCTGAAGCAGTCGCTGAGAGAAGCTACCATCTTATAAACAGGCATGAAGTAGATCAAGAGAACCAACTAGTAATGGTCCATCTCTGTGGGAGAATTCCTTCAGTAAGACCACACCTCCTAATCCTTCTCAAATAACTCCATCAATTGAAGACTATGTGTTCAAGCATATGAGCCTATGGGGACCAATCTCATCAAAACTACCATGGGGGGGGGGGGAATTTGTTCAATGCACAATATGCTATTGCATAAAAATAAATTTATGTAACACAGATATACAATGTACAATGGATGTTTACCATGAATAATGGAAATGTACAGAAATGTAAAATAATTAAAAAATAATCATTAGAAGGGAATTTTTAAAAACTGTGCTTTTCACTGTCACAGTCTGGTGGAGCTCCTCAGAGTGAAAACTACAGACACAGCTGTGGCAGATTTAAGTCTTGGTTTCATCCAAATGGAGCCTCCAATAACATGTCAAATTTCGGTTCAGATTTCCTTACCCTGGCAGCGGTTCCCCAAGTGGTTTCCCCAAGTGCAGCAAACTCAGATTTTTTCCTATCTGCCACTTGGTTTCTCTAATTGAGGGGTAGACCCGATGTCTCTAGGGGAGGTGACGATTTTTAGTTTGTTCAGCTTTTGTCTTGGTTCAGTAGGAGTGACAGCTCTGAAGCTGATTACATTCGGGGGAGCGGGGGGGGGGGGCAAGAAACAGACATTGTGTGAGGATTTAGTGTACTTCCTGTCATTTAATCACTTCCAGGTCCTGCAGTCAAAATGGATGGGTGCGGCTTGTCTGTAGAGCCAAGCAGATGAATTCAGGGGGCCTGGGATGAGAGAGGTTGATTGAAGATGGTTTCTTACCCACTGGCTATCCACACATTCTGTTTACTAGTCTGTAACCAAACCTTTGTTAAATAGTTAGAGTTAAGAATTTGACATGGATAGGAATGTGTGAGGATGGGGTGGGGGTTGGGGGGGCAGAATCTATGAGGGAGCGCTGGGATTAAAGGCATATGTCACCACATCCGGCTGTGGCTTGCGCTTTCATGTGTCTTGCCTGCTTCTTTGTTGGACTTCTCTTTCCTTGATGAACTTGAAGGGATTCATCTAATTGTCAATTCATCAGACCATGACAGTCAGCTTTGTGTTAGTGTCAGTGTAGACAGTCACCCAAGGACGTTAGCTTACGAGAGAACAGGTTGAGTTTTGTTCAGTTTCGAAGGTTTGCATCCATGACTGGGCATCCTTTTGCTTGTGGGTCTAGGGTAAGGTGGTAAATTATGGTGGGAACACATGGCAGAGGAAGTTGCCCACTTCATGGCCACTGGGAAGCGTAGAGACAGGCCAGGGACAGGGACCTGCAGATCCCCTTCAAGGCTCGCTCCCCATGTGCATCTGCTCTCCAAATCTCTTCCTGACCCCTAAATCTTAAAGGGTCTCTCACATCTCAATAGCACCACAGGCTAAAGACTAAGACTTTATGACACAAGCTTATGGGGGACAATTTATTGGATCCACATGAACCCTAACTGATCAATTATGCTCATTGGTTAACTTCGGCTGTGTGTTAGAGGCTACATCCTGGTAGCCTGGCTGGCCTGGAAATCACTATATAGACCAGGATGGCCTAGAAGTTACAGAGATCTGTCTGTCTCTGCCTCTGAGGTGCAGAATTAAAGCTGTGCCCCACCAGGCCTGGCCTTTTCTTCCATTTTGGTTCTATGAATACGGCTGTATGGCTGGGCATAGAGTTAACCTGTGTTTCTGTGGCCAGTCGATCTATGTTTGGCCTGCTATCAAGGCCCTTAGGAAAACCTACGGTCTACCAGGATGGAAACTTCAGGTGTGGTAAGAATCACCAATTCTCAAAAGAAAATACCTTTGACTAAAATATTAATGTCTAAGATTTAAGAAGAAGCACGCCCACTGAGTGCTGTTGCTTTCCTGCGACTGCGGCTACTGTTATGCCGAACGTTCTGCCCTATGGCCCACAGCGCTTGGCTCTCATAGGTTTATTTATCTATTATTATTTTGATCAGCATGCAAAATAATGGTTTCATCATGACATTTGTGCTCGCATTCACTCCCCCCCCCCCATTACTCTTTTGTGTCCTCTTCTGGTCCCTTTCCTCCCGTCACATCCTTCCTTGTTCGCTTTCACGTGGCATGTAGATACATACTTAAACCAACATTCTGCGCACTGGAATGGGACACATGATGTTTGTCTTTCTGAGCCTGACAGTCCTTTTAACACGACGATCCACAGTTCCTTCTATTTTCCTGCAGATGATATGGCTTCATTTTTTTCCTCTGTAGCTGAATGAGCTCCCCTATGAATAAGAGCACTCTTTCTGTACCCAGCAATCTATTTCTGGAGCTCTCAGTTGGCTTCATAATCTTAGTTATCATGAATGGTGCAGCAATAAACACAGATGCGCCAGTTCCTCTGCCGGACTGCAAATCCTCCTAGGATGCTGAGGATCCCGGCTGCCGGGAGCCTTTGGATCAATAGGCCTGGCTTGGAGTCCCATTCAGTGACTTAGCGTTGGACAACCCAAAGCTGATTACATGATTTGCTCAGTCCTCGGTTTCTTCCTCTGGAGACTGGAGATGAGGCACCATGGCTAATGCACACGACAGTTGCAGGGATCGAATGAGGGTAAGCAGCAGGCACATTGGAAACACCGTGGCTGCCTATTATCTAGCGTCATCGATATCTTCTCATAATAGTTCCCATTTTAAGGTCCCGCCCCGTTCTCTTTGTGAGTATTAGGCCTCCGTTGCCTGTTCTTGCTCTTTCCCAGCATCTTGCTGACTTACCACCTACTCCTTAAATGGCATTAAACCCTCTAACACTCTCAAAGCCAGGAGTGCGGGAAGAAGTCAACACACCACATCTTGCACAGAGCACCGTCTCCGAAGGGAAAAGGTGGACAGAAAAAGGCTGCCTGGAAAATGGCCTTCCCTTCATTAAACAGGTGCCGAATGACAATGTCCCTAGTCTTCCTGGATTCTCTCATTGCTGGGCCTAAGGTCAGAACCATCAGCCAGAGCGCTGCAGAACTAGTGAACAGTCGTTTCACCACAGCCTTTGACTCATCTGTCTGACATCCCATAAATATTGTTTGGATGGCCCCTCCCTGGCGCTTCATCTAAGCAAGCTCCCCCATCTCATTACCTTCCACCGAGGTGTTTATGGCCGCGGTAAGTGGGAAAGGAGGCCCATGGGAACTTTTCCATCACTAATGTAGATCATAAAGCGAGGGGGCCGAGAGCCATGCCAAGACGGGTGGCAACAGAAGCAGCTGCCACGTGAGGTTCTGAGTGACATAAATCAGACTCGAGAGCTAGAAAACGTTGATGCAGTTACTCCCTGCAGCCTAGCGTTGCTGAATGCTCAATTGTTTATTAGATTTGCCTCGCCAAATCAGGCCCAGCGCTGTCCTGAAGATGTCAGAGGCACCCTGACTTCTGAAAGAGAAGGAGTGTGTGTGTGTGTGTGTGTGTGTGTGTGTGTGTGTGTGTGTGTGTGTGTGTGTGTGTGTGTGTGTGTGTGTGTGTTCTTCCTGCTTGCCTTTGTTGTTTGTGTTTTGAAATGTAATCCCTGGGCTCATTTTGAATAGGTAGAAGGTAAACACAGGTGCAAGCAGGAATCGTTCATGGCCCCTTTCCACCAACTACTTCGAACACACAGTTACCATAAAAACTTCAGGACTGGTAATTAGGAAACTAGTTCTTAGCCCGCTGCTGTTGCCCCATCCCTGGACAAAATTCTGTGCTCTCCAGGCGTCAAGACCTCAAGAGGTCTTGTGAAAGCAGGCGAGTTTTAGTATAAGAGCGGTTGAAGTAATGCTAACACTAGATGGCGCTAGTGTACAGCTGATCTTCTCCGACTCCTCAAAAACCCATCCTGGGCATAATCTGCAGGAAAGGGAGCAACTGTTTTTGCAGCATTCTTGGACCTTTACACTGTGGCTTTGGTCCAGCCTGTTAACTACCGTCCCAGGCCTCACACATACCTCCCATATTCTCCAGGCAGTGATGCGGCCTTCCTGGCAGAGGTTTCTGTACCCTGCCGGTCTTTCAATTTGGTTGCTTCATTTTCAGAAGTCTTTCCTGCTTGGCTTCGGCTGCGTGGTCTCTATCTGCTTCCCTGCTGTGACTCGGTTCTCCAGTTCTGAAAGTGCAGGCTTCCAGGGAATGACACAGCTCTTTCCCTGTTCGTTGGCCCCGATGTCTTGAGGGTACCGTGTAGTTCAGTGCCTTCACCCATGACTGTGTAACCGTGTAATAATGGTGGGCAGGCGAGCTGCCTCCTTGAATCTCCTCTGGGGAAACAACGGGTTCACTTTGCTATTAGGATTTATCAAGCTTAACACAGGAAAGGATTGGCTCAGAGATCAGTATAGTTTCATTTCTTTACCCACCTACTGACTTGGGCTGGAAGTAACAGGGCAGGACCCCCGCCCTCACTAGAATTCCTTTGAGCCCTAGGAAGCGTTGATACCTCACTGTAGAGAGAGACTTGGCTTTCTTTTTGATGTGGATCTCACATATGAGCAGCACAAATAATAGAAGCTATTAACATGGCCCCCAGTGAACCCTATGAACTTTAGCTTAAATGCAGATTTAGACCAGAGGAGCCCTTCATTGGAGAAATATAATCAACTTGCTATGTGTATCTGGGCAGAGGGTTGTGGACAAGTTCTTCACTGGGTGACTTGTGGGTCCTTCATGGACCTTGACTGCCCCAAGCTGGATGGACCTCTGGAAGTCTCAGCAGGGGAAGCCATTGGCACACCCAGAGCCACCGTTCCTGCCTTTTATGTTTCATGGGCAGGGGGATCAGAAGAGGCAATGCTCTGAAACTCCAGGCGACATAGGAGGACTTTGGGTGGGGGCGGGGGAGGTTGGGGGATTAGGGGGTGGGGGGTGGGGGGGGGTAGGGGGTGGGCGGTGGGGGTGGGGGGTGAGGGGGGGTCTCCTTTCATTTACCATCCTTTTTCCCTTCTTCAGACCCACCGTTTGTGATCTATCTATGGTGGTTTCATGTTTACTTGAGCTTTTGTTTATTTTGTGCAGAGCACTTCCCAAAACATATCTGGAGCACCCTGAGGCAGGATCCGTTGCAAAGCATCTTGGGTAGGGTGCAGCCTATGGGATTTAGTGCATGAAAGACATTCTCTCTTTCAGCCATTCTCAGCATAGTTTAGATGTCACTAGCTAATGCAGAGCTTTATTTCCTGGTGCTTATTTTTATTAGAGACATGCTTTCCCATAAATTGCCAAGAGTCCACTTCCGTCCTCTGTATCTTTCTATAAACACTCTAGGCAATGGAAAAGAGAGCTGGGATTTAGCAAAAACAAGAAACTCACCAAGAGTGAAAACACACAACGGACTCACCGGATGCTGTTAGACACCATTGCAGAACTGCTAAAAGGAGCTGCCAGTTGAGGCTTTGAATTGGAAAACTGGCCAGAGCCCCTGAAAACCGACGCCCCATCTTTGGGTAGCTCTAGGCCTCGGATAATCCCTAATCATAGTATGAAGTTAGTAAGACCGAGTAAGACAGAGCTGCGGTGGGGAACCTGGGCACGGAAGGGCTTCCTAGGGAGGAGTGAACGGGCCGGTGAGGAAAGGGAAGATGCTCTTTCACTGCAGGAGAGTGTTGTGTCTTGGATAGTGTACTGCTGAGTTTGTATTCCTTGTACAGTCAGAGCACTGAGGACACAGTAAGGACAGTCCCTGATATGGGGATCTGGAGGAGTGGGGGCTGGTGACAATCTTCCTGGCAGAGCTTTCCAGGCCCTGCACTGCTCCTCTCTCTATTCTTGGTCAGGATTAGGGCATGTGGCCAGCCAGCCATGTTTGCTTAAGGGTTTCTTCTTTTACTGTTATGTTCCCGATAGTTGGATAAACAGCTTTCCTCCTGTTCCACATCCGAGAGGGATGCGGTGGGGAGGGGAGTAGAAATGTGGAGTGGTCCTGGGATTTGCATCTTATGCTTGATAGCATCTGTCCCTGGGGAAAACAGTCTAGCCACAGGGCTACCAGGCAGTGGTAGGGGTGGCGTTCAGAAGCACTAGAAAGAGAAGTGTTTTCCTTAGACTGGGAAAATGCTCTTGTGGCTTTGGTTGAAGTGGTGATAGACTCGGGGTGGCGGGGGTGGCGGGGGTGGCGGGGGTGGGGGGGTGGAGTGGGGAGGTGGGGGTGGCGGGGGTGGGGGGGTGGAGTGGGGAGGTGGGGGTGGAGTGGGGAGGTGGGGGTGGGGCTGGTTCTTCCGGGCCCTGCTAGAAGCCTGTGGGAGAGCCATTTGCCTGTCAGTTTTTGAGAGGAGTGCAGGGATCAAGACAGTGGCCTAAATTAGTGAAGGGGCCTGCAGCACCCTTTGTGGGCTGCTGATTCGCCCACATGAGTGACCGTTAATGCTGTTATACACTCTCCAGGCTTCCCTTCGGGCTGAAAGACTACCTCTAGCTCTGGGTATACTGCTGGAAAGATCTTTCTGGTCCAAGGTCACACTTTTTCCCAGAGATACCAATTGATGCAAGGAGCATAATACCCTGACTTTTTTTTTTTTTTTTTAAACCACAACAAAGGGACCATGATAACTTCACGGTTCTCTCGTCAGGCAGAGGCAAAGACAGCCTCAGGGAAATGTCTGTGTTTAAGTGTAAGACTGACCACAGGGCAGTCGGGGGTTATATGTCTGAAAGACAAGGACCACACGAGTGCCCATCTCAGGGAGAGTCTCGTGACACGTGCTCAGGTAGAGACAAGCCCCTGAAAGGCTGGGGCTCCATGCTTTGCCAACCCGTGTGACACGACCTTGAGTCTAAAGCCAAATGGGTGCTGAGAAATCCAGAGTGCGGTGTTCTGAGTTTGTGATTCAAGATTGCCCTGCATTGACTGGTGGTATCCTAGAGCTTTGAAAGCTGCCCCGGCTGTCGCGCTCCCCACTTCACCAGGCTGAGTCACTACATATAAAAGATCAGGGTCTGTTGCATCTTACTCAGTTAGATTTAACTCCATTAATGCTACTATTCAGTTCTGCCAAGGATCTGTCTAATTTTTTTTTTCTAATAACACAAAGAGCTCTCAAGTCTACATGGTTTAAGATAATAACCATTTAAGAGACTACGACTGAATGTGGCCCTGCTTGCACCAAAGTCTGGGACAAGGAAACTCAAAGTCTGTGTTGATGGTATTAGGAAAATAAATAAATGGTTTCTTCTTCCTCACTCCACCCTCTCAGATCATCACTGTATCCACTGTTCTTTTTTCTTTTTTTTTTTTTTTCCGTTAGAGCAGGGCTGGGGGTGGGTGACAGGAGGGAATAGGGAGAGACAAAATGAAGGATGTATTAAGAAGCTACATAGTAACTTATTACTTGTAATCTGATTAAAATATAATAAATAATTATTGTTTTCAAAATTATCTGTATTACCTGTAGGCCCAGCTAGCAATTAATCAAGACACAGACACTTGTTATATTTTAAAATAGCCTTAGTTAACCTGGGGCAGGGCAGATATTAATCCTTTAAACTACTTTCCACAGTAGGCCTCAGGCATGGGATCCCTGCCTCAATCCCATGCCATCTGCTTCCAATAACTTCTATCAAGCTACCTCCCATCCATAATCCCAAATACTTGCTAATGTTCTTCATCTGGGCTGGATTCTCCATCCACGCCACTGGCCATGTGCTTCTCCTCCAGCTAAGATATGGCGACCTTCCTCTCTTCACTTCAGGTCTCTCCCTTTCTCCTCCTGGCAGTCTTTCTTCTTCCCAGAATTCCTTCCTCTCTAAGCCCCACCTATCTTCTGCCCTGCCCAGGTGGGATGGCTTTTTATTAAGCAAAAGGTGGGTCAGACAGCAAACAGTAATTAACATCAAAATACATCAGATTATCCCCCAACAAATACTAATACTAATACTAATACTAATACTAATACTAATACTACTAATAAGTTTGAACAGCGGTAGGCTGCATGGTAAACAATACTGTTCCTCAAAGTATAGTTTATCAGAAGAAAATCCCAGTGCCAGGTGAGGGATACCTTTGTGTGAGTTGATGGTCAAGAAGGTTCCATAGACACTCAAAACAATACAGGTTAGTGCCATTGGTGAAGACACTGCACGCTTTGATTGCAGGACATAGAAAACTCAAGCTGGCTCTCTCCCTCCCCCTCTCCCTCCTCCTCTCCCTCTTTTTCTCTGTCTCTCTTTCTCCCCTCTCTTCCATTCTCCATCCCTTCCCCCATCCCGCACTCCCCCTTCCCCTCCCCTGCTGCTTCTAATAAACCTTTCATTTATAATATATATATATATATATATATATATATATATATATATATATATATAAACCTCAAGCTGGAGCTAAGCTGGAAGAGCTTTCAGAGCGCCAGACGATGCTATGAGAACTGTGCGTGCCACTATACCAGCTTGCCAGGCGTTGGTGTGTGCCACTATACCAGCTTGCCAGGCGTTGGTATGGTGCGACTGTTATGGAGGTAACCAGTTGCTTTCTGGTGGGATTTGAGGCACTTTCCAAAGAAGGAATTCCTGCCTGGTATTGTAAACCTAGTCAAAGCCCTCTGGCTCTGGAGGTCAAAGGCCTCAGGGAGGAAGCCGCTACTGTGGATTTGTGAAGTGGACATAGTGAGTGTGTGTCTATGGAGAAGGCATTGATTGCTAGTCAATGCAGGAGGGCCCAGCTGCTGTGGGCAGCACCTTTCCTTGGGCAGATGGTCCCAAGTTATAGCAGGAAGCTGGATGAACGAACAGGAGAATAGGTAAGCCTGCTTCAGCATCTCCATGGTTTCTGCTTCAAGCTCCTGCTTGAGTTTCTGCCCTGAATTTTTATGGAGGAAGGGGGGCTGTCATCTGGAAGCATGGGTGACCAAAAGCCCCCAAAAGTCCCTGGTTTGACTTTTTTGGTCAGTGTATTTATTGCAACAACACAAAAGAAACTAGGACATGCCCTGGTATTATGCTTGCAGCGTGTTTAATCTTGGCACGAGTAAGTATTCTTACGAGTAGCATCCAGATTGAGAGAAAGGACATTGAACATTCCAGAAGCTTCCCTGGACCCCCTTTCTACTCTACACCCCTAGCTTCAGCCCCAAAGGCAGTTGTATAAGCTACTGAGGCTTGAATGTTTTTCCTCAAAAAGTTTCTTATTCACACAGCTGACTCAGTTGACAGAAGCATTCGCTTTGCAAGGCTAATCACCTGGTTAGATCCCTGGAATCCACGTTAGAGACCTGATGACGTGGTACACACCTATAACCCCGGCACTCCTATGGAGAAATGGTACAAAGAGAAGAATGGTCCAGGAGCTGACAGGCCAGTTAGCACAGCAGCAGAAACAAGAGAGACTCTCTCTCAGCACAGTAGAAGGAAGGGCTACCCCCAGAAGCTGTTCTCTGAGCAGCATGACATGCCACAGCATTTGTGTGTAGGCCCATGTATGCACACACATGTGGTTTCTTTTTGTAGGCAGTGGTCTTATTTTAGAGCCAAATCCTTGCTGTGTATTTCATGCCCTTTGCTATGCGTTGCATTGATATTTCATGGGTGCAGGATAAGCGTGGCTTTGGGGTTTGGAGGAAATGGATTTTCCCTTTGCCAACAGGTATCAACTGCAAGTAGTTTCGGGGTTAGTGGCGAGACCCCGGGTCCAAATTTCCTTTCTCAGCACTGGGACCCCAGCTGGCTTAAACCTGTGCAGTTTTTGTTCATGCTGCCAGAATCACTGTGAGTTCATGTGTGCGTCGGTCCTGCTGTGTCTGGAAGACACTGTCTCCAGGAGTCAGCCATCACCTCTAATTCTAACAATCCTCCTGCCTCTTCTCCCACATAGCTCCCTGGGCCTTAGGAGAGGGGTTTGATGGAGAGTGAGCTCTAAAGTATCTCACTCTCTATCGAGCTGTGGGTCCCTGTCTTAGTTGCCATCTCCTGTAAGAAGAAGCTTCATTAGTGAGGGCAGAGCAACGTGCTGATCTTTGGTTACAGCAACAAATCATTAGAGTCATTTTGTCGCCATGTTTCTTTAGCAGGATAATCATATTAGGTTTTGCCCTAGGCCCATGACCTATCTTGTCTCAGGTTATGGGCACAAATGGCTTTAATATGGAAGTTTACATACAAAAGAGGGAAGAACTACGTGGCACGGACAGGAATAGGGCTCGTAAGCGATAAAACACCAATTTGGGGTTCTTAGTATTTGAGTTTTCAGATTATGATAATGCTTTGATTTACTTAACTAATTATGAATTACCAGTCATCTGGGTAATTCAGAATTACCTTAATTGAGCAGCAAAGTTTGCCTTCTCTTGCTTAGGATAAAATATTTTTTAAATGGACCCAGCAAAAACTCTTGTATAAGGATTCGCAAGAAGAAAGCGTTTATGAAGCATTGGTCCACCTTCTGGATGTTACTGGAAAAGGCAAACACTCTCTACTTCAGTATGGTGCTCCATCTTAACCAAATGCCTCGAACCCCCATTGGCCCCTGGGAAATTCTATCTGTAGCCTGTAGAGACCTTTCCACCAGTCTCACATAAGATGAACTTTGAGGGTTTGCATGCTAGGGAATGCTGCTGTCTCTCTGACTAGTGGGCGGGCACAGGTTTCCTGCTGGCACCCTCCCTAGTGCCTGGCGTGGAACCACACTTCTGGTATCTAGCGATGGGTGGTGGGCAAAGGAATAGTGCTCAGTTCAAGCATATAAGAAAAGCGGTCTGAACTCAGTTGCCCAAACACATATGTGCAATCTGGTACAAGCAAATTAGCATGTTTTCAACTTGGTTTTATTACAAAATTTCATACAGAATAGCATATTTATATGACCTCAGTGCTGTTGCCTGAACTCTGTTGAAGGGAAATTTAGGTTTTAAAAAGTCAGGAAACCCCAACCAATTTATAGAAAGAAAAAGAAAAACCGAGAAAACATTTAATTATTATAATGGAACTCTCTCTCTCTCTCTCTCTCTCTCTCTCTCTCTCTCTCTCTCTCTCTCTCTCTCTCTCTCTCTCTCTCTCTCTCCTCACTCCTTTGTCTTGTAACTACTGAGTATCCCTTGTCATGGAAAACCATTTGTCTTACAGTTCAATAAAATTGTCACCGATAGAAAGTACAAATGGGCTCATGTGTGTATAACTTAGTGCTTATAGCTTCCTGAGGAAATGTCTAGCATAAGATTGTGCTTTGTCTCCCTACAACAAACAAGAACCCAAGGTCAGCCTAGCTCTTGCCAGGAAGCTCCATCTCCATAAGAAGTGTTTCTAGGTGCTCTGAGGCGTCCTCTATTAGTTCTTCTTGGTGCTTATTATGCAGTACCACAAATAGCCTGTAGATGGCGGTACCCACCTAGTCGCGCCTTCAACCTGCTGGCCTCAAGTTTCTCAACTGATGGTAATTCCACACACTCTTGACACAGGGGATCCATGATGAAGACACAGGTTTCCCAGTCTTTAGGGAATTAGAGATAATGGATGCTTTTATACAGGAAGGAAAAGATGGGGTAGAATGCTGCAGGGAAGCCGTGGTCTTCTCCCAGTGGAGTAACAGTGTTGTGGAATAAATTTTGGTAAAGCTGAGTGTTCTATACTCTCTTGGGAATGTCACAAAGTATCTTAATGTTATAAATTCCCTAGGAGGTTCTGTGGAAAGACTGGTTAATTTGGCTTAACCTAAATTTTTGTGAACCCAGCCCCTATGCTTGGCATAATACACTCTTGGAGTTGATATCAACCAGGTGTGTCTCAGAGTTGGGGCAAAAGGGGACCTTGTTATTGTTCTGAGCTTGGGGGAAGCTGCAGCAGAGGCTCCTTACCTATGGCACCTTGCCAAGTGACCCGGTGTCTTGGATCAAGAGGGAGGACCGTCCCGTGCATTTTATAGAAACTGCCTAGTCCTCGTAAGAACGGGGAAAGAAGCACTCACTTTATAGGATGCCTTCTCTGAGGCAGGCACTGGGTGGACTAGATTCTTCCGATGTGTTGTGAGTTCCTTATGGCATCCCAGGGAGATGACACCTCTGTGCCACAGATGGGGAGGGCTGATACAGGTGAGACGGAGGAGAATTGCCCAAGTTTGCGTGTTGATGAGTGGTGGATCTGAGACTTACACCAGTCTGCCTCTGGTGCCCCTACAGCCGGCTTATATGACGAAAAGGAGCACTAGGACACCCAGGTAAAAGTCCCAGCATTACCACCTTCTGCCTGGTAGACCCAGAAAAGTTATCTAACTTTTTCAAGTTCTTCTAGAAAGTGGTAATTACTTACCGGAAATTAAATTAGGCTTAAAGTTATAAACTAAGTACATAATTGATGCTCCAATATATATGCATGTTGTGTGCGTGTATCCCCACCAGGCTCAGCAGGGGTAGCCACTTCTACTGCGTGTCAGGTTCACCTAAAGGCCTAAGACCCTAAGGCCAAGACTCCAGAGGCAAGGCTTGGTGGCCCCTTCTCAAGCAGCCCTGAGTCTCTGAGCCTTGGAATTTAGCCATAACCAGGTCACATAATACACACCAAGCAATGTCTCAGTTATCAGAGTGAAAGCTATATTTAGGGTGAAACTGTGAGCATGCATACCCCACAGGCTCTGGGAAGTAGGTGGCACAATTATCTGGCAAATTTGATACCTGTAGACAAGCTCTGCCCATGTGTTCCTGGGCAAACAGCTTCTTCTCAGTACTCTTCTTCAGATCATCTTGTGTCTCACTCCTGGATCCTTCCCATCTTCTTTGTCTTTGGTGGTGTGGCCTTTCCTTTTTGTGGATTTAATAAATGTTTGCTTGGGCTGTACCTTTCCCTTAGAGCAGAGATTGCAAACTGAAAACCTTGGAATGCCATTGAGCTCTTAGGATGTCCATTTGGCCTGTACAAGTTTAAAAAAAAAAAAAGAGCATTTAGCCTGGAGTGGTGGTGCTTGCCTTTAATTCTAGCACTAGGGAGGCGGAGGCAGGTGGATCTCTGTGAGTTCGAGGCCAGAATGGTCTACAGAATTGAGTTCCAGAACAGTCAAGGCTACACAGAGAAACTCTACCTCAAAACAAAACAAAACAAAGCAAAGCAAAACAAAACAAAAACAAAAACAAAACAACAACAAAAAACCCAAAAACCAAACCAAACCAACCAAACGAAAAGAGCATTTATTAGAATATTTAGATATTTCTTGCAAAATTTAAATTTCTATTTCTTCTAGAAAACAAAAATAGGAGGATGAAGCCATATAGAACAGAGTTCTCCTGGGCCATACATAGGTAACCCCTGCATTTTCTCAGTGTATCTCGCTTATTCCTGCCCCACCATGGGCCTGCATTCATATCCCATGCTTTGCTCCTCTGTGTTCCACTAGGCAATTTTCCACCCAGGACCCTGACTGCTCCCATAGAAACAAGGCTCAGGGTTTCCCCCCTCCCTGATCCTAAAAGGGAAAACTAGATTGATAGGTGTTGCATCCGTTAGCTTTCTGTTATTGTCACACACCAGAGACGATCAACTTTATGAAAGATTTACTTGGGCTCATTATGTCAGAGGTCTTAGGTCATCCCATGGTCACTAAGCCCTATTGTTCTGGGCCTGTGCTCACACATTATGTCATGGTGGGAACATGTGGCAGAGGAGGATGCACGCTTCATGGAGGCTGGGAGACAAGAAGGGCCCAGACCCAAATAACCCCTTCATGGACACATCCATGTGTCTTTCCGCTAGGGTTTGCCTCCTGAAGGTATTACTACCACTCAACAGTGACCAGATCTTTAATGCATGGGCCTCAGGGGGACATTAAGGAACTAAATTATAGCATATATGTCTATGAAATTTTTACTTCCCTCCCCTGTAGGTCAAGGTTGGTGATGCCACAAGTGAATGTGACTTGCAACCCCCAAATGAGTGTCATGGTCTAAGTGAGTTGTCAGCCTTTGAAGTCTAAGCATTACCAAGGCTTCTTCGTGGCTACTCACTTGGGGAAGGTGAATCTGCCCACTTAGATTAAGAGATGCTTAAGCCTGTGCACATGTCAGCAGGCACCTGCCTGGGCACTGTATCCTGAGAATCCAGGTGAGGCAGCTGTTATGGAGGCCCTGAAGGGGAGCAGCTGTTTCCCGTGGATGTGTTGCCTTCACTCCAGGACCTGGTGCTTTCTGAAAGATGGTTGAATTTGACTGATGCGCTTTTTAAATCCACCCAATGGGTGATTTTCAAATCCAGAGCTGCAAATATATTTGGGTAACTCAAAAAGACAGAATTTGAGGCAGTTTGTTATGGAGTAGGGATTCACAAATGGTCTCTCGCTTTATTACAAGGGAGATAGGTCGTCAGAGCGCCTCATGAGGAGGCTATGCTGAAACTTGAGATAAAAATAAAGCAAGTTGTGAACCTAATTGTGGTTCTGGTCACAGAGATGCTCCTCTTAGGCTAATGACTCCCAAAGTGTGGTCCTGTTAGCATCTTGTTTGATATGCTGATTCTCAGGCCCCACTCAGAACAACTGAGACAGCAGGGGCCTAGGAAGTTGTATTTAACTAGACTTCCCTGTGGTTGTCATTCACATTGAAGTTTGTGAGTGTTTCATGTCTTAGTTACTTTATGCATTGCTGAGATGAAATACTTGACTAGAGCAACTTAAAGGAGAAAGGGCTCATTCTGGCTCACAGTTCTAAGGTGACACCATCATGGCATGGAAGGCATGGAGGCAGAAGCTTGAGGCTTGCTGGTCACCCTGTATCTGCATCAAGGCTCTACCTTCTAAAGGTTCTGGAACCTTCCCAAACAGTGCTGCCAGCAGGGTACCAAGGGTTCAAAGTGTGAGCCTATGGGGAACCCATAACATTCATCCCGCAACAACGTGTGTGGTAAGGTCTCTGAGGGAGAGCCAGCACTCGCAGGGTTTTTGCTTTTAGCTTTGCCATTAGACTTTAGGCAAAAACTTGATCTCACTCATCTGTTTATTTGCTCAATTTAATCTATGTAGAGTTTCAGCATTTCAAAATGAAAAGCTCCGGAGGGAGATTGTTGAGCTGGTTTCACAGCAAGGAGAGGACAGTTCATGCGACGGACATGAAATAGTTAACGTGGGTAGATTTTTTTACTTCAGTAATGTGTATTTTCTATTAACTGCTTTTATTCATTTAAGACATAAAAATTACTTCTCCTTTTTCCACCGAGGTCATTGTTTTAACATTCCAACAGTTTGGCAGCTTCCCTCCTCCTTTGCTCTCACTCATTCATTCACAGAAACCGTGCAGTTCCCCTCCCCCCTGACCCCCCCCCCCCAAATCTAGCGTCTGTATCCTCTCCCTTCCTGATCTATCCCTTTTGTACTCTGCCTCCATCTAAACTGTTTTCTTGGAGGTTCTTATGTGTAAGTAATTTACCCCTTGGGAAGCCAATGCAAATGAAATGAACTTCGCTGCTTAATGTATGTGACAAAGGCTTCGCATGGTGACAGAGAGTAGCAGGTCACGCAGAAGACAGGCGAACCACAGCAAGGCTCTGAGCTGCCTACCTTGAGAAGAGTGTGTATGCAGACATTATTGTCACTAGAGACAAAAGTTCTGGGTGACCCTAACTGACTAGATTATTAAGTGTTTTCTCATATAAGGCAGAAGGGGGTCACTTCATGTTAGTCTGGCTGCTTTAGCCTGGTGGCTTCCCTTTTTTGGTGTGTGGTGCTTCTTTGTGAAGCAAGGTCTACTTATAAAATTTCTGATTCAGCAAGGTCTGGGTTGCTAAAATGGCTGTGGGTCTGAACTTTGTGAAGGACTCCTGTGGTGGGATGGTTTGTATCTGGGAAGAAATGCAACACACGTAGAGGTTTATATGGGGCTCATATGGAGGGTAGTGGGTAGCCACAGTGCTTGCGACGATGTGAGAATTATTGGGTCAGCATAAGTTTCTATATTATGTATTTTGTAATGTGGTGAACTGAAGGTGAGTAATTTAAGGAACTTTTCCACAATTTTAGAAATAAGGAAATTTTCATGTATGTGTATGTGTCCTTGTGTGCTTTTGTGTGTGCATGTGCACCTAAGTGCAAGTATGTGTTTATGGGTGTGTGTGCAATGCCTGTGCATATGTGTGTGCATGCATGCCTGTTATAACACACAGAGAGGAGGCATCTGAGACCCAGCAGCAGAGCTATTTCATTTCTTTCCTCCAGTGGAGTTGACCTTGGCCTTTTCACTTCTTATTCTATGAGTTTGGATATTACTTATTATTGTTCTAATCACTCAGTTTTTCTCTTTTTAGAGAAAATGTTAAAAATAAATGAGCATCAATATAATGATGAGGATAGAATACTGGAGCACATCTTATTTGGAGAACTTGCTAATAGCATTTTCATGGCCATGTTGCTCACAACATCATCTTGAGCTGTCAGCCTGGCCCTTCAACTTGTTATCAGTCTGGTGGCCCCTGCTCCCACCTGGCAAGCTGCTGGCAGGCCCGGTGATAATTTCACTGGACTTTGTGTCACTATAGTAGCATTGGTTGGTACGTGGCTTTCCTTCGGAAACAAGAGCAGAAGCGGGCTGGAGAGGAGGCGTCCTCACTGTGTGTGCCACAGAGTCATGACAGCAGCTGGGGGCAAGTGAGGAGATAGTGGCAGTGCCACCAGAATGTCATGGTGTCACTGCCCCATTCCTGCTCAGTCAGCTGCAGTGTTCTGTCTGAGAGGTTGTACCTTTGGAGCTTCTAGGGAGATCTCCAGATTTCATCACCCCTGTGAATAACGCATGCTACCTTCTGGCCAACAGATACCTTAAAGATGATTTAGAGCAAGTGAGATTCATCTGTGGTTAGATAGACGTCTTTGGATCTCCAGCTGCCAGCTTTTCTGAGGTTTCAAAATCTGCAAGTTTGGACCATGGCCAGGCCCTTGCAAACGGGTGGGTTTTCTTAAGTTTCTCGCTTCCTAGCCCCTTCCCATAATACCCCCTCCTCTTCCTCCTCTTCCTCCTCTTCCTCCTCTTCTTCAACCTCATCCTCCCCTTCCTCCTCTTCTTCCTTCTTCTTCTTTTGGGTATCCCTGCCCTCAGAACTTCAAAAGCGGCAGCTGGAAGCTTGAAATGTTCTCTGGAACAGCTCTTTCTAGGAGCATCTCGAAGGGGAGCAATGAACAGCCAAACAACAGGAAAGGATGCCAAGACCAAAAGCCCAGCCTCTTGTTCCGGGTCCGTATATATACTCTCAGAGTCCATACTAGGATGTTTGCCAATTGGCAAGACCATGCCCTCACAAGAGGTAGTTCCTTTTCTAGTGGACTAACAAGCCTGTTTCCAGCAGAAAGACGCCACACACCCTCACACAAGTCTGTTTCATATCCCTCACTTGGGATCAAAACAAAAACATATTTACATCCACTACAAACCCTCCTTGGGTCATCACACTCCTGGGCTGGTGTACACCAGGCACTGTGTACAGCTTAGCCCTCCTTGGGTCATCACACTCCTGGGCTGGTGTACACCAGGCACTGTGTACAGCACAACCCTCCTTGTGTCATCACACTCCTGGGCTGGCATACACCAGGCACTGGGCACAGGTGGCTGAAATCCATCAGGAAACACTTTTCCTGGCATTCCTCTTTTCTTTGGACATTGAGGCCAGCCCACTTTTTCTCCTGATCATCCCTTCTTTAGTCCCCCTGACTCTCTGGCTCTAGCTCACAACTCTGGGACTGAGGACATCTTGAGCTCATGCCTTTTGTCCTGCTCTATCCCAGATCTTGACAGCAGATCTCAGATGGTTCATAGATGACCTTGCTGGGTGATTAGGCCACATACACATGCAGCCTCAAGGTGCGCACATCCCCACCCTCCATGAACTCATCTCTTACTGTTATTTTTTTCCCTCAAAGGTCCCAGGTGTTTGAGGTTATTCACTCTCTTTATGTGAACTTGTTTCCAGTCTGTGCTCTCTGGAGTTCTCCTTTTAAGTCTGGCTTCCATCTGCCCTACTCATCAGCTCTTTTAGCTTAAAGTCTACTTCAGCTATTTGTCCTGGCTCTTTAACATTCACTCAGCATTTGAACTCCACTTTGCAGTTTGCAATCACGCAATTTTCTGGCTACCACCGAGCATTCTCTTATCCAGGTCCATTCTTCTCTCTAGAGCTTTCTTTGCCTAGTCAGGGATGAGTTATTTTTAGTCACTCCAAACTCTCATTTGAGGTCCTCATTGTTCTTCTACTTGGACTTCCTTGTTACATGCACGCTCCATCAAAGGATGGAAGGAACTACTCAGCTCGTCCTGGGAACCAACTGCCCATGGAAGATGCTAGGGCGGGACACGCACACCAGCCACACAGTGGCTTTGCTCACTATCAACGCTGTGGCTTCCTACATAGAATTTGCTCAGCCTTCAAGATTTCATTCAGCGTTCTCAGGGGGATGGACGAAAACTTCTAGCCTTCACTCTGTTCTCTGGTCGCAGCCATCTAAGTCTTTTTTTAAATTAAGGTACATGTAGAAACAAGGCTTCGCTGTTCGCTAGCACATTGCATAAATATGTCCAGACTTCCTTTGTGAGACCTGGAGGTCCTGGCAGGGCTGATACCCGAACCGAGGTCTCGTAACTCCAAGTTTGGTGTTCTTTGCATGAGTTCTCGATGTGTTACTTGGGATAAATGACTTGCTGTGGCCACAGTGAGGAATTCCATGTGTCCATGAGTGCTGACGAATGACAGCACTACTTACGGTAGGTGCACTTTGAGCTCTTTTAGAAGATTTAAACAAAATGCTATAGTTGACAATTGACATTTTTAATATACTTGAATTATGACACGTTTTGTCATCAATGCTTTTACCATAGTTTAATGATGTGCTTTACTATCAAGAATGTATTAGATGCAATGAAATTCCATTTTTAAAGTGTGTGATCTTTTTTTATTTGGATAAAATTGTGTACACTCCCACTGCCTCTTGTATTTACTCAAACAAACATAACCATTTAGCCTTTGACTCTGGGTTCCCAGGGCACAAAGTTGTGAGTTATTCTGACCTATCAGAGCCACTGTTAGAAGAGGGAAATGACTAATAACTTACATTCCCCATCTCCCTGGAGGCTGACAAAGACCCATCCTTCTTTCCTCCATTGTCAACCCTTCTGAAATGTAAAAATATACATAAAAATATGTTGGTTCCACCTTTCCAAACAGTGGCCAGAATCTCACCATGCTTGTTTAACACTTAGAAAAATAAGTTTTTAACATAGAGTTTCAAGGGATCTCTGATAACCTGTCATGTATTTGTCATGTTGATTATTTCTCTTTGGAAAAGAGTGTAAAAGTCTGCAGTCTATAGAAGCAGAAAGGAGAAAGCAGCCAGATGAAACTTAGCCTCTCTCCCCTACAGTAGGCCTGTGATTACAGAAGCATATGGCTTTCTGAGGGCTGGTTTTGGTTGCAGTAAACACTTTGTTAGCCACAATGTGTTTAAACCTTCTTGCACTTTCTGATCATGCTTAGACAATATGGCAAATGAGGATTATTCTGAAAGGACAACTTAGGCGGCAATGCCTAACTCCAGACCTGCTCTTTCCTTTTCCAGACGAATGGTTCCCTTGCCTGTACAAACACCTCAGAACACTGAGGCCCCACAGGGCAAGATCTCCATATTTGATTTCACTGTCTTGTACTTCTCCTCACTGACCTTGTTTTTCAACCAAGACAGTTGGTATTTTCTGCCTTTTGCCTTCTATTTCCTGCCATTATTGCTTATAAGACAATTTGCGAACTATTATGTAAATTCTAACCATCTTTCTGTGCCTGCGTTTCTGGCATCACCTCTCCCATGAAACCGTTTCTATGTTCTCTGGTTGACCCAATGTCTGTCCTTGGAGCCCATTCTTTTGTTTTATAGTTTTCTGGTGAATTTTCCCCCCATAATATTATAGTGTGTCTTAGGTGTGGTCTGTGCTGTTCATGTTAGAACCACCAAATCTCACCCCGAACCTGCTGGCCTAGGACTTTCAGGATAGGATTCAGTAATACATGTGTTTAATAAGTTGTGTTTTGGGGACCACTTGTGTAAAGTAGATTCTTCGCCTTTTTGGTGAGTTACATACAGTTTCACACTCAAGAAGGAGAACATAAGTTATCTTCCTGAAGCCTCCCCTCAGGCCAACCTGCTACGCCTCTGCTGGTACCTACTTCACCTGGGCATCTTTTTATTCCTTTAGGCAGGTCTCAGGAACTTTATCATTTCATTTCTAAAACTTTTAAATACAGTCTAAAAATCATAGTTGTAACAGCATGACCACTCTTAGAGGAGTCTTGCCTCCTTGGTGTCATGGGCAGGGTAAGACACCCACCCAGCCCCTCTGCTTGTGTCCACAGCTGGATTCCCACAGCACCTGGCTCTCTGACACACAGAGCTGTGAGGACAGCGCCAGGTGCCATTTTAAGTTATGGTACCAGGAGAAAATGAACACTCTCAGTATTCAGATTCGGGTCCCCCTCCTCTGATTTAGATTGAGAGCTAAGCAGGAGCTGCGTGTTTCATTTGAATACTTTCCTGAAGCCTCTTTCAATTCCAAAATTGCCCCTCCCGCTTTTTCCCTATTTGTGGAAGAAACTATCTTATTTTCTTTTTTAAAAAATACAATATTTTTACTAATTATTTGAGAATTTCATGTTTTTTGAAGACTAATTAAAATTAAAATGCAATTACATTGTTTTCCACCTTCTTTTTCCCCTCTCCAATCTCTTTCATGTACCCTCTCCTTGCTGTCTCTCAAATTCATGACCTTTTTTACTTAAGTTATATGTATATGTACATACATATACATAGTCTTAAATATGTAAGTACAGCCTGCCTATTCTGGATAATGTTACTTGTGTGTAGGTAATTTTGGGGCTGACAACTTGATATTGAATAACCATCTGAGGGCTCTTCCATGGGGAAGACTATTTATCCTGCTCAGAATTCCTTAGTTGCCTGTAGTTCTTTGTCGAGGGTCGAGACCCTGTGAGATTCCCCTTTCTATGTTGGCACGTCTGTTGGTATAGTCCTTGTTTAAGGAGCCATGTTGATGAGACTTCACGGGTGTAGTTTCTCTGCCATTTCTAGGAGACACAACCTCACAGTAAACTTCCTGCTCCTTTGAATCTCAAAATCTTCCCTCCTCTCTTCTGAAATGATCTCTGAGCCTTGGGTGCAGGAAATACGTTGTACCTGTTGGGATTGGGCACCACACCATCACTTGTTCTCTATATTCAAGTCGGTTATGATTTTCTTAAATGGTCTCTGTTGTAAAGATAAGCTTCCTTGATGAGCGGTGAGAATTATACTCATCTGTAGATATAAGGGCAAATATTTAGTATATTTATGCTGGTTTAGTAAAATGGAAGCCGCAGGTTCTCCTCCCAGGTTCATGACTTCACTAGCCCCAGGCAGCTGGCTATGTTGTCAGTACCAGGCATGCTTTCCCTCTTGTTGATCCCATCTTAGGTCAAATAAGAGAGCTATTGGTTATCACCAAGATGTGTGTGTCACTACTGCACCCTTAGGGCTATCATGCCATGCTTGTTGTCATTGTGGTCCAAGTGTCATAGCTGGATAAGGCTATTGGTTGCTTCCCTCCTTCAGAAGCTGGTATTGAACTTTTAATAACATAAAAGCTAATCCTCAGAGAGGAAGCTTTCAGTAAGTCCCAGCCTATGTCCTCTGGGTATTGTATCTAAAGTGCATGGTGTCTGGCAATATGGACTTAGCTTCTACCTCTAGAAGGCATCAATAGATTATAAATGTTTGGGGAGTCTCTTGAATAACTGATCAGCAAGTCAAAAAGTGGACCTGTTATGTGTGGTGTTTAGGTTTTTGATAGGTGGCTTATGACTGTTAAGATGGAGCACTGTCCCACCTTACCACAAGGACACGTGCTCAACTATGTTCATTGCAGCATTGTTTGTAATAGCCAGAAACTGGAAACAATGTAGATGTCCCTCAACTGAAGAATGGATAAAGAAAACGTGGTTCATTTACACCATGGAATACTGCTCAGCTATTAAAAACAAGGACATCATGAAATTTGCAGGCAAATGGGTGGAACTAGAAAAGATCATCCTGAATGGGGTAACTCAGCCCCAGAAAAGCACACAAGCTTGTACTTACTTGTAAGTGAATTTTAGCCATATAGTACAGGATAACCATACTACACTTCACAGACCCAAAGAAGTCAAGGGGAGCCCAGAGGAAGATGCTTGAGTCTCACTCAGAACGGGAAATACAATAAACATCTGGTGTAGATGGAGGGGAGGGGCTCAGTAGAAGAGGATTTGGGGAGGGATGGGGTGAGGATCAGGTGGGCCGAGAGAGAGAGAGAGAGAGAGAGAGAGAGAGAGAGAGAGAGAGGGGAAGGAGTGAGAGGAAGAATTGGGAGAGAGAACAGAAATCAGTGGGGGAGCATCTCTGGGACAGGGTATCTATGGGGGTGACCCTAGCTGAGATTCCAAGCAACAGGTGATATGAAACATGAAGTCATCACTTCCTGTAGTCAGGAGAGACTCCCAGCAGAGGGAGGGGGACACCAACCCACACATAAAACCTTTGGTCCAAAATGTGTCTTGCCTATAGGAAGTATAGGGGCAACGATGGAGCAGAGGTTGAGGAAGTGGCAGACCAATGACTGGCCCAGTTTGAGACCCACCCCATGGAAGAGGACTGACCACGGTCACTATTAATGATAATCTGCTATGCTTGCAGACATGAGCCTAGCATAACTGTCTTCTGAGAGGCGTTGTCTGCCAGCTGATGGAGACAAATGCAGACATCCAAGGCCAAGCAATGAGCTGAACTCGGGGAATGTTGTGGAATAGTGGGAGGTAGGATTGAGGGAGCCAGAGGGGTCAAGGACACCACAAGAAGAACTACAGAGTAACCTGGGCCCAAGGGGGCTCATAGAGACTGAACCACAAACCAAAGAGCATGGATAGACTGAATCTAGACCCCTACACATATGTAGCACATGTGCAGCATAGCTATCCTGTGAGTCCCCTAACAATAGGAGTAGGGCTGTCTCTGGCTTTGTTACCTGCTGCTCACCTTCCAGCTGGGCTGCCTTGTTCCTCTCTGGGGGAAGAAGATGAGCTTAGTCCTGCTGTGACTTGAGATGCCATGGTGGATAGGTACCATGTTCCCCCCCCCCACCTTCTCTGGGAGGAAAGAGAGGGGGAAATGGGAGGAGGAGGTGTGTGGGTAGAGCTGGGAGGAGACGAGGGAAGGGGTTGGTATCGGGAGGTAAAAAATGATTAAATAAATGGAGAAAAAAGATGTTTGATACCTTTTTATCTTTTTTTTCAGGATGAAAAATAAAGATATAATTCCCTTTGTAAAAAAGGTCATCAACCTCGGTGGGAAATTTTCATATAAAGTCTGTATGTGTATTATGTATAGACTTATTTGTATCGTATATAATTTTAGGTAAACAGATAATATGATTCATTATGACTTTCAGCTATCCATACTGTTATTTTCCTTCCTCCTTCCCTCTTTCTGTTTTTTTGAACTGAGTGATTGTTCATATTTTTGGTTTTCCCCTTTATAAGCCATGGCAGAGATTAACGTGCTCCTCTGAGATTAAGAGGCTCAGTCAGATTCAGGTCTGACTTTCTGACAACAGATAGCACAGACACCTTCTTGCTGTTTTACTTTGGGAAGCATCCATGGCTGTCCATCTCTCCTTTTGTGAACATAGGATTGATCCAGAATTCTGTGTCAGGTTTTTTTTTTTCCAATCTAATAGTTCACTGGTGACTGTGGCCTAGAATCATTTCTTCATTAGGTGTTATAGAGTGACCACGGTGTGAATCTATCCTTCCTTTGTATTCTCTTAGCTTAAATCTTCCAAAATGTGTCATTTATTCATACAAGGAAGTCAGGATGGTAGCTTGAGTCTGTGAAACCATTAAAGTCATAAAAGTCTGAGTTTTTTTGGGGGGTGGGGTGGGGTGGGGTTTGGGGATCATTTGTATACTGATGTGTATGTGTTCTGGGGCATGTTCAGGTGTGTACACACACATGGAGACCAAGAGTTGGTGTCAGATGTCTTCCTCAATTGCTCCCCACTTCATTTACTGGGGTAGAGTGCGTCCATGAGCCCAGGGGTTCCATTTTTACTACTCTAGCCAGCCAGCTTCTCATCCGCTCTGTCTTCCGAGCACTGGTGTTACAGGTGGCTTCCATGCACTCCTGGCTTTTATGTGAGAGCTGGGGCATCTGTCTCTGGTCCTGCTGCTTGCATGGCAGGTACTTTAATCAACTGCTTACAGGCGCTTATTGTACAGCTTCCGGCTCCACATTTAAAACTGAGAGAACGTCGCAGGTTTGCCACAAAAATCTCATCTATGAATGTGTACAAAACCGAAGGACTTGATTCAGAGGAAGCCCTTTTATCAAAGGCTTGCAGTGTCAAGAAAGTCCTCCGGGACATGCCCCTTGGGCTAATATGCAGATATAAGTGAGTATATACCATTTGAGTCTTTCTGCTTCTGGGTTAACTCACTCATTATGATCATTTCTAGCTCAATCCATTTGTCCACAAATTTCGGGAATTCCTTGTTTTTAATAGCTGAGTAGTATTCCATAGTGTATATGTACCACAGTTTCTTTATCTATTCTTCTATTGAGGGACACTTAGGCTGTTTCCATGTTCTGGCTATTATGAATAAGGCTGCTATGAACATGGTTGAGCAAATTTTCTTGCTGTGTGCTGGAGCATCTTCTGGGCATATTCCAAGGAGTGGAATAGCTGGGTCTTGAGGAAGCCCTATTCCCATTTTTCTGAGATAGCACCAGCCAAGGACAATACAGGCGGTAAACCTTAAACCCCTACCCAGATCTAGACAATGGACAGAACACTCTCCACAGTAGAGTGGAGAGTGGGATATTACTTTCTCACATACTCTGGTGCCTCACCTTTGACCATGTCCCCTGGAGGGGGAGACCTGGTGGCACTCAGAGGAAGGACAGCAGGTTACCAAGAAGAGACTTGATACCCTATGAACATATACAGGGGGAGGTAATCCCCCTCAGGAACAGTCATAGGGGAGGGGAATAAGGGGAAAATGGGAGGGAGGGAAGAATGGAAGGATACAAGGGATGGGATAACTATTGAGATGTAACAAGAATAAATTAATAAAGGAGAAAAAAATGGAAAAAAAAAAGAAAAAAGAAAGTCCTCTGGGACTGTTTCCAGGGTGTGGTCCCAGAGAGAGCTTGAAGGGACATGCAGCAGCTTCCTTCTCTGGAGGAGGGGTGGGGAGACTCCTTAGTGCATTAGCTACTTGGAGGTCTCTCCATCCCTCAAAGCCTTTCATGGCTACCATGATGTAGCTATGACAATGGATATGCTCAGTCCAGCTTCTCAGGGACAGCTCTGAGGCTCTCGTCCAAGGCTTCCCAGGGCTTGTAGTCTGTGGCTGGGTTTCTGCTTCACAAGGAGCATTTTCAAGTGTGGGCATCAGTGATCAGTGCAAAGAGGTAGTGGTCCACCTTCTCTCTCAGCCTGGCTATTGACTGGGTGACCTGTTGCTGTACTATGGCTGTGATTTAACAGGGGTCTCTGATGTCCGTTTCAGTCCCAATGGCTCTTCCTCTTCACAGTATAAGGAGCACAGCTAAAAGGGTCTGAGGTTTTGTCTGCCTCTGTCACTTTTCGCCGTGTGACTGGTATGACGGACAGCCTACAGCCTCAGGACTCCTCTGAAATGGTTGCGGTTCTTCTGGCCTGGATGAATTGAGTGACCACCTCCCTAATCATTATGACCTTTTCAGGCCTGTTCTGCATAATCAGGGCAGATTAGAAGCTGAATATTTGTCTGGACAATTCTGATCAAACACGTGCCTTCCTTTGATCTTTCAGGCAAAACAAGGTCTTCTTCCTGAGTCCTGGCTATGTTGACCTTGAGTGGCTTGTTCAGCTTAGAAGGCAGGATTTTCCGGGTTCATTAAGGCCCTTTGCCAAGCTGCGCTGCCCTGACAGGACCCTGGGCTCTATGCTTTGCTTCATAATGGAAATAACTATTGGCAAGTGCGGAAACTGGCCTAGAAACCTGGACTTCTATGGTGCCAAATTGCTACCTGCCTCTGTCTGCACATTCAGGATCTGGGCTGAGCATTTCCACAGAGGGACAGTTAGAATGAAGGGGCACCGAGAGCACGGGCAGGCACCTGAGTGACAAAGTCTGTTGTGGGAAAAACTAGGGGTGGTTAAATAACCTTCCACTTCATTGCACAGAGAATTAGCTCAGCAATTTCAGCTGATGTCCTTCAGCTCTGCTAGGTGAATGGTCTCGGCTATCTGCTTCCTAACAGTGGAAGCAGGGGCTGTCGTTGACTCTTTTGCCTGCCTTTAGGACCCCTTTCCTCCTTCTGGACTGCCTCGTCCAGCCTTGATGAGAGGGTCTGTGCCTGATCTTCTTGCAGCTTTTTAATGATGTATTTGGTTGACGTCCCTGGAAGGACTCTTCTTTTCTGAAGGGGTATGAAATGAGGGTAGATTTGGGGGAAACAGGAGGAGGTGTGGAGATGAGACTGAGGGGAGAGGAGGGAGAGGAAACTGCAGTCGGGATGTAATATATGAGAGAAGAATAAATAAAAAGAAAAAAAAAGGTATATCAGAAACAGAAAAGTCACCTTGAAGTTAATGATTGCTGAGGGAGAGGATGTTATTTTCTTCAGTGGTGTAGCCACTGGGAAGTTGCCTGGACTCCAATAACCCCCACCTTACGACCATGTAAGCAGCTCTAATTAAACTCAAGGAATCACACACAGAAAGAAGATGTGAAAGTAGCAGGGGGTACTTGTTGGGAAGAGGAAGGGTTTCAGTGAAAGAGGGAGTGGGGATGAGAGGTGAAATGCCTAAAATGTCATTTTGTCCATGCCTGACACTATAGATGAATAACTGAGAAGGCAAAGCAGTGCTGCTTTCACCTGCCTGTCTTCACTCTTGCTGGTGAGTGCATCTACCCTTCTGTTGTTGCCATCCTTTGCTGCTGCTAGAACCCAGATTCTTCAGCCTCCTGAAATAGACTGAAGACCAGCAGCTCTCCAGAAATCCTGTAAGTCTTCAGCCCTGGCATACACTTAATGGGTACTGGGTTCTCAGTCTCTTCAATATATAGCTAGCCATTGTTGAACTACCCAGCCCATAGAGTGTAATCCAACCGTGGTGGTTTTAATGAGAACGGCTTTGAACGAGCCCTCATAGACGCCTATATTTGAATGTTTGTTTCTCAGTTGGTGGACTGTTTAGGAAGAATGAGAAGATATGGCCTTGTTAGAGGAAGGGTGTCACTGAAGCTGGCTTTGAGGTTTTAAAAGCCCATGCTAGGCAGAGTCCCACTTTTCCTCTCTGCCTCCTGCCTGAGATCAGGATGTAGCTCTCAGCTCTTGCTCCGGCACCTGCCACAATGCTTCCCGCCGTGATGGTCATGGACTCACCCTCTGAAACTGTAAGCAAGCCCCCAGTTAATTATTCTCTTATGTAAGTTGCTTTGGTCACGCTGTCTCTTCACAGCAATAGAAGAGTGACTAAGACACCAACCGAATGAATCCTCCTTGTGGTACATATTTGTTCTCTAAGTTCTGGTCTTCTAGAGAACTCTAACACAGTGGTGGTTAATACATATCCAGTTGGCATAACTGGTGATGTTAATAATGATTGGAAACGAAGCTCACTACTGTAAAGCAGTCGAAGTTGAGGAATGTCCACTGATGACATATTAAAACACATTATGAGCTCTGAAGCTGCCATGAATATTTTTTTTCTTATCCTTTTAAGTAACACAGGAAGCCATATCAAACAAGGAGTAAAAGTGAGGCTCCATTTATCCTCAGCCTTTAGTCCACTAGGAGACTCCTGGGGATTGTAAGGCAGAAGGGGCCAGTCCAGCCCTGGAGCTGGCACCCTGTGCACATGCATGGATTGTGCTTCTGGTAGTATTTTGGACTGAAAATAAAGTTAATTTTTAAAAAGTGCAAGAAAGGCTCAGAAGCACAGCACAGCCGCAGCCTCAGCACTTTGTGCTCTCTCAAATGACTTTCTTGTGTCTTTAAACTTTCAAATTTTGGCTAAACCCAAGGGTAAAACATGCCAGAAGTCTATGGACACAGCATCCTTTTATCAAGGTACTGGGAAGTCCATATAACATGTCCAGTAAATTGGAATTGCTCTGCCAATGCTGCTGAATCAATTGATGACTCTCAGGGACATTCTCTTCAATTCTTTCTCTCCTCTTTCTCCCTGAACTCTTCTCTCCCCTCCCCCAGCCCCCCCAATCCTCAGAATTGCCTCACTCTCCAGGAGCCTCTGACTCAGCTATATAAATAACAGGAAAAGTAATTAGGACCTAGGAGGTCAAATGTTCCAAATGCCCCTTTGACAATTTGCTCTTTTCCCACCAGGACTCGGAGTCTCGGTTTCCTTGTGGGAGCAGTGTCTGTAAGTCCGAGTCATTCAGGAAGTGAAAAAATAGTACCAGAGAGGCATCTGTTCCTGTTAGGACTCTGATCTAACTTGGGCCCATGGCGGCTCACAGAGACTGAACCACCAACCCAAGAGCTTGCATGGACTGGACCTAGGCCCCCTACATATATGTAGCAGATGTGCAGCTCGGCTGTCATGTGGGTCCCTTAACAATTGGAGCGGGGGCTGTCTGTGACTCTGTTGTCTGCCTTTGGATCCCTTTCCCCTAGCTGTGCTGTCTTGTCTGGCCTCAGTGGGAGAAGATGTGCTTAGTCCTGCTGGGATTTGATGTGCCAGAGTGGGTTGGTACCCATGGAGGGGGGGACTTGGAGAAGAGGAGGGAGGGGGCTGCGACCAGGCTATAAAATGATTAAATAAATTAATTAATAGAAAAGAAAAACAATTACACAATGGGAGGGAAAATGTATGACAGAGTTCCTTGCTTTCTGTGCTGCAGAGGTCACCCTAAGAGCCTGAACATCTAGGAGTCTCTTTGGACATCTACCTGTGATGCTTGCTCTGCCTGGCCCAGGCAACCTCGACCCCAACACTTTGGATGTATTTAATAACTTCACACCTTGTTAAGCTTCCATGCCCGGCCCTTTTCCTGCACAAACTCATTTAAGTGCAATAATCCTACACAGAGGACGTTAGCAGCATCCTCTTTTGTAGATGAAGATACTGAGATACAGAAAGGTGAGGAGATGTCTGATTGGTCTGTCAGTGAGTGATAGGACAGCCTACACTTTAAACCACATAAGTGCTCTCAAACCCAGGCCAGTCTTCTCTTCTAGAGATGCAACCTCAAGTTAGTTCCATCAGCACCCCCACGGCCAGATGTGATGGCTGTGCCACAGAAGAAGCCTGTCCCTGGTGCAATATTTTGGGCAGAAAGGTGCAGTTCAGCTCCGATGGGCTTCTCTGAGGTACGAGCCCTGGAAGTGAGCAACGACTAGAGCTGACTCTCAGACATGTGTGAGTACTCCTTGCAACTGGATAGAAAATAAAATTGGAGCTGAGGGAAGTAAATTCTTCTGGAGACTGGGATGTTTGCAGGTAAGGTGATTGGAGTTTGTAGTTTTCAGTGAGTGGCTTAATGCAAACTACCTGGTATTCCTTGAGTATCCAGGACATAGACATCCTGATGTTGGAGAATTCCACCTTTGGTATTGAGAACATGTTAAAAATAAAGATGCAAACCAGGCGTGGTGGCGCATGCCTTTAATCCCAGCACTCAGGAGCAGAGGCAGGCGGATCTCTATGAGTTCAAGGCCAGCCTGGTCTGGTCTACAAAGTGAGTCTAGGACAGCCAAGGGTACACCGAGAAACTCTGTCTTGAAAAACCAAAAACCAAAAACCAAAAGAAAAAAAAAAAGTAAAGCATATGAGTCTCTGGATTGTATCACTGGTCAGTTTTTACTATCATCACACTCTACTTGATACCATGTAAATATGACACAAAAAATATGGAAAAAATGTGCTACAAGAAACTGCTCTGTTCTCAAGGATGACACCAGGCACCCACTCACATCGCTACTCCTTGGATCCATCCCATCTTTGTCTCCTTTAACTTTGTCCTTGGCTCTTGTCCTTACCTGTTGTGAGGTCGTCTGCCCTAGCCTCTCCCTCTGTACTCAATATGGAACCATCAGGCCCAGTACTAAGACTGTGGGTGGGAGCCTCCATCCCACTACCCACCCTTGCTCCGACCCAGTGTCCTCACTTTTGCAAAGGCTCTCACCTTGGAGGCAAGGAGAATAAAATACTTCAGCATTTTAGGGCCTACTTCATGTGTTGGCCTTGCCAGTACCAAAAGCTGCCCACTGAAGTCTTGAATTCTGGAAAAGTCTGCATCGGCTCCAGCTTAAAGACTGAACTACGTCAAAGGGCTCTTTGTGAGCATTGTCCACTAACAGCAGCTCACAAGCCCCCTGCAAAGATCTGATGAACCATCTCTGAATAATAAACCAAAGTGGGATTCTGAAACTACTAGAAAAGGAACATTGAGTCCTTAGCTGTTACAAACAGCCATATTGATTCTTCTGCTCCCGACTCAGACTTGGTTGACTTTTGTGAAGTGGGCTAGGGAGACCACTGGGATGTTGCCAATGATATGGCATGCTGGGGAAGGGAGAACGTGTAGAGCAATGTGGAACCTGCGAACCTGGCAACATGCAGGGCTCATCTCACCCAGGAGACCCAGGTGAGGGTAAAATTATCTCATTTTGAACGCTTAGCAATTCAGTTTAGATCTGGCATCAGTTGTTCATCTTTTAAAATAAGATTTATTATTTATTTTTTAATTTGTTTTAAAAAATTAAATTTTATTTTATTAATTTATTCTTATTACATCTCCATGGTTATTCCATCCCTTGTATCCTCCCACTTTCCCCTTACTCCCCTCCTCTATGACTGTGACTGAGGGGGACTTCCTCCCCCTGTATATGCTCATAGGGTATCAAGTCTCTTCTTGGTAACCTGCTGTCCTTCCTCTGAGTGCCACCAGGTCTCCCCATCCAGGGGACATGGTCAAATGTGAGGCACCAGAGTATGTGAGAAAGTCATACCCCACTCTCCACTCAACTGTGGAGAATGTCCTGTCCATTGACTAGATCTGGGTAGGGGTTTGAAGTTTACCGCCTGTATTGTCCTTGGCTGGTGCCTTAGTTTGCGTGGGACCCCTGGGGCCAAATCTGCCTATCATAATGTTCTTCTTGTAGATTTCTAGGATCCTCTGGATCCTTCTATTTCCCCATTCTCCCATGCTTCTCTCATCTAGAGTCCCAATAGGATGTCCTCCCCTCTGTTCTAGTTTCCTGGTAAGTGAAGACTTTCATGAGACATGTCCCTTGGGCTGGTGTCCAAATATAAGTGAGTATATACCATGTATATATATATATATATATATATATATATATATATATATATATATATATGCCTAGGTGGGTTTGTGCATGTGCCCACGAAGTTCAGAAGTGGGTGTCAAGTCCACTGGCAGCAGAGTTGCCAGCCGTTGTGAGTAGCCTGGCACGGATGCTGAGAACTAAACTCAAGTTCTCTAAAAGCACAAGTTCATATCCACAGAGCTTCCAGACAACTCATCTGTTTTCTTAAGCATTTGCCTTCTCATGTTTCATGGAATCATTTTCAATAATAATATTCCTAGGATATCTCATTATGAGTCACATCTGTGACGATGTTTGTAAAGTATTTTATTAGCAGCATTAGAAGTTATTGATTTGTTTGCCAGATCAAATAAATTAACATCATCTTTTATTATAGTCTGATGAACTCTAAATACCTTATAGCTAAATAGTCTGTTCCTTGCCAAGTTCCCACAACTCTAATAAGATGACGTCACACTGCAGTACGCACAAACATTGGACTACCCTGTGCTGCCCACATTCATTCATGGCGGAAGACCATCCTTTCAAGACACCCTTATGTGGGGTACACATGTCATTATGTGGTGGCGGCTTTTCCCACCTGCTAAGTAGGAATCAATGAAGTTAAGTGGGCTGTTATAGGCGATCTTCCTTATTGAGTGTGTTAGCCTTACACACTTCCTCTCCTTGCTACAGACAAGAGCCCATCCACAATGTGAATACAGCCTTGGGAAATGTAAAGCCATCTGAGCTATAGAAATCTAATTTACTATGATTTCTCTGAAGTTTAAGTATTTTCTTAGCACAACATTAAAGGTTTCCCAGAGAGCAGGCAGCAGCTCTCAGTGTGTGTCCCGCCCCCCCCCCCCCAGGTGATTTAGGGGTACCTCTGTTCTCCATTCCAGGCCACACTGCTTTAGCACCTCACCTTAGATTGAGGGCACCAGCAACTTCAGGGTTATGAAGCCCTTGTTTGTGGGTGGGTTGTTATAGATTCCAAATTACTTGCAGAATAGAGTCCTTGGGAGCAAAGCATGGTGCTGGTGACTGAGAAATCCAAAGACTGGTGCTGGTATGTGGGGGGTGGGGGGCACTCAAAGACCGTTGCATCTTAAGAGCTGACCGCGTTGTGACTGTTTTTGGACTCTCCCTTACAGAACAAGCTACAGTGTTTAGCTCAAAATCTTGTAGCATTTGAACATGAGCCCAGTCAAGAGAGATGAAAGCTGTTATATTCCTAGCCTTTCCCATGTGGCTAAGTAAAACCAAACTGAGTTTCTACTATAAACCAAGTGCATACAGCTAACAGCTTTGCCTCTGAACCACTGTCATCATCATTGTCACCATCATTATGTTCATCATAATCCTTAAGAAACATTCATCTCCTGAACTATTTGTGTGTTAGAAAGGCTGGGTGTCTCTTTGAACTCTAATATACTTTTCAATTATATTAACTCGGTTTTCTGTAAAGGACACAAAGTCTTTGTTAAACCTAGATTCAGAGGACTTCCTATTTCACCATCTGGAATTGCTGTTACCTCACCAATAATTGCATATCTTTTATACACATCTAGATATTTCCTATAAAACTGGCTTTGCTAAAGCAGCAGCAGCAGCAGCAGCGACAACAACAACAACAACAACAACAACAACAGCAACAACAACAGCAACAACCCACTGAATCATTTGAAAGATATACATTTATTTTTGGTGAATATCTTTGGCCACACAACATTTCAACTCTAAGTTTTTCTATAGTAATGAGTTAGACAGATGGTTCCACAGTTAAGAGTACCTACTACTTTTATGGGGGACCCGGGTTTGGTTCCTGGTACTCACATCAAGCAGCTCACAAGCACCTGCAACTGCAGGTGCAGGGGCTCAGGTTCCCTCTTTGGAGACCATGGGCACCTCACCTGCACACAAATGATGCACAGAGACTCACAAAGGCACACACAGATATGCATAAACAAAAGTAAGCAAGTCTTTTAAAGTATTTCTATAGTTTAAAAAAACTTAATATTCCTTCCTGACATTGCTTCTTTCTCTTACACTACATCAACATATTTCTTTACCTGTAAGAGAGAGATAATGCTGAGTCAAATGCAACTTGAGATAATTCAATGAGAAGATGTGCATTTATCATGCACCAAACATCTGAGCAATAGAGAAACCAGACCTAAGTGTTCCTAACTAAAGCATGTCACCTAGTGATTTCTCTTGATTTCTAGCCAACTTGGACAAGGTGACAACTGCTAGCCAGACCAAAACCAAGACTCAGAGGGGCCAACTCACACATATAAAGATGCTGAGATTTGGCCTGAGTGTACATCAACCATCCACTTGATGAGATGAGAAAACACTACCATCATCTCCAGAATATTCTGGTTTGGTCTTGGCTTCCTGATTCCACTAAATATGAACAAGCCACACAGCATGTTCCCACTGCTATGACTCAATCAGCTGCAGCCATTATACCTTCCAGACCACGAGGCACTGCGTGTGGCCTCTCCATGCTATGATGGACTATGTGCACTCTTTGGAACTGTGGGTCAAAATAAATCTCCCTGCTCTTAACCTGCTTCTACCAGATGTTTTGTCACAGTAACAAGAAAAGCAATTCACGGCCCCTTCCAAAACTGTTTTCGTTTTTGTGTTACTGTGCTTAGGACACAGTAACGTGTAACATGCCATCTGCCGACTTAGCAAGTTAGTAATTACACCACATGGTGCTGCACAACAGGCACGGTATCGTTCAGATCTCTAGAGGTCACTGACCTTTCATGATTGAAAAGCCATGCCTGCCTCCTCTCTGCAGCAGCTGACCTTTCTTCTTCTGGGAGTTTGTCTACTTTAGATACCTTGGTCAAGTAGACCAGTATCTGTCTACTGTGCATGATGTACTTCACCTAGTCCAGCGCCCTCCATATTTATCTGCACAGTTGAATTTTTTGGGAATACCGTTTTTTGTTGAAAGCCCTCCTAGGAGGTAACTTCCCATGAAGCCTCTCACTGATTGGTGTGGAGCCAACAAGCCGGTGGGCAGCAGTGAGGAGTAAGGAGCGGGGAGCCCAGGCCTGATGTGTATGCCCTCTAACCAGATGGCTGATCTTTGAGTGACATTGCAGTCTTGGGGCATCAGACTCCTCTTCTGTAAAATTAAATGGTTTAACCCAACACCACTGAGGTATCTCCTGTTTTTCAGTGGTTATGATTCTGTGCAGGTTGGGTGATCCAGTGAGCATGTGTCATGGGGACAAGCTCATCTGAGTCAGCACATGATGTTCAAGGAAACATGTGTCTTCCCCAAGGCTTTTGTCATTTGGGAGAATTTATTTAATGGGAGGTCCAACACCAGATTCTATGAATAAAAAGCATTATTTTCAGCATCTTTCTCTAGAATGCTTTCTATTTATCTTTTTTCCCCTTAGAAAATGCCTTAATATAAATATTAAGATCATTATAGAAAAAAAATCCCTCCTGATGAGCTTGAGATCCTATAGTAATGATATTAAGGCAGGCCTTTTATTGCTGGTTAATGAAATTCTTTTAGAATTGAACCAGCTTCAAGTAAACTGATTTGCATTGATTTGGTAATGTATAGAGCTCAAGCCACTCCATGTATAAGCAAATTAAAAGCTCGAAGCCTGTAAGGCCAAGTTGCATAGTCTCTGGCAGAAAAATTGATCCCATGATTCCCTCCAGGGGCATCTTGTTTTTGGGTTGGTGCTGTTTAAAGGTACACAGTCAATTTCTTTGGCAGAAAACAAAATTAATTAGGAGAAAAGTAAAATCATGTTCAGTGCTAGACCCAACCTTTTTCCAAGTCACAAAGACAATTTTTATAATTGAAAAAGTCATCTTGGATGACTTCAAAGCCCATGCCGCACACTCTGAAATGGCATATGGAAGTATAGCGTCTGTCTTCACTGAGCATCCCTCATGATTCCTGGGTGCTCCATCATCTGACTGAGCATCCCTCACGGTTCCTGGGTGCTCTATCATGTGACTGAGCATCCCTCACAGTTCCTGGGTGCTCCAGCATCTGACTGAGCATCCCTCACAGTTTCTGGGTGCTCCATCATCTGACTGAGCATCCCTCATGGTTCCTGGGTGCTCTATCATCTGACTGAGGATCCCTCATGGTTCCTGGGTGCTCCATATCCATCTGAATGAGCATGCCTCATTGTTCCTGGGTGTTCCTTCCACCTGACTGAGCATCCCTGTAGTTCTTAGGTGCTCCATCCATCTGACTCAGCATCCCTCATGGTTCCTGGGTGCCCATCCATCTGACTAAGCATCCCTCCTGGTTCCCTGGCTCTCCATCTATCCGGCTGAGCATCTTTCGTGGTTCTCAGGTGCTCCATCCATCCGACTAAGTATCCTTCATGGTTCCTACACTCTCCATTCATCCAACTGCTATGCTGTAGCCTGATGACTTCCAGGCTCTCTGTCAGGCTCAGCTGTGGCTCTTCAATTGAAAAAGAGAAAGAAGGAGGGATGAGCCATGAGTCCCATGGAATCCTACCCAGGGAACTGAGGTTAGTGCTTTCAGAAGTATGAGTGTTAGCTCTACCACTTGCTAATGGAATTATCTTAGATTCTCAGTATTTCATATGTAAAATGGGGTCATTAAATACTTACACAACAGTATTGTCTATAGACCAATGGATGAAAGCATTTAATGTGAAGATGTCCAAAATTTAGCTAGCATTGTTATGGTTGATGTTAATATTATCTGAAGAAAAGGGGACTTTCCCTTGTCCTACTACCCCAGAACCAATAGGAGAAAAAAATCTTCCAGAGGTGTGCAGAGAATTCTAAACAGTTGTTGAATCAGAGATTATTTCTAAAAAAGTGAGTATGTGTCAGCCTGCCACTTTGGTCTCACCTGGAGGACAGCGAAGTACAGAGGTTTAGCTTCTCTATCCAGAGAGAGGGGAAGACATCAAGCAAACATTTGCACAGGTAACTACTCACATCACAACTGGTATAAACCTCATAGGTGGAGAGTGCTGACCAAATATGCCAAAGCAGCCTTGTGTAGTGCTGAGGAAAGGGAGACCTCTCCAATGTCCTCACATGTGGACATGGCAAGCAAAGAATGCACAAAGATGGAGCTAGAAATATTTCCAGTGCCACCATGCTATGCAAAGGACTGCAATCTTATCCTGAGATCTTGTCTTGCCATCAAAGGTGTTTAGGCCACAAAGTAGCAACATCAAGTTGTAATCTTCCCTGCTGTGGCGTAAAGAAGGCTGAACGGCAGCCGTCAAGAGGCTATGGTAGTGGTCTGGGTAATGATAGGAGCGTAGACTAGGGACACGGTCTCCTTTGGTAGTATGACCAAGCTGAGGGAGCCATTCACGGCTATATTAGGAGGGTATCAGGAGCATCTCTCTGGATGATGGAACATGAGGAGGAGGCTGAGCACTGAATGAGACAGCATAGTGAAAAATGATCACAGGAATGTGCATAGCGTAGCTCCTTCCCACCCAGAAGTGCATCCCAGACAGAGACATAACCAACAATTAGAGTCGGCCCTTGCCATGAAGATCTTGTGGGCCCACTGAGTGGAATGTTTGTTTCACCACAAGATTCGCATGTAGAAATCCCAGCACTCAAGATGAGAGCAGAAGGAGCATGCTTTACGAAGCAGTTGGGCCCTGAGCTTGGAGGCTTTGTGAATGAGGTAGTGTTCTAGTCAAGAAAACTTGTTTGTTCCTTCCACCACGCAAGACTACAAAGGATTGACATTTGTCTATGAAGGAAGCATGCCCTTGCCAGACACCAAGTCCTCAGTTGTAGACGTCTTTTATTTTAATCTATTTTATTTTATTTGGTTTCTTGTATTTCTTTCTCCGTTCTACACCTTAAACCCTTCCAACACCCCAAAACCAGGTAGAAGAAAAAGAAAGTTAGTGGGGAGAGTGGGCTGTAGTTCTCTTTAGCTACTTCCTGTTAGTTAGGGCCATAGGGTTCCTTGAGGCAAGTCCAATATTCATTCCAGAATATCTCTGACTTCTCATCAAACTGCAGCAGCAACCAGGGGCAGCAGTGGGGAGCACCAGAATTATTATTCTTTCTGGGAGCTTCCCGATCCCCACCTCTCTCTCCTGGCTCTGGCATTTATTCCCTCTCCAGCGTCCTGAGAACTAAACAATCTGCAGCTGGCAAAGATCACTTCTCTCTCAGAGCCTGTCTGAGGCAAATAGTCTGCTGCTGTGGACAATCTGGGGCAGCCTCATGTCTTACAGTTAGGAGTAAAACAAAAACACGTTTACATTACATAATAGTTTTTGAAGACACTAAAACTTCTACTACATTGCCCCCTTTTGGTCTAAAACAATGGTTTTTTCTCTGATAAGAGTGAGACTTGTTGTTGCTTTCATAAAAGGACATTATCAATGAACCAAACACTTTTTGGATCAACAGTTTCTTCTACAGCCTGGTAACTCTTGTCTGTAACTGCTTGCTGTATTGCTGCTGATCTGCGAGCTAGGACTCCAGAGTTGCTTCGTAATGACAGGAAGTTACCTCCTATGTCCCTCTTGGACATGCATTCACTGGTCCAATGATGCCTTTTACCACAGTGTCTACAAACCCCAGGAAGCTTAGGCACTCTTGCTGAGAGTCCAGTGTTGTCAGAAATGGCTCCTTTCCTTCTCCTGCAGGAAGTACTGCATCTGTCAGCATTTAGCACACCAGCCATTTTGATCTCTGAGGCTTTTAGCGGCTTGGCCACAATTTCTTTTCAAATGACCCATTTACCTTAATTGAAGCACCAAACATTTTAAAAATGTTATTTTATAATTTATTCATATTACATCCCGATTGGAAGCCCTCACTCTTATCTTCCTGTTTCCCCCTCCCCCTTCTGCTCTATTCCCCTCCCCTAGGGCTCTGACAGGTGGGGTCCTTCTCCCCTACCATGTGACCACAGCCTATCATGTCTCATCTGGATAGCCTGCATCTCCTTCCTCCATCTTCCCACAGGGCCTTTCGGCTGAGGGGCAGTGATCAAATCACAGGACCAGAGTTCTTGTCGGAGGCAGTCCCCTGCTCCCTCATCCCCTTCCCCATGTGGAGAATGAGCTGTCCATTGGCTACATCTGAACAGGGGGTCTAGGTCCCCTGTCTACAACATCCATGGTTGGTGTATAAGTTTGTACAGGCCTGCCTGGGTCCAAATCTGCAAACCTTGATTGATAGTCTCCTTGTGGAGGAACTGCCATTCTCTGCACACCTCCCGCCCCCAATCCTTCCATTCCATCTACTCTTTCATACAACTTGCAGCTCTTTTCCAAGAGTCCAGGCTGCAAGTCCCAGGATCTGTTCCAATCCTCTCTTGTGTAGAGTCTCTCAGAAAATATCTATGTTGGGCTAATATCCACTTATTAGTGAGTACATACCATGCATGTCTTTCTGAGTCTGGGTTACCTCATTCATGATGATCTTTTCTCATTCCATCCATTTGCCTGCAAATTTCAAAATTTTCCTTGTTTTTGATAGCTGAATAGTATTCCATTGTGTAAATGTACCAGAGTTTCTTTATCCATTCTTCAGTTGAGGGACATCTAGTTTTGGGGTTTTTTGTTGTTGTTGTTGTTTTTACAGATTCTGTCTATTGTGAATAAAGCTGATATGAACACAGTTGAGCAAATGTCCTTGTTGTCTGGTGGAGCATCTTTCAGATATATGCCCAGGAGTGGAATAGCTGGGTCTTTAGGTAGCATTATTCCCAATTTCCTGAGAAAGCACCAGATTGATTTTCAAAGTGGTTGTATAGTTTGCACTCCCACCAGCAATGAAGGCATGTTCCCCTTTCTCCACATCCTCGCCAACATGTGCTGTTAATTGAGATTTTTACCTTAGCCATTTTGATGGGTGTACGATGGAATCTCAGAGTTGCTTAGATTTGCATTTCCCTAATGACTAGGGATGTTGAACATTTCTTTAAGTGCTTCTCAGCTATTCGATAATCCTCTGTTGAAAATTCTCTGTTTAGCTCTGAACCCCATTTTTAATTGGGTTATTTGGTTTGGTGGTGTTTAATTTCTTGAGCTATTTATATATTTCGGACATTAGGTCTTTGTCAGACCTTCTCCCAGTCTTTATGTTGTTTTGTTCTGTTGACAGCGTCCTCTGCCTTAGAGAAGCTCTTTAGTTCCATGAGGTCCCATTTATTAATTGTTGATCTTAGAGCCTGAGCTGTTGGTGTTCTGTTCAGGAAGTTGCCTCCTGTGCTAATGAATTCAAGGTTCTTCCCCACTTCTTCTCCTAATAGATTTAGTGTGTCAGGTTTTATGTTGCGTTCTTTAATCCACTTGGGCTTTAGTTTTGTTCAGGGTGATAAATATAGATCTACTTGCATTTTGTACATGTAGACATCCAGTTAGACCAGCACCATTTGTTGAAGATGCTATCTTTTTTCCATTGTATGGATTTGGCTTCTTTGTAAAAAATCAACTGTTCATATGTAGTGGATGTAAACATGTTTTTATTTTGACCCTGAGAGTGAGATATGAAATAGACTTGTGAAATAGAGGTGTTTTTCTGCTAAAAACGGACTTGAGGGAGACTAGGTGTGTTTGTCCACTGGAAAAGGAAGTGCCTATTGAGTGGGCATGGTCTTTGCCAACTGATAAGCATCCTAGTATGGACTCTGAGAGGATATATATGCGCCCAGAAGAAGAGGAGGGCCTTTTGGTCTTGGGTGTTCATCACGCCACATTGACATACTTCTACTGAGAAGCACTCCAGTGAATGCTTCAAGGTTCTGGGTTCCAGCTGCTGCTCTGGGTTCCAGTGGTTGCACCAGCAGTCACTTTTGTTGAATTGTTGGTTTGCTGTTTAACGGGTCTGCTGGAATCCTGCCAACTACACCAGTGGAATTGTTCCAAGGAACTGAGTATAAAATGTTCTTTCTCTCCTGTTTCCATTAACCTCTTTTGTCTCCTATTTGAGGTACGTGGGTTGAAAGGGAGGTATAAGCACTAAAGAACCCCAAATAAAGTAGGTTTGAAAAAGTTCAAGGCCTATATCCATAGGTGTGTGGATTTGCTTCTGGGTCTTTGATTTGATTCCATTGAGCAACCAGCCTATTTCTAGACCAGTATTATTCTGCTTTAATTACTGTTGCTCTGTAGTATACAGCTTGAGATCAGGGATGGAGATTCCTCTGGAAGATCTTTTATTATACAGGATTGTTTTAGCTATTCTGAGTCTTTTTTTTTTTTTTTTTTTTTTTTGCATTTCCATACAAAGCTAAGAATTGATCTTTCAAAGTCTTTAAAAATGTTGTGTAGGTATTTTGATAGGGATTGCATTGAATCTTTAAGTTGCTTTTGGTCAGACAGCCATTTTCACCATGTTGTTTCTCCCAATCCACGAGCATGGGAGATCTTTCCATCTGCTGATATCCTCTTCAGTTTCCTTCTTCAGAGACTTGAAGTTTTTTTCATATAAGTCTTTCACTTGCTTGGTTAGAGTTACACCAAGATACTTTCTATTATTTGTGGCTATTGTGAAGGATGTAGTTTCCCTAATTTCTTTCTCATCCCATTTGTCATTTGTTTACAGAAGGGCTGTTGACTTTTTTGAGTTGATTTTGTATCCAGCCACTTTGCTGAAGGTGTTTATCATCTGTAGGAGTTATCTGGTGGAATTTTTTTTGGGGGGGTAACTTATGTACACTAACATATGATCTGTGAATAGTGATACTTTGACTTCCTCCTTTCTGATATGGATCCACTTGATCTCCTTTTGTTATCTTATTGCTCTAGCTAGAACTTAAAGTACTATATTGAAGAGATATGGATAGCTTTGTCTAGTCCCTGATTTTAGTGGAATTTCTTTTAGTTTCTCTCCATTTAATTTGATGTTGCCTATTGGCTTGCTGACTGTTGCCTTTACTGTGTTTAGGTATGTGTCTTGTATCCCTGATATCTCCAAGACTTTAAACATGAATGGATGTTGGATTTTGTCAAATGTGTTTTCTGCATCTAAGGAGATGATCATGTGAGTTTTTTCTTTCAGTTTGCTTATTTAATGAAATACATTGATGGATATCCATATATTGAACCATCTCTGCATGCCTGGGATGAAGCCTACTTGGTTATGGTGAATGATATCTTTTATATGTTCTTGGATTCAGTTTGTTAGTATTTTATTGAGCATTTTTTGCATCAATGTTCATAAGAGAAATTGGTCTTTTATTTGTTGGGTCTTTTTGAGGTTTAGGTATTAAGTTGGCTGTGGACTCATAGAATGAGTTTGGTAATGTTCCTTCCATTTCTATTTTGTGAAGTATCTGTATTAGCTCTTCTTTGACATTCTGGTAGAATTCTGAGCTGAAACCATCTGGCCCTGGGCTGTTTCTAGTTGGTAGTCTTTTGATGACTGCTTCTATTTCTGTAGGAAAAGTAGGACTATATAATTTGTTTATCTGATCTTGATTCAACTTTGGCAAGCAGAATCTATTGAGAATAATGCTCATTTCCTTTAGATTTTCAAATTTTGTGGCATATAGGCTTTTGTCCTAAGACCTAGTGATTCTTTGGATTTCTTCAGTGTCTGTAGTTATTTCTTCTTTTTCATTTATGGTTTTGTTGATTTCGATAGTGTCTCTTTGCTTTTTAGTTAGTTTGGCTAAGGGTTTGTCGATCTTGTTGACATTCTCAAAGAAAGAGCTCTTAGTTTTGTTGATTCTTGGAATTGTCCTCTTTGTTTCTAATGTACTGATTTTGGCCCTGATTTGATTATTTCCAGCCATATACTCTTCTTGGGTATTTCTGCTTCTTTTTTTTTCCTAGGGCTTCCAGATGTGTTGTTAAGCTGCTTGTATAAGATGTTTCCAATCTCTTTATGAAAGCATTTAGTGCTGTGAACTTTCCTCTTAGCACTGCTTTCAATGTGTCCCATAAATTTGGGTATGCTGTACCTCCATTTTCATTGAATTTTTAGGAAGTCTGTAATTTCTTTCTTTCTTTCTTCTCTGAATCAGGTATCATTGAATAGACAGTTGTTCAGTTCCTAAGTATGCATAGGCTTTTTGTTATTTCTGTTGCTGTTGTGGTCCAGCTTTAGTCCATGGTGGTCTAATAGGATACAAGGTATTATCTCAATCTTCTTGTATCTTTTGAGGCTTGCTTTATGATGTTCTATATGGTCAATTTTGGAGAAGGTTCCATGAGGTGCTGAGAAGAAGGTATAACCTTTTGTGTTTGGGTAAAAAGTTCTGTAGATATCTGTTAGGTCTTTTTGATTCATGACATTGGTTAGTATTATTATTTCTTGGTTTAGGTTCTCTTTCGTTGATCTATCCTTTGGTGAAAGGGGGTGTTGAAGTATCCCACTATTAATAAATAAGGATTAAAGTGTAATTTAAGCTTTATTAGTGTTTCTTTTAGAAATGTGAGTACCCTTGTATTTGAGGCATAGATATTCATAATTGTGATGTCATCTTGGTTGAATTTTCTTTTAGTGAGTATGAAGTGTCCTTCTTCATCTCTTTTGATTAATTTTGGTTTAAAGTCTGTTTTATTGTATATTAGAATGGCTACTCCACCTTGTTTCTTGTATCCATTTTCTTGGAAGACCTTTTTCCAGCCTTTTACCCCAAGGTAATGTCTATTTTTGTGGCTGAGATGTGTTTCTTGAATGCAGCAGAAAGTTGGGTCTTGTTTATGCATCCATTCTGTTAATTTGTGTGTTTTGGTTGGATGAGATTAATGACTAGTGACTGTTAAGTCCTTTGATTTCATGTTGGTTGTGGTAGTGTCTTTGTGTGCTTGTCTGGTTTTTGTGTTGCTAAAGTGAAGCTATCTATTTCTTTTGTTATCTTGGATGTAATTAGCCTCTTTGGCCTGGAGTTTTCCTTCTTGTATACATGAATTTGTGGGTAGGTACTGTTTGAACTTGTTTTTGTCATGGAATATCTTGTTTTCTCCATCTATGGCTATTGAGAGTTTTGCTTGGTATAGTACTCTGGACTGGCATCTGTGTTCTCTTAGAGTTTGCAAGACCTCTGGCCAGGACCTTCTGTTTTTTACAGTCTCTGCTGAAAAGTCAGATGTGAGTCTGATAGGTTTGCCATTACATGTTGCTTGATTTTTTTTTTGCCTTGCTGCTTTTAATAATTTTTATTTGTTCTGTACATTTTATGTTTTATTATGTGGGAGGAGGATTTTCTTTTCTGGTATACTCTATGTGGTGTTCTGTAGGCCTCTTGTATGTTTATATACATCTCTCTTTTTTAATTGGACAGTTTTTTTCTATAATTTTGTTGAAAGTGTTTTCTGGGCCTTGGATCTGGGTATCTTATCTTTCCTCAATTCCTATTATCCTTAGGTTTCATCTTTTCATGGAGTCCTTGATTTCTTGGATGTTTTGTGGCAGGTATTTTTTAGAATTAACATTTTCTTTGATGGTTGCATCAGATTCTTCCATTGTATCTTCTACTCCAGAGATTCTTTCCTTCATCTCTTGAATTCTGTTAGAGAAGCTTACCTTTGCATTTCCTGCTTTCTTCTCTAAGTTCTTTCATTCCTGGCTTTCTTCCATCTGTGCTTTTATCATTGTTTCCATTTTCATCTTTAAATCTTGAACCATTTTACTGACTTCCTTCACCTGATTGTTTGCATTTTCCTGAATTTATTCCAGTGATTTCTTCATTTCCTCTCTATAGACCTGTGTCATGGCCTCTCTAAGGTCCTCAATTTGTTTGGTTTTATTTTCCTGTATTTGTTTACAGATTTTATCCATTTTCTCCCTTATCATCTTCATTATGAGGATTTGAGGTATTTTCTTGTGCTTCAGTTTTGTTTGAGTTTCCAGGGCTGATTGCTTTGGGGTAACTGGGATCTAGAGATGCCATATCATTTTGATTTTTGTTTGTGTTTTATGCTGGCCTTTATTTATTTTGCTATTTCTGGCACTGAGTGGTAGTCTCTGGTGTCCTTCATTTGCTGTTGAGAGCACCTCACAGGTGAGGAGCTATATAATCACATTTCTCTCCTGTGGGACTCAGGGAAACCTTCTGTGGATCAGGTGGGTGACCTGGTTTCAGATCTGGGGACTCTCCATGAATTGGCCATGTGTTCTGATGTCAGATCCACTTGTGCTCTACACTGTGAGGTCTCCTCTGGGCTCTAAGACCCAACATATTTGCCTTGTGGCCCATAGTTCCTTCTGAAACACACAGCACGGGTGCTGCTTGCAGCCTGATTTGTGGCTGGCTAGGCTTTGGAGCCTTGGCCTGAGCCTGCTAGGACCCAGGAACTCACCTTAGATTGGCCCAGTGACCTGAGGTCAGATCCACCCATGCAATCTCAGGCCCTGGTATACTGCAGAGCACAGTTTAGCTTGAAAGAGTGCCAGTGTGGCATGCTGGCCAGCGTGTGGCTAGGCTTTGGCACCCATGCCTGTACCTGCCTTGGCCCTAGGGCCTTCCGTGGATTGATGGGGTGATCAGAGGTCAGGTCCACAGGTGCTCCACACCCCTGGCTCTCCCCTGGCCTAGCAGACCCAGATGTTGGTGCTCAGCAGCCCACAATCCAGTCCAAGACACAGAGTCACAGATGCAGCTCACAGGCAAGTATGTGTCCAGACTCTGGGGACTGGGCACAAGCCTGCAGGGATCTAGGAACTCCTCCATGGACCAGCTGGATGGCCCAAGGCCAGATCCACCTGTGCTATACACAGTGTGAATCCCAAGGCACTCTAGTTCTTGTGGTCTGTAACTCCCAGCCCCCTCCTTCGGCTTGGGTCCTGTCGGTTGGTGCTGCCATCTTGGATCCTCTCCAGATTTCCAGTCATTTTTCTTTTAGGTTTTATTAAATCTTTGATAATTTTACACAACATGTTTTCATCCCCTTCCTCTTTCCAGATCCATCTTCCCTTCTCTACTCACCCAAATTTGTGCTTGCTTGGCAGGTCTGTAGTATAGCACACAGGGTCCATATCTTTTATAGCTGTAAGACTATTTGATCACAATTTTTTACTCAGCAATCTGCATAGAACCTTCTAACACTGTAAGAGCTAGCATGAAAGTAGGAAGTACCCAGCTTGGTTTCAGTTTAGATCTATGTCTTATTATGTGACTAAAATATGTGGCATTTTCAGCATACTGCCTTACAATCTAGTTATGGTGGACAACCAATAGAAGTGGCATTTGCTTATATTTGAGGGGTGTGGCTGAAAGGGGTATTTCTGCCCAATATCCCCAGCACTGAGATTTTCATTTAGTAGCCCATGACTTTGTATATAATTCTTACTGACTTGACTTGCTTTTTTCTACTTCGGCTAGCTTTTGATAGAGTTGTTCTTTTCCTCCCCGCCGCCCCCTCCCCCCCGGCTTCATCTAAGTTTCTTTGTGCTTCTTTTTCTAATTATTTACACCATAAAGTCAGGCTTCTGCTTTGAGATACTTGTCCTTTGTCCCCTTCTCCCCCTTTTGTGTAACTCGGGGTATTGTGTTTGCAAGAAGCACTCTAACATTTCAACACTGAGCTGTACCCCTAGCTCTCTCTTTTTTAAGTGATCTGTTGGTTACCACATAGGCTTGCAGGCTACTATTGCACCCTTAGGGAACCTTCTGATACCATCAGCACTAGTCCTCAGGAAGGAGGATTTCAGCTCAGAGGTCTCTGGCACCTGTATCTGAAGTGCATGGTATCTTTTGCAATAGGGACTTAGCTTCCATCTCTGAGAAGCCACCAAGGGCAAGAGCAGTAGCCTGTAAGTTTTAGGAGTCTGTCCTGACCAACAACTCAAAAGAGGGCTTCTCATATCTGGGGTTGGTTCCTCCCACCCCCCTTTTGGATTTTAGAGCGAGTATTGTCAGCCCAGATGAAAAATTTTTATTTAAACTATATATAAATGGAATAACACACACACATATAATGACATATGTATTAATAATAATAATATGATTTATCATGACCTTTTCAAACGTCCTTACTGTTACTTTACCCTTTTCTTTCCTTCTTCTTTGTTTATCCTCCTTGTGCAGAAACAGAACCCCCTCCTTCCATTTTGTGAAGTCATGGGTCTTGGTGGAGAACCTACAATCACCATTTTACTAAGCCAGCATAATCCAACTACATTATAAATATTTGTCCTTATATCCACAGAAAAGCATAGTTTTCACCTCTCGTTAAGGAAATTTCTCTTTGCAATAGCCAGAGACCATTATAGAAAACCATTACAAATCAAAATGCGAAGGTACAGAGCCCAGTCCCAATGGATACATTTACAATCTAATTCCTACTCCTCAGATTCAGAGATCATAGAAGATGCGCAGGCGGAAGGATTTAAGAGTCAGAGGATGAGGGTGCTTGCTGCAAGGTTGTATATCCTAGGAATGGCAGAAGCTACACCCATAAAGATCTCACCAACAATGCTGCCTAATGATAAGTGAACAAGGACAATGACAATAGACATGTTAAGAACTATGGGCAATTAAGGATTGCCGAGAATGGGAGAAATAGCCTTCTCCAGTAAAAACGACATTAACTGTGTGTGTGTGTGTGTGTGTGTGTGTGTGTGTGTATAATAGCAACTAGTGAAAAAAGAGGCCATGCATTTGACAAAAGAGAAAAGAATTTGTGGGTGGGTTTGAAAGGAAGAAAGAAAAGGGGTATTGCAAATATTATATTTAAAAAAATGAAAGAAATTATTTTACAAATTTTATTTGATGCATATGAGTGTTTTGTCTGTCTGTATGTCTGTGTACCATGTGTGTGCCTGGCACCCAAGGAGGACAGAAAGAAAACATTGGATCCCCCTGAGTCTGGAGTTGTGAACTACCATGTGGGTGCCGAGAATAGAACCTAGGTCATTTGTAGGAGCAGCCAGTGCTCTTAACTGCTGAGCCATCTCTCTACCCTTCTGTCTTCCTTTTGATACTTACAGAGATATGTTCTCCAATTAGCAGTGCTTTGCTCCATTCTGTAGGTTGCAGTATACGCATTTTATTTTTATTTATTACAAGACATTTCCTTCTCTCCCATATGGTTTTGTCTTTGACCTATTGGTTGTTGAGCTACAGTTTAAAATTCTGCAGATTTGTGACTTTTTCTGTTTTTCCTCTGCTGTTGATCAAGTTATTTTGTATGATTTAAGTCTTTTAGAATATCTCATATTATGGCCTAAGATGTGCCACATGGCCTGTATTAGAGAATGTTTCCAGTGCACTTGAGAAAACGTGTGTTGGGGTCTGTTGGTGGAGTGTTCTGTATAAGACCCTTAGGTCCAGTGGCTTTAGGGTTATTTCTAGTCACATAACTCTAGACTCATTAGAAGAGGGTGGGGAATATAAGAAAGTCTACTAAGTGTTTATCAAAGACGTCTTGAAACAATGTCAGGCTGTATCTGACACATGACATAGGCCATTTGAAGTATACATTTAACCATATATATAATTGCAATTTCACTTCCTGCTACAGATTCTCAGCAAGTGACAAAATGGTGAAGTTTAAATACATGAAAGTGATTTTTATGCCATACTTTCATTACTATCTGCAAAGTGGTGATCCAGTGCCCTATTATATAAGAAGCAATGCATTCCGCCCACTGTACAGAACCCTACTACAGCCTTACTGTATACGAGGCAATGCATTGCACTCAGTCTATAGGACTCGTAGTCCTACTGTGTATGTGGTGATCGATTTCACCCGGTGTACAGAACCCATAGCCACACTATGTGAGGTGATGGGTTTAATGCAGTCTATAGGATCTATAGGACCCATTGCCTTACTCTACATAAGGCAGTGGGTTTTGTTAGGCTACAGAGGAAAATATTATGCTTAGAACACTGCTTCATGCCAATCAGACAGGATCTGTTAGAACTGCCCCCACCACCTACTTTCTTGTGTGTGTTGTAACTGACAGTCTGAGGGCCACTGTGATCCTTTAAACTACCTTTGCTTAATCTACACAGTGTTTCAGAGATGTGAAAATGATAGTCAGTAGACTGATATTTAAGCTTGGGAGATTTCACATGCACTTGTTTAAGCATGAATATCTAGATGCTAAGCTTTTCTAAAACTTACCCCACTTGCTTCCTCTGTGTTGGGTAGGCTTGCTCCCCTGCTCTTTCAGTGGCTCGCCATTGCCCTTGAAAGCAACTTTAGTATGATTAAATGCTTCAACAATTTGCCAGTTGGGCCTCAGAGAATGAGAACTTTGCCTCTTCAGGGGAAGGTTCTGAGGCTAGCAAGTCTGCATTTTCTTTCTCCACTGCAGGGCACAATCAACCCTCTGTCTCTTGGGTCACCTCCTGTGTTGGAAGGCCCAGGTAAATGGCAGCTGGTTGACCTTCTCCTGGCAGACACAAGTGGGTGCTAATGAATGGGAGAATGTGTTGCTCTTAGACTTGATAATGAGGTGACCAGCCCTCACCTCTCCTCTCTTCCTTCCTCAGTGTCGCATAGGCAAGGCAGACCCCCGTTTAGATGGCAGTTTAGAAGGTCTGAGAGTTCACAAAGGCTCCGATGTTATTCCAGGGTGCCAACTTCACACAGTAGTGCTACAATTGCGAACATATATCAATAACACTTTGAGACATTTGACACTTCACACATAAGCAGAAAGCTTGTGACAGTCATGGGCCCTCTCTCTGTGTGATCCACCTCTCCTGACTGCCTTTGTTTAATGTCTCCTTTATGTCTGAACCTTTTATGGACTGTGATCTTTCTAAGGCTGAAAGGGTAGTCTCAATTTACTAGGGCATAGGGGAGTCAGATGATTGGTCCACAGTCACACGAGTAAGAGATAAATTCAAACTAAGGCCATTACGATGAGCAATATTGTTTCAGAGAAATTCACTCTCTAACTGAGGCTGTTCCAAGTGTGACTGTTACTAATCCATTCCTAGCTTCACACAGTGTTCAAGGGACCACATCACCTAGGTGGTACTCAGACACAACCTGAGATGGCAGACTGCTCTAAGATGTAATAATGGAAAAGCTTTTTAAAATGTGCTGGCTAGGATGCCTCATGGACTTGACTGCTTTTTTCTCCTCTTCACTCACATTCCAAGCACATTTTCAGGTCTTTGGGATCTCCACAGCTTGAGGATTTTTTTTTTGGTAGGACAGAAAGTGAACACAGAGTTCATGAACTCCATGCTTCCTTTTGTAATTCATAGCAGCTTGTGGCAGAATTGGCTGCATGTTGGTCAGACAGGGCAGAAGAGAAGGAGCTTAAAGGTAGAGACAGACAAGAGAAGTGGAGCCTATGGTCAGGATTCATTCCCACCCTGTGTCGGCCTCTGGATAGGGGCCCAGATTTACAGGAGATGACTTTGTGGGTTCCTCTCCTCTGTTCAAGACTCTGGGACCAGGCAACATCCCTGACGGGAGCTCTGGCTAGAGAAACCACTGTGGTGCCTGGGGGCCAATTTCCTGCCAGTTCAAAGGAGCAGACTCTTACAATCAGGACTGAGAATGCACATTTTGTGGCAATGTTTTCTTCTTGAGACACTAGGAATAAAGAGAGAGCACTTGCTACTCCTTTGCCTCCTTAAATCAAAGTGGCATTTCTCTCGTGGTTAAGCTCTCACATTGTTCCCTTCCAAGTTAGGCTATATCAGCAGTGGACTCCTCCGTACTCACCTCTGCGCTGCCTGACTCCCACCCTTACACTCTGCCCTCCTGCCCCTGCCCTCCCAGGCTTCCCACCCCTGCTCTCACTACCTTGGACTTCTCGTACCAACCATAATCACCAACCAGCAGGTGTCCCTGCCTTCCAGATGTTGCCTCTGCTATCCCCTCTTCCAATAGAGCTTTTCATCCTCAGACTGAGAACCTCAAAGTCTGTCCGACACCGTCTGAATCATCTCTGGTTCCCCACAGTGACAGAGTCACGTAGAGAAGGTGATCTAGGAAACATTTGGATGGCGAGTATTTCCAAGCATTAGTGAAAGTATGGCATGGTGTGAGGCTTGGTGGTGATGTAGGCTGACATGCATGCTCCATGCCCAGTGCCTGCCACCGATGCACAGAAAAGAGCAGGGCTGTCTTCGAACCCGGGCAGAGGAGCCATCAACTAGTACCACCTGCTTAGGCCAACACTGTCAGAAACCGTGTCAAATATATTCAGTTTGATGATGATTCAACTGATCACCGTGTTCGGTTATTTCACACTCTTTACTCATCTTCGTCATTCTGAATATCCACCTGGCGACTATTAGGTGTCCAATCTGGGTTATTTCACAAGCTTTGCTTTAGTATTATTGTCCTCATTTTATGAGCAAACTCAGGCTCGGAGATGTTAACTTCCTGTGCCCTTCCTATAAGTAGGGGCCAGATACAAACGCAAGTGGGTCTTGTCCCCCACAAGCTAGTGTCAATATCTGACTGGGAAGATGTGGTCTCCATCAAGGTAATTCGGGCTACATTTGTTTGAAAGTGGTTAGAAGTGACAAGGATGCTTAGGAGAAGAGAGAATGCAAGGCAGCCGAGGCTACTCTCCCTCCCATAGCTGGGACCCCCAGACTTGGAGGACAGGGGGACTTATGGCGGAAGGCCACAGGGTTCTGACAGCTTGACAAACAGCAGGTCCAGCAGAAGGGAAAATGGATCCAGAAGGCCTAGGAAAAGGTACGGGGCACAGGACTAAAGGGCTGGCGAACCCCTAGGCCTGCTGCCTTCCAGATTGGTATTCTCATAAAACTTCACCGACTGAGGCCCTTTGACGCAGGTTACTCCGCCCGGCCTTCACTGCCTGGGACACCTCATACCTATGATGCCTGAAGTTCTATCCAATACCACGCCCCCTCCCTTTCTGTTCAGAAAAGTCACGAATAGGAGGTATCAAGGGGGCCACCTCTTCAGAGTAGTTGTTTTTCCTTTGTGTGGGAAGAGCCGCTAGCAGCCTTCCCAGCTCTCCATTCCTCCCCACCCCCAGCTCCCCAGGTCGGTCCCATCTGGGAAGGCAGCCCCGACTTTCCATCAAATTCTCTCATGCTTGTTTCTCTCACCTTTTCTCTTTCTTAATCTTCCCATGTCTCCTAAAAGGATTAATTAGGAAGATGTGAGCAGGGGTTGGGACGTCAGAAAACAATCGTCACTTTCCTATCTGACCTCTCTCACCAGCTGCAGAATTAACAAATTGAATGTCCTCAGCAGGCTGGGGTGGCACATGATACCGAGTTCATTAGGAGCCTCGCTGGGGCCGAGTTTGGAGCCCGGGTTTAAACAACTCTCGCTGATTAAATTCCTTCCAGGCACTCCCGCCAGATGCTGTTAGAAAATACTCACATCCAAGAGGTTTTTAATTTTTTTTTAAACATGTGCCAATTATTTCCCTGCTATCTGCAGGTGCTGGCAAGCGTCACGGGCCGGCCTGGCCGGGCTGTCTACACGCTTATCCACCCGGCGCCTGGCTGGGGGGCTCACGTCTGCAGGAATGGGATCCCGGGGGCTCTTCTCTAGGCTGTCAAAACTCTCCAGCCACCCTGCCTGGCTGGCCTTCCCTACCCCCAACCCCCCCTCCCCCCGCCCCCGCCCCGCCCCGCCCCAGCGCCTCACCTTCTGAGGCTCACAGCTCTCTCAAATGTTCCTAGGTGGCAACACAGATCTGGTGACCTCCTAGAAGTGGGGCCCAAGAGGGCAGGCATGCAGTAATGCTGGGCCGAAGCCAAGCTGCCTTCCAGCCAGGCTGGGCTTCAGCCCTGAGCCAAACAAGGACATGTAATTGCCCCCTCCATGAGCACGGGCACATACTTGGCCTCTGTTCACAGGCATATCCCTAACAGAAGTCCCAGAAGGTACTCCCCTCAGACCTCTTCTGATGCTTAATTAATTCTCACCAATTTAATAGATGCCACCTCACTGCTAAAAGCAAGGGTTCAAAATATAAACTGCACATGTTTTAGCACTGCTCATATTTTTTAATGGCAGTATAGAAGCTTTTGCCTAATAGCAAACCGACTATTATGGAACCAATGTTTCTCCTCGTTCGTTTATACTTCAGAGATGGTGGCCTTGTCCCACTGCTGCCAGCAACCCTCAGCATGACACCTGGTTGTTTCCTGTTTCCACGCCCACACCTATAGATTTCACTTTTTGGTTCAACATTCTGTAGTTACTAGCCTTGGGTGGTCATCTTCTCTCCTTGACTGGTGTTACTCACTTAGGCACTAATAGTTCCTATTTACTCAGTTTATGGGACCTTTTCTCTCCTGATGCGGAGCTGGCTGGCAGGCACCCTCTTCTTGTCAGTTTACCTGTGCCTACTTTGCTGAAACCGAACTAAGAACTAACATGAACCAAACAACCAGAGAAGCGTTGGAAAGAGGCAACAGCCTAGATCCAGGGACCCTGCTCACTCGTTCGTGTGCTTATGCAGAGATGTGGAGACTGGGTCCAGATTGGCCAGAAGACAAAACCCCATCTTAGGATTTCCTGATAGCGGGGAAAGGGAACTCCAAACCTCAAGCCTGATTGCAGCGAAGCCAAGACAAGGGCTGGTACTGATTGACAGGAGTGACTGATTGTCAGCTGCTCCTCATCTTACAATGGTAGCACTAACTCCAGAAGTGTCATGGGAGGGCTTCTACAAAGTCCAGGGCTAAATAGGGCTCTCTTTTCTCAGGGATGACAAAATAGATTAAAATGACCTAAAAAAGGATAATGCAAATTCTGGGGAAAGAAGACTTTTTGCCATGTCGATTCATGGCCCCTAAGCCATTAATCAGAGAAAGAATGCAACAGGACGCTTTCTTGTTGTGTGCAGCATAAAGAGACGAATATGCCTTTTATGAAATAGGAACAGGAAGCTGCAAAAAAAGAACAGTTTGTGTGATGCAGTCATTATGTAGAAATGTCTATCTGACTTAAAAAAAAAACAAAAAAACTAAACCAAAACAAAACAAAAAACAAACAAACAAACAAAAAACAAAACCATGCAAGGCAGTTCTAGGTACTTAGGAAGAGTTTAGTCCAATTGAAGAGGAGAAGGAAAGTAGTGAACACCACAGGGAATTATTTCAGGAATAAGGAGGGGGAGCTGAAGCAAAGGCCCCCAAACATGGGAGAGCATAGTCATAAGATGAGACTGATGATGGATGACAGACTGCTAGCCTTGAGAACATGCAGCAAACCAGAAAAGCTTCGACTTCATGATGGAACCTTAAACACTGAAACACCAGCACATTGTATTTCACAGAACAGTGAACGTGATCTGTAATAGAGAAACCAGGGCTAAGAAATGTAGAGTTTGTTAGCATAGCTATGAAATTCCTAACAAAGAGAGTAACTCAGTAACCAAAAAAGCAGATTAAAAACAAAAAAGCTTTTATTATACCAATTACTAAAAAGATACCAATTATTAAAAATAGTATACCAATATATGCATTTCAGTGTTTGATTAAATCTAACACTCTTATGTTTCATGTCTGGTCAGATTTTTCAAGAATGTATATATATATATTTTTTCCCTCTGTCCAAGTTTTTAGTTTGTCATGTGGTTTTCAAGTAGTACTATGATTTTAGGTCAGCAAAATCAGTAACTATGAAAACTATTCCTTGGCCCTCTCTACTTCCGCTGAAGGTGGTCCTTGCTTTGCTCAGAAGTTCTGCTTTCCCCTTCTGTTCCTCCTGCAGTCCAGTCTCCCATGTACCTGGGTCTGTGGAATCCATGGGTCCTCCATCCTACAGTGGTGCTCAGATCTTAATTCTGAAACCTTTGCAGAAACAGGCGCTTAGCTTCACTGTGTGGAGGAGCCAGAGCCCTTGATCCACTCATGACCAGATCAAGGATGGTTCTTTCACTATCTCCTACGTTCATGGGTTGACAGGGGCGTGGTGGGCAGTGAGGGTGGGCTCAGCGAGGTGATTAATGATGAGTATGTGGCTGTGGAACCTCAGGACCTCACATGGAGGCTGATGTCAGGGTGTCAGCTCTGACGTCTCCCAGTGAAGCTCTAGATTTGTGTGACACGGAACAAACAGCAGAGGAACTTCCCTGGCCTAACTCAGTCAGTTCATGCTTACATACTGCTTTTTTTTTCCCCACTTGGTATTCATACTACTTACAATGCTTGCACTAGTTCACCAGAAAAATGCCAGCCCAGACATCTTTTGGAGTGAATGAAAGCACGTGGCGGGGGGGGGGGGGGAACGGAGAGAGAGAGAGGGAGGGAGAGAGAGAGAAAGAGGCAGAGGGGTAGGGGGGAGAGAGAGAGAGGGAGAGGGAGGGAGGGAGGGAGGGAGGGAGATAGAGGGAGAGGGAAAGGGAGAGAGTGAGAGGGGGAGGGAGAGGGGGGAATAGGCAGAAGAGGAGAAGGGGAGAAGGGGAGAGGGAGAGGAGATACTTACTCTTACAGTAGAATGAGCGATTCCCTAGTATCTTCAGGCTACAGAACTCATCTTTCCCCGGCAGAGACCGTTGTTCAACCATGAGCATGTTTGACCACTCTATAACATATAACACAATATTGTAAAAGGTCACCAAGACTAGTCAAGATAAGGAACAGAAAGGTTCCTAACAGTATTTTAGTTAATTAACCGTTTGACTATAGAGAAACCTCAAGATCATTTTAAACTCACAGTCACATGAGCTGAACAGTCTGCCCTATCAACAGAGGGATTTGAGAAACTCTGAAGCTTATATTTTACAGGCTGTGAAATATGTCAGTTAAGATAAAGCACTTAGATTCGATTTGTACTATACTGATTATACTGTCTTGATTTCCAGGGCCAGAGTATGATCATTTGATCACGCCACAGCTAGTCCGACAGCAGTTACTGGAGTCCACCCTGCACCGAGGAGTCATCTTGCAGCTCTCATTGTATGTGGCACTTCAGTACAGTCTCACTCCGTCCTTGCTAAACACAGCCCTCCACCATCCCAGGGGTGCGCTCCCTCTGTAGCACAGTGCAGATCACTTAGAAAAATCATTAGCAGGGCCATCTTTCTGGTAAAATAAGAGTTGTCGCATTGCTCCAAGCAGATGTGAGCACAGTTGTCCCCAGCCCCAGAAGGTTTTCTGAAGGGCAGTTGCTTTTCCAGCATCTTCAATCTACCCTTCAGCCTCCTGTGAGCAACCGAGAGGGATTTCTCATCCTTCTAAGTCTGATTTGTCTAGGGGTGTCCTGGGACCAGCCTTTTCAACTAGATCTTAGCACCTCTGGCCCTGGCTTCAGCAGGACCAAAGGGTAAAGGTAATCGAGCTGCTAAGTGTATTTCGCCTGCACACCCTTAAAATAATCCAGGCTTCTTGGGGGAAGTCAGTGTGAGTTGTATTTAAGTTGCACGTGGAGGAAAAGTGGTGTTGAATCATTTCAGTTTTCTCCATTTTTGCACGAGGCCACCACATCGTCTCTGGGCTCTGATCAGGGTGCCAAGCATTGGGAAATTAGGCAAAGGCGATGTGGGGGTTGGGTTTTTTTTTTTAATACTTTAAAACATTGTTTAATTATCCTGTGCTAAACAAAATTGACTCTAAGGTGAAACAGACTTTAAGAAATGTCAAATCTCAGGTGGCCAGCTCATGAACAGAGGTAGAGATGTAATGAGGAAGGCACCTTTAACAGGCTTATGGCATGCTCCTCAGAGTGCTGAAAATACAGTTACAGAATTGCTTAAAAGGCTCAGGCTGGAGGCTTGGATGTGGAAGTTGCTATAATACACATGAATTTAAGAGTTGGAACTTCTGAAATCATCAAAGAAAAGAGCAGAGGGTGTTACCCAGAACTTAGATTTCACAGCAGCTGTGAATGGCTTGTGGGTATGTGTTTGTGTATTGTATTGGGATCCCCAACATTCCTTTGACTTTAAAGCAGTGTTAGAATTGCAACAATAGAAAGAAAATATTCTGTCAGAGAGAAGAGAAAAGAACCCCACGAAGACCGTATTTTGTAGAGACACGGAGGCGATATCACTCCAGAAATAGGGTGCTTGGCAAAGAGTAAGACTTGAGAAATAGATGGCTGGAGACTGTTAAGACAGTTGGTCCAGCAGGCAAGAGATGGTGCAACTCAGATGCTTAAGAATCAAAAACCCAGTGGGCATCGTGGGCTAGAGCGTGAGTGCTGACCAAGCTCATAAAAATATACATTCAGTTTTTAAGAGGAGGCTATGTGCTGGGGACTCAGGAGTGCTAGTACATTTTGCCCTCACAGAGGAGAAGCAGGAAGTGAGGCAACCATGGAGATGGTGACGGTGGAAGGTCCACGGGATGGTTTTTAAAAGATGATGGCTGGGCGGGCTGAAGGTACAGGGACTGGACTAGGACAAGCCAAAAAGGAGAAGTGAAAGCACCCTGGCACATTGCAGTAATGAGGGTAGCCAAGGAAGCTGAAGACAAATGGCATTGACCTCTTCACCTGCCAAGAATGGAGGCTGATACTGTGTGTTTGAAACTGCCAAGATGAAGGCAGAACTGAAGCTGTGGGCCACTTTGGTTGCCAGTCTGGGCCTGCAGAAGGCATAGCACCAGTGTGGTCGGCTGTGAAAGGCTTGCAGATGTCCCTGAGCCACACTCAGATGGGCCAGCACAACCTTGCCTTCGGTCCCCTCTGTGATGCCTGGCTTCGAAGGTACTGCTTTGGGCCAGAACAGAACATTTGGAATGCTCATGTGTCCCCCACACCGGCTCTCCATGCCCCTTCTCTTGATGTGATTAGCCAGGACCTGTGCCTTTAAGGAGTGCCCCCTTCCGTCGCCCTTCCCCCTTCAATTACAGCACTAATTTCAGTAATGGAGCATTAATAGAGTAATGGGTGAGTGAGGCTGGCCTGAAGGAACTGTGGAGCTCAGCACAAATTGAGTAAATAAACCATATATTAGATTTCTAAACAATACTTTTAGTCTAGTCTCCAGGGAAAGAGAGTCGTCAAGACTTACTTAAGTCGTCCCTGCAAAGTGTATGCAAAGGAAGTCTCTCTTCGGAGATGGGTTGTTTGTAGAAGCAGAAAATAATCTCTCTCTCTCTCTCTCTCTCTCTCTCTCCCTCTCTCTCTCCCTCCCTTTCCAAGGCAGCTGCTGCACCCACATGTTCCCTTTTCTCATTATTTCCCCATTTCTCTTAACTTTGAAAGATGTGTCTGAGGTGGAAATCTCCAAGGTGTGTCCCTTCTGGGGAACCCAAGAAGGGTGGGCCTTCAGACATGTCCTAGGGAATGCTAGCTAAGGCAGCTTGAGGTAATCAGTGGGAACCAGGCAAGGGCAGGCTCCCGGAAGAGGAGGAAGTCTGGGGGAAGGAGGGGAGATTATTAGAAGGTGGGCTTATAATGGGATAGTGGCCCTGTTCTACCACTACTTGGCACTGTCGAATGGGGTTCCCCTGAGAAATCCCTCAAGAAGATTTCCAGTCCAGCTTGGACTACATAGTGGGTTCCAGTCCAGCCTAAACTAAAGTGAGGCCCTGTCTCAAAGCCCAAACCAATTAAATCCTATGTCTCTGTTGTATTAAAGGTTAATAGGAAGATCAAAGGTGTAGGTGTCAGGAGTCCGAAGAGATGCTCTCAGCGTTATTATTCCTTAGCTTTAAGACATTGGGTAGATAATACAACTTCACAATGCCTCGGCTTCTCTGTCTGTAAAATGGGAAGTGGTCTTTCTGCCCGATCCCTGAGGACTATAGTGAGGAATAAAGTGGATTGTGTGCCAGCTGATGGAAGTCCTACCTGCAGTTATTGCTTGAGATGAGCATTGCAACTTGATTAGATTTAGAATCACCATGGAAACACACCCCTTGGTGTGTCTGTAGGATTTTTTTTTCTGGAAATGTTTTCCTGAGGCAGGAAGCTTCACTCTGAATGCGGGTGGTACCACCCAGTGATTGGGATGTCTGACCAAATAGGAAGGAGAAAGCGAGCTGAGCAGCCATATGCCATGTCTCTCAGCTGCTGTGTTCTCCTGCTCCTGAGCATCTCCTACCATGATGGATTACTTCAGACTGAGAGAGAAACAAACCTTTCTTTCCATTTCGATGCTTTTATCAGGATTTTTTCCACACTAACGAAAAAAGTAAGCAATATAGTTATAGACACATACTTTGTGTTTCTGTAGCATGTAGCTGGAACCCAGCCCCAGTTGCTGAGGGAAAGGAAAAGGTTGTGAGGTTGGGATGATGGCAGGAAGTCCTTGAATTCGTAGTCTAGGGTCATGTCCTAGGTACAATTCTATTTCTGTGGGGTGACGCCATGACTAAGCCAACTTCTACAAGAAAACATTTAATTGAGGGCTTGCTTAGGGTTTCAGAGAGTCAGTAGGGAGTATGGCGCAGGCAGGTCAGCATGGTGCCAGATCAGTAGCTGAGAGCTAACAGTTATCTGTAAGCAGTGAGCAGAGGAAGACAGGGAGAGAAACAGAGGCAGAGACAGAGACAGAGAAGACAGGAGAGGGAGGAGATGGGGCCTGGCATGGGCTTTTGAAATCTCAAAGTTCACCCCCAGTGACTGGCCTCTTCCAACAAGGTCACACCCTTAGTCCTTCCTAAGTAAGTGCACCAGCGGGGATCCAAACCTTTAAATAGGTGAGCCTATGGGGTCACTCTCACTCAAACCACCACAGATCATAAAATGTTAGCAGACGCTTCATCTGGTTCAGGTCCACGATCATAACACCCCTGAAGTTGGGTTTTCTGGACCTGTCAGGACTATTGTACTCATGAGTTCACATCAGTTGACGCCGCCTGCACAAGACATGCACAAGATCAAGCCAGTCAATGTGGCACAGCTCAGGGAGGGGCTCACAGGCCATCATTCCTAATAAGCAGGCCTGACAGCTGATGGCTTCTAGGGGAGGGAGAATTAGTTTTCTTTAAGAGTGTAGTCACCGGCATGTGGACCACGCTCCAGTAGATGTCTGAGACAGCATGTCAGTGTATGGAAGAAATCAGTCTTGATTTTGTTTGCTGCCCGGGTCTAAGCAAGCCATGAGTGTGTACTGACATTAAGTACATAAGAAGAACTCTCTTTCTTCCACCAAGGGTCTGCTGTCTGAAGAAGGGCTTACTGACTGGGCTGTGCTCAGTGATGATGCGGACTTTTGAGCAAATATTAAGGCACCAATAGCTATACCTGCCCTTCCAAGTCTTCCACAGATTAATTCTGGTAACTTCTCAGTCTTACTTGTTAACCAGGGGACTGACTTCCAAGTTACCTTGCCTTTCCACTTCCTAGCTCTGTGACCATGTATCAATTCCTCCCTACCCCTGAGCAGAAGGTTCTTGTAAACAAATGTGTGAGGTGTTTTACTTTTTAAAAATTTAATGTTTTTTATTAATTTTTTTGGAAGCTCATGTAATGAATTGATTTTATTTACCACTCTATCATTCCTTCTTCTAGATCCTCCAAGATCTCCCTTCCCACCTCCCACCTGCTCATAATTTCCTATCTTCTATTATTATTATTATTATTATTATTATTATTATTATTATTATTTAATAAGCCACTACTCCAATTTGTGATACCCCTACACTCATGGGTATGGGGCCATCTACTGGAGCGTGGTCCACATGCCAGTGACTACACTCTTAAAGAAAACTAATTCTCCCTCTCCTAGAAGCCATCAGCTGTCAGCACCTGCTTATTAGGAATGATGGCCTGTGAGCCCCTCCCTGAGCTGTGCCACAACGTTGACTGGCTTGATCTTGTGCATGTCTTGTGCAGGCGGCGTCAACTGATGTGAGCTCATGAGTATAGCAGTCCTGTCAGGTCCAGAAAACACAGTTCTGCTCTGTTCTTCCCCAACCTCTGGCTTTTACAATCTTCCCAGCCCTTACTCTTCTGTGATGGTTCCATTTGCAGAGAAGCATCCCATTAACACTTATTCTCTGCATTTTTCACTAGTTGTAAGCTTCTGCATTAACTGTTGTCTGCCACAAAGAACCTTCTTTGATGAAGCCTGAGACTTTTACTAATTAATATAATATAGAGATACAAATTTTGAGGCAGATGGATTCTATGTTTGTTTAGCAGAATAATCATAATAGTGGCTTCAAACCTGGGGCCTGTCATCTCCTCAGCCATGGGCTCTTGGCCATATTTACAGTATCAAGCACGTGTTTCTTCCTGTAGGGAGGCCTTAAATCTAACACAAAAGCAGTTGGTTAACCCTTTAACATTTATACCGCCATTACACACCTACAGACATATCTTTCCAGATCAGCCATTCAGACAATCTGTGTTTTACAGAGAAGAAGGATAACATTTACACACACACACACACACACACACACACACACACACACACACACACACACAGAACTTTAGTCTAATGAAGACTTAGCGGGCCTTAATGTTCGGCCTCTACACCTGGCTTAGCTTCCATCGTTCCTCTGGCTTTCTTGCCACCTATGATTGTCGGTTGCTGTTTCTGGAGGGGAAGTGTTCTGGCCAGCTATTGATTACCATAGCAAATATGAGGGGTAACTAACTTGTAAGCTTCAGCTGGACTAGCAGTGCTTATTGGTCCCATTGTTTCTATCCTTGGGCGGGGTAGTACATCATATTTAAGAAGTAAAAGATAGGAAGAGAAGAAAGCAGAGTGCCACAGTGCCCTTTGAGGGTGATCGCTAAATGATCTAAAGGGATCATTGGGCTTCATTGCTTAAAGACTATACAGTTTTGTAGCTGAACCTTTACCCCACCAGCTTTTGGAAGACACAGCATATCCAGACCGTAGAAGACAATAAACCATTTTCCTCTTAGTGTCTGGCTTAGATAGGTTCCCAGCAGGCTAGCCTGTGTTACATAGTGAGTCTCAGGCCTGACAGCTGGTGTCTCAGGTCCTCAGGCTGAACATAATCATGACCTGGAAGTAGCTTTGCATGTCCATGCTATGTACTTAGCTCATGTGCTATTTCTTTTTATGGGATGTTGGAATTTATTTTGTTTTGTTTTTAAGTTTTAAAAAATTTATTGATTATGTATACAGTGGTTTTGTATGCAAGTACACCTGCACACCAGAAGAGGACACCAGATCTCATTATAGGTGGTTGTGAGCCACCATGTGGTTGCTGGGAATTGAACTCAGGATCTCTGGAAGAGCAGTCAGTGCTCTTAGCCTCTGAGCCATCTCTCCAGCCCTACATGTGCTATTTTTGTCCTGTGCAAGCAATGCAACCTGTAAGTTCTTCCCAAGCCTTGTATGGAATGAAAAAGAAAACATCAGAATAAACTATAAGCAATACATATCATGCAGAAAATTTGGAATTTTAATGTTATACTCAAATTTGCCTCTTAGAATGAAAGTATCAAATTCATGCAAACTGGAAACAACATGGTCTATATGTAATTATGAACATTTGTTTTTACATTGTTGATAAATTATTCAGAAAGTTTAGAAGCAGGCACATGAAGCAGTATCTTAGCAACACCTCACATTATTTGTCCCTTTAGGAAACAGAAGTACCCTGGAGTGGCTGCCCAGGCACTGTTGGAGTACTGTTTGAAAACTTATGGCCTAGAGAGAGTCTGAGACTCCAACGTGAACATGTATCAAGTTCCGTGGAATAAAACCTAGATTACCTGTGAGGGGGCCTGTAGTTCAGGGGATGGTGGTGGGGCAGTTGGCGTTGAATGAAGTGGTAAGTTGTAGGATGAGCCTGTCACAGACTGCTGGGCTTTCAGCCAGGACCCTGGAGGAGCCCATGCTGCTACCCCAGGCTCAGATGTCCCACTCAATTGTCGTGTCTCCCAGGTGTGTCTCCCACCTGTAGCTCTGGTTCCATCTGGTGGCTCCATTCCTGCTTTTGGCTAGGTCTTCAGAACTGGATGCCAGCTGTGTGGTTGGTTTCTATTTGACGATGGTCATTGAGTCTCGGCTCCCACAATGTTCTTCAGTCGGCTTGCCAGGCCCGGCCACCTGTCCCACATAGTCCATCCACAAACAGCCCTAACAGTCTACCCAGAAACTCAGAAACATGGTCTTTATTACGAATTGAGACCTCAATATGTTAAAATTGAGACCTGTTAAATTTGACACCTAAAGCAATAGGGTTTATCATCTTCTTTCTTTTTAATCTATAGGGTTTATTTAACAGTTGTTGGGGATGCAGCAGAAATGTTAGCAACAAATTAAATTGAAAAAACGATTGTCATTATAGTCTTTCCAGGCACCAGCAGATGGACACAGGGACAGAATACAGCCCCCATGAGGTGTTCATGTCAAAACTGTTTACTGGAGTCTCTCACACTGGAGCCAATTACTAAACAAAGTAAAAAGCTGTTTCCTGATGCTGGGCGGACAGTGTCTTCAGCTTCACCTTGTGTGGTGGTCTTGCTGTCCACTCCCTGGCCCTCCACTGTCCACAGACACCCTGAAAGTGCTCTGTTTCAGCCTCTACTTAAAACCCGAGGACTTTTAAGGTCAGCTGGCAGAGGTCAGCTGACAATCCTATTCACAAAGGCATTGCCTGTCGTAGACTTGTGCAACTTCCCGAAAACTCTACAATGCTATCTGATCAGCAGAGAAAAACATGAGTGTAGGAAAGCTCTGGGCTTTGGAGGGGTCAGAATGGATGCCCTCCATCTTGGGGAGCATGGTTTTCAGTGTTCTTTCCTCGCTCTACCAATGACCAGGACACAGGCAGCCAAGTTGTTTTCGGGAGCAATGGATTTTATCATATTCTTAAGGGGTTGCTAAAAGTCTGTGCTAACTCCTATATGTGTGGATTTTTTGTTTTCACAAGGAAATGGTTAAAACAAGATACTTTATAAAGAAAAATATTTATTTCGGATTTTGATTCTAGAGGGGAAAGACTTAGAGGATAAATGTGGTGATGACTTCCTTACTGTAGAGTCTTGAAAGGAAGGCAGCCATGGCATGGCCAGAGACAGGGAATGCACACATCTGTCTGATCTCTCTCTTTTTCTTATAAAGACACTAAGATTAAGTTGGCACAGGGGGTGGGGGTGGGGCTCCATCCTCAACTATCTCTCAAAGGCCCTCACTTTTAAATACCACAGTAGGAATCACTTTCTGATTTTTTAAATTTAAAAAGTACTCTGTGTGTGTGTGTATGTGTCTGTGTGTCTGTGTACCTGAGTGTATGTGTGTGTGCCATATTCATGCAGTGCCCATATACCACAGAGAAGGGCATCTAACTCCCTGGAGCTGGAGTTACAGATGGTTGTGAGCTTTCATGTAGGTGCTGGGAACTGGACCCTGTGTCCTCTGCAAAAGCAGTAAGTGTCCTTAAGCACTGGCCCAGCTCACCAGCTCCCACTTTCCACCTCCTTAATAGTTCACAATTGTTATCTAATTTCAGCACATTAAACCTTGGTTGTGGCATGCAAACTGTAGATAATCAAAAGCAACTCCAGACTGATAGAAAGTAGAGATTAAACATCTGTGCTTTGTACTTGTATGACCCAGGTTCAAATCCTGACAAGGCCTCTTATTCACCCTGTGGTCTTGAGGAGACCATTTCAGCGCTCTGAACTTTGATTTTTGCCATCAGAAGACGGGAAGTACTAAATGAGATAAAAACAGTATTTGTCCCCAACACATGGAAGAGAGTCAGGAAATTTTCCTTTGCTAGATCAGTACTGAAGGAATAAGTCATGATGATCTATTTTTAGGATGGAGAACATTTAGAGTGCGTCAGAGAATCTCAGATAAGCAGGGCCACTAGGCCCCTGTCTTCCTGAGTGGGCAGCGGCTTGTCTAGATGACCCCAGCTCATCCTAGGGTTGAAAGGTTACACTCTGTGACCTGTCTGAGCTCACTATCAGAAAAGGAGGGAGTCCCAAGCCCGAGAATGTGCTGGAGCCAGTAAAATGGAAATCCTGCAGGGACAACACTGGACTTCTGGACGATTGTATCTCACTGAAGATCCAGCCAACCCAGGGCATAAGCAAATAAAGCTGGGGATATTAAAAACCACTGTTTTCTGCCAGATCAGCACACCAGCCACCCTTTTGTCTTTTCTTCACATTGATGCTCAACTTTGCAAGTTTGGGGAATAAACTGCCCTAATTTCACTACTCTGAGTCTCCAATGCTCTTATTATGAAATGGAGATCATTCTCATCACAGAATTAAAAGCTGGACCACTTAACTTTCAAACAATCACTGCTGAGACAAAGGCAACCAACTCACCCATATTTTCTATACAGGGCCTGATGGGCATAAGAGATTTGAGATATTATTTAGCCCAATTTAAACTTTTTAGGACTTTCCAGAGGCATCAGTGCCTTCGCTGTCCAACTTTGGACCTTCATCCTAGTAATAAATGCCCAGAGATCTGCTTAGGTGGTCAAGCACTGTTATAGCAGGCGTACTGTCATGAGGCTGTATTGTGCTCTGGTTGATGTTGCCTTTTCAGATTTATATTATGAAAAATATGAAGTATAGGAAATGGTCACAAGGAGCGCCATCCACAATCCAGCAAGTGTTCAGACACACAAAGAGAACAGAGCTATTCCCCCTGTGGAAGGTATGGTAATGCCAGACGGCATTTACTGAGCTTGGCAAAGGGACAGAGAACACCTATGTGTATTCTATAGTCTCTGGGTTAGTATCTTTTTATATAATGCCCCTTTTATGGTTTTTTAAATAGGATCCTAATTAGGACAGTTTAGGCACTGACACTCAACACAGCCCTGGTTTGCGAAACACTAGTTGGGCATCAACAACTGTCGGACAATTGCTATGTCATTCCTCAGACTCATGTGGGGATCTCAGTCCCATATGAGGCAGCAGAAGCCAGCTTCTGAGCACCATGAATGTTCCCAGAGGTTGACCTCAGTTATTCCATGACTAGTAGTACCAGCCAGACCTTCAGTGGAACAGTGACAGGCTATTGTTTGCCTGTCAGTGCAAGATAGCGATTTGGTAGTCTCATGACTCCGGGCTCCTTGGGAACATTGACCATTTTTCAGGATTAATTCAGAATCTGTCTTGCTTGAGAGCCAAGTGTCCTGTGCAATCTTCATTCATAACTTCCTGCTAAGTTTGGTGAGATGCCAGAACTCTCCTTTTTTTTGTGTACTGGCTGAAAGGAGGCGGGGAGGGTGGGGAGAGGGGAGAGTAGAGAGTGCCTGAGGAAGGGTGAGAATTAAGGGTGTCATATCTTCAAAGAGTCAGGACAGGATAAGAAGGGCGAGAGTCAGCCCGGCCGCATATCAGAGCTTGCCACTACACCACGCAGGAGTGTCGTGACATCTTTGGAGTGAGACGTTTCTATGATACGAGCATCAGAGCAAGCACGCAAGAAAGTAAAACCATCACGCTCTATGAACCTCTCCCAAATGCCAGTCCCTGGGTTGCTCCCTAGTCAGACATCCGGAGTAGAAGGGATCAGTATTTCTATTTTCTGTTGGGTGACACCGAGGCTAGGGAGCTCCACCCCAACCTGAAGGGCTGAGGGTGCAGCTTCCACCTGTCCTAAGCAGGGTAGCACAAGCGTGATGCTTGTTTGCTGAGGCCTTTCATGTCATAGACACTAGGCCATGCATCAGCCCTGAGGACCAGTTAGGGCATAAGCTCAATAAGTAATAACATAACAAGGTGTGCGATAAGGAGATGCTCGATGAAGATATTACCCCAGAGAGAAAAGCTTGGACCTGTGTTTCAAAGTACATGGCTTTGATGCTTTAGAGCTCTTACTGTTTCTTAGCCATCTGCTCCCCCATCCCACTTCCCGCTCGGTGTGCTTGGTAAGTGTCTTCATCATTCTTTAGGTAGATTGGGCTCCATTGTGTATTGTGAAGACTTTGGTCCCTGCCATTCCTGCTTGCCACACCACCATGAACTGTCACCCTGCCAGGCCCTCTGCTGCCTCTTGAGGGATCAGGCCATGGTTCCTGCCATTAAGATGATCCAGGCTTGGATACTTCAGGGATTCAGAGCAAGGTCTCATCCAGATCAACTTCCAGCCCTGCCAAGCGGCTTGACCTCTTTGAGTCTTGATGCTTCCTTCTTCTGTATACAACCTGCTTAACTGGGAATAGCAAACCGTGTATGAGAGAGCTCCTGCACAAAGCCACCCTACTCCTCCTGCGCCGAAGCTCAAATATTAGCTGCTAATGTTTTCTGCCCATTGGGGCTTTCCTTCCTTTCATGAGACCCAGTGGTGTTCCTCATTTAGTGGTATTGGCCCCCCAACTGTTTTGATGCTGATTCCCTGACAAAATGGCTTTAGTTTAAAACCTGGTTACAGGTCATAAGAGTTGGTAATGGGAGCTGCAGAGATGGCTGAGTCCTTAAGAACACACGCTGCTCTGGAGGACTGGAGCTGGGTTCACGGCTTCCACACTGGGTGGCTCAGAAGCACCTATAAGTCCAGTGTCATGCATGGTCTCTTACAGCCTCTTCTAGACTCTGGGGGTAGCTGAGCTGATGCTCACATACCAATCCACACATATATAGACATACACATATATAGCATATACTACCTAGACATATACACATAATTAAAATTAATTTAAGAACATTAGAAAAAGACTCTAGAACACCTCTCTCACACATCCCAGTTGTCCACAACTGAATGTCCCAGCATCCCGGCACTGCTTATGTCTGGGTTCCGTGTACTCCCCACACCCGTCAGGCACTCCCACCTCCAATATGTTTGCAGTTTTCAGGCTGGGAGGATAGTTCTGTTAGCAAAGTGTTTGTTGTGCAAGCAGGAAGCCTGAGTTTAAGCCCCAGAATCCATGTGGAAAGCCAGGTTTGGTGTCATCCATGTATAACGCCAGTACCAGGGAATTGGAGACAGAAGGAAGCCTAGAGCTTGCTGGCTAGCTACCCAAGTCTAATCCACGAACCCCGGGTCCTCTTTACTCTGTCTGAAAAAAATAAGATGGATATCTGAATAGTGACTCTCAAGGTTGACCTCTGACCTCCACAAGCACATGCATGTGCGTCTACTCATATACATGTATGTGTACTCATATACATGAACATGCATGGGCACCTGCCCCATGCCCATCCATCAAATATTCATGCGTTTTTCTTCAGTGCTGGTGGCATATTGCATCAGCTATAGTCTTTTTTTTCTATGACTTTGATTTCTCCACGTTGTATAACAAATTGTCTGTTGTTACATGGTCTTTCTACTTTGTGCTTAGCTGTTAGGCTTCCAATGAAGCAAGAGGGTACTTCTGCCTTCACCCTGTAGGATGCTGGTTCCCTCTCTTGCCCTCACTAGCTGGGCTCACACTTGCCACTGGGACATCTCTCCACGCTCAGTTTTCATTCTTCCTTTGTGTCTCAGTGTTTTATTCCCACTATGGGGCTTTGATTCATAGCTTTTTTTCTTCTTCACTTACTAAAGAATGCACTTTTCATTCATTTTCTGATGTTCTGGTTCTTCAGGAAGCTTGATTTCCAGCCCTGTTCTAAGTACCTTTCGTACAATCAGCCTATTTTAGTCATACAATAATGTTGAGAGTAAATATTCAAACTTCTCCACATTACTTAAGTAACAAAAGTTATTTATATTAAATAATTTATCCAGTAATAAAATGAAAAGACAAACTAAGCTGGAGAAAATATTTGCAAAACCTATTTCTAATCTGGAACTTAACTGAAACACACTAACAACTCTTACAAGGCATTAGTAAGGAGAGAGATATTCTAATTTAAGATGGGACAGATTTGAATTAATATTTTGCCCCAAGGAGATGTTAACAATGAGAGTATGTCCAGCATCACCAACCATTAAGAAAATGCATCTGAAAATCACAATGAGATATCACTTGCTCTCCAGGATTGATGTTATCAAATAGACAAAAATAAGTGTTGACACAAATGTGAAATTGCTTATGGAAATAGTAAATGACAAAACTATGTATGAAAAGTGCTTGGCAGTTTCTTTAAAATTTAGGTAGATACTTACTATGTTCTTTTTTTTTTTTTACTTACTATGTTCTTAATAGATAGCATATCTACCCAAGATAAGTGAAACCATGTCAAGACAAAAATTTATATGTTAATGTGCCCCAAATTTCATTCATAATAGACTAAAACTAAAATACCCCAAACATCCACCGCATGATTCAGTCATCAAAAGGAATAAATACATGATAACACATGTTATAACATGAATGGGGGTCCAAACCATCATGCTAAGGAAAATTATACCAAGTGGTCTAGAAAAGATAAATTTATAGAAACTAAACACAAGTCAGCAGTTGTGAGAAGTTAAGGTAAAAATGGGGACTTCCTGGACATGTTCTTGGGAGAGCAGCAATGCTTTAGGTTGATAGACGTGTTCTAAGACTGGATTGAGGTGAGGCTGCACAACTCTATAAATTGACTAAAATTACTTTTACAGATATAACTGTATGACTACAGTGGACAGATTTCATGGGTTATAGAAATTACATGAAGATGCTAAGGAGTAATTAACGTGTTTCTGGATGTAGCTTCAGTGTTAGACTGCCTGGCTAGCAGGCATGAGGTCCTAGGTAGATATGATCCTCAGCACTAAATCATAAACAAATAAACTACTGGGTGATGATGCTTGATAATAACCATCTGAGATGACAGATGTACGAGGGTAGTACAGGACTCAGTTCCCCCTTTGGTACTTTCTGGCTACCTGTCATGGAAAGCTTGGTTGTCAACTTGACACTTGGAGGAAGAGGGAGCATTGGCTGAGAGGTGCTTCCACCAGGTTAGCCTATGCGCAAGTCTGTGGGGGGATTTTCTTCATCGCTGACTGACATGGTAGGGCCCAAACCACAGTGAACAATAGTGATCCTGGGCGGGTGGGGAAGATAATGCCAACTGCTTATTCAATACCACATGGTTGTCCCTGAAAACATGCATATAATCAACATTATATAGGCTGAGCAGGCTGTATTTTAGGAATATATATATATATATATATATATACACACACACACACACACACACACACACACACACACACACACACACACACACACATGCATATGTAGACACCTGAAACTACATCTACGGAATTTCAAAGAGCAAAAGGAACAGTATATGGGATGCTTTGGTGGGAGGAAAGGAATTGTGTAAATGATGTAACTCTATTATAACCCACCCAAAATAAAAGAAGTAATAAAAAGGGGGAAGCTACTATGCTACAAAACATTAGTAGGCAAAGTTCAAATCCTTTGAGCAAGATGGCTGAGTCAGATCCAGAGGCTTGGAATGAATTGGGAGACACTGCTGTGGCATGGGTGTGGGATAGGGAAACATGCCAGGACACCAAGATGGCAACATGGCCACCTGATTCCGTCTCTGGGAAATGCAAAATTCAGAAGACCAACATTCACCAAAACCATAGAAAAGGAGTTTGAATGCTTTAGAAAAGACTTTGCTACTCATGGAACTTAACCTTTAGAGCAGCTAGGTTTGTCCTAATTACTGGCAAGCTTCATTTTCAGAAACAGTTTCGATGTTCAGTACAAAGCTTTGCAGACCTACACATTCTTGGCTACACTTGCATTTCTGTCTAAAGTTGTTACAAGCTCCTGTGACTGGTGTTTCCCATTCCGGTAACATAAGGGAGGAAAACTGTTCTGAGCTCACTGGTTGCCTAAGTGTGTGGTGTTTCATATCCCAATGCTTTGGGATTTTATAAAGATGGGTGGTTGGCAGTCAAGCATCATTCTCTTCCAGTGCCACCCAAGGGCAGAGTTGCACTCCGTCGGTTACTCCTTTGTCAAACTGGGATGGAAGCAATGGCTGTCCCTCGGCTCCTTCAGACAGTAGTTAGAGTGTTTCACGGCTTATACCACTATGCTTCAAATCGGTGATTCTCAACTTCCCTAATGTTGTGGCCCTTTATTCAGTACAGTTCCTCACGTTGCTGTGCCCCCCCCATTATAAAATTATTTTTGTTGCTACTCCATAATTGTAATTTTGCTATACTGTTACGAATTGTAATATAAGTGTTTTTGGAGATAGAGGTTTGCTGAAGGGCTCTGGAGCCACAGGGTGATAACTGCTGCTCTAAGTGAGAGAACACAGGGCAGAACTGTGCCGGAAGGTTAACCAAAGAATTGGTGGAGGCAAACTCGGCAGAATGGGCTTTTTTTTTTTTGGAGTAAGGACTCGGGCCCTGTTCAAAGAGCAAAGAGTAATGCTCCTTTTGCCTAGTATATAGCAGAGTCTCAGTAAATATAAATGCAAAACAAACAACAGCAACAAAGTTTTAAAAATGTAAGGATTTTATTGGTGATTCAACCCTGCATCAATAAGTAATGATCTTTTAGGGAGAAAAGATAAGGGAGCTTGAGCCTTTGAACAAGTCAAGTAGGCGGTGTTGCTCAGTGATTTCTGCTTCAGGCTCCTGTCTTGTGTCCATGTCTCTGCTTCTCTGGGTGATGGACCCATAAGATGACATAAACCCCTTTCTCTCCAAGTCGCTCTTGATCGTAGTGTTATCGCAGCAGCAGTTGAAAGCAACCATTTGCTCCGGGCGTGCAGCACTGCGTCTTGCCGCACTTGGCTAACTCTTTCAGGAAAGGAGAGAGTGCTCCATCTCTGGGGTTTCCTGCCCCGCGTGCTCATCGAATGTGTGGGCTAACGGCTTGTTCTTTACCAGAACGAACAGCGCCGGCTGCTATTTCTCCAAATGCTGCTAGGAGTGTTGAGACAGGGTTGTAGATAACCCATCAAAGGCACCCGCCAGACGAACAATGTAGTGACAGAGCTGGCTGACAACAAGAGACAAAGAGCTGTGCTGTCCAACACTGCCCAGGGCAGCCTGTCTCTTCCTCCTCGGCCCAGCCGACTGTTAAAAGGGCCACAAAAGGCTGCCAGGGAGATGACAAGAGCTTAAGAATTTGCTGAATGTGTTACCCTTGATAGCTAGAGTAAACCCGGGTGACCTTCCTGGGACACGCAGGACAGATTATTAAAATAATTCAGGCCAGACCCGATTCTAGACAAGAAAGTCAAGACACGTATTGAAAAGTCTTGAAATATACTCACAGGTATTTGGTCACCTTAATATACTTAATTACTTTGTTGGAAACTGATATTAAACTACTTTTTCAGAATTTGAAAAAAAATGTTAGGAAAATTTGTTCAAAACTTGAAGTTGGGCAGAAGAGATTATTGCATGTGCTCTTAGAAGTATGCTGGGTATTGTCCAAAAAGTGTATCTTTTAGATGGTTTTTTATTGATTAAGCTATTTCACAACCACAAGAGCAGAAGGGAAATTGAAGAAAACCTTAATTTTAATACAAATAATTATTGACTGTAGCAAAACAAGTGGATTTTATCCAGTGGATATAGAACAGATTGTTCTACCCATCACATTTTATTTCCCTTTTGGACACTAACTAGTTTTGTGCACTGTGGTAACTAACTGTTTTGAATAATAAATTTTGATGTGGCATTTTATCAGATAGTTGAATAACTGTCCACTTCCTGCAGCCCTGGAACTTCCTCGGATCCTTCTGCTTCAGCCTTGCCCGCTGTTTTCTCCAACAGACAGAAAGCCATTTCTCACCTTTGGGCCTGGCTGGTCATTTTCCTTCTGTAGCAGCATGCACCATCGGCTTCATCCAGGCTTTGCTTGCTCTGCCGAATGCAGACACATTCATTGTAAATAGTGAGAGTCCGAACAAGGGCAACATGGAGCAAGGCACAAGCTGTCAGCTCTGCCCATGGTTAGGTGCCAGGCAGTGCATCCCAACTCAAGAAACAGGTGGGGAGGTTCGGGGGAATGCACCTGCCATTTTTATAGCCTTTCTGAGTGGGCTCTTCCCTTCTTCAAACCACCAAATCCAAGTCACCTGGCACACAATGGATCCAAGCCCCAAGGAGCAGTAGCTTGTAGGGAGTAGTAGAGGAAATGCGGCTAAGCTGCCAAGGGACACTTCACATAGGCAGAACCTGTGAATCTGGTTCAGATTCCTGCATGGAGCCAGCTCTGCCTTCTGGTCTCTGTCTCTTTCATTCAAAGCCAAGGCTCAGCGAGAATGCCTCTTATTTATTTTCAAAAATTATAGTTTAAAAATTTTTTTAAATATAATGTTGCTTTAACACCAGCAATGGTCTATCATTTTCACGAAATCTTGGCATTTCAGGTGAAGTTAGTTTTCCTAAATATGTCTCCAAAGCTGAGCAAAGATATGTAAAGGGCAGCCATGTGTATCTGCAAACAGTAAGATGACTTAAAAGACATGGAAAAGCATGTATGCTGTATATGTACAGCAAAACCCAACACACCTTGAAGAACAATATTAAATGCACAGATACTGATGATTTTAAAATTCTTATTACAAAATGTGAAGGTAGCTATATTTAGTTAGAAATAGTATGTACTTTGCTTATGATATATTTTAAGTGACACAGAATTTTGAAATAATATGTCTGCAAAAAGAATAGTATTGGCAGTACTAATATGAGACAAAAAAAGTCCAAGGGGAAGTTGGGTCAACCAAGAACTTATTTCATAGAACATTAGAAATGATGTCGTGCTGCTGTTGTGAATACTGAGGTGTAGCTTGTAGACCCACCTGGTGGGCAGGTGTTGCTGCATCAGTGTGACTGTGACTGCCAGCTGTGTGGTAATAAGGCCACACCTAGAGTCATTTTTATGACTTTTAAATTTTGAGCATGTATCAAAACCTTTAAGTAAAGGCTGCTAAGAGATATTTGGGAAGAGCGAAGTGTTCACTACTGTGTAACGTGTCGGAAGAGTGAAGTGTTCACTACTGTGTAACGGGTCGGAAGAGTGAAGTGTTCAATACCGTGTAACAAGTGGGAAGTGTGAGTGTTCACTACCGTGTAACATGTGGGAAAAATGAGTGTTCACTACTGTGTAATGTGTCAGAAAAGTGAAGTGTCCACTACTGTGTAACATATGGGAAGTGTGAGTGTTCACTACTGTGTAACAAGTGGGAAGAATGAAGTGTTCACTACTGTGCAATGTCAATACATTCAGCACAACTGTCAACCAAACAAGACATCAAAAAAAAAAAAAGTAAGGACACAGAGAACCTATATAAGATACTCAATAATCTTTGCTTAATAAATCTATTGGAAAAATTGAGATTGAAAAAGTATTTTTCATGTCAAAAGAATATTTTTATAATCTAATTGCTTATTAACTCATACATATATACATACACACATATTCACTCATGACACTCATATCAAAGAGTAGAAATTACATAAGCTATGTTTCAGTAGTAAAAATTAAAAGCAAATTCCTAAAAAGGCTAAACAAAAATGTTAAAAATCACAGGTGATTATTTATTCCTAAAACAATCTGATATATATATGTGTGTGTGTGTGTGTGTGCATGTGTGTGTATGTGTGCATGTGTGTGTATGTGTGCATGTGTAGTATGTATGTAGGTATATATGCATGCAATAACAGTTGGTAAAAAATAGAAACTATAAATGTGTAGGAGGAGAGGGTTTGGAGAGAAGAAAAGGAAGAAATAAATGTAATTATATTACAATATCAAAAATATCAAAAATTATAGTTTCAGACTGTTTTAAAATGGCAGTTCAAGCATTTGCCTTTCAAAACAAATAAACAAAAACAAAAACAGTGTTACCAAAGTCTCATGGGAGATTCCACTATTCTTTCCATGCTTTGTCCTCTTCCTGCAATAGGAATCCGTATATTCACGCATCTTCAGCCCCCATATCTGTGTCTTCAGCCCCCATATCCGTGTCTTCAGCCCCCATATCCGTGTCTTCAGCCCCCATATCTGTGTCTTCAGCCCCCATATCTGTGTCTTCAGCCCCCATATCTGTGTCTTCACCCCCATATCTGTGTCTTCACCCCCATATCTGTGTCTTCACCCCCATATCTGTGTCTTCACCCCCATATCTGTGTCTTCAGCCCCCATATCTGTGTCTTCAGCCCCCATATCTGTGTCTTCACCCCCATATCTGTGTCTTCACCCCCATATCCGTGTCTTCACCCCCATATCTGTGTCTTCACCCCCATATCTGTGTCTTCAGCCCCCATATCTGTGTCTTCACCCCCATATCTGTGTCTTCAGCCCCCATATCTGTGTCTTCAGCCCCCATATCCGTGTCTTCAGCCCCCATATCCGTGTCTTCACCCCCATATCTGTGTCTTCAGCCCCCATATCTGTGTCTTCACCCCCATATCTGTGTCTTCAGCCCCCATATCTGTGTCTTCACCCCCATATCCGTGTCTTCAGCCCCCATATCCGTGTCTTCAGCCCCCATATCTGTGTCTTCATCCCCCATATCCGTGTCTTCAGCCCCCATATCCGTGTCTTCACCCCCATATCCGTGTCTTCAGCCCCCATATCTGTGTCTTCACCCCCATATCTGTGTCTTCAGCCCCCATATCTGTGTCTTCACCCCCATATCCGTGTCTTCAGCCCCCATATCCGTGTCTTCAGCCCCCATATCTGTGTCTTCACCCCCATATCTGTGTCTTCAGCCCCCATATCTGTGTCTTCAGCCCCCATATCTGTGTCTTCAGCCCCCATATCTGTGTCTTCAGCCCCATATCTGTGTCTTCAGCCCCCATATCTGTGTCTTCACCCCCATATCTGTGTCTTCAGCCCCCATATCTGTGTCTTCAGCCCCCATATCCGTGTCTTCAGCCCCCATATCTGTGTCTTCAGCCCCCATATCCGTGTCTTCACCCCCATATCTGTGTCTTCAGCCCCCATATCTGTGTCTTCACCCCCATATCTGTGTCTTCAGCCCCCATATCTGTGTCTTCACCCCCATATCCGTGTCTTCAGCCCCCATATCCGTGTCTTCAGCCCCCATATCTGTGTCTTCACCCCCATATCTGTGTCTTCAGCCCCCATATCCGTGTCTTCAGCCCCCATATCTGTGTCTTCACCCCCATATCTGTGTCTTCACCCCCATATCTGTGTCTTCAGCCCCCATATCTGTGTCTTCACCCCCATATCCGTGTCTTCACCCCCATATCTGTGTCTTCATCCCCCATATCTGTGTCTTCACCCCCATATCCGTGTCTTCACCCCCATATCCGTGTCTTCAGCCCCCATATCCGTGTCTTCAGCCCCCATATCTGTGTCTTCACCCCCATATCTGTGTCTTCACCCCCATATCGTGTCTTCAGCCCCCATATCTGTGTCTTCAGCCCCCATATCTGTGTCTTCAGCCCCCATATCTGTGTCTTCAGCCCCCATATCCGTGTCTTCACCCCCATATCTGTGTCTTCATCCCCCATATCTGTGTCTTCACCCCCATATCCGTGTCTTCACCCCCATATCCGTGTCTTCACCCCCATATCTGTGTCTTCAGCCCCCATATCTGTGTCTTCACCCCCATATCTGTGTCTTCAGCCCCCATATCCGTGTCTTCAGCCCCCATATCCGTGTCTTCACCCCCATATCTGTGTCTTCAGCCCCCATATCTGTGTCTTCACCCCCATATCTGTGTCTTCAGCCCCCATATCCGTGTCTTCACCCCCATATCTGTGTCTTCAGCCCCCATATCTGTGTCTTCACCCCCATATCTGTGTCTTCAGCCCCCATATCCGTGTCTTCAGCCCCCATATCTGTGTCTTCACCCCCATATCTGTGTCTTCAGCCCCCATATCTGTGTCTTCAGCCCCCATATCCACGGCTCCCCAGCCCCCTGCCCCATATGCATGTGTCATCAGCCCCTTTCATATCTTTGTTACTAAGGGTCAATGAAGAAATCTCTGTCCAAGCAGACATAATTAATTAGAGAAGTGGAGACATCACAGTAAATCCAAATAATTCTTTGAAAAGGGCCAATTACCCTGGCATACTCTACAAATGTAACCAAAACAAATTCAAAACCAAAAATGTTATAAAGAAAATATTAATAATGAGAAGTGGATTGGAGCAATGCTACAAAACTTGTTAAAAAATTAAAATTCAATGAACATCTCTAGATACATTTTAATACTTCAGGTAAATCAAGAATATAAAGAAATCTACATGCAATTGGTCAAATTCCGTAAAAAAATTTAATAACAGGTTCAGGAAATGTAGAAAATACAGTTGAAGATCTATTACGAATAGTCTTGATGCAGAGAAATTTATAGAGAAATTACTCTGTATCATGAAGAAACACACTATTCCCATGCTATTTAAGTGATTTTATTACAGATAAAGAAATGAACTAAAATCTTAACAATTCAGTTTAGAAAATGGACATAAGCCTACACCAAAATTTTACACATTAGAATTCATAAGGGAGACAACTACAGATAAAATGGAAATCTATGTAAATGCAATCATCCTATGCAATATGTAGGCAAATCATAGCTCCAGCTTTTGTGAATTGTATGTATAACCTATAACCAAGTAAGCTTATTACTGAAATATGCGGTGACTTAATTAGGTTATTACAAATGTGCTCAATCATATCACTAGAATGAGAAAAAAAGATTTTATCAAATAAAATCTAATATCTAATCTCTATTTTTAATCAGTAGACAGAAAAATATAAAGTTAATTAATCTTGTTAAGAATACTGAAAACATCCAGCAGCTGATGGAAACAGATGCAGAGACCCACAGCCAAACAGTGGGCAGAGCTCAGGGAGACTTGTGGAAGAGTGGGAGGAAAAATAGAGGGGCCCTGAGGGGTCAAAGTTACCACAAGAAGACCTAAAGAGTAGGCTCACAGAGACTGAACCACCAACCAAAGAGCATGCATAGGCTGGACCAAGGCCCCCTACATGGATGTAGCAGATGTGGTCATCATGTGGGTCCCCTGACAATTGGAGTGGGGGCTGTCCCTGACTCTGTGGCCTGCCTTTGCGTCCCTTTCCCCTGTCTGGGCTTCCTTGTCTGACCTGACTGAGAGAGGATGTGCTTACTCCTGCTGCGTCTTGTCTTGACGTGCCAGGGTGGTATTGCGCCATGAGGTGGGGGGCCCTTTCTCTGAAAAGAAGGGGAAGGGGAAGGGAGGGAGGGAGATATAAGAGCAGGACTGGGAGGGGAGGAGGACGGGGGCCTTAAAAATAAAATTCATATCTTAAAAGGAATATCTCAAAATAGAAGTATTTTCCTCTAAGTGAGATAAGAACATTTGTAGTAATCATTATTATTGACAGTCGTCCGAGAGGCTTAAAGAACGGCAGGGAGTAAGGAGACAAAATAAGTGGTATAAAAATTAATAAAAAATTAAAATTTTTATCAGAAGAGATTATATCCAGAAATATTAATAAAACATAATGCACAGAGTAATTTGTCCGTGTTATAACAGTAACAATTAAGAAAACAAAGAGAAAGAAAGATCTTTTCTACTTCAATGATATCTTAAAATATAAAGTACCCCAAAATTAATACAGTGGAAAGCACTAAAGGTATCTTGAAGAATCTAAAATTTCTTCAGTTCTGGAGACATTCCTGTGAAGATGATTTTTTATTAAAAATTACATTGTCACCAAAATGGGCTAACAAAACTGCACAGTATCAAATAAAACTGTAATGGAATTCTTAATAAATCATTTGACTCCCATTCATCCATGAAATAGTAAAATTGGAGAATAAGCAAGAATCAAGTGTTTTTATGGGGTGGTGTCTTTGCGTAATTTTCGTCAGAGGCGACGGTGGATGTTGGTTTTTTCTTTCCACCATGTGGGTTCCAGGGTCAAACTCAGGTCTTTGGGATTGGCAGCTAATGCCTTTATTGGATGAGCCATCCTACCTTCTCCAACTGACATTTTTTTAAAAGATGTGTAATGAGAAAGGAATTACTAATTCTACTATCAAAAACATTTGATTAAGAAAGGGAAAATAATTCTATGAATTCTTTTAAGCAAATATTATCAACTATATAGAATAAAATAATGTTTTCTGGTTCACATTTGGAGTTCATGTGGTTTTAAAAGTCATACATTTTTTTAAATCCAAAAGATTTAAAAAGTATACATAGAAAATGAATGCACTGTACAGGCAAAAAAGCACACACACAAACACACACACAGATACACAGACACATACATACATACACGCACAGACACACACACACATAAATACACACACAGATACAAACCGACATACATACCGATGCATGCACACACAGAGACACACAAATTTGGATGTGTATAACTTTGTTAGTTCTAACACAAGGGAAAATACTACTTTGATGTTTTAGTCCTGTATGAGAGGACAGTAAATAAAACAAAGATATGTGATAAACTAAAAAAAAGATAAATCCTTGAAAAATACTAATCCCTTGATATATGAAGATCTTTCCTGAGTGGCTGAACAATTTTACGTATCCAGGACTCAATGAGCACATTGCCAGGCTGGGCTGAGGTCCTGGAATATCAGACGAACATGAGGATATGAATCACACCCACGATGGAGTTGAGTACCTCAGGCAACTAAGAAAAAAGAACCTGTAAATACTGACTGGGAAGCTGGTTCAGTGGGTGCAAACGTGAAGTCCTGAGTTCAGATCCCCAGTACCCACATAAAAAGTCAGGTGTGGAGTCATGTGCTTGTGACCAGCGCTGAGGAGGTGGACACAAGACAATCCTGGGCTCTTTGGCCAGATGGTCTAGCCAGTTAGTGAACTTCATGTTCTGTTCAGTAAAAGATCCGGGGTCACAGACTAAGATGGAAACACATTCAGTGTTGATCTCTGGCCTCCCCACCTCACTTAGGTGCATCTGTCCCTATGCACACTTGTGTGTACACCACACACAAATGCAAATACTGGTAGTGAAAAAAAATATTGTGACGGTGATGGTTAGCTGTCAGCCAGCGGACTCTAGCATCACCATGGAGACGAGGCTCTGGCCCTGCCTGTGGGGGATCACCTTCACCGCTTTCACTGACAATCCCCCCACTGTGGTGGGACTACCCACGGCTGGGATCCCGGACTGTGTTCTTTGCTTTCTGCTTTTGAGTGCCTGTATGATGCGACCAGTTGCTTCAGGCTCTCCCTGCCTTTTCCCCCCCCCTTCCATCAAGTTTAGCACCCTGACCTGAAAGCCAAAAGCCTTTCTCCTTTCAATTGCTATTTGGGGTATTTTATATCAGCAAGTGAAAAAGGAGCTAAGATAAATACTGATCTTCATTAGCAATCAAATATGGGTGAAAATGTTTTAAGTTTTTATGATTTAAACCAGTAGAGAGTTTCTCAAAACTACATTATGCTCATTTTTGTCAGGAGAATGGTAAGGCACTGGCATGCTTCTGGAAGGAGTGTGCATTGGGAGAGCGGGGCCAGTGCCTAGTGAGTCTCCTGTAGTAATTTGTAGCAAGGAAACACACAGCTGATTACAAAAACACCTTATCTACAAGGATATTTGCCCCAGCAGCTCGGGGCACAAACAAGTAGTGGTGCTTAGGAAATGATAGGAGGATGTTTAGTAACAGAGAAATGCATTAAATGGAAATGCGATTTGTACTTTATACTGACTAATTGGTTTTTAAGATACACATGTACATAAAATTTGAGAAAGGCAGAAGCTGGAATATCAAAGAAGGCTTGGTTTTATGGCACAGTTCTAGAAGCTTTTCCTCTCTTCCTTGTGATTTAGATGGCGTGGATTTTGTAATTTTTATAAGAGTATTGTTTCCACTAAAGCTGATGTATAACTGGAGGATGTTCACGCACCTTAGAGCTCGTATTTTTTTTGAGTTTTGATGTATCATTAATGGTGCCACTTCTGTTCTAAGGCTAGCCCTTTTCAACACTGCGTTACATCTCTCAGGACAGGGAGGACCTGCTAGGGTCTGCATTAGGGGAGAGAGAGAGACTGAGGAGAGCCCTACAAAACAGGATCAGGAACTGTCAGTATATAAAATTTTGTACATCCTAGGTTTTAATTAATTTTGAACTTTTAAATGCGTTAGCATATGTTTTTCTAGAGTACTGTGTTCCTTGGACTGTCTTTAAATTTGCACCTATGACAAATGCTTCAGCTCTCTCTCCAGTCCCTGCTCCCTCACAGCACGCTGAACCGTCCATGTTCCACAGAAAGCATTATATCTGGATGTTCTGTTTTTGCTGCCTGGTGATGCCTGATAATGCAGACACAAGCACTGATGCCATGGGCTGAGGGAGGGCAGCATCCCACCCACCCCTGGAGCATGTCTTCCAGCTTGCCTTGTGAAAGGTACTTACTCATTCTTAGCTTAGTTAATAGCCAGGAAGGCAAGTGCTCTAGCTTAGTCCCCAGCCACAGTAGCCAAGTTAACTGTCTAGCCTAACTGATCATCCTGTGAGGAGTTGCATCTAGGCAAACTATACCTTGGCTCTTTTGCAGCTACGTGTGGTCATGGATTGAGCTCAAGGCAAAGGAAAGAGGTGTTGGGCAACTTGGGGACAAGGCTGTGAAGGTGAAGGTCACTACTCTCATCTCTTTCCCTGCTTCCTCTGTGTGGGTCGTGTGTGGGGGCTGGGCTGAGGATGAGACTAAGACCACAAGGGAAGCACAGGTAAATGGCACATCTTCCTGATGTGAAGGTTCCATGCCAGGTCTGAATTGATGTTTACATGAGGGGGAAATCATTGTCTATATAGCTAAACACCAGTTAGCTAAAGGTTACAGACCAACTTAGTCTTAATTTAGTCTCAGTGATTACTACCAGTTTGTAGATGGGGAAACTGAGACTCCAAGAGGTTTAGTCACTTTTCATAAGAGGAGATGACTATGGAGGAGCAAGTGCGTATCTGCTAAGGGGACTTGGCTCTGGAATCCACTGCTCTTACAAGATCTCCAAATCCAAGCACAGGCCATGAGGTCCTACATTTTGGGTGTGCACCACTATGTCCTTTTTCATCCATAGCACTAGAGTCTTCTATGTAAGCAGTTGTATCCGGAGCCATTTCCTGGTACAGATGCCATCTCAGCTTCTGTCCACACTTGCTCTGCCTTCTGACTGCAGTGTGCCACCAGCTCTAATGACCTGTATCAGTCCTTGAGGGTCATTCTTCATCATCACCCAGAATAGAAGGAAATCTGCTCTTCCTACAATGAAGGGGTGGCGTTAAGGGTCGCGGAGGTCTGCTTCTCTTGGACCATTCAATCAGAAACTCCACTGCCTGATGACAGTGCCATGGAAACCCAGCCCCAGCCCAGGACCACAGCGCAGCCCTGTGGGATTCTGACATCATGCAGGTCTCCATTGTTTAAGTAACTCAGCATGTTGCCATGTTTATCCCCTCCAGTCAGGCCAATGCTAAAGGATGCTCATTGCTCTGCGTTTTTCAGCAGCTGGTGCCTGATGCATCCGCTGAATGCATTTCAGGCTCATAAGCGGTTCCTCTCCGGATCTACTCATCCACAGCTCCCCCACCCTGTAACCAGTGCCTCAGCATTAATGCATCCGATGGCACCAAGCCTTAGTGGCCTGAGGGAGGACAGTCGCCAAGCACAGATTGGAATCACAATTTTTTTAATTTGCATTTTTACTTTTCTGTAGCTTATTTTCTCACAGTCCCTTCATCCACTAGGAAACACTAGACTGGTCTGAACCTTTGAATTACTTCATATTTTCTTGCAAGACTTTCAAAAAGTTGATAAGCTTGTTCTAATGAATCAACATATCCGATGGTGTTGGCGTACGAGGTCTAAAACTGAAGCGTCGTGTAAGGCACACAGGATAGAAAATAATCAATCTGCCCATTTTTTTTAAATGTGGGCTTTGTTTGTGCCTCGCTGGTGAAAAATAATCATTGTTATTTTAGGAAGACCCTGAGTTTATCGAGCTCTTGTTAGGAATGGATAAATCCAGATTGTCACAACTAAGTGGAAGTGTGAAATCCACGCTCTCTTGCAAAGCAAACACGTGTTATCATCTCATGTGTCCGGTTGTGGCATTAATAAAAACAGTTGGCCTTGGCTCAGACCCACGCACAGGCTTTCTGATAAGATGTGAAAATGGGATTATAGATAATTGTGCTTTTTTTCCTCCTGTAAGTATTAGGGTATATCTAGTGCTGAACAATTCTGACAGCTTCTGGGGAGTAAACTGTGGCGTATGGTGACTATTCTCAAAGGACAGTCTGTCACTTAAACTTTGCCATAGGTGCAAAACTGACAACAGGTGCAAAGCCAGGGGGAAGGAAGTCAGACCAAACGTGTGTGATTCACTCATCTGATTTCCCCTTACTGTCAGAAATTAAGACCTCTAATTCTTAGTTGGATGAACAAGGGGTGTAAATTCTCTGCTTTAGCTTTAGCTTTGCATTTCTAACTAGACCACTAACTGGTGAGACCAGGCTGCCTTTCCTGGCGTTGAGGAGAGCCTGGGGAGGGCAGAAATAAAAGTTGACATAGTCCTTTGGGGAGCCAGGCAGGCCAGTGGATTCCATACAAAATTCCCAAGGATTCCTTTCCCTGTGTGTATCTGAGTTCGGGTGGGCCAAGAAGACACGGCATCTTGCTGGCTCACAGGCAGCTCGTGTACCTTGCTGGCGACGGGTGTTTCACGTTGTTGGAGCAGAGCAACACTCAGTATGGCCAAGGCTCCAGCTTCTGATACCTCTGCAGCTTCCCTGGGTCTTGGCCAGGGGTGTGTACAGTTCTGAGGCAAAGATTACTGTCTTCTGCAGTTCCTCCTGGGTCATCAAGGTTGGGAGTGCTGAGAGATGGACACAGGTCCTCACCTTTCTGGTAGATTTCAAGTTATTCTTCATCTTTTCCAGTTCGTAGGCACCTTTCTCTGAGCCCCCTGCTGCCTTCTTCACCAGCCTTCACCACAGAGAAAGATCTAATGCGGTGTTGCATAAAACAGGAGATGGACGCCATGTATGGATCCTGAAATTAAAGCAAATTGAAATTCAATATAGTTGATCTTTAGTGCACACAGGAGATGGTGCCAGACACACCCAAACGTACTAACATCTATGGACGCTTGTGCTCCTTATATAAAACAGTGTAATATTTGTATGTAATCCAAGACTTGCCTTCCAGATACTTTATTAATTAGATATTACCCACTACATTGTAAATACTATATAAGTGATTTTTACATTGTATTGTTTATGGGAATCATGACAAGAGAAAAATCTATACATGTTTAATGTATATACATTTTAAAGAATATATTTTCAATTACTTCGTTACTGTACAAAAATAATAAAAAATACTGTATTTTTCAATCTACCATTGGCTGAATCTAAGGGTGTAGGATTAGTGTACTAAGGGTTAAGACAAAGAGTCTCTCACTTGTACTAGTCAAATTGTACACATGATTTTAGTGCCCATGTTGTTGAATGAAACTGTTTCTATGACGTTAGGAAGCTGCTGTGCAATAGAATGACATGCTTCCCAGTCTTTCCTTATGTTACCTACAGACTCTCTGCTTCCATAACGAGCCCTGTTGAATCACCACGCTGTTGTGTTTATTTGTATTCTATGTTTTATTCTGTTTTTGATATAGGGGCTCAGGTATGCTAGGCTGACTTTGAACTTGTTGTGTAGATCAGGCTGCCCTTGACCTTCTGGTCCCCTTGGCTCTACCTCCATAGTGCTGACATTGCAGCTCTGACACCAAATTTGACTAGAATTCTTTTCTATTTTTTTCAGTGTAGGTCTTACAGTTTGAATGTCTCCCTCTGTGAAGCTAGTTTTCTGGTAGCCACGTCTGTCAGTTTTTGTTCACCTGGCAGTGTTTCCATCTTCTCCTTGGCTTTGGAAGGATGTTTTGTGAAGATTGAGTTCTTGTTTGATAGTCTTGCTCTCTAAAAGCTAAGAATTGTTCCACTGACTTTTGGACTCTATGGCTTGTGAAGAAATGTCAACTGTTAGTCTCGTGGAGGATTCCTTGTGTATATGATGAAGTCATTTCTGTTTGTTTCTTTCAAGATTTTCTTTGTCTGTTAGTAGTGATTATGGCTATCTAGATGTAGATCTTTGTGTTTTCTCTATTTGGTGCTCACTGAACTTCCTGAATGTGTTAATGTATTATCATTTTTAGGAAGTATTTAGCCATTATTTATTCAAATATTATCTACCGTCCTTTTCGCTCTTTCCTCATGGCATATATATTGGCTTACTTGATGGTGTCTCTGAAGCTCTGTGCATTTTTTTCTTTCTGCTCTTCAAATTCAAATGTACTGACTCTTTCACTTGCCAGACATGTGTATTAATAACCATTTTATGTAAATCATGCTTTGAAAAATCTCTATTGTTTCTGTGACAATAAGCCAATGCTAAGCCGATGTTAATGTCTATAATGACTACAGGTTGTTATTTTACAAGCTACGGTGGAGCAGAGGGAAGTGAGACAAGGATGACTTGAAATGTCCTGAATCTTGCTATTTATTATGAGTTGACTGTGAAGTGTCCCCACAGACCAAGATGATTGACCTCTCAGTTCATAGGCAGAGCTGTTTGGAGAGGTGGTGAAGGAGGTGGGTCCTGTGGGCAGAACTTGTCAATTATAGTCCAGTCCTGCTTCTGGCCCTGTGGTTTACTTCCTCCTCTTAGCAGCAGTGCTGACTAGAAATCACAGTCTTCTACTGCCATAGCTTGGGCTTCTCCATCCCCCCTTTCAGGAGGGACTGCACTCTCTAAACCGAAGCCAAAATAAACCTCTCCCCACTTAAGATGATCCTGTCAGTTTTCCAGCATAGCGGTGAGGGGATCATTACTAGTATGTTGGTTTTACCCAAGTTCAGCTGTTCTCTTTGACTTGATACGCTAAATGAAAAATTGAATTACTGAATTAGCTGCAAGATTTTAGCTAATTTTTAAGAGATCTGAAAATGTATTATTGATATTTTTCTTGGCCAAGTTTCTTTTTTAATGTTTTTATGGAAGAGAGAATTGCTTGAGGTCCTCACTCTGTCATTTTCACTGATATCACCCCTGAGAAGAAACTCTGAAGACACTCTACCCCTCTTCTGTCTCTGTGATAGTGACACTCTGTACCTCTTCTGTCTCTGTGGTAACTGAAAAGTGGTTCATTTCCACCAAGATTATGGGTTAGTGGTCTCCACAGTTACCACAGAGCTGGTGAGAAATAGACGGGGTAAAGCAAGTTAGAAGAATCACAAACTCAGTTTATGTCATTGATATTCAGCTCCTTTTCTAGAAAAACAAAAAACCTTTTTACCCACACTCTGCCTTTACAACCTCCCAAAGAAAAACAGAAAAAAAAAAATCTCATTGTAGAAGCTGTAGCGTGTCACACAACACTACTTCTTTACTTGCAAATGTTCATTGTCATGAGTCACTGGTTTGGTTCGAGGTCTCTGGCTTCTGCTAAACTACCAGTACTGGATCCTCACTGGGACTCCCTACGTCATGGAAATCCTGCAGCTTTGCGTCTGTAGAACTGGCCCCTTTATGGGCTCCAGCAACACACAGATGGCATAGATGTTGGGGTGGGTGAACTCAGAGCCCTGGATCTGGGCCTAGGTGGTAGCTGAGTTGGTCAGCTTGCCAGGTCTCTTGTACCCTCACCATCAGAGCAAGCTCTCCAGCACTGCCTCAGTTAGCCCTCCCAGTGCCACAGCCAGCAAGAGGCAGGGCCAGTTCTCCTGCTTTCATGCCCTGGGAGAGGTTCACCCATGCACACATACCACCAGCGGCCAGACCTGTGCTGCCCAGAGGAGGTGCTGGCCTGTTTTCCAAAATGCTGCAACAAATGAGGGGTGGAGCCAACTCTTGCTCTCATGACTTTGGGGCCAGCTGTCTCACCTGACACAGATGTCAAGGGGTAAGGGGGATAGGGAACCTCTTCCTTGCTCGTGCTACCACACAGCTGATGAAGGGCAGGGTCTGCTTCCTCTCACTCATACCCTTGGGGGCGTCTTGCCCTGGTCTCCACCACGAGGGCCAGCTCTACTGTGCTGCCCACTCTCCCAAGTACTGAAAACAGCAGTGTTGTCACCAGTGCAGGGCAGGGCAGGGCCCGCTCTATGCTGTCCTTGGATATCAACATGGTCCCAGGTGGCAGTCAGACCATGGATATCCACATGGCCTTTGGTAGTACTGTTAGCCACAAACATCAACACAGACTCGTGTTGCTGCATGGCCACAGACCCACACATGACCCTCACAGGCAGCATAGGGTAGGGATTTACCATGGCTTCCGGTGGCACTGCAGCTACTTACGTCAGACGGTTCCTCTCCACTCTCACCTCTCTGGATCTGCTTCTCTTCACAGTGAACCAAGCCATCCCACTTCTCTTTCCCTCTCATCTCTTGACCCCATGTTTATACACATGCTGTGGATAAGCCACACGGTGGGTGGGGTCTCTGCGAGCCTCCAAATGTTTGTTCAGCCCAAAGATTCTAAAGGGAAAGGCAGGTCTGGCCAAAGTTAAACACAGCATGGAGTTGTCCAGCCTCATGGTTGAACCGACACCCCAACCAACTCAGAGAGCTTAGCAAAGAGGCCAGGATTGAGAAATAAACACAGAAGGACATGTCCAGTCGATTGTGGGTCTCAGTTATGCAGATGAGAATTATTGGGTTGGAAGAAAGAGAAAGACCAAGAAAATAAAATGAAGGTGGTGTCAGTAATTTAGTAGAGACAAGAAAGGCAACACTGGGTTGGAGAGATAACTCTGGGATTAAGAGTGCATATTGCTCTAGCGTATGACCCAAGTTTGGTTCGAGTACCCAAGTTTAGCTCCCCATACCCCAGTTACAGGGGATTTGCTATCTTCTTCTGAACTCTTTGGACACCTGCACACACATGTGCATACACCCTCCTTCCACACATACACATTGTTAAAAATAAAATAAATAAATCTTCCCCCCCCCCCCCACAAAAGAACAGGATCCTATGTTCAGATCTGGCTATATCTCTGCAGAGAGGGTATTTTAAGATTTAACATTGTAAAAGCCCTTTCCAACTCAGGCCTCAGGAGGGAGCGTGTACACTCCTCTAGCTCCTTTCTAGACCACGGGTTACCACAGGCGAGTCAGAGCTACTCTGGAGGCACTTTGAGAGTAGGTGTGGGAGGATCAGGTGTGTGGGTAGGTAATGCTAATCCAAGGAACCTGCCAATGAGCTCTCAGGATTTGGAAAGTCGAGAAAGTTCTTCCAGTGGGAGGTCAGAAGAACCACCACGGGGAGAGTGGGATTTTAGTGGAAGAGACCAGGCTCTGAATCTGCTCAGTTTCCACCAAGTGTTTGAGTGGTAGTGGATGGAGGGCCTGGGAGCAGCAAGTGTCCTTCTGAAGTGGATTTCCTTTTACTTACTTTTTACTGAAAATAGATTTTTTTCATATAATATATCCTGATTATGGTTTCCCCTCCCATGTTCCTCCCCAACTCCCCTCCTATCTAGATACATCCCCTTCTGTCTCTCATTAGAAAACAACGAGGATTTGAAGGATAATAAATTAAAATATAACGATGTAAGATGAAAAGAAACACACCAGAATAGAACAAAACAAACAGAAGGAAGAGAGCCCAAGAAAAGGCACAAGAAACTAGTTCACATGCCCATAAAAACACAAACTGGAAGCCAAAATAAAAATTCAAAGGGCAGGACTTGTAGGGAGAGAGGGGGGAATAATTATATATTTTTTTTAAGGTTAAAGAAAAGATAAGAAAAAAGGGAAGGGCAAGAAAAAGCCCTGGCATGGCTTTATGAGAAAAGCAACCTTCAAAGGTGCGGTTGAGTTCATTTTCTGTTGATCATCTACTGCTGGGCACATGACTTACCCTCAGTGAGGCTCCCATGTGGAAGGCTAACTTATCATTTGCAATTGGAGGTTGCCTCTGGGTTAGGGATGGGGGCGTGTGTTCACTTCTCCTTTTAGCTTTAGGAGGATCCCATCTGCTGCAGACCTGTGCAGGCCCTGTGCATGCTGCCTCAGTCTCTGTGAGTTCATACGTGCATCAATACTCTTGATTTAGGGGACCTTGTTTCCTGGGTGTTCTCCATCCACTCTGGCTCTTACATTCTTTCTGCCTCCTCTTCTGCACGGCTCACTGATCTCTGAGAAGAGGGATTCGATGGCATAGCCTGTCAGAGCTGAGTGTTCTGAGATCTCTCACTCTGCATACTGTCTGGTTGTGAGTCTTTGTATTTTTCCCTATCTGCTGCAGGAGGAAACTTCTCTGAAGATGGCTGAGCAAGGCACTGATCTCTGAGTATAGCAGAACATCACCAGGAGTCATCATACTCCTGTACCAAAGAAGTCATTCCTTTGGTAGAACCGTACTGTTTGGTTTTACCCTAGGTCCCTAGACAATCTAGTCTCAGGTACGTCGGCACCCAAGCAGTGATGAGTATGGATTTTCTCTCATGGAGTATAATCAGATATTGGTTGGTTACTACCACAAGCTTTGTATCCCCGTTGCTCTAGCATATCTGGCAGGCAGGACAGCATTGTAGATGGAAGGGTCTGTGGCTGGGTTGGTGTTTATGTTTCTCCTTTGGTAGCATGTAGGAACACTAGCCTGTATAGGGGAAGGCTTTAGGTAGGCACCCAGTGAGTTGTGTAGGTGTAGTCCTCAGCACCAGGGACTTACTGTCAATTAGGGGAGAGCATCTTATTATGTTGGCCTCAGCTTGGGTTGTTTGGGGGTGCCCATGGAACACCTTTGGCCAACACCTCAATTAGACGTAACCAAATTCTGGCACAGGAAGCTTCATTTGGTGGCAGAAAGATGTCCCATGGAACTCCGTATTCCCTGATATTTGGCAATTTCATTTAGATCACCTGCGTATATGTTCACATTTTAGGAAGTTTCTGCTGTATTAGGTTCCCATATTAGCACTCACACGGCCCTTCACTTCAGATTTCCCTCATCTTCCCTCCCTAGCTTCCATCATCCATCCCCTGCTCTGCTTGATTCCCCATTCCAGTCCCTTCCCCCCTGTTCATCTATAATAATCTATTGTATTTCCCTTTCTGGGGATATCAATCTGATGCCTCCACCCCCCAGTCACTTACTTTATAACTAACACCTGTGGTTCTAAGGATTATAGCTTGCTTACAATTGACTTACCAGCTAATATTCATATATAATACATATTATATTTAATGTCTTTATAGGTCTGAGCTACCTCTTTCGGGATAATTTTTTTTTCTAATCCCGTTCACTTACCTGAGAATTTCATTATTTCATTTTTGAATAGCTGGTTAAAATTCCATTGTGTAAATGTTCCCCATTTTCTACATGCATTCATCTGTTGAGAAAACTCTAGGTTGTTTCCAATTACTGGCTATTATGGATGGAGCAGCAAAAATCATGGGTGAGCAGTGTCTCCGTGGTAGGATGAAGCATCCTTTGGGTATATGCTCAAGAGTGGTATAGCTGGATCTTGAGGTAGAGTGATTCCTATTTTCCTAAAGAACCATCACACTGATTTCTATAGTGGCTGTGCAGGTTTGCACTCCCGCCAGCAATAGAGGAGTATTCCCTTTAATTGACATTCTCACCAGCTGAGCTGCCATTTGCTTTATTGATCTTGTCTATTCTGATGGTGTAAGATGAAATCTCAAACTAGTTTTTTATTTACATTCCCCTGACAACTAATGATGTTGTATATTTCTTAAGTGTTTCTTAGCCACTTCTTTGGAGAATTCTATGCTTAGATTGTACCCCATTTTTTAATTGAGCTATTGGTTTTCTTGATATCATGTGTTTAGTGTTCTTTATACATTTTGAATATTAGCCCGCGATTGGATGTGTGGTTGATAAAAATCTTTTCGTATTCTCTAGGCTGGCACTTTGGGTAAATGATGGTGTCCTTTGCCATGCAGAAGCCTTTTAGTTTTAAGAAGTCTCATCTATTAATTGTTGATTTTAGTGCCTGTGCCATGGTGTTCTGCTCAGAAAGTCTTCTCCTATGCCAATGAGTTCAAGGCTATTCACATCTTTCTCTTCAATCATGTTCAGTGAATCTGGCTTTACGATGAGGTCTATGATTTGTTTTGGAGTTTACTTTTGTTCAGGATGATAAGTATGGATCTATTGGATTCTTCTATATGAGGTCATCCTGTTTGACTAGGACCATTTGTTGGAGATGCTGACTTCCCCGTCCCCCCAATGTCTATTTCTAGCTTCTTCTTCTTCTTCTTCTTCTTCTTCTTCTTCTTCTTCTTCTTCTTCTTCTTCTTCTTCTTCCTCCTCCTCCTCCTCCTCCTCCTCCTCCTCCTCCTCCTCCTCCTCCTCCTCCTTCTTCTTCTTTAAAATCAGATGTCCATTTGTGTGCAGATTTATGTTTGGGTGTTCAATGCAGTTCTGTTGATCGATGTTTTTGTTTTTAATCCAAAACCATGCTGTTTTTATTACTATAGCTCTGTAGTACAATTTGAGATTGAGGATGGTGTTACCTCCTCCAGAAGTTCTTTTATTATTCAGGATTGTTTTTTAGCTATCTTGAGTTTTTGTTGTTGCTGTTGTTGTTGTTGTTTTCCATATAAAGTTGAGTATTGTTCTTTCAAAGTCTATAAAGAATTGTGTTGGGTATGCAAGAAAACCAACCCATAACACTTTGTTATACTTTCAGACAGAAGACTAGCATAGCTGTCCTCTGAGAGGATCCACCCAGCAAAGGATTGAAACAGATGCTTAGACTTATAGCCAAACATTGGGCAGAGAGCAGAGAGCCTTGTGGAAGGTGCATGGAAGGATAGAAGAATCTGGAGAAAGCAGTAGCTCCACAAGAAGACCAACAGAACCAACTAACCTTACAGAGACTGAAACACCAACCAAGGACCATGTATGGACTAGACCCAGGCCCCATACACATATGTACTTGATGGGCAGCTTGATATTGAGTTCCCTGGTAAGGGGAGTGGGGACTGTCTCTTACAAGGACTTTCTTGCATGCTTTTCAATCACTTCCTTCTGGTGGGGCTGCTTTGCCAGGCCACTGTGGTAGAGAGTGCATTCAGTACTGATGCAACTTGAAGTGCTGTGATGGATAGGTGTGTTTGTGGGGGGATTCTCCCATTTTTCTGAGGGGTAGGGTAGGGGAGACAAGGGGAAGAGGAGAGAGAGTGAGACTGGGAGGAGAGGCTGGAGGGGGCTGTATGATTGGGATGTAAAGTGAATAAATTAATTAATTGTTAAAAAAAAAAAACCAAAAATAATTGTGTTGCAATTTTGATGGGGATTGCATTGAATCTGTAGATTGCTTTTGGTAAGATGGTCATTTTCTATGTTAATCCTGCCAGTCCACAAGCATGGGAGATTTTTTGTTTGTTTGTTTGGTTTTTGTTTTGTTTTGTTTTCCCTTTTTATTTAATTAAATTATTCAGATTACATCTCAATTGTTATCCCATCCCTTGTTTCCTCCCATTCCTCCCTCCCTTCGCTTTCACCCTATTCCCCTGCCCTATGTCTGTAACCAAGAGGGACCTCCTCCTCCACTATATGGTCATAGGCTATCAAGTCTTATCTTGGTAGCCTGCTTATTCTTTCTCTGAGTGCTACCAGGCCTCCCCACCACGGGGAAGTGGTCAAATATGGGGCACCAGAGTTCACATCCAAGTCAGTCCCTGCTCTCCACTCAACTGTGGAGAATGTCTTGTCCATTGGCTAGATCTGAGGAGAGGTTCAATGTTTACTACAAGTATTGTCCTTGGTTGGTGTAGTGTTTGAGAAGAACCCCTGGGCCCAGATCTGCCCATCATGATGTTCTTCTTGTAAGTTTCTAGGACCCTCTGGATCCTTCTGTTTCCCCATTCTCCCATACTTCTCCCACCTAGAATCCCAACAGAATGTTCTCACAACTATTCCAATCTCCTGGTAAGTGAAGACTATCGTGTGACATGCCTCTTGGGCTGGTGTCCAATTATAAGTGAGTATACACCATGTGAGTCTTTCTGCTTCTGGGTTAACTCACTCAGTATGATCATTTCTAGTTCCATCCATTTGTCCATAAATTTCTGGATTTCCTTGTTTTTAATAGCTGAGTAGTATTCCATATTGTAAATGTACCACAGTTTCTTTATCCATTCTTAGACTGGAGCATGGGAGATTTTTTTCCATCTTCTGATATGTTATTTAATTTGTTGGTGCTTTTTCATACAAGTCTTTCACCCACCAGTTTAGAGTTACTCCAATATATATTATATATTTTAGGTTAGTGTGAAGGATATTGATTCCCTTATTTCCTTTTCAGACTGTCTGTCATTTGAACACAGGAAGGCTACTGATTTTTGTGTGTTAATTTTGTATTCAGCTACTTTGCTGAAAGTGTTCTTATCACCTGTAGGAGTTTTTCGGTAAAAATTTTAGGGTCACTTATGCATATTGTTATATCATCTGTAAATAAGGATACTTTGATTTTTTTCATTTCTAATTTGTATCCTCTTGATGTCCTTCAGCGGAGACTTCCAGTACTATACTGAGTAGGCACGGAGAGAGTGGACAACCTTGTTCCTGGTTTTAGTGGAATTCAGTTTCTCTCCATTTAAGTTGATGATGGCTCTGAGCTTGCTGTAAGCACCTTTATCATGTTGATGTACGACCTTTGTATCTCTAATCTCACCAGTACCTGCATCACAAAGGGATGCTGGCTTTTGTCAAAGGTCTTTTCTTTATCTAAGATGATTATTTGTTTTTTTTACTTTCATATTGTGTATTTGGTGAATTTTGTTTATCAGTTTTCATATGTTGGACCATACCTGAATTTCTGGGATGCAGCCTACTTGATCATGGTGAATATTCTTTTTTATATGTTCTTGGATCTGGTTTACAAGTATTTTATTGAGAATTTTATTTTTGCATCTATGTTCATAAGAGAAAATGGTCTATCATTCTCTTTCTTTGTTGTGTTTTTACATGACTAAGGTATCAGGATGACTGTAGCCTCATAAAATAAATTGGGCAATGTTGCTTAGTTTCTACTTTGTGGAATAATTTGAGGAGTATTGGCATTAGATCTTCTTTGAAAGTCTGGTAGAATTTTGCACTAACATCATCTGGCCCTGAGCTCTTTTGGGTAAAAAGACTTAATTGCTACTTCTAATTCACTAGGAGTAAAGGTCATTTACACTGCTTATTTACTCTTGACATAGCTTTGGTAATTGGTATGTATTGTGAAAATAGTCATTTCTTTTAGAATTTCCAATTTGGTAAAGTACAGGTTTTCAAAGACTATCCTTATAATTTCTGCATTTTCTCAGTGTATGTTATTATTCTTCCCCTAGCCCCAACCCACACATGTTATCTCTAATTTTGTTAATTTGCATCTTCTCTCTCTGCCTTTTAGTTAATTTGGCTAACAGGTCGTCAATTTTATTGATTTTTTTTCTCAGAGAACCAAATCTTTGTTTCATTGATTCCTTGTGGGTTTTTTCCTTTGTTTCTACTTTATTGATTTCATCCCTGAGCTTGATTATTTCTCACCCTCTACTCCTTTTGGGTGTCATTTCTTTTTTGTGTTCTAGAGCTTTCAAGTGTGCTCTTAAATTACTAGTGTGAGCTCTCTCCATTGTTTTAAAGTAGCCACTTAGTGCTATGAACTTGTCTCAGAACTACAGTCACTGTGTTCTATAAGTTTGGGTATGTTGTGTTTGTATTTTCATTCAATTCTAGAAAGTCTTTCATTTCTTTCCTAACTTCTGTCTTGACCCATTTTGAAATCAGTAGCTAGCTGTTCAGTTTTCATGAAATGGAAAACTTTTTGTTGTTGTATATACCCAGCTTTAATCTGTGCTGGCCATATAGGCAGCAGGGTGTTATTTCAATTTCTTGTATTTGTTGAGATTTGCTTTGTTTCTCAGTATGTGACCAACTTTGGAGAAAGTTCTGTGAGGTCTATTCTGTTGTGCTTGAGTGAAATGCTCTGCATGTATCTGTTAGGTTATCTTCAGCATTTCTGTTTAGTTTTTGTTTAGGATGACCAGCCTATTGGTGAGAGTAGGGTATTGAAGTTACTCTCTCTCTCTCTCTCTCTCTCTCTCTCTCTCTCTCTCTCTCTCTCTCTATATATATATATATATATATATATATATATATATATATATAAAATTTTAGCTCTAGTAGTGTTTCTTTCATGAACTTGGGTGCCCTTATGTTTGGTGTACAAATGTTAAGAATGAAAATCTTTTCTTGGCATATTTTTCCTTTGATGAGTATGTAGTGTCCTTCCCTGTCTCCTCTGATTAGTTTTGGTTTGAAGTTTATTCTGTCAGATATTAAAATATCTATATTGGCTTGTTTCTTATGTCCATTTTCTTGGAATATATGTCTCCATCCTTTTAGCCTGGGGTGATGTCGATTCTTTGTGTTTAATTAAATTTCTTAGATAGTACAGAAGGATGTATCCTGTTTTCAGATTCAATCTATGAGTCTCTGTTTTTAATTGGAGAATTGAGACCGTTGATGTCGAGATTTATCAATGAGTAGTGTTTGTTTATTCCTGTTATTTTGTTGTGATAATGTATGATTCCCCCCCCCCCCCCCCGCCGCCACCCCTTTTGTTTTGCGAGTCTGTGGTTATTTATTTCTTGTGTTTTCTTGGGTGTGTTTAACTTCTTCAGGTTGGATTGTTCCTTTTAGCCCCTTCTGTAAATACATCTTTCTTAAAATCTGTTTTCTTATAGGGTATATTATTTGTTCCATATTTTGTGATTGAATGTTTTACTGGGTATAGTAGTCTGAGCTGGCATCTGTGGTCTCTTAGAATGTGTCCAGGCCTTTCTGGCTTTTAGAGTACCATTGAAAAGCCAGGTGTTATTTTAATAATTTTTACTTTATTTGTCACTTTGTTTATTTCCTTTGAATCTTTTGATGTTTGTTCTTTGTTTTTTGGTGTTTTTATTATTAAGTGTGGAGTGCAATTTCTTTTCTAGTCTAGTCTATTTGGTGTTCTTTATTTTTCTTGTGCCTAGATAAGCCTCTCCTTTAGGTTAGGAAAATTTTCTTCTATGATTTTGTTGAAAATATTTTTTGTGCTTTTGACCTTGTTTCTTTTCCTTCCTTTTTCCCTGTTATTCATCAATTTGGGTTTTTCAGAGTGTCCCAGATTTTCTGGATGTTTGGTGCCTAGAGTTTTGCAGGTTCAATATTTTCTTTTACTGAGGTATCCATTTCTTCTGTGTTAACTTCAGTGCTTGAGGGTCTCTCTTCCATCTCTTGTATTCTGGTAAGGCATCCCCTTGAGGTGCCTTTTCAAGTTCCTAAAGTTTTCATTATCAGAGTTCACTCAGATTAGGGTTATTATTATTATTATTATTATTATTATTATTATTATTATTATTATTATTATTATTATTAAATTTATACTTTCAGGTCTTAAATTTTTTTATTCACTTTCTTTCATTGCTTGTTTCTGTTTCCATAGTTTTCTTTAAGGTATCTGTTCATTTCCTCTTTAAGACCTTTATCACACTCATAAAAAGCTATTTTAAGGTTCTCGCCTTGTGCTTTAGCTGTATTGCAGTTCTCAGGGCCAGGCCGTGCTGCTGGTCTCTAGTGGAGACATGTCCTGGCTGTTACTGATTTTGTTTCCACACTGCCATCTAGGCATCTGGATGTGGGATCACTGTCATTCTAGGCACTTATCATGTCTTTGTTGGGTGGGTGTTTTCTTCCTTGATTTCTGTTAGCCATGGGTCCTTAAAAAAGTATGGGGGCTATTTGATGCTTGGTAAGGAGTTCTGGGATCCTGCCAGGTTTGGCTTGGGGTTCCTGGTAGAATATGTTTGTAGGTATTGGAAGCTGACACTTAGGAACGGGGATGGGCTGGAAGAGGGAGGGGCTGAGGGTGCCCACTAGGGAGGAAAATGGGGTGCTCCATCAGGATTTGCTTAGTCCCCTGGGAATGAGGCCAAAGCCACAGCAGGTAGCCTGCTATAGAGCTGGGGATGAAACTGGGGGATTGGATGGGGCTAAGGAGAGAGAAATTTTGAAGCTTGCCTACCTGCTCTGCTGGCCTACTTGCTTCTCTGACAAACTTGGGTAACAGGTTCCCAGGCAATGCCTGCTGGAGTTGGGGGATGGGACAACTGCATAAATTTGGAGGAGAAATCTCCAGCTGGAGATGGGGGCAGGAAGGGCGGGTGATCACCACAGGTGCTCTGCTGCAGAGCTGGGGGTGGCATTGGGGGATTGAATTTGGAGGAAAAGAAGGAGTTGGAGATCAGAAGACAGCATATCTGCTTTCTTGCCTGGTGTGGAGGAGTGCAGGTTCTATCTTTTTTTTTTTTCCAAAACTGTTTACAGGGTTACACTGTAGCCTAGGTTGACCTGCAAGTCCTTATTTAACCCAGGCCTAGTTGAACTCCTGCCTCAGCATGTGGAGTACTGAGATTACAGGATGTGTCACCAGGTCAGGTTTAAAATTTCTATATGATAACAAGTTGAATTTTGTTATTAAGACTTATGCCAAGCCAGGCCAAGCCTGTGATCCCAGCACTCAGGGAGGCAGAGGCAGGTGGATCTCTATGAGTTTGAGGCCAGTCTGGTTTACACAGCAAGTCCAGGATAGCCAAGGCTACACAGAGAAACTCTGTCTTGAAAAACAAAACAAAACAAAACAAAACAAAACAAAACAAAAGCAATGAAAAGATTCATAACAAATGAAACAAAAGCATGATAGCTTTTAAAAGTGGCTTCTCAAAATCACACTGTCATTTATACAATTTTGATAAACCCAGGTATTGGGGGCTGAGCCCCCTTTACATTTTAAAGACCCATTTCCTTGGGGCTTCAGAATGTGACCTTGTGCCCTGATGTCTTTAACGGCATAATTTGGTATATGGGGGTCTCAAAGAATAAAATGGGGAAGTAGCAGAAAAGACTCTGCAGATGAGGCCTCAAACACTAAAGCTGTTTTTTGATGACTTTCGGGGACAGGAGAACTGGAATAGTTGGAACCATTCCAGTAAATTACAGTACAGCCAGATACACTCTCCTTTTTTGTTACTGTAACCAAATACGTAACAAAGGCAATGGAAGAGAGAATTATTTGTAATTAGGGTATCTACCCACAGCTGCAGTGTTGGCTGCACAGAGAGTCTGCGACAGAAATGCACATGTTTGCTCAGCCACACTCTGAATGCAAATGACATAATAACAATTCCACACTACTCTTCCCTTCTTGACTAGACTATAGCAGGCATGCGTTGATCAGTGTTTCCTCCTCAGCAGGTGCTGACTTCCCCAGTAGGAGCTCTGGAGTTCAGTTATCTGTCCTTCTGGGAGAAGACTGTTGGACTTGACTTGGTAAAGCAGACACACTTCAGTTCCTATCTAGAAGATTTCTCATGAATACCAAAGGGGTGGGTGTGGCTTCTTCCATTTTTATATGGAATAGATTTTTAATGAAATTTTTCCTTAACTCAGTCATGTCCTCATATTCATCTAATCACTTAGGGCTCTTATCAAGACAGAACATGTACTGACTTTAACATCTGAACCTAATGTTCCCACTGCATTCACATACCCCCTTCCAGGAGGTGGGACCACTATACTTGTTGAGTAGCATTTATTGACTTCCTTCCACGCACTGTATGTTCTTTCCTATCTTGGGCACCTAGGCCCTGGGAAATGCTCAGTCACCCCAGAATAAATTCAGGCATACTGAAATATACGAAATAAGACAAATGGGCTGAGACAACAATGCAGAGGGAAGATTGGGTTTTGTTAGTTATGGATAATGTTTAGGAGTGGGTTGGGCAATGTGGTGTTGATATGTCGCTCTGCCACTTCTGATAAACCCCGTGAAGCAGTGATTTGAGCTAATGCAAGACAAGTTAAAGTATATAAATGAAGGTTTACTGGAAGCAGCTCTAGGCCAACATGCAGGGGGAAGGACAAAGAGAGCGAGCAAGAAAAGCATGTAAAGGTAGAGGATAAAGAGAAGAGGAAGAGAGGGAGAGAGAAAAGAGCATGCTCAGGAAAAAAGAAAGTGAGAGAGGGAGAGAAGGAGAGAGAAAGAAAGATAGAGAGAGAGAGGGAGAGGGAGAGAGAGATGCATAAGAGAAGAGACAGGGGAACCAAAATGTCTGGATTATATGGTGACAAAGGGGAAGGGGAAGCTCCTGCCCCAGGCCTGGAAAGTTCCAAGTAGGGGACAGGGCATGCCAGCCACACCCTACAGCAGGTAGGGCCCAAGGGATACAGGGAGAAGCCCAACATCCCAGCCCTTTGTTGATAATAAATGAATAAGGGATGACTGCTTCCTGGTGACATTAGGGCATTGATAGTGGGGAGAGGGCGGGCAAAAAGCTGGAACGTTGGCCGTGCCCTGAAAGAGCAGGCTGTCCTAGTTGCTGTCAAGGATCTATGAGACCATCTGTGGCTAGGGAAGTGCACACCCAGTTGAAGCAGTCTGTGAGGCTAGGCCGGGGCACCTGTATTCCAGATGCAGCTCTTGAGGAAACACCTGGACCTGGGAGGAGGCTGGAACATACATACATATTAGGGCAGAATATGCGTTTGAGGTTTTTAGGGCCATGGTCTTGGTAGTTGGAGAGGGGTGGGACTACAGACAGGGGAATAGATCCCACCTTCAGCTGAACCTGCTCTTGATTGACAGTATTTACCTGGAGTCCATTTGTCCTGTGAGATGTGTTTTCTCTGACACTTACAAGAATCTTTTTAAGTTTACAAAAAGAGATAAATTTAAAATCTGATCAACATTAAAGCTCTGAAAAGTCTTAATACAACAATAGCATAGAATGGGGAGAAAATCTGAAGCATGTTTTCATTTTTTTATATATCTTAAATCACTTATTACTATTGAAGCTTTACATCCTTCAAGCTTCATAATTGGCATTTACTGACCTTATAATGTCTTCTTAGACCCTCAAACACTTTTTTAGAAGCTGTCCTTCATAACTTTCATCTACAAACCTTAAAACGTCTTCTGCTTAGATACTTAAACACTGTTTTACATCCTCAGACCTTACATAAACTTTACACTCTTCAGAAGCCTTGGTTTCTACTGTTAAACTGACCTTCAAACACATCACAGATCTGAGAAAGATGAATGGCCACAGGAAGTATAATCCAAATGGCCTATGTATCAATTAATATGATGGAGGCTTACCCATTATTTAGACTAGCCTCCTGTGGTTTTGATGGCTCTTGGAGACATAGGTCCCAGGGCAGCACCAGTCTCTGGCTGCCAGGCCCAGCAAATCCAAGAGGCCTTTCTCTGGAGGAGGAACTTGGGAGACGACTGACCTTACTTTGTCTAGGCAAAACAGGGCAGTCAACTCTCTAGGTGTCCTGTTTGTCCAGAGTTTGAGCAGGGCCTGAGCAGTAGGTGAACCATTAGGGCAGTCTTATCCATTATCACAATCAGGCGGAGTCCTCTGTCATTGTGCCCATGTCTTCTTGGAGGCCTTGGGGTCACCGCTAGAAGCTGAGGTCTTTGTCAATAGTAAGCCTTTTCATTAAACATTCAAATGCCATATTCAACATGTCTGACAGGCTTGAGGGGCAACACCTATTAAGCATATCTGAGTTAAGCAATCCTTGCGTGGGTCTAGTTATCTGCTCCAAATTGAAAATATAAAACAGGAGTACATGAACATATTAAAGAATTTGATCATACTTGTATCAAAGCAAAATGGTAAATCCTAGATACAGTTCATAGAGAAACTGGCAACCTGCTGATCCTACCATATTGGATCATTGCAGATTATTGTAGTTTTCTGCATGGCCTGGTGTGTCCACACAGCCAAAGCTTAAAAGACGGACGATATATTTGATGGTCAGTCAGCAAGGTACCGAATGTCATTTGGTAGCCCTTAGTTAAGATGGCACAACAAAGATGGCTGCCAGTCATGTGACTGTCCTTAGTCAAGATGGCAGTGAAAGTATGTTTCCACCCTCTTCATCCCAAAGTCAACATGGTGACCACCCATGCGTTCTAAGGATCTGCAGTGGGTGATTTAAAACACTGTCACCCCAGTGCTGCTGGCAGTGCCCATGCACAGATGGGAAGGAGGTGGAGTAGAGAGGATGGAACTAGGCAGGAATTGGAGCTTTGCGTATAGAGGGCAGCTGCTGAAGTGGAGAAGGGGAAGAGGCAAGAGAGAAGTTCCAAAAAAACTTGGACAAATGTATTTTGGAAAGATTCTGGCAGACACGCTGAGGATGTCTGAGAACTGAGGTTTAGACCCAGTGACACTCATCTTCTCAGCCTTTGCCAGAGATCTCAAGGATATGGAAGTGGAATCCCACTCAATACTCTGGGATTGGACAGTTTTTGAAGGGTTACCTCTGAAGAGATGGTTCTGTATCGAAAGGCTCCCCCAGTACAAAGACCCATTCTTTCTTCCAGATGGGCTGGCTCTGGTGTGGCCACCACTTGGCAGAGCAAGTCCAAGCAGAGAGAAAGATGAGGTCCAGGAGTGGCCCCGTGTGTCTGGATTGGCCTGGCCTGCAGGGCTGGGCAAGGCTCAACTCCACTGAGTCACAGGCACCAGATGATAAACCTTCTGAAGCAGCAATATGAATTACCAGGTTAAAGTACATAAATGCAGGTTTATTGGAAGCAGCTCTTGGCTACCATGGTGGGGGTGTAGGGGAGGCAGAGGATGTGTATGGAGAAGCATGCACAGAAAGAAAGAGAGGGGACGCAAAAACGTCTAGATTGTATATAGTGAAAGAAGGGAGTGGAAGCCCCTACCCCTGCACTGGAAAGTTCAGGATAAGGGGCAGGGTATACCAGCCATGCTCTGCAGCAGGTAGGAACCGAGGGATGCTGGGAAAAGCCCAGCAACTTCCTGCCTTGAGATGATAGCAAACCTACAATTTCTCTGGGCCTTGCAGTTTTGCCTGTCAAGTAGGAATCATGAACAGAACATGACTGACTGTGAGGAGCAGACAGCAATGCGTGTAAGGACTGAACAAATGCTCTTCCCCTGGTGCCAAACATGGCACATTCTCAGAAAAGAGCACAGCGTTCTGTTGGCTAATACGGAGAAAAGCGAGGAGAATGGGAGTTTGTTCTTGTGTCCAGCCATCATGAATACAGAACTACCACCTCTGCCTGACCCAGAACTCAATGTATTTTTACTCTGAATCCACCCCGCTTTTATTTTTGTCTTATTGCCAGAGTTCAAATGTTTACTCTTCTGCCTCCCACTCCCATTAAGTTTGTTTGATAAGAAAATAACCCTGGCCTGAATCGAAAGCCCAAGCTACTCACTCATCACAAAATTTACAAAGCTCATAGGCTGGACTCATTCAATCAGGAGTCCAATTCCACTGAGTTCTGCAGCATGGGTCATGGGGGCAGGGGAAGGAGAAGTGTGGGCAGGTTTGGTGGATGCCCTTGCTCTGAAAATAGCCACCGTTGTTTTCCTGTTTCTCATCAACTGGAGGCTTACTCTGAAATTAGACCAAGTGGAAAAACACAAAGGCCTTTGGGCTTGTCCAGCGATGTACCATTACATCCAAGTGGCAAGTGTGATGGGGGAAGGGCGGCTGCATTATATAGTCAGCAGAGCCTTTTAGCTTCCGTAAGTGAGTCTGACTCAGGATTGCGGGCGATTGTATCTCAGGAAAAAAAATCGATATTAAGATGCACAATTGCTCCCCTGGTATCGAAAGAATTAGTTGATCTACATGCTAAATGACAAGGCTCTTGATAACAGGGATTATGTGACCTGCCTTTCCAGCCCAGGCTGCTAGGGACTGTCCGTTAGGTCCCCAAGGCCAGATAATCTAATTAGAACAACAAAGACCAGGTCCATTTGAGAAGAAAGTGACACAGGATGGATGGGGGTAGGGTGACTGTTGGTCTTGAGGGGTAGGGGTGGGCTCGCTAAGGGCAGTAGCTTGTAGGTGGGATCTGCTGGAGAGGGAGGCCCGAAGGGGAGGGGTGGACAGAGGTCACCTCTGAAACATGACTTAATCTGCACTTTGGCTCCACAAACACTGCCGCACTGGCTCGCAGACTCCAGTCAGACTTGACAGGGCCAGCGAACAAGGCTCCAGACATCTAGACACTCAGGGGTCCTCCAGGAAGGAGACAAGTGGCCTGAGAAACATTTGGAACCTTCTGATCAGCCTCCTTCCTCTGGGAATTCCCTGCCATTCAAAGGCCAGGCCTCAGGAGTCATTTTACCTGCCCGGAACAAAATAAGAATAAGGTCTTAGCCTGTGGATCCCTTCTGTCATCTCTTCCGATCTCACAGCTGCCTCAGGATGTGACAATAAAAGTTTCCATTTTAAAAATGGGTGGAAGTAGCGCTCTCTCTCTCTCTCTCTCTCTCTCTCTCTCTCTCTCTCTCTTTGTCTGTCTTTCTTTCTCTGTCTCTGTCTCTCTGTCTCTGTGTGTCTCTCTCTGTGTCTCTCTGTCTCTGTCTTTCTCTGTCTCTGTCTCTCTCTGTCTCTCTCTGTCTCTCTCTGTCTGTCTCTCTCTCTCTCTCTCTCTCTCTCTCTCTCTCTCTCTCTCTCTCTGTCTCATAGAGAGATAGGTAAAGGTAGGTAGATAGAAATAGATATAGGTATGCAGATAGTCTGGGCTGCTCTTCTTTGTGGCTTTGGAATGCATTTACCTGGAACACTAGGAAGCTTTCATCGATTCCAAAATGTTTCTGAAATTTGTCAAACTTTTAAAAACAAAAAAATCAATGAAACCATGCTGCTAAACATACTTCTTAGTGAACAGTTTTAAGCTTTATTCTCCAAAGTTTCTTTTTCCTCTGGAAAAGAAAAATCATCCCCGCAAGGTCTGTTCTTAGTTTCTACTTCCCCCATGTGGTTTCGGTTCAGAAGTACTCTTTTCAGACAGCTGTGTGCTGTATCATGGGGTTAGTTACATCAGCAAGGACTCTGCTGCAGGTCACTGACTGCCTGCTTCTTGAGGGTACAGCAAGAAGCCGTTCCTAGCTGGAGAAAAGCCTGGGATAGAAGAACTCACCGAGGCTTGGGCTTAGGCCCTGTACTACAGCGGTAAACTGTTTGGTCTGGCTGCAGCTTGGCTGCTCTCTGTGGGGTCTGTGGGAGTCAGGGGGCTATGCAGATACTTGGCACTGTGATCCGATTTGATGGAGGAGAGAGTCCTGCATTCCAGATGGAACCAAAAGGGAAAGAAAACTTGGTCAGAGAAGAAAGCCACACTCGAGGGTCACCGGAAGGCTGTGACTCCAGCAGGGTACGCTTGTTTGGGGTCTAGGAAATGAGGCTGAGTGGGAAGGTCAGGCGGTAGCGGCCTCCAAGTCCGATCCTAGAGTAGCCACAGTCACTTTTTCATTCCTTTGTCCAAGAACAAATAAACTGTGACCATCCGTGTTCTTCTTCGCAGCTTTGTAGGAAGCCACTGCCTACTAGGGCTTGCACTTTAGGCCCTAGAACTTCCCACACCAGTGCCAAAGTTTCCTCATCTGTAAGATAAAAGGCTTGAAGTGGACGCGGGTTGTGGTCTATCCTGACACCACAATTCCTGGACTCCTACTTGTAGATGCCAACGGAAAAGCAGCCAGGCCGAGGAGGCTCACAGTGTCTCCTCTGGAGAAGGAGCAGGAGAAGAACAAGATGGGAGGGGCAGGGGAGTCCACCGAGCTTCTGGATTAGAAACCGACTGCTCCGCCGGTAACCGGGAGTTGGTAGCATGGGACACTGTTTGTGGAGGATGATCTGTACAGAGCACGTGACCAGGGCGCCTTGTGGTCCCCCAGTAGGAAGTCGATGAAAAGTCTCATCTGGAAACAGCTTTCTCTAAGGGTCAAGAATACTGGAAAAAGTTTTTCATATCGTTGTTTGATTACACGCTGGCTTTGTCCTCATCTTCACATGGTCAATCTGGCAGATGTTCACACCCAAAGGGACTTCTCAACAAAGCCTCTTTTCTCACCAGTGACGTCCCCTGCTTTCTTGTCTGCCTTCTTTGGCCTCTGAGGGGAGGCATTTTGGAGACATGAGTTGAGTGTGGATGAGGTAATACCTCCATGCAACCGGATAGGGAAATGGTATCTTCATTTGTAGTTGGACCTTGCCTTTCTTCCATCCAGGGTGCGGACCCAGAGTTGTTACCACTTGCCATGTAGCTATCAAGACTTTGGCCCCTGGGAGCCAGCTTGCCAGTGGCTCTTGTGAAATGTCAAGAATACAGATAAAGTTGAGAAGCTAGGAGCCATGAAATGTGAATGTCAAGAGAGGAGTTTTGCAGACTTGGCTTGACCTAGTTTATTAATCTGCAGGGACTTGATAAGGCTCTACTTCCTTTTGAAATGTGTTTTCTTGGGTTTCTACGCATCCGTTCAGGGATAGAGTATGCAAGGCTCCAGATGAAGGATTCCACATTGCAGAAATAAGGTCTGTCTTTCAATATTTGCTGTGGGCTAGGAAGCTTTTTGACTAGGTGTTAAATAAAATGAACACCTTCCATCTACTGTCACTTTAAAACACACCCAGGAGGTGCATAGCTAGACTAAATATGGGAAATTTGATTTTTACTGACATTTTGTGTCACGTAGTTGAAGGCGCCAGATAGGAAGAACTAGTATCATAAGAAGCCAACCATGGTTTTGCATGAGTTGGGCTTCGTTGCATCCATCCATCTCTTTATCTATATTTTCTTTTTGTGTGTGTGTGTCCGTTTGTCCATCAAGTCACCTATTTGTCCATACAGCCATCATCTAGATTCTTACCTAACAGAGGCCTGGTCTGTGCCAGGCCCTGAGGTTACCATGGTGAGTGGGTCAGATCTGATCTCCACCTTTGCAAGCCCGCAGCTAGAAGGGGTGTATGTGAAGAGGCCGTGTGGCTGTCAGTGGGAGTGGCTGCTCATAAGAAGGCTCCAGTGTAGCCAGAATACACTGAATACACACACAGCCTGATTAATCTATGTGACTAACTCGACAGTGGATGGACAAGTGGACATGACAAAGAATACAGAGACTATAAAGTAGATGTATACAACAAGGCTCAATTCAGAGTCTCTGCTCTTATTTAAAAGCTAAGCAAAGTGTCCTTTTAGCCAAGAACTTTTTGCTTGATCTTTAAGACTTATAGATACAAACTGGGGAAGGGGGTGGGAAGTAAGATAGTGAACTTAATAATCTTCTTGACCCATATGTCCTTCTCTGTAGTGGTACAGGCAGTCACTTAAAGCTGTCAGGCTGGGTTCTTCCTCAGATTTCAAAGCCCTTGCTTCTCTTTTGCTACACAGCAAATGATAATACAGTTAGCTCCCTGAAACAGAGGGGTTTTTATCCAGGGAGTCAATTAACCTCTTATTTAAAAGGAAAAGTTTTATTAGAAAACAAATTGTGTCTATACTAAGCATGTTACAAAACTCTTCCTTGTTATATTATCCGAAAGAATGCTGCTGCATAACTATTCATATAGCATTCACACTGTAGTCCGCATTATGAATAATCTAAAAGGGTTTATGATGCATAGGAAGATGTGTATAAGCTATATGCAAACAATACACCATCTTATAATAAGGGACATGAGCATCTGTGGATTTGATACTCACAGTGGGTCCTGGAGACCACGCCCCTCAGAGCCTGGGGGCAACCGTTTTCATTCTTTCTATTGCTATTGTGAGACTTGCACCAGTGCTCAGCCTTGTTGCATTACAAGCCTTTGGCTTATTCTTATTTGACCTTAGTGGGATGGAACAGTACTTTCTTGCTTTTTAAATGATAAGTAGCAATCATGGCGCATTTGAAACAAACTAATTACAACCTTCATATAACTTACTGATGGGACCTCAATTATTCTAGTGGATTATTAACCGTGTGTGTGTGTGTGTGTGTGTGTGTGTGTGTGTGTGTGTGTGTGGTGTGTTTCAGGTTAGCTCCCCCTTAACTTTAATTCCCCATAGCATGAATAGCATTGGATTGTATCTTAAGTGAGTTGAAAAGTATTGTGTCTTAGTACAAGGAAGACTAGGAAAGGGAAGAATAGAAAAGTTTTCTTCCGAAGTAGATATAAGGGCCGCATGGCTTTAGGAGAGAATGGGACAGATTTAGACTAGAAGCACAATCTCTAACTTGTCTCTGGCAAGAGCAGTCACAAACGTGCATTGCTGTAGGCAGAGCCACTTCTGATGCTTGGGGCGCTGATCATGAGGCTTCTCTTGGGAGACACACTCCTCATCCCAAGGCAGCGTTGGCACACGCAGCCCCCTTGCCAGTTGCATGATTTTTAGGGAGAGTGAGACGGTTGTTCCTCCCATGAAAAGTCCCTTGGAGTTAGGAAGGAAAGGTTAGAAATAGAGTAGCCATGTGGGTCCCTTTTAGGCCAGAAGTATGTAATTCACAGAGCTGTCGCCCACTGTCACCATGGCATGGCCTTCTGCATTCTCCCTTCCCCCACTTCTTCCTAGTATCCAAAGCCTAGTTGTATTTTTCACTCAAGAACATCTCCCCTGTGCATCTGTCAGTGTCCCAGGGCTGCTGAGACAAGTCCCATAAGCTTAACAGCTTACAAAACCACATTGCTGTTTCATGGTTATCATAAGTCAAAAGTCCAGGTGGGGCTTTGGGTCTTCTGCTTAGGTTGCCCAAAAGGCACAAGCAAAGGGCACTCTTGTGAGAAACAGTCACATCTGGAGGCTGAGCTGGGAAAAATTCACTGCCAGTTCCTTCAGACTATTGGCAGTGTTTGTTTTCTTGCGGCTGTAGGACTGAGAAACCAGATGCTTGGGGCTCCTCAACATGACCACTTACCTCATCACACCAATGAGGAGTGTTTCCGGTGTAGATGTGGGATGGAGGCATTTTAATAATGTAGCCTTGGGAAGGACACCTCATTATTTTTACGATATTTTTGGGTTAGGACAAATTCAGATGCTGACCACTCCCACTTGGTGTTTTAGTGGTAAGAATAGTTTCAGGCTCTTGTTTGAAGTCTCCTCTCCAATCAAAGCCCCTCTGGATAGTGTTATCATTGGTTCCTGATGTCTCTCTTCGAAGGCCTGGCCCCATCTTTACCTTTCGTATCTCATCCTCCACTAGAGTCTTGACCACTTTTCTGGCAATACCTCCCATCTAAACAACATGCACACAGGCCTCTGATGCCCCACCCTTATCTCCTTTCTCCTTGAATTATGCAGACATTTCCCAAGTCATATCAGCTTCCATTTCCATCTCAAAATCCTTTCTGTCTTCAATAGCACTGAAGCAAATGTTTTAAGCCCAACGTCTCCTAACTTTTGCTTCACTTTATAGCACCCCAATCAGTTTCTTCACATCCCTTCAGTCTCTCTCTTTTGTGCCCCTTCCAGCAAATGAAAGCTTCTCTCTGGCCTTTTGTGCTTCTTCTTCTTCTTCTTCTTCTTCTTCTTCTTCTTCTTCTTCTTCTTCTTCTTCTTCTTCTTCTTCTTCTTCTGCTTCCTCTTCTGCTTCCTCTTCTGCTTCCTCTTCTCCTTCTCTTTCTTCTTCTCCTCCTTCTCCTTCTCCTTCTCCTTCTCCTTCTCCTTCTCCTTCTCCTTCTCCTTCTTCTTCTTCTTCTTCTTCTTCTTCTTCTTCTTCTTCTTGAAGTTTACTCTGTGCAGCCCTGCCTGTACTGGACTTGCTCTGCAGACCAGGCTGGCCTCGAACTCACAGAGCTCCACCTGCCTCTGACTCCGAGTGCTGGGATTATAGGCGTGCACCACCACTGTATGGATGCCCTTCCCACTCTCAAGTACCAACTGATTGCCAGAAAATGCTTTCCATCCTTTGAGATCTGGCCATACTCTGGGAAAGCTTTTCTTGACAACAGACAAGGTAAATTACCTGTCTAACTCCCTCTCTCGACCCACTTCTGTTTTATTTATTTTTTAAAACTGTATATTTGTTTTCGCATGGTAGCTAAATGCACTGTGCCTTGGATTTGGGGCTTGCTGGATCCTTAGGGGAAAAAAAATCCCTGTGGCTTCTTCGCCTTCATCTTCTGAGGGCCAAACACAGCCCCCTGGTGTGCAGTAATTAGGGAAGCTGTAGAGTGACACTTAGTGTGTTTGTTAAGTGCTGCTTTGTCAAATACCACATAATACCACCGCCATCTCAAATCTTATTTTAGACTCTTACCTTCAGCATGCTCAGGTGTAAATAAGTATTTGATGCATTTTTTAAACTTTCCTTCATTAGGTTTGAATTATTATTATGACTGCCCTTTGGTAAAACTCAATAGTGCTCACAAAATGGAGTGCCCAGTAGTCAATAAAATGCTTTTATTCCTTTTCTTTCCAAGCCTTATTTTAATCCCATGTCCACAAACAGCATTAGATGATTTAAAAAGTACTGTTCCCAAACAGATTCAGCCAGAGAGCAACAATCTGAATATTCCCAAGTCCTCTCTCTCTGTTTCTCTCTGTCTCTCTCTGTCTCTGTCTCTCTCTGTCTCTCTCTGTCTTTCTCTGTCTCTGTCTCTCTGTCTCTGTCTCTGTCTCTGTCTCTCTGTCTCTGTCTCTCTGTCTGTCTGTCTGTCTGTCTGTCTGTCTGTCTGTCTGTCTCTCTCTCTCTCTCTCTCTCTCTCTCTCTCTCTCTCTCTCTCATTCTCTGAACCACCAGTTCCCAGGAGAAGCCAGAATATGTGTGATTCATTGGTGCCCCTCACTGTGAGGCTGCCAACTGGTGCTTCCTCACAGTGAGCAGGCAGTGAGGCCAGCCCCACAATCTCTCCAGAGCCTCTGCTAAGGACTGATCTCCTGGGCAGTGGTGGCAAGAATGCGGAGTCCCTGCCTGTGGGAGCCTGGCTTCACGTGTTAGTTCCAATGATAGCCATCACTTTCGAGATATTTGGCCACTGTGCTACCGTCTCCTCATTTGTAAGACAGCGAACCAGGCCACGTGTGGACCACTTCAGTCTCTCGCAGGCTGACACTGGGAACACACCATGTGTTAGCCAATAATTACCCTTCCCCAGGGCTTCATTTCTGCTCATGTTGAAAGATGCCAATAAGGCTGCTTATTTTCTGGAACTGTCTTCCTCAGCTTTAAACTGTGAAATTTCAGGAAAAACACTCATACGAAACAATCAGTAGTTCCGATGTAACTATTTGATCAGTGTTTTTATACGCATACCACTCTTCCTGTTGAACAGTACGGCCAGTGACTCTTGTATTGGATATTCAACTTCTGTTCATTTCTTTACCAGGATTATAAAGATTTACATGACTTGTAAGGTCTTTTCTACCTTCCTTGTGCTAGAATATTTCCCAATTTAACTTACTATTTTCCTGACCCAGAAATGGTCTCACTTGCTTATAATCCCAGGAGTCTGGAGCCTGAGGCAGTAAGCTCACACATTTGAGGCTATCCTAGGCTACCTTTTGAGACCTTGGATTTGCATTAGTCTTCACTTTCGAATGGGGAAAGGAGAAACAGGGCGGGGCCATGCAGGCAAACCTCATTCCTCAGAGTGTCTGCTGGTTGGCCCATGTGCTGACACACGAGAGGGCATGTGTCGCCAGCCCTGCTCCATCTGCCAGATGATGTATGTAGCAGCCTCACGGGTGAGGGAAGCGCCAGGCCATTCAGTTGTCAGCATAGATCAGAAAGACTATAGTCCAGAATGTTTCATCTCATTCATACTTTTCAATTTTTACTCCAACACATTGGGCCTCTGGGTACATTTGGACGATGTGTATTTTATTCGGCCACTTTAAATTGTGGGTTACCCCCCCCCCCCGCCCGCTCCACTGGGGTCTAAGTATCGAATGTCCAGAGTAACCAATGACTCTCTCTATCAAGACAGTAGATTTGGGAAGTGATGATATTTCTGCTTTCTAGCCCACCGCAGTGACTTAGCTACCTCATGTGGGGCTCTTAGGGAGATGGAACTGCTAAGAACAACCCACCAATGAGTCCCAGGAAAAAAGTTTCACAAGCAGACCTGAGAGCAAGGTACTGCATCTCCACAGAGGAACCCGGCAATCAGAGGTTAAATTCCAGCAACATAGTTAGCAGAAGTGACCAGAGAAACACTCAGGGATAGTTATCACTCACCTACTGTGCATCAGTTACAGTACTAGTTCACTTATTTAGATGCATTACTGAATGGTTTAAAATATTTAAAAATCCCAGAGTCCTCAGAAATATCTTTTCCCAAATGATGGGGGGGGGGGGCAGGCCGGTATTGATACTTAGCACAATCTTTTTGCTTCTAATTTAAAATAGATTTTCAGTTTAATTTATTGGAAAGCTGGGCTAACATCATGGGTCATACTTTGTTACCTTCTTATTAATGGTACCAAATACATATGAGTATTCAATAATGTGTTAAATTAAATTACATTTTTCAATAATGAGAAACCTCTAACAAGAAGTGTACTTTCTGAGTCCATTAATAGGGTGGGCAGTATTCCTTGCATTTGTAAATTTTTGTGCATGAGCCTAAAAATACAGGCTAGAATTAATCACTTTTAAATTTTGTGTAAATGTCTTTAAAAAGCTGCATTTAATTCCCAATTAGTGAGATGGAAGAGGAGAAGCAATTTGCCTAATGCCACTCAGAGTCACAGCCTGTTGTGAGCCGAACAGTGGATGGTAACATTGATCAAATTGTCTCTACTGCATTATCCTGGGAAAGAGTATTCCTTTGTGGCTTGTTCAGACAAGAGCAATACTGGGCCGGTGACTGAGGGGTGTGGAAAGGGCTGATAGAGAGAACAGAAAATATTTGACTCCAAACACATTTTAAAAACATGATGGTGTTGATAGTCCTTTTAGTTAAGTTTTGGCTCCGCATCCTCCCTTCATTTATGTAATTATTTGGGGACAGGGATAGCCAAGTGATGATGACTCTTCATCTGCGACTCAGATTTGCTGGCATCACACACAGACAGATGCGTGCTGGGCACTTCTGCCTGATGGTAAATGGCATACAGTAAGAGGTTTGCTGTCAGGCTTCCAAAGGAAGAGATGGCTGCAAGCTTGTCGATTTAAATGTGATTGATTAGTGGCCTGGATTCTAAGTGGTGCACCTTAGAAAGTGTGCAAAAATTGTCCTTTTTCAGGTTGGCGATGACCACTGCACAGCCCTGTCGGCTAATCCTAGCTAGGCTGCTAAAATGCAGCTTCTGAGGTCCTCACAGTCGTGCTCCGGGTAAGGCTTGTTTCTGTGCCTGCTTCCTGGAGCCATTTACCCCTGGGCCTGGCAGCTTCAAAGTCAAACTTTTTGCTTAACACCAGCTGAAGTGACTTTCCATGGACTTTTAGGTAGAAATAAGAACACCTCAGGGCCTGCTTTTAGCTTCTCTTATTCTCTCAAATTGCCTTTGAGTGTAATTTCCAAAGCAAGTGTGGCTGGAAGGGGTCACAGAACCAGCAATGCAGGATGTCAGCATGACTCAGTGCTCAAGCCGGAGCACACTATGAATGCTCAGGCTTAGAAAATGTTCCTTCCTCCCCTGGGGACCTCTGAAGCTTTGTCCCAAGGAGTGAGGCCTACCTGTGGGCTCCTGCTGTGCACAGTGCTTCTGACTCTGCCTGGTCAGGCATATAGGGCACCCAGGAGCTATTGCTCATTCCAGAGACAAAGAATCCTGAATGGAGCTGAAGGAAAGGATGTGATTATCCGCTGGGGATCGGTGAGCGTTTGCACTCCAGTGTGTGTTCTTTCTGACACTAAAGAGAAATGCCCTTCAGCTAAACACTAAACTACCTGTTGTCTAGCTCGGGCACTTTCAGGACACGTGTCATAGCCTATGCTCTGCTTTTATGGCAGAATACCTGTAGCTCGGTAACTTAAGGATTACAGAAATTTACCCTCCTGTGTGTCTGGAGGCAGTGAAGAGCAAAGTCAAGGAACCAGCACGTAATGAGAGCAAGATAGACAAGGCTATGTATGTATGTATGTATGTATGTATGTATGTGTGTGTATGTATGTATGTATGTATGTGTGTGTATGTGTGTATGTGTGTATGTATGTATGTGTGTATGTATGTATGTATGTATGTGTGTATGTATGTGTGTGTATGTATGTGTGTGTATGTGTGTATGTATGTATGTGTGTATGTATGTATATGTATGTGTGTATGTGTGTATGTATGTATATGTATGTGTGTATGTGTGTATGTATGTATGTGTATGTATGTATGTATGTATGTATGTATGTATGTATGTATGTATGTGTCACTACCTCTCTCTTTCATGTCTCCTCTATTGTTCAGGACTTTGGATTCTGCTGTCTAACTTCTCTTAAAGAGAGAAAGAAAAAGTCTAATAACAGAAAGGACATGTCTCCTCCACCGATCCCTGCTGCTCTTCATTCACAGTGGCACTGTTCCCAGGTTTCCAGATGTGTGAAAATGCAGAGAAATTCCCTCTGCTCACTGTGCTCCACCTGGTCTGTGCTGGCCTTATGAAGAGGGTAACAGACCGTCAGGCACAGTCTGCGCAAGCACAGGTAAGGCGACAATCTTGGAATTGTGGTTTCTTTAAAACACACAGAAACATTATAAGAATATGTTTTGTTTTAACCCCAGGTGTGGGGATATGGGGTGGCTTCACAGCAGCTGACTGTGGTTTGCCTCGTGCTCTAGCAGAGGCGTGGTTTTGTCAGCTGCAGACAGTTTCTGCATTTGTGTGACCTTTGAGATTCTCAGAACTTGTCAGAGGGTGTATAAATGCCAGGACCTTGACAGGTGGGTTCTCAGTTGTTGTTATTCATGCTTTGTGAAGTGGTCTCACACAAAGGAGAAACGGAGAGATATCCTGACTGAATCTCAAGCTTGCCCCGAGGGACTCAATGTCCCCAGTCACCAGGAAGTGGCCTAACAATAATGTCACCCCATTTCTGACCCCTGACTTTATTCAGGGGGTCTCTTTCTTCCCTCTCTATCCCTTTTTCCTCTCTTATCTAGTGTTAGGGGGGTTGAGAGGGTGGAAGAAAAGGAGTAGAGATGGGTAGAGGAAAGAAGAAGCCACAAAGTAACAAAAGCCAGCTACCCATAGGAGCTCAGGGTGACTTCTCAGGAGAACACAGGTCAGAAAAAGGAAAAAAATAAAAACCTTGCACATTCTTCCTGTTTTCACACTCTCCAAACCGCTGTAGATTTGTAAAACCATTCAAAGCTAAGTGCCCTTCACCCTGTGCTTTCACTTGTTTAGTTAGCACAGGACTGAGGCTTTTCTCACTGGGGAATGCCCCTGGTTGCTTCACAGTCAGTCACTGGGTGCTCAGACCACTTGGATTTCTGGCTGGTGTGTGCCTGGAGGCTGGATGCCCCGGACCAGGTTTAATAAGGTTCTGGTGAGGGCTGCTTCCGGCCTTCTGCTCCTGGGTTCTGCTGTGTATCCTGGGGTAGGTAAGAGAGGGAGGACCTTCCGACAGTCCCTTTACAGGGCATTGGTCTGCTTAGGGACTCCCCACTTCAGACCCACTCACACCTCAAAGGTGCCACTTTGTACTTCTGTCACACCAGGCTAGGAGTTTCCACGCATGGAATTCTGGGATGGAGTGGGGCGGAAGTGGGGGCAGAGGTAGGAGGCAACAGGGAGGGCTCATTAAGGAGTTGTCTTTGTGCCGCTGTGTTTGGGCCTCTTGCCGATGCTTCTCCTAGATACTCACATGTGTATGCCCATCACAAAACCAGTGAAGCTGAGAGAGAGTGAATTTCTAGTAAAACTCTGAATTAATTTCCCTGCCCAGCTCCCAGGTAGCATCCATTTAATCTACCTGGTATTCTAATTACTAGAAAAAATATCTCAGAATCAGGCATGGTAGCACATGTCTGCCGTGTAAGTCCTTGGGAAGCTGAGGGAGGAGGGTTGTAAATTCAAGGGCAGCCAGGGCTTACAAAAAAAGTTTGAGGTCAGCCTGAACTGTACAGCAAAGCTCTATCTTAAACAAATAAAATGCATTTCTTTTCAAAATCATTTTTCATTAAAAAATATTTATTTATGTATTTATTATCTTTACGTATGTTTTTTGCCTGAATTTATGTCTGCAATAGGTGTGTCCCCACAGAGACCAGAAGCGGGCAGATCTTTTGGAACTGGAGCTACTGACAGTTGTGAGCTGCCACGTGGATGCTGGAAAATGAACCCAAGTCCTCCGGATGAGCAGTCAAGTGTTCTTGGCCTCGGGACCCTCTCTCCAGCTCCACAGTGTATTTCGTGGCCTCAACTTTCCACCTGTCTAATGGGCACATTGGACAAACCAAGCAGTTTTCTAATTCTCTCCTGTGACATTGGGGGTTGAGACAGAGAAAGGGCCAAGGGAAGAAATCCATGGAGTTTTTGAATGTTGTGTCCCAGATTTGTTTCTCCCGTGGTCAATTCCCCACCCAGTTACAACAGATGCATTGTTGTGTGCTGGCATGGCCTCCAACTTGTCTTGTCCTTTACTTTAGGGGAGACTGGACCAGTAGACTAAAAGTGGGTATGGTCCCCTGTACCTTGGGTGTGAACTCCAGGCAAAGCAAGCAGTTGGAGTTCAGGAGGAAGGGAGTTTCCCTTTCCTTATGGAGAAGTTACATAAGCAGAGCTTGAAGGCCCGCAGAGTGTGGGCTGTGCAGGAAGAGGACTGGGCCAAGACAGGAGGGGCTGTGCTCTAATCCAGCTGCTGAGCCTGGAGTGGCAGGGGCTACCATCTAAATCAAGAGGTCCAGCCTAACCCACTCCTGGGTGAAATGCACAGCAGCCCGCTCAGCCCCAAACTACCTTCCAGAGACCAAGAAAGCACAGACGCTGCAGGGGACACTTTCAAGGAGAGGCTTTTCCTCAACTTTCAAAATCTAAGAAAACTGTGATTCCCTAGTCAAAGTACTTCTCAGAGAAGACAGGCAATTTGATCTCACTTTGCCATTAGAGAGTGGCTTAGCAACAGACCACAGGCTCGTGACTTTGTGCCAGGCACTCTGATTTGTCATCCCTGAGATGCACACCGAGCTCTGAAGGAGAGATTTACCAATCCCAGTGACAAGTTGGAAGGCTGGGGCACATGGGACAAATCAGCAAGGCCAGGGCCACACACAAGTTAAAGCTGTACTTCTGGGAGTCCAGCACCCTTGCCTTCCCCAGGCCAGCATTCCTCCTGAGAACAAAGAGGGTGCTGATGAGGCCTCTTGGGCTTCTGATTCCTCAACACAGCTCCATTATAGCGGAGCTTCCCCTAGTGTGTGTGTGGGGGAGTCAGGGCTATTGGGGTACATCCTCATCTTTACTGACTTCAGACCAGCTGACAATCTAATGAAACTCACTTCCCTGTCTGGCAAGAAGGAAACAAGGGTAAGATATTATTAGGGCCAGCTGGGCACCCTGAGTCCTTTTGTAAGTTGTGAACTACTGTTTGCCTTAAAGAAAACAAGTGCAAACACCTTCTGAGTATTTGTTCATAAACCAGCTTTAACCATGGCAAGCTTGGTGGACCAGAGCTTTCCACAAGCACACTGAGGTGCACCCCTTCCCCCTTCCCTCTCCTCCCCTCCTTCTCCCCTCCCCTCTCCCTCCCTCCCCAGTCTTACTCTCATTCATGTGTCTCTCCCTTTGGGCTTTGGAGCTGACCAATCTTTCCTTTTCAGACTCACCCCAAAGCTGCTCAGCCTGATCTTTGCCCCTCACATATAAAAGAAGGGCTATGAATAAAGATGAAATGGCAGAGGAAAAGAATGGGGAGGGCGTTGGTCTCTGCAAGGCCACCCAGAAAGGCCTTTCTGAAGAGGCGCTGTTTGAGCCAATATCCACGTGAAGTGACAGGGCATTCCTGCTCCTGCTCCTCTCTGGGATGTGTCAGACAGAGGAAAAAGCAAGTCCTGGCATCCTGAGAACCAACAGCTGAAGCTGTGCTCACAGCACTCAGCACACAGCAAGCTCTTGCTCACAAAGACTACGCAACTATGAACCTAAGCCAACATAGACCAATGCCTTTTTAAAAAAAAAAAAAAACCCTGTGGGGGCCCTTTAAGACATGGTGGAAAATAGATCAGACATCCTCATGGGATGTGCCCCTTGCATGTCTCCATGTCCTTAAGCTGACCTAGTGTGACAAGTGCATTCGTCTCCAGACGGTTGGTAAGCTTATCTTCTTCCAGAACATGCCCACCATTTGGGAGTAAAGACAGAGCAGCTTTGAAGCATGTGGGGCCATCTTCCACTCTGCCCTTCCACCCTTGGCTATGAAAGCAACGTTGTTGACAAAAGTTAACCCATACATTTACTTCCTAGCCTGCCTGTCCATTGGTTCTGTGTGGCCATTCTATTGAGAGTCTCAAATCGAATTTGTATGGATTGCTCATGCAAAAAGCTTTTTAGAGAGAGTGGTAGGGAGACTCCTGGGGTGGGAGGGAGTTGGCCTGTGATGGCTCTGCCTTGAATGTATTCTCCCTCCCTTCTTGATACCCCATTCCTTAAAGCCAGAGGTGAAATGAAAGTGGATTCTGTGTTGGGGATTTTGAGCAGCATGAGGCATGATGGGTTAGTAAGGGGGTAATAAAGTGCTAAGATCTGGGAACTCCTTTGCTGTGGGTCACGGGAGGCTATGGACAGTAAAGAGTAGCCAGTCTGTGCTCTTCTGTTTCTGCCCACCAGCACACACACTCAGAAATCATCTTGACTTTTTTCCTTACCTCAGATGCCTTTGACCTAACTTCCTGTGACTTCTAGAGGCTCAGGTGGGTTCCCATGAAAAGCAGCCAGCATGCCTGAGCCCAGCATCTCCCACAGTGTGGAGAGGAAGCCGTATAAGGGTGACAGTTCCACCCAAAGACCAAGCCCAGGGGAGTGTGCATCCTGAACAAGACTGCACATGACTGGGGCACAACAGCACCTGCTCCCTTAGCCTTCACATTGCCCACTGACACCAGGGTGCCCTTGCCTGTGGTGACAGTGCCATTGCTGGATATTGAGAAGTTATGTGGAAGCAGCTTGGGTCCGGTTGGGAAATGCACATTCTGTGGTTATGGAGCATGCTGGGGAGTATGTAGCCAGGGTGCACATGGGGGTTTATAGCCCAGCTCCTCACCTTAATCTGTGAAACAGGGAAAGGGACAGTTAACCCATCAGTATGTATAGTCATAAAGATGTAGGGAGCATTTGTGCTGCACATACAGCCTAAGCCAGCTGTCAGTCTTATGATACCCAGGTTCCTCTCCTTATTAGGGTATCTGCCTGTAGCACTGGATCTAAACATCCATCTAACCTGAGGCTATGGGCCTTCTAAAATGTAGCCTCTAAATCCACTTTCCTGCTTAAACAGCTTCATATTGAGCTCCAAAGGAGGTGTGGCCACTTGCAATACATCTCAGGAAGGGCTGTCAGGTTAAACCAATTAATAATAATGTGATGATGATGATGATGATGATGATGATGATGATGATGATGATAATAATAATAATAATAATAATAATAATAATAATAATAATAAAGAGATAGAGGACAATGTTTTGGACATATGTGTAGTAAGCTGGTTTCAAGTGGGCACCCTGACTTACTGTGTTTTGGTTGGTGATGGGGCTCCCCTGGACTTACCATTGCAAGTCCATGTGCAGTCTGCATGCTATTGCTTTTGTACATACTTGGGTTCATCCTATGTGACCCCAGTAAAAATCCCCAGGCAACATGACTGTGGTCCAGAAGGAGCTGCCCAGCACCTACAGACTTCACTTTGTTTATAAACCCTAGCCCTGCCTTGTTAGCGGTCTCCAGGCAAGCCAATGGAATGTAAGGCACAACTCTTTTTATCAGGTGGGGAATGCAGTCTTTCCACACAACTGTACTTCTGGAGCAAGTGTTCACAGTATTTCTTCATTTGTGGAGGGCTGTACATGAGACAGAATAGAAAAAATTCGAAGTCAACATAGACTACAGGGACAAATCTAGCTCAACTCATAAGCCAGACACATGAAGCTTGAGAAGGCTAGTCCTACAGAGAGTACTTTATGACACTTTCAGTTGTCATCGTGTTTTGAGCAGTGTCTTCTCTCTGGTATTGTTTGCATGAATACGTGTCGAATGGATGAGTGACTACTACATTCCCGGGTCATTTTTGAAGTGCTTACAAACCACTTTAGCAATCGTTTTTTTTTTTTGCCTTGGCAAGAGTTCTCTGGCACAGGGACTCTATTTTTACAAGTTTCCTTCCAAAACCCACTGAGCTTTCCTGTATTCTCCACCTGGCAGGTCTCCGGGCTATCTTGGTGGCCTTGGGTGGCCCACCATCAGACTGTGCACACCAAGGCCCCATGGCTGGAGCAGGTGGGATCCAGCGTCCCAGTGCTATCTCTTTTGCTGCACCAATGGTTCATATCTTCCTGGTGGCCGATGTGGTGGCTCAAATAAATTGACATCAAAGGACTTTGAAAGGGTAAGGTGATTTTCAAGCAAAGCTCACTTTTATTTCTCTTGAGTGGATATTCCATTTCTACAGTAAACGAGCCTTCCAGACGCTGCACTATAGAAGGGGATGGTATTCATTTCCTGTGTCCTCTCCTTCACCCAGTAAAGGAACAGCCTCTCCCTTTATTCCCCTCCTGTGCCTTTTCACAAGCTCTACTTTCTCCTGCCTCAGATTTCCTGGATCTCATGGGACGTGCTTCCTTCTGAATTTTTTGTCTCATCTTCCCTGGGAATGAATTTGATAATGTCTAATTGCTCGGCCACATTGACGTGGGGCCCCGGGGGTTCCTGTTGTTCCAAGGCTTGCTCATGGGCCTTTTCCCTTCCATGTTTAATCACCCAGGAGTTTTGTGAGGTTTTTTTCCTCCCAACAGGATTCTGTGTATGTTCTGGGTACTGTTGTTGGACTCTTTGCTCTTCTCCTGTGGAGGCTCAATGAACCCCTAAAATCTGTTTTAAAAATTTTCTTCTAGAATGCACTTAACACTATGTGAGCATCCTTCCATCCTCCTTTTATCTCTAGCTTGATGAACAGTGCATCCTAGTCTCAAGACACCTTTCAGTTCTGTCTCTTTCTGCCCCAGCTCTGATTACCTGCATGAAAGTGAGATTAGAAGAAAGAGCTCTTGGATCTTTCATTTGCACAGGTTTAACAATGGCCCTGTCTCTGATACCCTTGAAGGGCATAAGGTCTCTCGTTCAGCCAAACATTTCATGTTGGGCAATATTGAGCTTCACTTCCCAAATGAGTTTACTTCATTCATGAATGCCACAGGTAGCCCAAGAGATGCTGTTTCTGTGTCTCGGAGTGTTGGGGTTTGATAAAGGAGACACACAGCAGCAATGATCAGGGAAAAAAAAAGGAGATTTGAGCAGAAAGGCAAACAGCAAGCTCCCAAGTGGTTTCTGGGGCCAAGAACACACACCCTCTGATTGTGCACACCAGACTCTAGTTAGGATTTGAAATATGAGTGGGCAACCAGTGTCTTTCTTACCTGTGAACCATGTTCCTCTCCATCTCAAATTGTCACATACACACACCAAGAGCTCTCTTGAGAAACCTGTGAAATGTTGCTGACACAGAGCAGGTGAATGTTATACTTGGCTTCCTTAAGTGTGGGCACCCAGCTGAAGTCTCTGAGATGCCAAGATTCGGGGCCCTATCTAAGCAACAGCCTCATTTTGAAAGCTGCTCAAACTTCACACACAACAGCTCCTAGAAAGTTCACAGGGCTCTTGTCCTCCTTGAAGTCCATTGGTCATAAGGTGAGAAGCAAATTCCATCTGCACATGCATAATATTTCTTCACATTCGAGCCCTGTCAGCTGATTGACAGGCCATCAAGTGTAGGACAAATGAGCTAAGCTGACATAGTCACCCCAATACTTGTCACCATTACTTTTTAAATATTTTCTGTTGCTATAACAAAATACCTGAAGGCTTGATACTTTGTACAGAAAACATTTTTAAATTACCTCACACTTTTGGAGGCTGAAGTTCAAGGATGAGCCACTTCCCTTTGCTGAGGGACCTCTGGGTGCATCACAACACAAAGGAGAAGCACAAGAGAAATGGGGCCCAAGAAAGAGATCAAACTGAGGGACTGCCTGGATTTATAACAACTCTGGTATAAGAACTAACTCATCCAGATTAGCATTAATTCCTCCTGAGGACAGCAACTGACACCATTTATTTATTTTTATTTTTTTTTAATTTTTACTTTTATTGAATGTCTTTGATTTACACGTCATGCACCAAAATCCCTCTCCTCCACCCAGTAAAATAAAACAAACAGACAAACAAAAAATCTTGTCACAGAAGCCATAGTGTATCACACAGTATAGCTTTTTGTCCACATATGTTTACTTTCAAATGTTCGTTGTTATGAATCATGGGTCTGGTTGGAGGCCTACACTATCGTTACTGGATCCTCACTGGGACTGCTGTTGGACATCCCATTGTTGCCGTGGGTCAAGGAGATTCTTATTCTTTGAATCTGTAGGTCCGGCCTGTTCATGTGTTCCAGCAGGTCATACAGGGTGTAGATGTTGGGGTGAGGTCCACTCAGAGCCCTGTATCAGGGCCTGCTTCCTTGTCTTCAGGGCAGGGCCCGCTCTCCCACTCCTGTGTCCTCAGGGCAGGGCTGGCTCTCCTGCTCCGTGTTGACACCATTTATTAAAGTTTGCATCACCTCAACTCTGCTACCCCAAGGTCCACCCTTCTTGCATATGAACCTCTGGGAGACACATTCAAACTGCATCCAAATCATAGCAAATACTAAAAGAAACCCAGTGACTTCAATGCAGTGAGATTTTCTATTTCCAGTTGGGTAATGCCATCACATTGGGACTGGAGGGGATTGTAAGAGCATATTAATTTTTTTCTGAAAATTTTTAGAAATGAAAGCATGGTTTCTTTCCTTGTCTGTTGATGAACGGGACTCCTGAATACATCAAATGAGTCTTCCTCTTACTACATCTGTCCCGTTCTCAGGTCTCTGCCCCCCCCCCCAGTCTTCTATCCAACAGATTACTATCATTTGCATTTTATCTACTTTATGCCTCTTTGCCAATCTTAGGACTCAATAGTACTGTAGTTGGTCTCTTAGCACTGGGTCTAGCTATACAGGGCACTAATAATGCCTCTTTCTCTATGTGCTTGTGTGTAGCACCCCCTTATTGCCTATGAGTCAATGTATTTCTTTCTTTGCATTTACAGCTCATTCCTCCTCTATACTACAAAGTAGCAGTTAGCAACCAGTTATCTCTTCTGGGATTCATACCTTACTTGAAATTATGGAGGGAGCCAGTGGCACAAGCCATCGACGGGGACCATTGTACATTTGTTGTGACACAAAGTTGGAATGTGTGGCGCTTGCCCCTTTTCTTTTGTCACATCCCCTTACGTGAGTACAGAATGATATGAAAGAGCCTTGCGCTCTTGACTGGGAATGCCAGATCTGGCTTCCGAGCTGACTCGGCCCCACTGAGCAGTATGGCATCGGGCGAAATCTTTTAAACTCTTTGGCCACAGTGTCTTCTTTAAAACTAGACTTGAGGACAATGAGTAATGAAGCCTTTTATTTTCTTGAGCTGTGATTGAGCTTGATTTTCTTGAGCCATGATTTTTTTTTTCTTGCTATGATTGATGTGTGACAGCCATGGGTTAAGTGGGTTCTGACAGAAGTAGCTGCATTTCTCATGTCTCAGGGACAGAACCATTCACACTGGTTACCCCGGTATTACTGTGAGAAGTACCCCGTTTCACTTTCACACCCCACATCAGATGATAGCTATGTTCTGTCCCAAAAACACAGCAACTGGACCTCCTAACTACATCCTCGTTTAGCATCAGCAGAAGGGTGGAATCTGTCTTGTGGATGATGGACTTGGTGTATCAGCATGCGGCAATGGCTGGCTGCCCTGTGAGAAAAATACATATTGCCACCAACACTGCAGAAGTCCTACGTATGTCAATTCTACAGAAGAGAGAATGCATGCTGTTCCCCCAGTTGTGTTTGTGGGCTGCGGCTGCACCTGAGCTGAAATATCTACCAGTGGGAGGGCATGCTTTGCACTGCCTGCTGTTAATACGCAGGACTTTGAGGGCTGGGATCTCAATTTTTGCGTTACCGGAGCAGGGAACTGATTTTGTCAGCATCAGCAAATAGACAAGGTGACTAATGACTGGAAAGGTGTTTCCTCTTCTCTGTGGGTGGGAGGCCTACGCACCACAATATCTGATTATTCTCCTGCTTCCCCAGGGACTAGCCCTCTTCCCTGACTGAAGACTCCTTTCTTCAATACTGTGGTATTCTGACAAGGTGGAAGGAGCGAATGAGGGTCATATCCCTGTCACTTTATCTGAGGCCTGAGGCATGTGGAAGTTAAACCGAGTCTAATCACATGGGATGGATGAGGGTGTCTTTCTTTTAACATAGAATGTTAGCATAAAGCAGACTGTAAGGAGGGGCATGCAGCCACCATGTCTCTTTCCTGTGCCCTATGGTGCCCACCAGCAAGCATGTGGAACTGGTGGTTCATGATGGCAAAGCCGAGGCCCCAAAGCCTGAGAAAGTCACCTTGTATAAACTGTAAGCCTGTGTTTCTCTAGGATGTCATGGGAAGTTCGGGGCACACTTGAGCCCCTTGGCTTCACAAGGCTGTGGGACGTGGGGGTTTTCTTCTGCCATAGAAGGTTACAACATCCATGTTCTCTATGGGACAGGGGGTTCCAGGAGTCACTGGCTAAAGAAGTCTTTGGGATAAATCTCCATCACCTGTGGATGGAGTTCTAACTTTTTGCAGCGAAACTGGCTCTGCTTGGTCCACAGGGTGCTCTGCCTGTGCTGGAACCGTAGCTCTCTGGCTGTTTGTAAAGTAACAGGTAATGACTGTGAGTAATAGTGCAACGCATAAGTTGAAAGCAACCCCAGCAGCCCCCAGGCAAGGAGAAAGGCTGCCCTGGAGAAAGTCTCTGCGGAGTAGGCAGCTGAACCACTACTAGAGGCGCCACAGAATGCCTGAAAGCCATTAACAAGCCAAGGTGACAGACACATGGTTAAAAGGCGAAAAGAGAACCGTGGGGGAAATGAGCCATTAACATCAGAGAGAGGAGAGAAAGGCGTGTGAATGTGATGCTGACCAGGGTTCAGTGGTTCAGCCCACTGTGCAAAAATCCTCATGCGGAGCACCTGGGGCAGGACAGACGGGCCAGCAGAAGTAGGATGGACAGTGGCACAGAAGAGCCTGGATGTTCTTAATCTGGTCATGAGTTTGCCAATGGTTCCAAAACTTTATAGATTTTAAAACCTGAGCTTTAAGCATGTTTTGTTACCCAGCTCAAAAGTTGTTGCTGGAACCAGTGCAACCAGGGAAAACCAGTGCGGGTCCTTCTGCAGTCTCTGGGGTATCCCACAGGCCTTTATGTGCCAATGCTCAACACCATTAGCCTTTAGAGCATCGTTCCTCAGATGTACCTTAATGTCATTTCAACCGGCATTATCATATTAAAGAAACCAATTACTGAAAGGTGGCTGGCTGAAAGGCATATCAAATGGATAGGCATGACTTCCTGGATTTGCGCTTGATTTGGGACAAAATAGTTAAGCTCTCCATTTTCTCATCTGTCAAACAGATAGAAATGGTCGTCATTTGGGCATGTTGTGAGAATTACAGGTACATTCCAATGTAGCCTGCGGTGTCTGCTAAGGCAGACATCAAGTGACAGCTTGGCAGGAATCTCCTTCTGACTCTTCGACATGAGTATGTATTAAATTAGAGGTGACATGCGCTGAAAGGGGGGAAGATGGTTTTCTTAAGGTATATTGTAATGGGTGCAGCTGAAATCTACTGCTCCTACCAGAATGTTCTAGCAGCACCTGATGAAATATCAAGGTTCTTCTCTTTAAATGTTTGTTTGTTTGTTTATTCATTTATTTATTTTTAAAGACAGGGTCTCACTATGGAGTCCACACCTGGCCTGAAACTCACCATGCCCACCAGGCTGGCCTCAGAACCTCAGGGGTCCACCTGATTCAGCCTCCTGAGTGCTGGGGTTAAAGGCATGAACCACGGTGTCAGGTCTTGAAATTAATGTCAAGGTCTTGTGACCAAAGGCATGAACAGGACTATGGACTCATGGATAGAAATAGAAATAATAGAAATAGAAATAGAAAAAGAGAACATTTGTTCAGCGAGGGCAAACATTCCCAATGATGGGAGTGAGGCTGTAAGCTGAGGGTAAAGCCCCCAAAGTGTTGGTCCATGTGGCACATGATCCTACAGCACATTCCCGCCACACTGCCTTGCCCACGTGTGTCCACTGTGGCTTTATTGTGATCTGTTAGCTGATACCCAGATGCGGGGAAGAACTTCCGTCCTTTCTCTTTCTTTATGTGCTAATCTCCACGTAACTCCATTGTTTATTCTGCTGTTATTACACGGCTGAGATGAGAGGAGGGCACTGACAGCTCACTGCCTTTAGCATGGAAGATCCATCCTCACTGCCCTGCAACTCATCCCTGACTCTCCCTTAATGTGTGCGCTGTGTGCTTTCCCTGGGTATCACCAACCAAGGGCCTCAGAGGAGAAGGTGGCTGCGTGCCCTGCCTACCCTTGCCCTGTTTCTTCAGACTTACTCTAGGTTGGGAAATGACACCTGAGATCAGTATCTGGGTTCCATGTCTACAGAAACAATACTTTCTGGTAATTTCTTTGGGGCTTCATAGACAAGCCACCATAGAATCCACACTTCCCTCAATACGGAGAGGCAAGCAATCTTTTCTTGCTTTTTTTTTTTTCTTTCAGGGTCTGCCTCCACTCTAACGTGTAGGTAGATGCAGTCTCATGTTACTTTCTATGAAACCTTCCTCAAGTAACTCTGAATAATCTTTGAGTGTTTTCACCACACATCAATTCTTAAAAGAAAAAACAAAACCAAACAAAACCAAACATCCTGGCAATTTCCCCTGGTGAAATCCCCGTTACACGTGAGAACTTGAATTTGAAAGTGACCTTCCTGAGAAACACTACTACATGACAATAAAATCTGGACAGTAAAGCAGGGAAGCTACTCCTGGGAGGTGTTGTTCGTCATTGAGCAAAAGTGATCAGTGCCTGGTCATAGAGCACCACAGGCAGAACCAGTGTTGGTCAGTGCCAAGTGGTCCCACCGCACGCAAGAGCCTGTCATTAACACTTGTATTTTCACACTCATTTTCTTCCTCCTGGAGCAACTGAGTCTCTGGCAATGCAGTGTATATTTGCACAGGATATTATATCATGTCCTGTGTCATGCATTGTACCAGGTGTCTTCAAGAACATGAAGTCACACTTCAGAATCAATATTTCCTAGTAGGTCCTTCAACCGCTCATAGAGGGCTGTGGCTTGAAGGTGCACAGTAAGGATTAGAAAAGCCTGACCTCGTGACCTCCGTCCTAGTGAGAACACTGCCTAAAGTCCCATTCTTTCCCAGGTTCCCTGGTCATCTGTGAAATGTAAGAAAATTGTGTATTTGGGTTTAAAAAAAATAGAAGATTCCTATGAAAGTTTAGATGGCAAATATGTTTGGATGCAGGTTCAACCCCTCCATGACAACCACTGCTCTGAAGTCAGTAAAGAAGCAGGGGCAATTGTTCCACCAAAAAAACAATTTTTTTTTTTGGATTTCATATATGTTTGTATGTTTGTTGTGAAACATTGTTGATTTTTTTTTTTGCAACCATTTTACATGTGGATGTGAGTGAAATGCATAGCTCACCGTGGACCTACACAGCAGACATGGGGAAGGCTTAAGTTGTGGTCTGTAGCTTACTAATCTTTGCTCTGAAGAAAGAAGCCTTTTGTAGCAGAGAAATCCACAAGCTGTTTTACTTCAGTCTAAGTCTTGTATAGGATGAGTCATGAAAACTTTGCTTTCCCTTTCCGGTTCTTCATGATGACCCAATGAGGATCATAAAACTGGTGTGGGATTTTATCTTTCTTTAGAGCCACGGGTCCCCAAAGAAGAAAGTAGCATGTACATGTGTGCATAAACCCTGGCCAGCAAGTGAGCTCCGCCTGTATATAGTGCAGCACACAGTAGGAAATATGGGGGGGTGTGGGGGGGTGGAGCGAGGAGTCTTCCTAGATTATCAGAAGCCATGGAGTCACCCACCCTCTGTTTAATAACCAGAAAGCTGGACTTATAACTCTTATCATGCATGGAGTGAGGTCTGCATCATTTCACCAGTTTCAACAAACTGTCCCAGCACTGAGGGAGATTAGACCATGTGTGTTTATTTTCTGTGGCGTTGGGACTCTGTTCTCTTCAAGAAAACGAGATATGAAAGTAAAGGTTTACCCAGCTCCGTCTCCGATGGGTCCTGCGACTTGAAAGAGGCCAGCAACTTTGCTCCCATGCCCAGGTAGAGCTGCAGGGTGATCTCTTCCCACCTCCATCCCCATCTCCACCCCAAATGTGAATTCTTAGAGGAGGAGGGGGTCCTGTGTGTTCTGCTTTGATGTAGCTAGGGCTGGAAGACAGCAGGGTTGGGAACTTCAAAACAGGCTGTGTCCAGAGAATCCCACCAGCTCAAGGTTGAAAAGAAGCTTTAATTATCATAGAAAGTAAAAGATCTAGAAAAGGCTTCATGTGTGTCCAAGACCTCAGACCAGGGTAGGGGGGGGGATGGAGATGGAATAGCTCAAACAAAGTGGATCCTTGCAGGGCTCTTCCACCACCATGCATTGCACTGAGGAGGGTGACTAACATGACACCATGGATGGTTTTATGTCAACTTGACACAAGTTAAGGTCATCTGAGATGAGGGAACCTCAATCAGAAAATGACTCCAGAAGACCAGGTGGTGATCAGGCCTGTAAGGCATTTTTTAAAAATTAGCGACTGATGGGGGATGGCCCAGCCCTTTGTAGGTGGTGCCATCCATGGGCTGGTGGTCCTGGATTCTGTAAGAAACAGACTGAGCAGTCTATGAGGATCAAGCTAGTAAGCATCATTCCTCCATGACCTCTGCATCAGCTTCTGGCTCCAGGTTCCTCCTCTGTTTGAGTTCCTGTCTTGATTTCCTTTGATGCTGAACTGTGGTATGGAAATGTAAGGCAAATGTTGTGGTTTGAAAGAAAATGGCCCCCATAGACTCATGGGCGTTGTTGGAGGTGTGGCCTTGTTGGAGGAAGTGTGTCACAGATCAAGGGCTTTGAGGCTTCAGATGCTCAAGCCAGGCCTAGTGTCTCAGTCCCTTCCTGCTGCCTGCTGAGCCACAGGTAGAACTCTCAGGTTCCTCTCTAGTACTATGTCTGCCTGCCATGATGATAAGGGACTAAACCCCTGAACTGTAAGCCAGCCCCAATTAAATATTTTCCTTTATAAGAGTTGCCTTGGTCATGGTGTCTCTTTACAACAACAGAAACACTAACAAGACAAAAAATAAATCCTTTTGTGTCCAACTTGCTTTTTGGTCATGGTTTTTCATCACAGCAATAGAAACAAACCCTAACTAAGACTGGCCCCTTTGGCCAACAAAAGAGGTGACTTTGACTTGTCAACTTCTCAGCATCCTCGTGGAACAAGGAAGGATGTGTGGCGCATCTGCTGGTCCTGCTCAACAGTCAGGACCACCAGCTCTAAGACAGAAGATTCGATATGCGTCCTAGACCCATATCTTTCCACAGAGGGCTATTGTGGCAGAAACCTTCTGCTGGACATTCTTCACAGGACACTTTTCTGAAGCTTCAGGAGGGTCAGTGTAAGTGAGTATTGTAAGACCTGAGCAGGGCTAGTGGGTGAACTTACCTTCATGGCCGTCTCCGTCTAGAGCAGAGAGCTGGCCCATGCTCTCCCTCTCTCCCCAGACCTACATACAGTGTGCTGCCATCACAAAGTGCTAGGCTGTGGGTCAAGGTGCATGGTAGCCAGCTACATCTTCACTTCCCCTCTTGAGGCTTTTGGCTCCCAAATATATCCCAGGGCTCGGTAGGTGACCCCAAGTCTTGCCTCTCCAGCAGATTTTTTAAAACATGGGGCTTCCAGTATGGTTTTGCATCTCAAGTAGTTGTGTTAAAATTCACAGGCTTTAATGAGGGACAGAAATTTAGTGTCAACCAGATGGGAAAACAGGGGCTTTCTAGACACATAATCCAAGGTACAGGCTCTAAAACCAAAATATAGACAAAATAAAAGGTACCTATGAAGGGGCTACTCCATGTCTCATTATGCTCAAAACATAGATAACACAGGTATAATTTTTGTTTAATGAAACCAAAACATGTTCCCATTCCTGCTGTTATATGGCCCTCTCTTAATCTCAGGGACTAGGGACAAACTTTGTAGCAAAACCTCCTCAGCAGCTACACGGAGCCAGTGGCAGCAGGCACTAGCTACTCAAGTCTCCCTACAATCAGCTCTGCTCAGCTTCTGTATGCTTTTGCCAGAGCCGGCCGTGAGCATCCAGGGAACCTTGACTGCTTGTTGGAGTCACAGGCTACCTCCAAGTGCTGTCAGTGAAATATGCTATCATAAGACACTTATTGCCAGCAAAAACCCAGATGGATGTTTTCAATGTTGCTGTAAAACTGTGTGGGAGGAGCCGCAGAGAAAGAAAAGGAGAAATGGTCCCAGGCTCGGGGTTCATGTGTACACATCCATTGACACCGAATGCCTGGTTCCTCCAATCTGCTTCCCGCTGTCACGGGGAGCTGGTGAAGAGCTACAGCTGCACAGCCATCAGCATCGGTGAGACACCATGGAGCCTCACTGCTACAATGGGGCACAACACGGACAGGAAGTTGGAGCCGGTGGGAGAATGTGGCTGTGAAGATCCTGTGGGAATGGGTCTGTCCCCAGATTTCAATTTATCTTGAGCAGAAAAGTTCCCTCCCAAGAGCCTAGCCAAGAACGCTGACGTCACGGGGAAAGGGAATAGAGCATGACTGTGTGTCACACAGAACTGGGAACAGGGCTATTCAGAGGGACAACCTTATCAATTAGGTAATGTCTGCTAATGACTGATGGAGTGTGTTGTGCCGTGTTCCAGCTGTTGATTTGTTAGCAAACATCTGCAAAAGAACACAGCACCTTTTGGAAAAAGCTTTTCTTAGACTGAGCCCTAGTGGTAGGAGCATTAAATGAAAGGTATCAGAAAGAGAGCCAAAGGGCAGGAATGTGGACAAGGCAGAGAGAGCAACTATGACGGGGAATTTGGTTTCTAATCCTAGACTTGGGCAGATATGGTGACTCTAAATGTTCCCCCTCTTCTCCATCGCCCGTATGTCCTCCCTACTCTTTCTCCCCCATCCCTTCCTTCTTCATCCCAGTTTTTTCCCTCTTTGTACCCTCTCATCATCTTTCCTTTCCTGCCTCTCTTCTCTTTGGTCCTCCTTCCCCCTTTCACATCCCTCCTTTCTTCCTGTTTCTTTCTTTTTTTCCCCCCTCCAATTTCTCCTCTCTTTTCCTTGTTTCATCCTTTCCTCCTAGGAATGCCGACATCTTGTGATGTTCACAATGTGAGAAAGCACTAGACAGATAAGACACCATCAGTGCCTTCTCCTAAAAGGAATCAAGACGTGAGAGGCAAAAGTGACTGTGTAAACACGTGAGCTCAGCTTGCTTTGTTCTTCTCTCTTGATTCGGTTTGGAACTCTAGGCCCCCAATGATGGTGCTGCATGGATCCGGACGGGTCTTCTCTCCTCACATAAGCCTCCCTGGAAATGCTCTCACGGGCGTGGCCTGAGGTATGACTCCAGGGTGATACTAAGCCTAGTCAGGATGACAGTGATGACGAACCATCACACTGTTTAGATAACACGCTCCGTTTGCCAAACATATTGCTGGCATCCATAAGAGCACTGACCGGTGATGTGCCTCATCTTTCATGGGTTCCATTATAAGGATACTGCCAAGCTGATATTTCCAGTTTGAGAATATGATTTTTTTTTCAAGTCGCAAAAGGTCTATTAGAGGGACCCAGGGCAAAGACTGGCCATGCTATTCTTAAAGAAGTGGTAGCAATAGAGACTCTGTTAACTGCAGCGCCCCCTGATGGAAACAGAGAGACCTGCAGCCGTGGATGTGAACCTGTGTCCTAAATGGGACACTGCTGTGACTTTACAAGGTGCCATGGAGCCTATCTGGCCATGGATGTAAGAGAGTGGCACGGCTTTGTCCCATCCGACTTCTCAGCTTCACCATCACCCTCATGAAGAAGCTGTTAACTCTCCTGTCTCCTGTATTAGCTACTTATCTGGTTGTTGTGACCAAACCACTGTTGAGAAAAGCAGTCCACCGCGGCAGGGAAGGCAAGAAGGCTGATCTTGAGGAAGTACTGTGTCTGCAGTTGGGAAGCAGAAAAGGGTAGTGCTGGTACTCAGCTGGGCTTCCCCATTCCTTAGAGTCCAGGTCCCAGCCCATGGAACGGTGACATCCACACTTGAGTGGGGTTTCCCACCTCAATTAATTAAACTCTCTTACAGACATGGCCAGATAAGAGTTCTCTGTACCACGGAGCCCAAAGATCAATCAATATTCCTCACTAAGGGGCTCACTTGCCTGAGAATAAGTGTGAAGATTTAATTGGCAAAGAAAGAGTTTCTTTTTATGTAAATACTTTTAATTAATTCTTTGAGAGTTTCATGGAATGTAGTTTGACATTTTCAACCTCTTCAACTCTTTCTGTTCCTCTCACGTGTCCCATCCTTTCCCACCCGCCTTGGAGATTAATTCTTTCTCATTTCCCCATCAAGTCCAGTGTGCGTTGCGTACCTAGTCTTGGGATCGGAGCCTGCTCTGGTGTGAGGTCCACCTACAAGGGCTCACGTCATGACAAAGCCCAACTCCTCTCTCCCAGGAGCGATCAAACGCTAACAGCTCCTAAACTAGTGGTAGGATTACAGGTGGGCCTTCTTTTTACCCTCTCTGCTGGGATTTCGTCTGACTGGGCTTTCTCAGGTCTTGTGCAACTGCCATAACCGTTACGATCCATGAAGATCCCTGAGCCTCTCGGGATAAGATACAAACGTCCAACTTGTCCTCTGCACATTGACCAGGTAGGAGTATCTGTGTTGCTTCATGAGGAAGTTGTGTGGGTTTCTCTGAGGGCCCCTTGGTCAGCCTCACTTGGCTGCATCCACCTGTATTGCACATTTCTACCATGAAGGCCTTCATCTCTCTGGGTGTTATTGTTGTTGTTGTTGTTGTTTTGGTCTGGAGTAGTCCCTTCACCATCACTCAGAGCCCTCACTCTGAGTCTCCTTGACAGGCTTTGTGCCTTCTTTCTCTTTCCCTCTGGTCTAGGAACGCACCTGCTCCCATCAAATGCTCTGCTGCCCCTGCCTCCTATGCCTCAGTCTTGACCCACGGAGGAAGTGCTTCAGCACACGCTGGGAAAGCCTGGCACCTCTCCCTAGTCCTTGGCCTAGTCCTCTTCTGTGGCTCTTTAGAAGGTTGTTCCCTTTTCCTCTGGGTCTGCCCCATAGCTGGTGTGTGCCCCAGTCTGTCAAGCCCGGGAGCTGAGGGTTTCCGTCTCCTGGAAGGCAGGAGCTCTGCAGGTGAGCCCTGGACACAAGGAGGGCAGCTTCCCCCACGGTCAGTCAGGGGCCGAGGACAGGATTTTTTAAAACATGGTAGTAATCCTTATGCAAAAATATTTATACGTTTGTCAGGTGATTTCCTTAGTACAAATTCTTAAAGTTATAGTAGAATCATGAGTTCATTTTAACAAAATGTTTTATATCTAACCTCAACTGCTACATGAGATGCACACCACATAGTCCTAACATACAAGATTTCCTGTGCCACATGGAATAGTGTGCTTGGAATGTGATTATTTTTAAACATATCTTTTTTTTTTTTTTTTTTTTTTTGAGACAGGATTTCTCTGTGTAGTCTTGGCTGTCCTGGACTCGCTTTGTAGACCAGGCTGCCCTCAAACTCACAGCGATCCGCCTGCCTCTGCTTCTTCCCAAGTGCTGGGATTAAAGGCGTGCACCACCGCAACCTGTCACCTCAAGGACTTTTTATCAGATATGAATGGTATTCTTATTTTGAATGCTATAAGCTATTTTAAAAATATATTTTTTTATACTTATTGAGATTATTACATAATTAAACCATGTAATCTCTCACCAACATGACTGCATGATAGTGAGCTGAGCCAAGACAATAGTAGACACACCCAGGTGGCCTGGGACACCGTGTGCAAAGATGCTCACCACCATCCAAAGAGCGGCAGCTCAGGAACACTGAGAGCAGGAGACTTCTCAGCTCCACAAGTTAAGAGTGCATCATAAATGGACACACCAACTCCAACCAAAGAACTCAAACACGTCAGGTGGCTCATTTGCCTTTTGCAGTAGAGGCATTTTATTAAATCTGCTTCTATTGATAGGATCATATATTTTATAAGTAAGACTTGGGAACATTTGGCCACAGAACTGCCTCCTAATTTGTCATTTGATATTTCCTCCTTTACATAAGCGTTTTTATGTGAGATTTAACATGATACAATTAATGAGGTTTATCACATGCCTCTTTGTTAGGAGCTAATCTACATTTTATTCTTACACTTCCATTTGAGTGATATTACTTTGGTGTTTGGAGTGAGCATGGGTGCTCTAGCCAAGGGTTGACAGGGTACAACGTGAATTTGGTTAGCTTGTCGTGTTTCCTACTTTCAGCATTATATTCATTTTACTTTTATTAAATTGTAGTTACTAGATATTTGCTTATGTTCATCTCTTCAAGAAAACAGATTTTATTTCTTAATGTTATTCTTTTGCAAATATTTATTTTCTGCTCCTGTCTTTACTAACATGACTTTCTTTTCATATATTTAATTCTTTATTATTTTATGGTTTGAATTCACTGTTGTTGTAATTCTCTAATTATTTGTAATGGGGCAATTACTATTCCTCTGTTATAACTCTGACCAAATTCCAAACATTTTGAATGATATATTCCTACAAATACTTTGTAAATGGCTTATATGGCCATGTTCTTTAGTGTTCATTGATAGAGGGGCTTTTAAAAACTAGACAAGTGAGCACTGGAGGGATGGCTCAGGGGTTAAAAAACTAGACAAGCTCTCATTTATAATTAGTTTTAACTCTGTGTTGATGCATTTTGGTAAAGAGTACAGCATGGAGAAGTGGCTGGCTTACTTTTACTTTGGAGAAACTTTAAACTTAAGAAGTTTAGTCTCAAGTTTGTCACTCACCTGAAAGAAAGGGTGTCTGTGTCTATGAAGGTTTGGATTAAGGCTGAGAGCCTTTGTGGCAACTGCTGCAGTGTGGCCTCTCCTTCCCTAACAGCCTCTGTCACCTGTCCTCCTCCTCCTCGTGTCCTGGTGCCCCTTCTCCGCCATCTTTTTCTGTTGTAAAAAACATGTGATGATAAATTTACCATTTCAGCCATTTTTAAGTGCGTAGTTTGTTAGTGTTGGGGGTATGTATGTTTCTGTACAACACACGTGTCGGACACGTGACAGAACTTCCTTTCTAATGCTGTGTAGAAGCACACTGCACATGTGCCACATTTCTCCAGTGCCTTCTCTTCCCACGTGTAACATTGCTGACATACCAGGTTTTGCTGTGTTCAGTGCTACATGGAATGTAGTGGTGTAAATGTGAGTTTCCCCTGCTTAATATGTTCTTAAAGTTGTTATTCATCTTTAGAAAGTGATGAATGGGAGGAAACTAAGTAAATACAAAAGTGAAGACTGATTTCCTCTGCTTGGAGTTCCCTACTCTTCGCCTTACAATCCTGCCTGCCACACGCTGTGTGCTGGTCATCACCTGCTATGCTTTTTATTAAAGTTTTACCTTAATGTACTTATGTATTAATATTCAGAGTTTAAACAGATTTTTCTGCTTCATAAAAAAACTACCTATTAGAAAAATTTTCACCACATATTATTATAATTATGTATTTCCTCTTAAATCTGCCTACTTTTTTTGTGATTTCTAGTTTTTATTCACCCTTCATTTTTCCATTACTCTGTAATGAAGATGCCTCCGTCTTCAGTTCCAACAGCTATTGCCATTAAGTGGTTGGCAAGCATTTTTCACTTCAAAAAGGCAGGGTGGTGTAAGCTCTGAGCTGGCAATGCCTAGTCTGGACAGAGCCATGCCTATCTATTTTGTCTGACGGCTCATTCCTGCTCTCAGATGTGTGGCTCAAAGTTGAATTGATATTCACAGCTTTCAATCAGTGTTTCCCAGCCTTTTATCAAAGTGCTATTTTCCTTTTGAGGCAGCATTCTTTTCTTGCCAGCTCTATGATACCAGGAGGAATTAAAAAAAAAATCACAGCTCCAAGAATATATCCCAAGGTTGTCACCATCACCTTCCTAGCTAACCCTGTTTCTGGTGGCTGTCATCTCCCAGACAGTAATGGGCTGTAACTAGTCCTTTTTTCTGCTTTAGAGTTGGCAGAGGAAGAGATGTTGGTTGAGAACAGAATACTGGCTGCCCCCCTGCAGACCCTCTCCCAACCTTGCCCCTCCCCCCCACCCCCACCCTCCACCCAGCCCTTCCTGGCTATTGGCACTCAGGACAATGAAGGTGAGCCCCAGCTAGATTGCATGCCCGAAGAGCTTGGAAGTGGAGAGTTTGCTTCACAGCTGTGCAGAGTGAAAGTGAAATGGCATTGCATGTGGACCGTTCTAGAACAGGGCTCTGTAGAACTTTCAGCAGCCAGGGGCTGCTTTCTCTCACCCCTGAGGAAGAACTAGGTGGCACATCACAGCACCCATGCCACACCCCATCCTTACTGGTGCAGAGTTTGGGCATGTTTGCCTTCCCATCAGGCTGTGAGCTTTTTGGGCAGTGTTGCTCAACCTTCCCCCAAGGGGAAGAGCCCTTGGGGATTGTCAAATGATCCTTTCATGATGGTCACTTAAGACCATAGGAAAACATGGATAGCTGCATTGTGATTTATAAATGTAGCAAAATTGTGTTTATGAGGCAGCAATGAAAATAATTTTATGGCTGGGGTTGCCACAACTTGAGGAACTGTATTAAAGGATTGAAGTATTAGGAAGGTTGAGGACCATTGTTCTTAGAGTTTAAGCTGTCTGTCTCGTTCACTGTACATCACAGTTCCTGTAAAGTTACTGGGCATTTGTTGAAATAGTTGGGGACACATCTTCAGATATAGAGAGGGCAGAGGCAATTGGTAGAAAGAGCATTGCTGTGAGGAAAGATCCAAGAAACAAGATCCAAGAAAGCTGTGAAGTTATCCTTGAATCCACATACACAGGCGAAGACGAATCTGAGAGCAGAGTGTGACCTTCCACATTTCACTTGAGTAATACAGGCTGGAAATCGTGGGGAGAATATTTATGAGCCTCAAATCCAAAGGGGGACTTAAATAGTTGTCTGACTCTGTGCTTTACACTCCCCTGAGAAGCAGCATGTGCTTGTGACTTCCTGATAGACCACCTACCCCACCCCAGTAACCCCACCCACACTGCATGCATGGTTGTTGTAGTGAAATCTACAGGAATTGCATACAGATAAACTGTTTCTCAACAGATTTCAACATTTTATGTTATTTGGAGAGGAGCACTTAGACAATTGGACTAGCAATCAGACTATAGAAGCCTGCGCCACATTTTGAATTAGACAAGCCACTGAGAGACTGTTTAGCTTTGCAGTCTTCGGTCCCGTTGGTCCCTTTGGTCTACTGCTCTTGGCTTAAACACCTGTGCCTCTTGCCTCCTCTGCTTCAGGCCCATCTCCTGTTTCCCAACGACTAACTCAATGTGAAGAGGGGTACACCTGGGAAGAGGCTCGGGTGCGTCCCAGCTCACTGCGCTGCAGAGTGCACCTGTGTAGGCTGAGAGACCCATCTTTCTAAATACCTTGTGGCTCTGAGGCTCCTGCACCAGCGTCCTTCCCCACAGGGCAGTGGGCAGAAGGCCTTTCCTAATAAGAAATGTCCTTCACAGGTGCCTCTTCAGCTGCCGTTCTTCCCAGCTCCACCTTAAAGAAAACATGTATGAAATTTATCCCAGTCAGACCTTCAGGAGCCCTCGCTTACACTGCCTTGGGGCCTCCATCCTCCAGAGGGGAAGACCTCACTGTGTGTCAAGTGGCTGGTCCTTACGATGCCCTGTCATGTTGCTTGAGTCTGTTTTATACTTGAGGAAGCTAAAGTAATAAAAAGGGTACGTGACTTGCCAAGGCAATCAGGAGCTAAGCAGAAGCGGGGCGGGGGGGGGGGGGGGGGGCGGGGGGGGGGGGAAGGGGGCCAGGGCCGGGGGCTATTCAGTGGTACTTTGTGGGCAGTGATGCCATACCTGTGGCAACGTGTAGATATCAGTGGCTGAGAACCTTTTGCCTGAGACCTTCCTTCCACTGAACCCCCTGAAATTTTCACAGGGAAAGAGAAAGGGTAAAGGAGAAAAGGCTGGCATTCTCAGAGCTCTCCGCAATACCCTGACGGAACTACATGCATCTGCAGGGCCCCTGAATGCTGCCCCTCCGCAGAGCCCATGCAAACTAAGAACCTACATGGCCTGAAGGTGTGGCATGGCACCTCGGCAGGGAAGCCAGGCAGCAGTCAGATAGCAAGCTGAGGACTACTCTGCACCTGAAAATATGAATGTATGCACACCGTCTATGCACGTGATTATGTGTGCCTGAGTACACACCTGTGAGCCCTTTTCTTACATGTACAAAGCATCGGCAATGAATTCGTAATATATTACCTGAACTTGCCAGTCACCAAGTTTGGAAAGCCATTTAACCTCTCAATTTCTCCAAGGCAACAGGCTTCTGGGGTCAGCAGAGCCTGAGCTAAGGTCCCTATTTTCCCGAGAGACCTAGATTGGAACTGAGGATGTCTTTACTGTCCCGTTGGTGGTCTGGGTGATCTGTCTCCACATGTTTCACTCAAAGCTCTTCCTATATTTCTGATGGCCTACAGCTATAAGCCAAGTGCCTGAGTTCAGGGCCTGGTTCTAACTTTTGCCTTTCCAAGGGAAAGCTGAGGTGCTAGTGTAGTGGCCGAAGGTCATTGTCCCCCATGCTGAGCAGAAGTTCCCCCTTTTTGGTGATAAATGAGGAGTAACGAAGCAGGAATGGAATAGGAAGGTGGGCTAGAGACCTGGTCACCATGTCAGGAGGGCTCCACGGAGTCAGGGGATCTGTGGCAGCCTTTGCCTCTTGTAGTTTGACCTTCCTCACCCTTGTGGTGAATAGTTGTTTCTGGAAGAGTTCTTTGGTCAGTCTGCAAGAAAAATCAGGTTTTCCTGATAAAGTTTAGTGCAATGATGGAACAGAAAAAGGGAACTTAAGTGAAAATTCTTACCATTTTGTTTGAGAAAAAATATTGATTTTGAAAATGCTTATGAATTTTTCAAACACACACACACACACACACACACACACACACACACACACACACGTGCACACCACTCTTAGCAAACTACAAAAGGGGACTTTTGCTCAGGCTGGACAATGGCTTCTCCTGCCTGACTCGGAGCTGGGTCAGGCCTTTCCATGGTGCATGCCTTGGATAGCCATTGCCAGCAGCTCTTCCTGCACTACTGTGAGCAGTGTGCACAGCACTGGGGACACAGGTCCTGCCTACATGGATTTACTCATGTTTCCTGGGTCAGTAAAGAGATGGAGCTCTAGGATATTAAATATTTACAATTATCAGAGAAAAGACAGCACCCAGCACTACAGCAAGATTAGAGTATAGCTTTAAAATATTTACAGTGAAGAGATCTAGCTTCTCCTGGTTCTTCTCCTAGGTCTGGCATCTTAGGCCTCTGGTCTCTATATTGTGTCTTCTTTCTGGCTTCCTTGGAGAGTTTAAAATGTGTCATGGTACCTCATGGCTGAGGCGGAAGAAAATGATTATTTAGGTGAGGGGCATTTGATAACCAGGCCCCCAAACCAGAAGGCCTTTCTTACAGAGTTGATGTATGTATCTTTAAGCCTAAGTCAAGTTTCTGGATGATGTTTGAGCTTGCCCAGAGGAGCGCAGAGAGAAGGAAGCAGCACGCTACTAATCCCACACCACTACCAGACCTGATTTGCATTGGCCTCCTAAACATTTAAAGCTATTCAGGACACCAGAGCTAATAGGGCTCTGTGAGTGCCCTGCTTTATGAGTCCTCTCATGAATCAAGCTACAGAATCTTATGTTCAATTATTACTCTGCCATTAATCCAGCTATGCTATGGACTTTTACTGCTTTGCTTCACCAACTGGGACACGTTTGAAAAATCTCACTCTTCCTACAGCCAGCACCCAAAACAGTGAAAGCCCAACTTGAAAGTGCTACATTAGTCACAGCACGAGGAGACGAAAAGGTTCAAAAAGCAGATAGGAAGGGTCATCTGGCCCTTTGTTTACCTATAAAGAATGCAAACAGCCTATGTATCCACTGTGAGGTATTTGGCTAGCCAAAGAGATTAAAGGGCTTGAGCCTGTGGGATGGGTGTCAGGGAATTATCAGGGCTCGCAGGCATTTTATTTGATGGGTGCCATGCTTGACCTTGAAGCACAAGGCTGGAACTCGTGGTCCTGGGGCTCTCCTGACGTTCTTGCTCCGTGGTGGTATCTGCCCCGGGGGCCTCTGAAGGCTCCAGCTGAAGTCTGAGGCAAAGCACGTTTCTGGTGTGTATTTATATCGAGGTGGCTGGGTTGCCAAGGAGCTGAGAGAAAGCAGAGCGGAGATAACTTCTAATCCACCTTTCTGTGATAATGTGGCGCAAAGTGAAGAGACCCAGGGCTCCATCCTCTAGTCTGGCAATGCCTTGAGAGGGGCGGGCCCTCATGGTTCTTAGCAAACCCAGCAGGCACTGGGTGAGCTTTCACACTGGAAAAAAAAGCTAGTCATCACACCAGAGTGCAGCTCAGTTGTACAGCAAACAGACGAGAGCAAGGCGAGGGAGGCGCAAAAGCAAATTGTAACTTGTTAAGGGACAGAAAAGCATCAGAGGACCAGCCTCAGGCTTGGAGGCTGGAGAAGTAGAACCAGGGGTGTAAGAACTCATAAGCATCTAAGAGGATTCTGGGATAGAAAGAGTAAGTTCCTGGCTAACGATGACCAGCATCAGAGGGACCGTGGTCATATCCCCCATGTTAAGGGTTTTCCCGGGCTCTCTGAGACTCTGACCTAGTGGGTATGAAGGTTTCCATCAGACAATGGGTGGACGAATCTGGAGCTCTCTCTACTGATGGGGGTGGGGCTGGGGCGCTGGGGGACTGTGGAAGGAGGGAACAGCTCATCCTGTGCAGAAAGCATGAATGCTAAAGTAAGACACGATAGAGTGGGCAGGCAGGAAGTTATGCAGCTGCATCCTAAGTTCGCTCTTGCTTGAAGGTGGACAACTCAAGCCTGAGCATTCTGTTGCCTCAGCTTGAAATGGGATGAGTATCGGTGTTGACGTTCCTTTAAAATTCACACAGTGAAACCTGATGTCCAATAAAATGATCTTTGGGAGTGAAGCCTTTGGGATAGGAGACCACGTCGTTCTCATGAAAGGGATTTAGTGTCATAAGGATGCCCCAGAGAGCCTCCTGTTCCTTCTACCATGACAAGACACAGGAAGATGCTGTCTGTCTGTGAGCCAGGAAGAGAGCCCTTACCACACGCTGAATCTTCCCGAAGTGGGAGAAGTTAAGTTTCTGTTGTCGGCTACTCAGTTTGCAGGGCTTTGATGGCCTGCATGTACCAACACATCACTTTCTTCACAGACCTGTGGAACTCAAACAAGAGAACGGCTATAAAAGCCACCTTCGATTATAGAACTATTTGAAATTAAGCTTTCGTTCCCAAGGAGCTGGCTTTCCACTAATAAGCACCATGAATTGATAGCTGGTCATTGAATATATTTGTCATCTGGTGTCCTCCCCTAGCTCCAGAAATCGTTTCTCCACTTCTGTCAGCCTGAGATAGGAGCAAAGCACATGGGCTGACATTTATTAGGGCAGAGCTGATTAACGAGGCCGGCTAGTATTGTGTCTTTTGCCTGCCGCAGATGCTGGTTCACAGTCCCATGCTACGTGCCCCTAGGCAGTACTCTACAGGAACGGGTCTTCCTTACTGGTCCATAAACAGCCTGTTCTCAAAGGCATATTAGAGCGTTACAGAAGCCCAGGGGCTTTGGCTTGATCTTCTGACGTCTCTATCTCATTTCATGGTACAATCCTCCCTGGGACAGTGTACTGCTTTCATTTTTCTTGCTGTGATAAAACATTCGGACCAAAAGCAAGTTAGGGGAGGAAAGGGATTACTTGGTTTGTACTTCTAGGTCACAATTCATCACTAAGGGAAGTCAGGGCAAGAGCTCACGCAGGAGTTAAAGCAGAAATCATGGAGGAACACTGCTTAGTGCCTCAATCCCAGGCGTGGACCCAGCTAGCTTTCTTGTGTAGCCCAGGACTTCCTGCCGGGGGACGATGCCACCCACGGTGGGCTGGGCCTTCCACAGCAATCATTAATCAAGACATTCTTTTAAAGACATAGACACGGGGCATATTTTCAGCTGAAGCTTCCTCTTCCCATTTGACTCTAGCTTATATCAACCTGACAGTAAAAACTAACCAGAACAGACAGACAGACAGACAGACAGAATGGTGGGCTTTGTTATTGCTTTTTCTTGTTTTGTTACATAGATCTCACTATGTAAGCTTGGCGTAGAACTTGTTATGTAGACCAAACTGATTATGGAGATCCATCTGGCTTTGCCTCCCAAGTCCTGAGATTAAAGGTCTGTGCCACCGTGCATGCTCGAATGGTGTTTGTTTCTTTTAAATAAGGAATTTAAGTTGGATTCAATAAACTCAGAAAAAAATTCTAGAAGCAACTATTAACAAAAATGAAGGCAAACTAATGAAGCAGTCCAACGTAGACAGAGCACAGAACTCTTCTGGCTTTGTGGTCCTGACAGATGAAGTCATTTTTCCAGCAACACTGGATTTATAAGTACTCAATTCTTAACCCAGTTTAACCCAAGCCCCAAATTCAGCAAGATCCTTCATAGCAGAAGTGTCTCTGTGTCCTGTTTTGTGTGGAAGCTGTTCTCTGAGACTCCTGGCCACAATATTTCCTCAGATGTCCTGGTTCGGAGATCTACAGGCTGGTCAAGATCAGTCTGTGGAACCAGCAGGGTGTCCCTCCTGACTTGCAACCATCAACAGCATCCTCCAGTAAACAGGCAGGCAGATGGGTCCACGTGGCATCAGGACATACTGGGTCACTAAAGACCCTGAAGATCTGACCTTTAGCCTGACGGACAATGCGAGCTGAAACTTGTTTATCACAAGTGAATGAAACACAAACAACAGAACCTTGGACGTCAGCTTCCCTCTTTATGAAAAACACTGTCTCATTTTAGTATATCTATCTAAAAGTTCCCACACTCAAGTTTCAACCAAGTTTCCTACATCTCATGGACTCATTTTAGCTGATATTTAATGAGTACCCAGGATGCCTTTGCATAAATCTGAACCAAGGTTGATTTGTTCTAGCCAAGATCTTGATTTGGCTGAGTATCCACATTCAAAGGAAGTGCCCAAGACAATAGCAATCCATGCTCCTTGGCTATCACTAGTCTACTGGGTACTAGACCCTAAGAAGAGACCAAGGAAACAGGAGAAAGGCACATAAAGTCCAGCTTACACTTTGGAGAAGTTTTGCTGAGGGCAGACTACCATGATGCCTGGGCTACAACAAGAGCCAGTGTGTGTTTATACTGTCGATGGAGGATTTGAATGCAAGACAAGACGTTGGGCAGGAGGTCTTGTGGGGTTATCATGTCAGTGGAAGCTTTGAATGCAAGAGTGGACGTTGGGCAAAAGGGTTGCCGTATATATGGATCACAGCTGAGACACTTTGAGGCAAGATAGGAGGCGAATCCATACTCAGAGCATAGGATCCAGGCCAGGGTGGCAGAAATAAAATGTAGTCCATACTAGGACTGGCACCGCCAGCCAAGGACAATGTCTGCCTCTCTTGGCACTTTCCTTTCGCCATTCTCTTCCCAAGAACAGTTCAAAGTCATCCTCAAAACCGCATTGTTTTGATTTCCTAATGGCTTTCCCTCAGCTTTACTCCTATACCCATAAGAATAGCCCCCTTGAACTCTTCTATTGTGTCTGAGCTGACAGTCAGAACAGGGACAGTGCCAAGACAGATAGGTGCTGAAGGTAACACTCACTAAGCGGCTGTGCTAAAGACCTCACCCCAAGCCATTCCACACCCAGCGAAGTCCTCCCTCCCTCCCCACTGCCACCCCAACAAAGTGTGTGCCTCAGAGATGCTTGCTGGCTCCAGGCTTGGAGCTCATACAAGTCATTTTACTGGGATTTCCACAGGCCAACCTGGCCAAGACATGATCCAGACTGAGCTGCTGTTCTAGGCAGCAGAAAAGTGGGAAACCATTCTTCTATTAGAGATCTCTCTGAGTCGATCCACTACTAGATGACATAGTTTGCTTACTGGCTCCAGAATACCTTTTTTTTTTAAGTGGCGAGAAAGAATTTAGAAGCAGAGAAAAAGCAAAGATTCACTTGGGATATATTACTTATGATTGAGACTTTTCTCCAGATGCACTCCTGTCTTTGTATCCTGTCCTCAGAGTGATAGTGTGTCAACCAGGTGTTGTCATCTGACCTCACTCAAGGCTGCTTGGCTGTCCGAGAACTCCTCCTCTCTATTGCATGGCTGCCTCCCATCCCCCTCTCAAAACTCAGAGCCTTTGTTGACATTGACAGCCCATCCCTGGCCATCATTCATTCTACCCATGGCAAACTTTGGAGAAAATAAAAAACCCTGCTCCTCTAATTTCATTAGAAGGGCTGCAAATTGAATTTAGCCCCTCTCAGTGTCCCCTCAGCTGGCTGTCATTAGGAACAGAGGCTGGGCCTTGGCTGAGACCCAAAGACCAGCTAACTGAATTTGAGATGCTGTGGTCTTGACAGGCCAAGGGAGGTAATTGAAGAGCCGTGGGGCTCCTGGTAACATTTCAGGCCAGAATTACACTGGGGATCCAAAACCCCCATCTGTACTGGTGTCGAGGGCACTAAAAAGTCACTCACTGGGCTCCCGGGATCAAATTATTGATAAAGAGATCATCCCCAGTGGAAGGTAGGGGAGGCGATGGCAGGCTGCATTTGGTTGTGATGCAAAGTGGGTGTTAGAGAAGAAAGCGACTGTAGCCAGTGAAAGCCAGCAAAGCCACCAAAGTTAGAAATAAGCTGCAGGGAGTGTTGCCTACTCTTTAAAAAAAAGTGTCTGTTTAAGGAGATTCACAGCTGAACCCACATGGGTGAGGAAAAGACAGAGCTTTCCTCTGTAGACATTATTTATATATATATATCTATGCACTCCCTAGCTAGTCACATCCTCAGTCTTTTTAGCTTCTTCTGTTTTTTGTTTTTTAAAACCACAACTAATCCCAAGCACAAGAGGGTGCATGCAGCAAAGTAAAATGCCTACGAGTCCTAAGATATCAAAATCCAAGGATGCTCAAGTGCCTTATGTAAAAACCTGAAGTGTCTGTGTGTGACCCACACCCATCTTCTGGGGTTCTGTAAACCTTCTCTATGGAAATGACAATGTTTGATCTAGTATAAGCTCCAGATATAGACGCTTGTGACATTATATTGTTTGAGGAATAATGACAAGGAAAAAGCATGCTCAGTACAGACCTAGCTCTTCTTTTGTTTTTTTTGTTTTTTGTTTTTTTTTTTTATCTGCAGTCAGTTGAATCTGCGGCTGTGGAACCCAGTGATAAGGAAGACAGCTGTTGGCCAGAGGGAGCTTCCTGACGGTTGCTGAGCGTGAGTTAGAGCTCTGGGGTTTCTATTTCCTAAGTACCTCCATGAAGCTGAGAGCTCAGTGACGCCTTGCTATGTTAAATCCTGTATTAAAGAAGAGAAAGCAGACAGTTATCATGTGTTGCTAGGGGCACTAAGCCTGTGCCACACAGCCATGAGGCATGGTCTGCATTCTTACTGTTGGAGATTACCCTGTACTGATGATGAGACAGCGACTTGCGTGGGTTAGTCAGTCTCCTGGGCAATGTCATGGGGCCAGAAAAAACTGGGGTTGGGATTTGAAGGAAGGACTTCTTGGTTCCCACATTCCTCAGCCCCCCCTCCTCCCCCCTCTCCCCCTGGTGCTTTGAAGAGGGTAGTTTCTCCCTTAAAATGTCTCATTGCCACAGTCTGTCACTCAATGTGGTTGGGAAGGGAGGTCCTGAGATTAGGCAGGCTTGGTGGAATTTGGTACTGGTTTTGGGACCTTGGGCAATCCCTGAACCTCTCCTTCTGGAAAATGGCAGTATGGATAGGTGCTCCTTAACTTGACAATGGTGTTATGATCTGACAATCCTGTCACAAGTTCAAATGTGTTTACAAATGCAGGAGTGTAGCTACTGTACCGTAGCTTACACATGCTTAAAACACTTGTTACCATGAAGTGATGCACAGTCATGTATCACAAACTGTTGAGCAACTCATGCAAGTTATTGAATACTTTACTGAAAAGGAAGAACAGATGATTGCATGGTTATGATTTTTTCATCATAAAATTGAAAAAACCTGGGCTGAGAGAACGGCTCAGCAGTAAGAGCAACGCTGCTTTTATAGAGAACCAGAGTTGATTCCCAGTACCCTCTCAGGTGGCTCACAATTGTTTGTAATCACAGATCCAGGGAGATCAGATGTCTCTGGCCTCCCAGAGCATCTGCAACCATATGCACATACCCCACACAGAAAGACACATAAATATAAAAAAATAAAAAATAAATCTTTCTAAAAATATAAAATAGAAGAGCAGGCTGAGGTGGTCCACACCTTTAGTCCTAGTACTCACAGAGGCAGAGGCAGGTGGATCTCTGTGAGTTCAAGGCCAGCATGGTCTACAAAGTGACTCCCCAGGACAGCCAAAGCTACAGAGAAACCCTGTCTCGCAAAAACCAAAAATAAAATACAATGAAATAAAGCAAAACTGAAAAGTTGGAAGTCGAACCATTGCAAGTCACAGACAGACCCTTGCTGTCAGGAATTGCCCCATGGGTTTGCTGTGAGCACTAGGGGAGGAGGTGACTCTTCCCAGGCTGCCCGTGGTGCCCAGTGTGTAGCAGCAGCGGAAATCCCTTCCATGTGCACACAGGGTGGTCTATATCTGAAGCTCAGTGCAAGGCGGTGGTGGATGGCTTCCCTCATCGGGACTTCCCAGACTTAGGGTCATGTTCTCATTCACAGAACCTGCTCACAGTTGCAGTTTCTGCTGAAGAAGGATGAATGGATTGGAGGTTCTGTTCATTGGCTCTTTTCCCCCCTCTAGCTTAAATCCCCTACACATAGTAAGAGTGACGCACCTGTACACCTTCCCTTGCCATTACTATGAAGTGCTCACTGTTCACAAAGTTTACCCTACCAAATTTAGTACATTATTTAATTTCTGCTCTGACGCATCTTTTTGTGGGTAGATGTGGTTTCTATTTTTCTTAAAAGATAGTAACAGTGCATTTACTTTATATTTTTATATTTCATCTCACCTACAGAACTAAGTATAGCTTGAAAGTCTCTCTTTGTTCAAACATGTGCTCTGCTGCTTCTCACATGAATTTTTCAGACAATTGCAGGTCTTCCTAACTGTCACTGTGCCCCAGTTGTGTCGAGGTAGCAGACTCTATGACACTGGGCTGGTGCATCTTGTATGCTGGTTCTGGGTTGACAGGCCTGTCCATATCATGCCATTTAAAGCACCTATTGGGTCATTGAACAGCAGCCTGTGTTCCCCACTTTATAGGGAAGAAGGTGACGTCAGAAAACTTAGGTGGAGTTTTCTAAGGCTCTAAAAGGAGGACATAAATCTGAAACCAGGTATTTCTTATAAACACCATGTTCTGGAAGCTTCCATGACACCTCGTGTTCCTAGCACATTCCAAGGAGCCCCTATAGTGGCCATCCAGGGAAGCAACTTCCAACTGCTTGAAACTGAGAAAAATGGTGAAGCCTTTTGCTCTCAGACTTGGTCAAATTCATGTATTTACAGATGAAGACACTGGGCCTCAGGAAGTGAAATAGTCTGCCCTAGGTTACAAAGGGTGATTGTCCCATGTGAGCCAAGACCATGCTTAACTTCTTGGTTTGCCTAACAGTATGATTCCCCTTCAGGTCCCACAGCCTCGTTCTCTAGAGGGTGGATCAACTTAGGGTTTGGGGGCAACCTAAGGTTGCAAAGGTAATTCCTATCTTCATGAAGTCTTCACTTAGTCCTGGCTTCTTTTCAGACCCTGGACATGTCCATGAGTAGGTTTCCAGGTAGTTTTAAATGGTTTGAAGGCAGGAAATCAAAGCCTTATAGAAGCTGAGGAGTTACCCAATTTCAATGGCTGAAGGACCTATAGGTAGAAAGTGCAAAACTAACACGCACTCCACACCACCCCTGGACTTCTCCCCAAGGCCCAGGCACTTTTACCATTTTGAGGGATCTCTAGGCACTTATAAGGGACTTTTGAAGAACATAGACCAAGATCCTCACATTATATAAGCCAAAATCTAAAAAGAAAATGAATCATTCAAGGTAAGCAGTTAAGTGCTCAAGAGCTAGGCTATGTAGGTCCAAATCCTTGTATACCACAGTCTCAAGCTAAGCAACCTCAGCCAGTCTGTCGCTCCTTCCCCAGGCTTCGGTCTGTATTTGGGAACAATCCTAGTATCTGTGGTGTCTGCAAATTCTCTGATACATCTCCGTTCAAGAGGCCTCAGCTTGGCTTGGAGAGATGGCTCAGCCGTTAAAAGCACTGACTGTTTTTCCAGATGTCCTGAGTTCAAGTCCCAGCAACCACATGGTGGTTCACAACCATCTATATTGTGATCTACTGTGTACTGTATACATAATAAATAAATAATCTTTGGGAAAAAAAAGAGGCCTCAGCTTCCCTCCCTCTCCTTAAATCTGAGCTGGCTTATGATTGTTTTTACCAATAAGGTCTAGACAAATGTCACTGTGTTTAGACAGGGCAGGACAGTACAGAGGTTCCTCCACCTTGTATTCTTACTAGGTTATTTCAGGTGTAACTCCTTAATGTTAACTCCTTAATGGAGAATCCCATTGAAAATCAGCAAACTATTCTAGGAACCCTAGGTTAAGATGTCCTAGCTAACTCAACTCAGCTTCTGTTAAACTGCCTGTTTGTGCAGGACCCCTTCCAGCTAACTGCTTATCTTAGCTTCTGTCAAAGGGCTTGCTTCTGTGAAGCTCTTCCCCCCTCCCCCCACCCCATCCCACCTCTGACCCTCCACCCCATGGAGCTGCTGAGAGAGATGGCCGGATGTGGTTGTCGCCTTCAAAAACCCTGAGCTTTGGACACGTAGTACCACATCTAAGTCTAAAATACCTACATGTAGTTACAGCCAGCTGAACTGTGCCTGGGTGCATCTCTGGTGAGCTCCCTGTAAGAATTGTGTGCCTTTTGTGCCATGCCTGGTCTTCAAAGGGTGATCTGCTTTTGTTTTGGTCTTGTGAAGCCTTAAAGTGCCACAGGAAAAGCCCAAGCTTCATGTGAAGAAGCTGTGTGTTTGTGGAGAGCAGCTTCACCAGACGCGCGATCCCTGGAAGTCATCATGTCTGTGTCTCCTGACCAGAAGAGCTGAGAAAAACCTAGTCTAGTCTTAGTAACTAACCCACAGAACTGGGAGGAACAATAGCAGCAAGCGGTCGTGTTTAGACACTGAGCGTAATTGATTATTTAGCAATAGTTAATTGGAACGGGACCAGGGCTGGAAGAATTAAATACGCTAATATACTGTCTAGAGCAGCACATGACACAGTCAGTGGTCACTAAGAGGGAGTGACTGCACACTTCATACTCAGTTGTTTCATGCCCTAATCCAGTAGGAAGAGTCACAGCAAGGTACGTGGTTGAGGTCATATGGCTTTGTCAAAATCAGGGGTAAGTAGAAACCAGTTTTACACTTACTGTGGATTGATGAATATGTTTCCTCAGATTCAGAGCTCCAGGCCTGTGGTCTATCTCTGGGAGAAGTAGAAATGCATAGTCTCTCACTGTGACAGGACACCTGCAGCTCTCTGGGCTGGCCTGGAGAGTCAGGCCCAGGGATCCTGTCCTATCTCTGCTGATGAGAATTCAGCTGCTATCGATTGGGCTAGCGCTGATGCCCTTCCAGGGTCAGGAGAGAAACCCCAATCATTGTTGAGTAAATACAGTATTCTGTTCACTACATCAATTAGGCTGACCCCAGGGGCTCCAGGACCCCCTGGCTTCCCCATTTACAATGACAGCTGCCATGCTAATGAATGCACATTGACATGATAATTAAGCCATTACACAGAATGGGGCCGCCCTAGCAGCAGCTTCCAGGGGTCCGCTAGAGCTGGGAGAGGCAACAGGGAGTATTCCAAGGCCACAAAGTGATGTGCAGTGCCTAGGTTGGTCCCTGATTCACCCCCAAGGGCGGAGAGGCTATAGCATGGAAGTCACTGCTTCTGCGGGTGAAGGCAGGGAGGAGCTGAGGAGGATGAGACTAGGATGCATGCTGCCCTGATGCTGCCTCAAGTCACTTTCTCGCAAGACATCCCTAGTGGGATGAAGCCTGAAGAGAATTCCCTCTTCCTTTGTGGAGGGAGGCTTGGCACCTGTCAATTTCAGCAGGGTTTCCTCTCTGGAGGGTTAGGAGTAAGTTCAGGAGAATGAATTCCCCCCACCCCAGGCCCATGCCTTGCCTACTTGGCACCAGTGGGGAAATCCAAAAAGACAGTCTTCTCAGCATCTTTAGAAGAGAAGACCCCGTCTGTGATGAGACAATCACAAACTTCAGAAACAAGTGCCTCCGCTTGACCAGAGCACCAACTGAGGAGGAAGGTGGAGCAGGAACGCTCTCTCCTCAGCAGCCTCTCAGCTGTGAATCTAAGGCGACCAGGTGGCCTTCCCCTGCCTCCATGTCCTCAGCTGTAAAAATGTTCCCAGAATAATCGCCTTACCTCGATGAGCTTGAGATCAAACACACTCGCTTCTGTAGACCAGGCTGGCCTCAAACTCATAGCGATCTGCCTGCCTCTGCCTCCCAAGTGCTGGGGTTAAAGGCGTGTATCACCATACCCGGCTGAGTCTCTCATATTTTTGCCAAGTTTACCTGTTCACATTTTTTCCCCAGTTTCCGATGGACCCAGGGCCTTGTGAATGCTAGATAAACCCTCTACCGAGATGAGCTAATGAGCCTTTAGGGATCTTTCTACAGTAAGCTATTTCTAGCCAAAGTGTGACTCCCAAACAAACCTTGAGCATCAGAGTATCTGGGAGCTCAATGGAAATGTGTCATCTGAGACCTCCTACAGCTGAATCTGTGTGCACAGTGCAGCAGGAAAGACACCAGGCTGTCTATACCCTGACTTGGCTGGCTGTTCTTAGCAGTCTCTCTGCCACACCCTTTCTCTCTACTTCTCTTTCTATTAGTGGCCCTGAAGGCTGCTTACCATGCATCTGTAAGTGTGCAACACATGTGTGCTTTCCTGCCTTGCTCTGCTACCGGGATCCTTTGACCTACCACAGCCAATGAATGGATCTCATCTGCCATAGTTCAATGGTAGGACGCCTCTGAGCCTTCCCTGATTGTGTTACCCATGACCCGTGGCTGCCGATGCCTTTATATTCTTTTCAAAGAGACAAAGATGACTCCATTGAACAGTGAGGGAGTGGGAGATGGGGAGAAAAGGGACAAGAGGGAGAGGGTGTCCCCGTACAGTGGGGTTGGGAGAGAGAAATAGGACACTTAGTGGAAGGCATTGTTGGTCGGGTCTTGGTGAGGACGTAGCTGGTGCAGTTGAACAGTGACTCTGTGGAGTTCCACTTGGCTTGATTCCATTATTTCAATTCCCCACTCAGCAAGTGGCCACGCACGAGCTGCCTGTTTTATGCCCACTCCTGTTCTGACCATTGAGGATGCAAAGGAAAGTTAGGCTAACCATGCCTGAAATGTAGAGGGATGCATTCACTGGGAAGCAACCATCAAGCTGGGGGAAGCTTGGACAGAGGCCTTGGTGGTACCCTGGCACAATAAGCTTGGCACCTACCATGACTAAATGGTCCCTCCTTGTCAGCATCGAGGTTTTGGGACAACAGAATTCTAAAGACACCTAATGCATAAAAGCATTCCATATAAAACCACTGACATGATAAGGGCACTTTGTCTATTATATCTGCTTCTTGAAAATCATTTAACAGGGCTCCCACAGTCATGAATATTTTGTATATGTGTTCACACATGTACGTGTGCATGAACATGGAGGCCAAAGGCAAGCCTTGAATGCCGTTCGTCAGTAGATACCACCCACCTATAATTTTGAGACCATGTCTCACACTGGGTCTCATCAGGTAGGCTACGGTGGCTGGCCAGCTGTCACCAGAGATCTATTTCACCACCTTCCCAGTCCTGAAATTATAAATGTCCACCACCACAACCAGCTTGTTTTGTTGTTGTTGTTGTTGTTTTGTTTTCATTTTTTTTTCACTCCGAGGATTGAACTCAGATCCTGATACTTGCAAGGCAAATGCTTTAGCAACTCTTCTGTTTTTCTGCTGCTGTTCCCAGTTATTTTATACTTGCCATCTCCTCAGTCTGTCAGGATCCTGCGAAACTGGTAACAAAATGAGGGAAGAAATAGAGCCATACAGTGTGCATTCAGAAAAGGCTGCTCTGTTCCCAGGTCTCTGCTGGAAAACATACTCCTGCCCTTAGTGCACAGAGGGTGCAGGACAGCCTGACGCTGGCAACACAGAATGCACTTTCTTGCTTTCAGTTAGTTTTGGAAGCAGACCAGATTAACTGAACAGGAAACATTTCTGATCACTAAAGAGGAAGTTCACCTGAACCCTTTCTCTCAGGGTAGGCCCTCAATAAGCATTGACTGGGATGAATGACAAGAGACTGGGGACAGCCAGGATGTTGAAAAGCTCACCCTTGTCCTGGGACCCCACGAACAGCTAACACCACACTTGAGCCTATCAGGGACACATTGTTGAGTGCTTAGCTTTGTTCATCCTCCCCCCTGTGAAACCCTGGGGACTGTCAAATAAATGACAAGACCCATTTTACAAGTAGACCAGAAGTCTGCGGTGGTGAGGCTGAGCTGATTTCCTATCTTATCTGGAGTCATCAGTCTCTCATTCAGCCTTCCACAAACAACTCAATTGTGAGATTTGCGCAAGGGGCTGATGGTCCAAGGATCTCTCAGGGCTGTGGTCTATCATGAGTCTCAAAGAATGAGCAAGGGTTGAGATCATTCCCCTGCTGAGGGGAACTTGGCTAGCTGGGGCCAAAGCGGCAGAAAGACTTCAGTCACTGAGATAGAGGAGGTGGCCTCTGTGTCTGGAGAGCGACAGGGACAATGGCCACAAAAACAAAGTCAATGATGAATAGGATGCAGTTTGTGCTTGCATCACGTGCTGTTCATGCATCGCGTCACTACCTCAATCAGCCTTGGCGATTCCTTTTTAGGTAAAGAAACTGAAGCCCAGAAACTTCCTAGGTCCACACACCTGAGGGATGGGGCTTAAATTGAAAGTGTTAAGAGTCTAGAGTCGCTTGTTGACTTACATGAGAAGGGGGGAAAAATCACTTTTTTTCACATAATAGAATCACAGAGAGCACAAACAAGTACTACCAGAGCCATTTTCCTGATGCCATGTGGTGCCGTCACCCTCTGCCTCATTGTTTCTTCTCAGCTTCCTCTGGGATCGCTTTCATTTTGCTACATTTTGTCACCTCCACGGTGCTTAGGGCCGAGACAAGGTTGAAACTTAAAAACTGCAATCCGATGAAGCAGAACAGAACGCAGTAAGAATAAAAAGCGCCAGAGTGCGTGTGAGTGCGGAGCTGTATAGCTTCCAGATTAGCAAGGCTGATTCTGCACTCCTGGAGAGCGCAGGCGCAGTATTAAGGAGCAGCGCTCCAGGGACTGCAGTCCATGTAAGCAAGCGTAGCAAGGATGCTAGGTTCTGAAGCCAGGCCTGCATTCTGGGGCTAGGCGTTCCTGGGTCAAAGTCTCACTCCAGATACTAAACAGGGAACAATCTCAGCCTTAGACGGTACTGTTACGTGGCGAGCAGAAGTTATGGTGATCCCTTTGCTGCGGGGTGTTTGAAGATGAAATGAGACAGTATACACGGAGCAGCGCCTCACTGGGTGTTTGGCATAGGGCTTGATAAATGGAGCCTGGTATCTGTTTGCTCAACAAACACTAGCATCTATTTCATGTATGGAGCTTCAGTGTAAGATTGCGCTTTAGCAGTCTTCTTTTTAAGCTCCCTGGTAGGTGTTCTGGTTTTCTTCATAGAGATCTTGCACATTAAGTTTATTAGTTGGCTTTTGAAGTTTCTGATTGCAGGTTTTGAATTGAAACCTCCAGCTCTGAGGTCTTTAAAACGTTTAAGTTATGGAATCTTTAAAATATGTTGATATATATATATATATATAATTTTTTAAAAAACCTCTGAAATTCAACCCAAATAAATTGGTTTAACTCCAACTCTTTGTCCATGCAGAGCACATCTGCCAGGCCAAAGGGCCCCTCTAGAAGGAACTCATGCCTGGTACTGAAAATCTAGCCAACTAGTGAAGTCACGGATCTTAGAAGTGAACTACAATCACCACTTTACTAAACCAGCACAGCCCTAACTGTGTTCTAAACAGTTGTCTTTATATTCACAAGTGCAGTTCTCACTCCTTATCAAAGAAACTCCCCTTTGTAACAGATGACAACCATTACAGAAAACGACAACCAATCAAAAGTTGTGGAGTACAGTATCAGTGGATACACCTATAATACAACTCCAATACCTAAAGCTCAGGAATCATTGTGAAAGTGGCAGCGTCGGGGCGCACACACACACACACACACACACACACGCGCGCGCGCGCGCGCGCGCACATACACACATTTATGTATGTAACAACCGTTCGTGAAAAATAAGTTCAAAAGCAAGGAAGTGTATGGGAGTGTTTGGAAGGAGGAAGGGGAAGGGGAGATGATGTGATTGCTATAACCTCAGAAAATTAAAGGAAAAACAAAAGAAATTAGGGCGAGCAAGCCATGGAGGGTGAGCAGTTAGCAGCGTTCCTCTGTGGTCTTTGTTTCAGTTCCTGCCTTGAGTTCATGTCTGACTTCCTGTCATGATGGACTATAAACTATAAACTATAAATTATAAACTGAAATAAACCATTTCCTTCCCAGGTTGCTTTTGGTCATGGTGTTTTATCACAGCAATAGAGAGCAAACCAGGACACGGTGTTACCAACATGATGCAGCAGCCTACAGTCACAGTCTTATTTATAACCTGTGTTCTCTTCTTTCACATTGATCGTATTCTGCAGTAGGGTATACCAATAATTAAGTAAGTAACAACATTAAGTATTAATATGTAGGATTTGGGTACTTTCATAAATTATTTTTATTAATGCTATGAAAAACTTCATTTACCCATGATCATGCACATAATATAATCTCAATATTGCAAGATTTTATATAACCTAATCTAATAAGAAGAAAATGGTATCTTATTCATATTTTGCTTTGCTTTCCTAACTGCTAATAAAATTTAAAACATTTTCCCATTCAAATTCTATTAATTTCTGTCTATATTAGTAAGGATGTAAATACAGTCTAACAAAGCCCTCCATAGGCAAGAACTCAAATAGTATAGACACAGACCCTCTGTTCTTGCATGGAAAGTGAAAGAAAGCCAGGGCAAGTGCCACTGAGCAGGGTGGCAAGGCAGCTATGCTCTGGGAAGTATCCCAGACTCGAAGTCTTTACTCTGTTAGTGGACCATCCTTGAGGGCATGACCTCGGTTCATCAGATGACTCAGTGACTTAAGCCTGCATCTAGCCCTGAAGAAACAGTGAGGAGGGAGGAAAGCCAACGTACTGTGCACATAGCCATCTTTCTATAGTCTTTGGGTGCACACTGCATATGTTTCCTTTCACTGCGGCATTTGACTTTTATTGCAGGATGCTGTGGCTGTATTTTCTCACTGGCTCTGTGTTTTCTTGGTTGCCGTTTATCCATATGTGCACTGTTGTAATATTTGTAATGCATTACTCAGCTTAACTTTCTGATACTTTTAAATTTTTATTTTTAATTAAAATATGATGCCTCTTCTCTTCTTCCACCCCGTCTTTCCAGTCCTCCACCCTGCCTCACCTCAAATCCATGGCCTCTTTTTCTCTACTATTATTACACATCTATAAGTGTATATGTGTATACATGAATAAATATGTAAACGCAACCTGCTGAGTCCATTTAGTGTTGCTTGTATGTATATGCTTTTTGGGTTGAGCACTTGACATTGTATAACTTTTTAGGACAGTCATCCCTGGGAGAAACTAGGGAAATGTTCTCCATTTCCCAGCAGTCGTTAATTGCCTGTAGCTCTTCATGTAGGCGTGAGATTTCCCTTATCTACAGTAGTATGACAACTGGTATTGGAATTGTTCAGGTCTTATTTAGGCCTGAGATATCATGGGCATGGCTTCCTTTTCATTTCTAAGAAACACAGTCTCACAGCAGATGCTCTGGTCCTCTGGCTCTTACGATCTCTTCACTCCCTTTTCCTTGATGTTGCCTGAGCTGTTCTGGTTACCTCATGATCAGCTGCAGTCTGCATTTTACCCACCATGGCTTTCTGTAATGGTCTGGGTCTGATGCAAAAAAAGAACCCTCTTTAATGAGAGGTAAGAGCGATGTTGATCTGTGGGTATAACGTATTTAGAGTGCAGATAGGAATTATACTGATTTAGGAAACTGGCAGTAACAGGCTCTCCGGTAGGATCTATGAGATTTCCAGCATTGGAGTCGTTGGCTAAGCTTGTGGTACCAGGCATGATTTCTCTCCTTTTCAGAGGGCCTTACGTTCATTTGGACAGGTATTGGCTAATGCCAAGATGTAAGTGTCACTGTTTCACCTTCCAGACAGCTTGCCATGTTTGTCACTGTTGAGGTTCATAGGCATCACAGCTGGGTGGGACTATCGATTGCTTTCTTCCCTCATCAGCTGCCACATCATCTGCCAACACTACAGAATCGGCCAGTCACTACAGAGTCCACAAGGAGGAGGCTTCCCAGTCGGATCTAGCTTGATTCCTTCGAATTATATGTCAGAAGTTCACAGAATCTTAAGTGATAGGGACTTGACAATTAGTGACACTAGCAGTAGTCTCTGCTGTTTGGGGAGTATCTTGACCAAGCAGCTGAAAGAAGGTTTCTCATACCCATTACTGGGGTTTTGTTTTAGGTAGTCTATGGCTCTTATCACCTCAACTGGTATAACTTCATTTAAAAGTATGTATGTATGTATGTATGTATGTATGTATGTATGTATACACACATGTACTATACCCAATTCCAGATAAATGTAAAACAGTATGCTTCCTGATGTCATTTTCAAATATTCTTTCTGTTATTTATTCCTCTTCTCTCCTGTACAGCACTCTCTTCCCCTTCCCAAATTAAACCCCTGTTCCCATTTTTTCCATTTTCCCCTCACATCCTCTGTATCTTTTTAATTCTTTCTCTAGAAATCCACTCCCTAAACCCTTTTTATTTTTCTGGTTTCTATTATTACTCCAAATTACACGTTCATACTTGAAGATTGGCATTAGGAGCTTCATATGAGAGATAACGCACAGCATTTGCCTTTCTGATTCTGAGTTTCCTCTCTCCTCACTCAATATGATATTTTCTAGTTCCACCCAAGTTACCTGAAAAGTCATGATTTTGTTTTTCTTTACAACTGAATAATAGTCCATTGTGTATATGTTCCACATTTTCATTATTCACTCATAAGTTAAAGGACATTTAGTTTGTTTCCATTTCCTAGTGAGGATAGGATGACAATGAAGATGGCTCAGCAAGTGTCTGTGGAGTAGGACATAGAGCCTTCTGGGAGAATGCCAAGGAGTGGTACATCTGGGTCATATAGTTAAATTTATTTCTAGCCTTTTGAGAATTTACTACATGGATTTCCAGAGTGGCTGCACTGGTGTGCAGTCTCCCCAACAGTACATTAGGGATCCTCTTATTCACATGTGCTCTGGCTTTCATTTTTATTGTTTTGTTGATCTTTGCCATTCTAACTGGGGTGAGACGAACCCTCAAATTTTTTATACATTTCTCTAATTGTTAAGAATGATGAAAACCTTAAGGGGTATTTCTTAGCCATTTTCATATCTTATGTTGAGAACTCTGTCTAGATCCCTAGGTTATTTTTTAATTGGGTCACTTGATTTTTTGACTCTTTATACTTTGAGATTTGGATATTAATATTCTGAAAGAATTCTCTTCCACTGTGTGGGTTTCTTCTTCTTCTTCTTCTTCTTCTTCTTCTTCTTCTTCTTCTTCTTCTTCTTCTTCTTCTTCTTCTTCTTCTTGGTCTTCTCCTTAGCTATACAGAAGCTTTTTAGTCTTATGAGTTCACACTTGTCAATGGTTGTCATTACTTCTTGGGCAAATGAAGTTTTCACATATACCAGTGAACACTGTCTTATAATTATTTCTTGGTATTTTCCTTGCCCAGATTTAGTGAGAATATTGTAAAACTAATTATCCAACTTTCCTCTCTTTTGAAATTAAAGTTTATATAAAGTCAAGAGTATTTGTTCCTTGTAAAAATTTCAGGTCATGATGTTTAATTTTCTTTGTGCTGAAAGTTTCATCTGTTGGCTTTCTTTGTTGTTGTTGTTAATGAATTTTGTCAATTTTGTTCATAGGTGGTTCTTGACAAGATGGTTTGAGTGAATGGTGACATAAAAGTAAAGCCCATTCAATAAAACTTTGATTAAAAAGAAAAACGTATTTTGAGGCAGGCTCTCATCTAGCCCGGGCTGGCCTCAAATTGACTATGCACTGAGGATGGGTCCTCCTGCTTCTGTGACCCAAGGCCTGGGGTTATGGTTATGGGACACCATACCTGGCTAGAAACCTTAACTTCTGAGTTCTGATAGTTTCTTGTGCTGTTGTTATAGAACAAGATGCTCTTTCCATGCGGAGCAGCAGCTAGGAGCCACCAGGCACAAAGCAAGCAGTCTGCACTCTGCAGAAGGCTAGGTGGCTTAGTCAGCATGGTCACTAAATTAGATGACTGAATCGAATCTCAGTTCATAGTATTTCCAATTTATGAGGGATCTATAGGTATGAACGGCACCCCTACTCTTCCTGTAGTTATGTCTTCTTCTCATCCCCATGAATAAGTAGTTGTCCAATTCTTGTTGAAATCTGTTGACTTGGGATTTATGCAACCCAAAGTTAAAGGGAATCTAAGTCAGGGAGGGAGGCAACCAAATAGGAAGGTGTAGTGCGTCCTCATAGTGCACACACCAGCTCAGGCCACTGCGCTATTCTCCCCTTCATTCCTCATCTACTAGGCTTCAAGAACTAACTAAGCTCTCTCTTACTCAGAGAAAGGTTCCCTGGGCACCCCCACCCTAGTAAGCCTGCACGTTTTCCTTGTGCTCCTTAAATTTTTGCATAGAAATAATTTAAATTTTACTTTTAAATCGAGATCCTGTTCAGGACAGTACCCTTAATCATTAATGCCAGAGCCAGGCAGGTGTTTTGAATGCAACAAACACAGAGCACTTCCTCAGCAGGGCGTCTTGCTGTGTATCAGAAAGGGGAGGCTGAAAACAGACTTAGGAGAGTGCTTTGCCCAGAACACATTATTCTTGGGCTTTAAAAGTTTAACAGCTTTAAACATTCATAGGCAGGGGTGGCTCCTGTCACAGGGAGCTTGGCGTTCCCTCTGACTGGTTTTTCTTCTTTCTCTATGCCAGCCTTACTCCCTGACATGGCAGACTATGTCATGACATTCAGTTCTTAGGAGCCAATCAGATCTTTCTTACTCCAGCTTTTACTGCAGCCATTGTCTCCCGCTCTGCACCTGCCCCACCTCTACCCTAAGTTATGAGAAGAGGAAAGGGTGGAAGAAGTCAAGCAGCCCTCAGCTTCTCACTTGCCTCTGTCCTGTTCTGGCCAAGAACTCCTAGGCAGTAGCTTCACACTGCTAATTTACTTCAGGTTCTGGCTTCCACATGCATGTTTCCAGAAGCACCCAGAAAGTTGTGTTTCCATTTCTGAGTTCTTTTATAGGCATTGCTTTATAGTTACCAGGAAGATATGGTTCTGCCTTTGGGGCCTGTTGTCTCTTCTGCCCTTTGCTTCTCCTTCCACAACCGTATCATCTGTGCTACCCTCCAGCCCCACTTTCCGTATGTCCTTCTTCCGAGGTCAAGGAGTCCCATGACTAGGAAAAGCTCAGAAGAAAAATTTTAAATAATGCTTTATTAACTCTTTCAAAGTTTCATACAACAAATTTTAGTCTTATTAATCCTCCATTCCTTCTCCCAAATCCCCCCAGGCCCTCCTCCTTCCTATCAGAAACAGCTTAATGATGTGGTGAGAACTTTTGCTGTTTAATCCTTAGAGGACAGAAATCCAGGTGTTCCCAAGGTTCCCCCTGGGCCCCTCAGTTACAAGAATTAACAGGCTTTGGTCACACACTCTGAGAGCAGAGAAGAGCCTCCAAGGCAGACGTTCCACATCCTGGACCGTCACACATCAGTCAAGTACTCCTTGGGACCAGGATGCTCATTCAGTGCTGTCTGTGAAGTGACAAAAGGGAAAACAGGCTTCCTTCCATGGGCATGCTTATAGCATCATCCTGTTTGGTTTCTGTGCCCTTTGACCTTGCTGTTGCCCATAGCAGGAGGCTAAGTCTGATTCCTTTCTATTTTCAATCTGGGCTGCCAGCAGGGTGAGGCTGGCTGTGCTGCAGGCTCAGTCTCCTTGAATACGTTGTTTCTACTTGCAAATTCTTGTCTATCTGGCTGGTGTAAGAATCCCAGAGAGGTGGTTCCACCTGACAGTAGCAGGGGACGCAGCCTTCAGGTGTGCCTGACCACCCGACACGCAAATGAAGAAACAAACTCTAACCTCAGCTACCATGTGAGCTGTGTCTCCATAAGTTTGCAGGACAAAACTATCAATGTGGGAAACAGTTCTCCACGGCTGCTCACATTTCTGCAATCAGGAAATTGAGCAAAGGACACCGATTCCCTTTGCTCTAAATTATCATTAAAAAGATGCTGATAGTGCCAGCATCATCGGAGAACAGAGATTTTGCCACCCTCTGAAGCAAAAGGCTAGTTTGTCTACAGCTTAGGAAGTCAGTCTCCTGTTTAATAAAAATAATATCCCCATTTGGCCTTCTTAACAGTATAAAGAATTTGTATTCATGAATTTCAAGGTCCCTTTCTTGATGTGTTGTCCACCATGCATACAAGAAACACAACAACAACAACAACACAGTCAAAAGGCTCAGTGGTGGAGTGTTGGCCTTTTCTGTGTCAAGTCCTCAGTTTTGTCCCCAGCATCACAAACAGAGAAGGGAGCAGAAGGGGAGGGGAGACAAGGCAAAGGGGAGAGGAAGGAAGGAAAAGGGAAGCAAGTGGAAGAAAGAGAAAGAGATTAAAAAAAGAAAACAACACACTCTCCTGTTATTCAAATCACTGCTACTACTGTGAGCACTGAAGTCTGATGCCTCTGCATAGGCCAGGTGAGCTCGTATTTGTTACCTGCATCCATGAAACTAGCAGCCAGCAAGTAAGTAAGCACCAGTGTCTTCACAGGTCTTGACACCCTTCTGAGCCTAGTCTCAGTTCATAAACCACAGAAGCCAAGAACATTCTAAGCCATTTTTTTTTTAACATCATAAGCTTGAGGTGGCTTGCTATGCTTGCAGTGGGTGTATAAGATGAGAGATGCATGCATGAGTGTAGTCAGCCTCCTCAGGGAGTCTACAGAAGCTACAGGTAGTCAGCCTCCTCAGGGAGTCTACAGAAGCTACAGGTAGGGTGTCACAAACAGGTGCCTGGTTGGGCCTGGACTGATACCCAGATGTCCCCTTTGAGTGTCTGTTTGTGCCCATTATCTTTTCTAGGGGATGGGGTAAGGTGCTTATGGTTGAACACATATAAATATAACTGATGAACAGGGACTGGCCCTCATGGATGTTGGGGACATGGTAGTTGGGACACAGCACCAAAACTGTGACCCAGATGAAAAAAAAATGATACTTGTATCTAAGAGAAGGGGTAGCCTGCATGGACAGAACCAGAACTGGTTAGCCCTGGATGCTGAGAGCTTCAAGTGCCTTTGCTTGTGGGTCATCTCACACCTGTTAATCATTCAACTTAAACACAAGCCATGTGGGGTTTCTAGGCCTCTGTTTTGAAAGCTACGAATAGTGGTGTTTATACTCTCTCTCTCTTTTACAAATGTATTTTAATTAATCAAATTTAATATGTAATCTTTTAACTTGCTTTGCACTTTTTATTTTTTAAAATTTTAATTTTATTAACTTAATTTATTCAGATTACAACTCAATTGTTATCCCATCACTAGTATCCTCCCATTCCTCCCTCCCTCCCTCCCACTTTCACCCAATTCCCTTCCCTAGGTCTAAGACCAAGGGGGACCTAGAGCTTTTGTGAAGGTTAAACAGTTTACAACACATCTATCTCTTTGAATGGCATCAATAACTCTCGGCAACCTGTTGTTAGTGTGGCCATAAGCAGCACCCACCAGCTGAGTAGAGCTCTCCTCAGTAGCTTTTCTTTTGCAATTTAGTTTCAGGTCTGAAGTTCCCCCCAAGGCAGCAGTCACATTTTTATCCACTGTAGGTAACTGTTTTCCTTGGAAATCAAGTGCTTGGGTTAGTGATCTTGGAACTAGACCACAGTGGCTCTGCCTTCCCTGATGCCAGTTGCTCCCACAGCAGCTGATGCCTAAAACAGACTTAATGAGCCAACTTCTTTGTTGTTGTTGTTGTTGTTGATGATGATGATGATTTTACTCAGTCACATTGAGGCAGGATTGGCTAACTGCCTGGCTGAGACAGCCACTCTCTATGGGGGAGGGGGATGACGTATAACAGGCTAATCGCCAGATGAGCCTCCTGACATTCCGGATCTCAGAGCAGTCCACATTGGAGTGGAGAATGACATCAGAAGCTGGTGCCCAGGGACATGGCTGCCAGAAAGTGACAAACCACCTCAGATCTCACACACAGATCCTAGCCTCCCCACCCTTTTCTCAGGACTCCTGTCAGAGACTCCCACAATTTCCTGAAACCCCAGTTTCTCAGTGCTTTCAAAAGCTCAAAAGGCCGGGCAGGGCTCCCAAGTTACCAAATGCAGTGTAGAGTTCCAGGTCAGTGATGTGATCCTTGGCAAATGATGGCATCTTATGAGCCTCCACTTTCTCATCTGCAAAGCAAGGACCCAAACATCTGCCTCGTACAGATGCTGTGAAGTGCCGTGGCACCTGTGAAGGACAGGAGCAGCCCCGCCCACGGTTTATGCTTTCTGTTTGTGAGTGGAAGACTAGGTAACAAAAGTACAGACTTTCATGAAACAGTCTCTGTGTTGCCTATTCTTGTCAAGCAAACCTGCTTGTGTCACATTCCACGTCCTGGGGGCGTGACCTAAAGAAAAATTTCTCCAATGATTTTTTTAGCATCTACCCTGTGTGTGTGTGTGTGTGTGTGTGTGTGTGTGTGTGTGTGTACACGTTGGTGAGTGAGTACAAGCAAGCATGTGCTGTGCGTGATGTGCATGTGGAAGTCAGAGGGCAGCATCATCTCTTGTTTTGCCACAGGAAACACCAGTATAGCTGGCATGTGATTTCCAGGGGGTCTCTGGCCTCTGCTTTCTGTGTTCCCACAGAAGTACTCATGTGCTTACAAATGCTCTGAGCAGGGGAGCAGGGCTGGAGAGCCGGCTCAGGAGTTGAGAGCGGTCTCTCTCCTGGGGGAATGGGAAGGTGGGGGTGGGGAGATTGTTCTGAACATCCACATCGGGTGGCTGACAGCCACATGTGATTCTAGCTCCGGGTTTGATGCTCTCTTTTGACCTCTGTGCATACTACACTTGTTCATGTGCACAGACACGTGAATGGACACGTATGCATATAATTTTTAAATTAAACAAGAACAGTAACAAATGCTCTGAGTGCTGGGCAGGAGAAGGTGCCCAGGCCTGGTCTCTCCGTCTATTTATTGCTCCACACTTCTCAGGCCAGCTTCCCTGGATTCAAGTCTACCTCGGGCATCATTCTGAAGGTTACATGGCCAAGGCCATAAATCTGTGCCCTTGTTTAGTGTGGCATGTCCTCTACCTCTAATCCAATCTCCCTCTGTGTGTTCTTGGTGCTCGCTCATTCAGTTTGACAGCTATTTAATAAACCTATTTGCTTTCCCCTGACATGAGGCAGAAGTGGTGGGTGTTGAAGAGCTGTGAGGCCCTGGTGGACAATGAAACTCTTCCCCACTCAACACTCTTCCAGTTCAGTACAGATAAATTGTGGAGAACTGGAAATTAACCCACGCTATCTTCTTTTCTTAAAGAAAAAAAAATCGTTGCAGACACGAGAAGCGGAGCATGCGCTAAAAGTGAGGGATGGTGGGAAATCACATTTCCGGGCTCTGAGGGCAGGGGTGAGACCAGATCAGGGGCCTGGGAGCCTTTTCTCAATCTTGCTTTTATCACTTCAAAGCAGAGAAGGTCTTCAAGGAATGCCATTTACAACTGACTCTGTCTTCAAAACCATGAAGCCCAGTAGCTATAAGCCTAGCAGTTCTCTGAGGCCCTCTGGCTCCAAGAGCTCCACAGCCAGGACGTGGGAGCCTATGGCAGAAACCGCACAGGCTCCACAGTCAACAGACCCAACTGGGATTTAGCCTGTCGCTCACAAGCTTTGTCACTTCAGGTCATTGCCCTCAGCTCTCTGACTGATTTTCTTTGTAAGTGGGCATGCAAATTGCCCTACAGATTGTCATTAGGACTAGATAGAAGAACAGATGTTGTTGGGCTTTTGGATACACAGTAGTTGTCTAACGTGTCAAAGCTAGTATTGCTGTCCACAAGAATCATGAGCGAATCTGTTGTCCATTCTGTTTCCAAATACCAGAGAGCCCTGTGCTTCGTTGGCGTATGAGAGAGATGTGTTTATTTGGTTGTCGCATGCATTAGTGGAGCCTACAATCTGCTTTCTTTACCTTCAAACTTGAAGCTAAGGTAACGTCTTTTCTCACATTCCAATGCACGTCCCTTTAAGCAAAAACTGCAAGACGTACAAACGCGATTTGGGTTATCCGTAAGCAGAAAGGAAGGTTGAAGTGTTGGGCTGAACAGTGTGCAATCCCCACCAAGGGATGCTGTTATTTCGAATCCACTCCCCAGATTTTCTAAGGAGAATAGTTCCCTGCAGCCAAAGGCAGTGCTCAGTGGGGGAAATCAGAGGTGGGTTGTCCTGGCTGAGGGTCCCAGTGACTAGGGCTAGGTTATGTTAGTCTGGAAGTGGCATCTTAACACAGAACCAGGTTAATCCAACGTACTCTATAGCCAACATCCCGACTGAGACCAAGAGAATTCCCATCACCTCAGACCCTTCTTCAGGCCCTTCAGCACTCCCACCACCATGACCAAGAGAAAACTGTGGTTTTAATTTCATAAGTAGAGATTATTCTTGCAAGCCCTACAACTTTATGTAAATACAATCACACACACACACACATCATTCTGTTATAGATTCTTTCTAGACTAACTTGTATTTTTGTGTCTATAAGGATTTATTTAAACTGTTGGTATTCTATGATATTACTTACTGTACCACGAATTGTTCATCCATTGACAACCAGTGCAAGTAGTAACAACATCCGCACGGCTGCCACATGCTCTCTCTACCACTACAGAGGAATCCTCGATTTTCAGCTTGTGGTCCACTCATCCATCTCCAAACTGATAAACAATTCAATTGTTTGGGGCTTGTTGCTATGGTGTTTGTAACCACTCCTGAATGAGTCTTAGCATGGACACATATTTTCATTTTCGTCAGAGAAATACCTAGAAGTATGCTTAGTGAGCTGTGAGGTAGTTGTTTTCTCAAAAGTTAACTGGTAACAGTTGCCCCAAGTGGATGTACCGCTTTGTTCTCTGTATTGATTAGGTTTTTTTTTTGTCAGTTTGACCCAAGCTAAGGTAATCTGGGAAGAGTAAACCTCAATTGAGAAAATGCCTTTACCAGACTAGCTTGAGGCAAATCTGTGGGATGATGATGATGACGACGACGACGACGACGATGATGATGATGATGATGGTGATGGTGATGATGGTGATTATAAGATTGGTTTAAGAAGGCCCTGACCACTGTGGACAGTACCATTCCTGGGCAGGTAGTCCTAGATTGCACATGAAAGCAGAGAGCAAGTCACAGAGAACAAATCAATAAGCAGCTCACTCCAGTTCTTGCCTCTCTGGGTTCCTGCCCTCACTTCCCTAGGTGATGGACTGTGATGAGGAAGTAAGCCAAACAAACCTGTTTCTCCCCAACTTGCTTTTAGTTACAGTGTTTCATCACTCAATAGGACACTAACTAAGACCCTCTCCTACCAGAAACAGGGGCAACACTTGCTTTTCTACACTCTTTTCACATACTTTTGATAGAGTCAGTCTTTGTAATTATAGCCATCTGGGCACATTACATGTGTTTATAGATTGTCTGGAGAGTGGCTGCTCACGCCTTTAGCTAGTTTTATCCTGGTTTATCTTATTGATAACTTGAGTGAGTTCTTTATATATTCTGATATATATTCTATAGCTATATACATTAGTATAGTTTTTTCCCCTCTGTCTTTGGCTCTTTTGTTTTCCTAATAGTAACTTTAAAAGAGTAAAAAAAATGTTAACTTGCTGAGCTCCAATGGTTCCTCTTCTTCTTCTTCCTCCTTCTCCATTTAGTGACCTTGCTGTCTTATGGAAAATTTGCCTGGGCCTAGTGGCAAAGGTACATTTCATTTCCTCCCAAGAGTTCTGCTGGATCAACTATTTGCTACATCACTCTGAGTATCACACACTGACGTTTATATATAAGAAACTTTTAGTGTATGCGCACCGTATGTGGAGAACAGATGACAGAAAAGGAGGTGGCAGGAGCAGGGGGCTGAGGACAGCAGAGGTGAAGTGGGTGACATCGATGACGCCCACGTGCCTAGGGAGCTGCCTTCTTTCTGTTGCGAGCTTAGAGTGGCTCTTCTCCATTAAGGAAGGCCAGCTCTGCCTTTTAAAAAAGGGACCTGCAAATGGAATTCACACAGTGCCATGACCCTTGGGGTGTAGTGTGGCAGGATGCAGCAGACTCCCTCCCAAGTGCACAGCACACACTCCCAGTTGAGAACTAGCCTCCTCTGCCCCTTCACACACACCCCTCCCAGCACATCCTCAGTCTTTGCCTTCTCAGTGTGTGCACATGTTGGGCCAAGGCTTACAAGGGCACTAACTCACATTTGCCTCCTGAACACACTTACTTGGCCTTGTTTTCCAGGGAACCGGCTTCCATTGTCCCTCACCCTCCCTCTCCTGTGAACGCTGACACCGAGGAGGAGCTGATACTTGCCACAGTGCTCTGAGGTCCAAGACCCACAGTACACTGACCGAAGATTCCCTTGGCTTTTATTGGCAATGGCCAGAGCACAGTGAGGAAGGTATGTGCCCTGGAAACCAGGTCATTGTCAGCTGTAACCACTTCCTCTGCACAGAGAACCACCCAGGGTCACATGATCTGAGAACACCAATTAGAACTGGCCAGCAGTCTTCTAAAGGCCCCATGGGAAGGTTGTTTTTGTTTGGTTGGTTGGTTTTTTTGTTTTTGTTTTTTGTTTTTTTGTTTTTTGTTAACATGCAGTGAGGGCTGAAGCATGGCAAAAGTCAGGTGAAAGAGCCCGGTATATGTCTAAGTGATGGAGAAGCTGAAGCCGTGAGTACACAGTCTTTTCGCTCATGGACCCTGTGAGCGGTGCTGTGAGAACATGTGAGACAGGGAGAGACGCTCCTTTGTCCTAGGTGCGTACCTATTATCAGTGTCTGTAGCTATGAGGAAAACCAGAGAGAGTGAGGGGGAGAAAGCTGAGGGAAGGCAGCAGGGAACAGCAAAACCAAGTCCAGTGAAGTGAAGGAGGAGGTGACAGTCATAGCCCAGTCTATTGTGTGCAGCACTCTCCCAGTCCCGCTCTGAGAGCTGAGTGGAGAGCCACCCACTCAGAGATACTTGAAGAAAGCTGAGGGGGTTCAGGGAGCTGCAGAACCTGTGCCGCTGAGGTGCATAGGCACCAGCCTCAGCAGGTTGTCATTTTGTTTTTTTGTCTTCTTAAACTAAGCCCTATTAAGTGCTTGTTTTGATGAGTGTGGCCAGGCAGTAAGAGAGCAAAAGAACTCACAGCTGATTTCTGAAGATGGCTCTTCTGCTAGGCCTATGAGGCTGACATTAAGGGACACTTCAGCATAGTCACAAAACCCTGCAGGGTCATCCTGTAAAGTGCTTTTTGTAAAAACCAGCGAGAAAGGCAGTGAGCACTTCAGGCCCACAGAGTAACAGCCTCAGACTGCGCTGAGGGAGCACACTGCAGCTGCCTGCCTTGACCTTCACACCAAGTTTCAGTGAAGCCAGTTTAGCATGAACAAACCACAGGATTGAGGTCAGAGAGGTCAACTGCTATACAGATACACACGTAGAAGTGGGGGACACATACTCTCTTAAAAACAAAGGGCTGATCAGAAAGACTAGGCAACAAACATTTCGTGAGAATGAGCCATTCCCCAGCACCAGGGGTAGAGCTGCATGGCACAGCACTTGCCTGATATGCTCAAGGCCTTAGGTTTAATTATCAGACCTGATTTAAAAAACAAAAACAGGTGTTGTGTGTTCAGAAGAAAGCTCACCCTTTACCAGGGCTGCCGCCAGTGAGAAGACCACAGCAACACTATGCATAGGAGGAACAAAGCACGTTTAGGATATTTTACGTATTCAGCATGGAGAAAAATTCCAATAGAGGCCTCAAGCAGAAAGTGAAAGGTGGAAACAAAGACCCACGACATGACAGAATCTTCTGTCACGTGATAATCATTCCCCAGTGAGAGAGAGAGCATGAGCTGGAAGAAACTTAGGGAGCCCTAAATGCCCCATTTGGCAGGTGAGGAGAATGAGCCTCAGATCTGTGTGAGGCTAATTCCTGCCTCTTAGAGGTAAAGGACAGTAATATTCAGTATCATCCTGACCACTGTGGGACAAGCAACCACAGGAATGAGATAGGATGCAAAGTCTAGACAGTGAACACAAGGGGCTACGTGGGGCCTGGAGGTTAGTTAGCTAGGAGTTCCCAGCACTGTACAACTTACATCTTTATGCACTGTGCTGCTACTGTTGGAAAGTCTGTGTCCTACCTAACTCCGTGAGCTCAACGTGTGGCAAGTCCTTAGCAACATTTGCGCCACAAGTATTTCAGCAATGCAGAGAGTCTTGGGTCCAAGTAGCAACTCATGACGACATTGCAGCCTGCAGCCAGGTGCCCAGGAGATGCATGTACACTTGAGGTCCCAGAAACCCTGCTCAGACACAGTCCAGCCATGGCTTTTCCAAAAGAAAAGAGTGCCCAAACCAGCTGTGACTCAGCATTGGAGGAGACCGCCATACTGGTTCTGAGTGTGGAGCTGATGTTTGTATCCTCTAGCTGCTGCAGTGACTAATAAACTTAGGTGACTTTAAATAGGAGAAATATATATTTTTCCCAGAAGTCTAAAATCAAGGGCAGAATCCTTCATGACTCCATGTAGCTACTGATGGCTGAAAGAGTTCCTGGGGATGTGGCTGTGCCCTTTCTGTCTCTGTGTCCATCCTCCCTGGTCCTTGCCTGCGTCTTTGCCACCCTTGCCTTTCTCTTACATGGACTCCTGGAACTGAATTAAGGGATTACCTGGAGCATCCAAGATGATCTTGTCCTGAAGTTTTTCAATACATCTGCATGACCCTTTTCTGCAAGTAAGGTGTAGGTATATGTGTGTGTTTGGGGACCCACCATTGGACCCACCACATTACAACTGTCATTAGTGACAGCCTTCACTATTAGCGGGCCTGTCACTGGAAAGAGAAAGGGCTGGATGCCACATAGTTATAGAAGAAGGTCTCCCTATTCCCTTTCAATCATTTGATAAGGTCTTTATGAGAGAGTGGGGGGAAAGGAGAGGAGAGGGAAAAATAGGGGAGGTGAGGGGACAGAAGGGATGAAAGGGGAGTAGGGGAAGGGAAGAGAGGGGAAGGAGAAAGGAAATGGGGGAAGGGAGGAAAAGAAAGCAGAGAATGCTCCCTAGTCCTCACTGGACAGGGAACACATGGAAGTCTCTAAATTAATCGCCCTCGCTGTTCTCCAACAATGAGATTAATACGCCACTAGCATTAGTAGCCGGTCTCAAATCTCTTTTCTGTCAGCAGAACATTCTCGTCATGCCCTCTCTATCTGGGGCCCTCTTCCTTCAATACCCCCATGTCTTAGGAGCTGTTCTAAGTGAAGACCCACCCTGACTGGCTGCTGCAAGCTCTCATCCTGCCTCCCACTATATCCCAGCATGAGCTCCTGGCTTGTCAGGATGTCTGCACATGGGTCACTGTGCTAATTAAGAGCATTATCACTTTGCCAAGAACATGAACCCAGGAAAAAGCCTCTGCTAAGTGTCACATCGGACATCGGGGATCCCAATGGCAGGCTGCTGAACTCTGTCATCTGCCTCGCAGCATGCCTGGCCCTTGGTGCTAAGAAGACCTAAAAGCTATGACACCACCCTGGTGTTGGGGAGAGGGCTAGTATTTCTCCTGAAGCTCTGACAAACTGGAGTGAAAGGATGGCACATGTCTGCATGGTATAGATGTGCTTACAGTGTGGATATGGATATATATATATATATATATATATATATATATATATATATGTGTGTGTGTGTGTGTGTGTGTGTGTGTGTGTGTGTGTGTGTGTGTATACATAACACACACACACACATATATATAATACCATTTATGAGTCATTTTAAGTGTTCAGTTTGGTTCATTAAGTTTATTCCCACTGTTGCACATCCACTACCACCATCTGTCTCTAAAATCTTCTCAAGCTAATGAACACTCCATACATAATAAACACCACTCTTTTCCCTCCCCATAACCCCTGGAAACCATCATTCAACTTTCTGACTCCGTGAGTTTGACTACTTTAAGTACTTCACTTAAGTGGAATCACACAATGTTTGTCTTTTTGTGCCTGGCTTATTTCACTTAGCACAATGTCCTCAAACTTTGTCTATGTGTTAGAACGTCCATCATTCTTTAAGGCTGAATAATATTCTACTGTATGCATCTCTTGCATCTTGTCTGTTTATTCATTTATTCACTGATGAAATTTGGATTACTTGGTTTACCTAGAGATAAGTTCCTGCCTCTGCCTCCCAAGTATTTATGTTAATGGTGCATATTACCTTGCCCAAGGTTACCTCGATTTTTAAATGATGTTTAATTTCCGAAATCACTTCGGCAAGAGGAAGGGAAATTCTCTATGGCCAGAACCTGAACTAAAAGAAAGCCATCTTGGACACTCAGAGCAACTTGGCAAACTCTGAAAAAGGAAAAAGAAACATGTCACCTTCATCATTCACATTTGGAGAAGCCCCCAGCTTTTCCAGGACAACAAAAGATCAAGAGCTCCAAGGAACCTGGAAGTTCATGGCTACATCCACCAAATAGTCCTTGGGATCTGAGGAAAGAACTGTGTTTGCCACTTACTCAGGCTGACCAGCTTGGATGTGATTTTATGATTAGCAAATCACTCCCAGGGGGTCCGAAGCGCTAGGGGCAAGCTTTTGGAAATTTGACTGGTGAATCAGGCCCTGGGGTTGGGTTGGTGTCTCCAGCCTGGGTGGGTCCAGGACATGTGCCTCAGGGAACTCTGGTTTGGGTGTTAGTAACATCTATAAAGTGGCCCTACTGCTATGGATGCTGAAATTTAATTTTGAAAACTTTTTCTGGTAAAGGCTTATTTACACTATTATTATTATTTATCTTACTTTTTTTTTTTTTTTAAAAATCAGTGTATTTTGAAAGTCTTGGGTAGTGCTTTTCTAGTTGGTTGGATGGTGGCTACAGGGGACTTTATTATGAAACAAAACCATGAAATTGTTTTCATTTAAAGAAATAAAATTATGCATTTTGCTATTTTTTCTAATAGATAATTTCTATTTTTTGGCTTTATTGGCAAAAATACTAGAAAAGGAAGGCTTGTAAATGCTAGGTCACATAGTAACTCAAGTAATGGGGCTCTCCGGGGGGTCATCAGCCACATTCCATCCTGGTGAGGGAGAGGCCTGAGGATTGTACTGCACCATAAGAAGAGCAGGTGACAGCCACGTGGTCAGTGTCAGTGCTTAGGAGAGGGTATTGAGTCACAGGCAGATGGTCCCTGAGAACACTTAACTGTGTCTTACTGTCCCCATGAGGCAAACTACACACAGCAGAACAAAAATCTGGGAACACATGGCCAGGGGAGCCCTGACAGTGTGGTCTTGACTCTTCTAGGACTTAGCTCCCTAGAATGCTATAAAACATTCTGTGTTCTATTTCCTCACCTTTAACATAAGCATACTTGTGTGCATCATCCTCCACCCAGGCTATTAGTCTAAATGAATCATATTTGCCAAGGCTGAGGCATCTTCTGCCAACACGGAAGTCTCTAACAACACGGCCAGCATTGTTTTGCTAAGTAAAACCACTGATGTCAGAAGATGAATCTTGGGGCACCTTTTATGGCTGACTATCTCCAAAGTTCAGAAGGGTTCATGGAGTCCCCAAGTAGTGTGATGAGTATTTCAGCTGGGCCCAGAATAGTCTCTAGAAAAAAATGCTGCCTGAGATGGCCCTGGGAGTCCAGTGGGCAACAGCTTTGCCATCTAGAGCCCTGGCTCCTGGTTTCTACCTTCAGAGTCAACCAAACAGGCCAGCAGGTGCATGGAGTTCTGTGTACAGAGTGAGATGTTGGTGGTCTTGCCTGGGGTCATCTTGAGTTATCTCTCAAGTTCCAAAACCAAGCAAGCTGGGCAGGAAGGTAAATGTTAGTGCCAGGCACCTACTCTCATCTTTGTTTCTTCCAGGGAGAATTGAATGGCATTTACACCTAGTCTGTCTCCCCAATTTTAAGCCTTTCAGGATAAAGTCCACGAAGAAGTGTCAACTCATCAAAGGCAAAGAATGGGGGTACTCCCTCCAAATGCAGAGTGCTCCCAGTTGAGGTGCGCTCCTCAAGATTGGCTGGGAGATTTGTCCTTGATGTTGCCCGTTGCCCACTCTCCTGATACGTTCCTTAGAGAACTGATGCAGTCACTTCTTGTGCCACTACTATTTCCCAGAAACACTGGGGACAGTGACAAGCATCATAGCTGCTACTTACTGTCCACTCTCTGCATGTGCCTGTGGGCAACGCAAGCATCACGCTACCCAAATGCATGAACTAGATGTAAACTGCTCTCTGCACAGGGCTATCTGAGAAACTTGGCAATACCAGAGTATAAATGACAGCACACAGAGTGAATTTCAAAGCTTGGGCAAAGTCTGGTGTGTCACCTGGAAAACTTCAATGAAGGATGACAGCGAATTTTCAGATGATGGACATAAAATATCATCATCTAAGTGAAGGAGTCACCAAACTTACAGCACCCTCATCCCCGCCAGTGTCTTCTCACCAAAGCTCTTTCTCTAGCTTCACGTCATCCCTAAACTTGTGCTCTGTGTCTGCTCATTGCAAACAGTGAAACCACCTGAAGCAGAATGAATGGCCAGAAGAAAGTGACAATCCAGTGAACATACAGTGCTGCCTGCTGCTAGCTGTGTGATTTGGGCATGTGGCTTAACTCCAGAAGCAGTTGTAAGAGCAGTTAGGTGAGGCAGTCCAGTCTCCCTGATGATGGAGACGGTAAATATCCCGTCTCTGGGTTTGCTGTCTTTCAGTACTCTGTTCTCTCAATTGCTCTTGAACACATATTTACTTACGCAAACATGAGGCCAAGATGATGTACCTTCTAAACCCGCCTTTCAGTCCTCATCCAACCTTCTGTGTCTGCTGTGAAACCTGTCTATCATTATCTCCAGTGCCTCAAGTCCAGAGAGGAGGTGGGTTTTCAGGGCCCTGAAATAGGAGTCTACCTTCTAGCCCAGCTCACTCAGGTTTGGACAACATTGCAATGCACATAGGGAGACTTTGAGAAGTCAGAAATTAGGTCTACCAACCCAGTTCCTACTCCCACGGTCACTGGCACTAGCCTTTCCTCAGAGCTCCTCTGTGGCAGCCAGGCCAGTCCTGTTGCTACAGCCGACTCAGGAGTGTTCTCACAGCTGAGACCCAGGGAGACACCATTCTTTTACCATGAGGCCTGCCCTGTTTCTGTCTGCTTGCTTTGGAGCCAGCATGAAGGAGTTCCTGGTCTAGCTTGGACAGGATTTTCACAAGAAAGAAAGAAAGAAAGAAAAAGAAAGAAAGAAAGAAAGAAAGAAAGAAAGAAAGAAAGAAAAGAAAGAAAGAAGGAAAGAAACAAAGAAAGGAAGGTTGTCAATAAAGTTTTCAGGATCCTGAAGAATTCCTAGGGGAGCTAATTGGAAAGCCATTTGCTCTCTTTAATGACCTCCACCTACCTCCGCCCAAGTCTTATCCAGAGCAGCCCCACTATCTGTAAATGGCGACCATGGAAAATGTACACTGGCGACTTGGTGTGAAAGATAGGCAAGGCTCCTAAAAAATCTTCTCGAGGGCTTATCACCTTCTTCTGGCTCCACAGCAGGCTCGGGCTTGGGACTGGAGGAAACGGCCTGTCTGTGAGCCTAGACAGGGTCTCATCAACAACTGATAAGGCCTCTGTGAATAAGCAGGCCCTGCAGGCTAGCTCGCCTCTCCTTTACTTTGGGACTGAACAGATGCATTTGTAGGGAATACACAGGGCCCATGGCCTCAAGCAAGTCCACAGCATTAGATGGGTCCAGGTGGCCATGCCCTGGACCTGGGAAAAGAAAAACAACTTGAAACCCCTCCACAGCTCAGGGCACACGTGTGTGCTGGCCAACTGAGCAACTCTGATGTTGACAACTCTAGTTGGCAAAGTCACTACAAAAAGATTCGATCTATTCAAGGTCAAAATAACCAGCATCTCCTAGGAGCATTTCTACAATAGCAGTGGATTTGAAAGACATAACTCTTATATCCCAAGGCTCACACCACTTATAAATGGAACCATGTTGTTTAAAGGGCAGCAGAGAGAAGAAATCAGGTTTTATTACTCAACTCTGCATCCCAGTTACATAAAATATCAGATAAATTGGTTTCCCAAGGAATATGCAATTTAAAAATAGTTTCCCTGACCAGTTCTTAATTAAGAGGAGAACTCATAGACAGAAAAAATCCCAATAGAAGACTGTGTAAACATCTCACTGTGTTGTTAAAAACAAAACAAAACAAAACAACAACAACAACGTTTAGAGTGTTGAGTGGCAAGCACATTTATGCTGATTCCTGTTTAGTATGCTGAGTTCAGTCGAACTAATGTGCACTTTGGATGACACAGAAAAGATCAGCTTATGTATTGCAAACTGTGATGGCAGGTATAGAGACGAGCTAGGATAAACTAGATTTATGATCATAGGGAAAGCCTGAAGGAAGTGTGCTGGGAAAGGCTGTGTGTGTGTGTGTGTGTGTGTGTGTGTGTGTGTGTGTGTGTGTGTGTGAGAGAGAGAGAGAGAGAGAGAGAGAGAGAGAGAGAGAGAGAGAGAGACAGAGAGAGACAGACAGAGAGAGAGAGAGACAGAGACAGAGACAGAGACAGAGACAGAGACAGAGACAGAGACAGAGACAGAGAGACAGAGACAGACAGAGAGAGAGAGACAGAGAGAGAGAGAGAGACAGAGAGAGAGAGACAGAGAGAGAGAGAGAGAGAGAGAGAGAGAGAGAGAGAGAGAGAGAGAGAGAGAGCGGGGCAGGTCTGAGTGACAGGCAGGCTGGTTTGACCAGGCCAGCACCAGCAGAAGCTAAACAGAGCAGAATAAGCCCTGGCAGCAGGGACTCCTTCTGTGAGGCTGTACTGCACGGTACAATGGAGATGGTGGGGAGCAGGAAGGCAGAAGCTGGGTGGAAGGACTTGGATGTTGGGCTGAAGACCTGGATTCTTGTTACATAGCAGTGGAAATCACTAGACACAGGCAGGAATGGAAGGAGGAAGAGCTGGCACAGAGATCTGGGAAGCAACAGAGGCGATGGACACAGCTGGTGTACAAAAGAGGCTCTGGCTGTGGGTTGAATCTCTGAAAAGCCAAATACACTCCCTTCTCCTCCCGGCACAAACAGAAAGGCGCTAGGCCACACCTTGCATTCTCTTCCAGTGAAAGTTCTCTGCCTCAGCCTCTGCCTTGGGCTTCCTATAATGCCTGAGGTGAGGTTGATTGTCCCATTCTGCAGGGGACAGTGGCTTAAAGGATGCAAGAGACAAGAGTACAAGAGGAAAGACCTATCAATCTTTATGGCTTTGATATTACAAAGAAGCTCATTGTACAATGTTTGGGAAGAAGAATTAAATAGAAGAAAGTAGTCACATATATTCAGAAACAACTAGTATCAATGCTTTCGTGACTTCTTTATTCGTGTGTATATAGTTTAAATCTATGGCAAAGACTGCTGTGGTGCTATTAGGTCTTATTTCATTGCATATATTAAAACTTAGCAGCACTTATTAGAGGAGCAGATGACCCGAGTGACTGAAGACATCGCTTTACACACTTGTTTTGCACATCATTACACTGCATGTTGCATACACCTGCCCAGGAAGTAAAGCAATCTCTTAATGACTACATGGTATTTCACGGGGCAGAGTTGCCCTTCTTTACTTGACCAAGTTAGAAATGTGCTTTAAACAGAACTGGGGTAGCTCTTACTCACTTTCTTTCTCTTGCCTCTTACTCTCTTCTCTCTTACCTTTTTCTCTTCTCTGTGTGTCTCTCCCTCTGGGGGCTACCCCTTCCCCCTTTCCTTCTCTCCCCATGCTCACTTAATAAACCTCATGTAATATATTTTTTAAAAAAGAGCTGGGATAAAAATCTATTACAATTCAAAATGTACAGTTATGATAATGCCTTTAGAAAAAATACTAGAAGTGGTCTTTTCTAGACTAAAGAGTGTACAGATTTTTAAAAATATTTTTTATTTATTATTTTATAATTGTATGCATGCATAAAATATAGTTTGATGATATTTAACACTAATCCTCTTCCCATTCCTCTAAAAACCCCTAGAAACCACATCCTTCCACCTTCATTCTTTTCTTTCTTATTTTTTCTTATCTTCTTTCTTTCTTTCTTTCTTTCTTTCTTTCTTTCTTTCTTTCTTTCTTTCTTCATGTTTTGTAACCAACCAATTGTGTGGGGCCATCCACTAAAGCATGAGCTCAGAGGCCAGGTGAGCTTACTTTCTTTTGACGTCCACTGCTGACTCTGGTCTCCAAGTCCTTCTGGGTCTTGTCTTTAGGAGATGACTGTCTAGCTGGCCAACACAGCAGCACTGTGGATGCTATCTTTGTCATCATCTTTGCTTATCCGATAAGTAAAATGTGGCTTCATACTAATTCTTACTTCTTGGTAGTTGGGTAACCTTGAATTAATTTCATTTAATTTTAGCCTTAGTTATCCTTTGGACAGAGGCAGGTTTTCTTGCTGTCCTAGTTTGTCTGGACTACTATAACAAAAGGCATAGATTGAATGTCTTATAGGCAACTGAAGTACAACATGGCGTCTGGCATGGACCATGTCCTGGCTCAAAGATGGCTGTGGGCTTGCTGTGTCCACACACGCTAGAGGAAAGAGCAAGTGCCTCCTTTGATGTTTCCTTAGCAGAGCTTGAGTCCTGTCCCAAAGATCCATTCTCAATATCCATTTATCTCCCAAAGATTCAGCACACTGGACACTTAAGGTTCAGAACATGGATTTATATGACCAAATGTTTAGTTCATAGTCCAAGTTCATGTATTTTCACATGTTGATCACTTTTAGAGAGCTTTAGGCACTAAGAATGTTAAAGACCATAATTGTTTTCAGTTTGTTATTTTGTTTGGGGATATTTCTTCCCTTGTCCTTTTTTTTTCTTTTGTTTTGCTATATAGTTCTAGATACTAATGCAATAAATTAATTTGTTTCTTTCTGGTTTCTGTGAATAATTTCCTTATGACTTCTTTTAAAAAGGCCTTTTTCATTCTAATATTAAAAGTTTCATTTAAGCTGGGTGTGGTGGCACATGCCTATAATCTCAGAACTCTGGCAGGCAAGGCAGGCTGATCTCTGTGAGTTCAAGGCCAGCCTGATCTACAAAGTGAGCCCAGTACAGCCAAGGCTACACAGAGAAACCCTGTCTCAAAAACCCCAAAATAAATAGATAAAATAAATCTTAAAAAGTTTCATTCAAACATTTATCTACATTTTACAGCAGTTTACATACCAAAGTTACTTTGGTTAGATTTCTTTGTAGTATAGCTTCATTATTCTAAATGAATTTACCATATCTACTTCAATATAATTTATTGAACAATCTATTCATGACCTCGTACTCTTAGAGTCACTTTTATCAAAGTTTTTTGTATCTGTGCTTTTTATCTTGGCATTCCATTCCAGTTAAAGGTGTGCCACACTGTTTCACTGATTGTAACTTTACACAGTGTCTTAGCTGGGTAGGCCCTCTCTCATTTTCCTTTTTACATGGTCTTAATTATTCTCCTTAACTGATACCCCCTGATGATTTAAAAAAAATTGTCATGGGGATCTCTAAAAATAATGCCATTGGAACTGTACCATATGTTCTTAATTACTTCTCTATTACTGTGATGAGCCATGACCAAGGCAACTCACTACAAAAAGCGTTTAACTGGGGCTGGCTTACAGTTTCAGAGTATTAGGCCAGCATCATCATGGCAGGAAGCATGGCGGCAGGCAGGCAGGCAGGACACTGGAGAGGACACTGAGGGCTTAAGCGTGACCCACAGGCTGAGAGCAAATGGCACTAGACCTTCTCATTCAAAGGACCACACGCATTAAACAAAATGAGGACTTTACTTCCCTACAGTGCTGAGTTCTGCTGAAGAACATGGCTGGTGTTCCCAGGGACCTCAACTCATACAATCTTGCTTTTCTGTTTCTTCATAAGGTGTTAATATTTACTACACACAGCACACCTCAATGTTTATTGACATTAGTCCTGTGTATTTTGTACTTTAGTCTGCCAAACTTCTCCTTAGTATACCGTCCACCCCATTACTGCTGGTATCAAAGAAAGGTATTGGCTTGATTCCCTACTATTTGTAGGTTCGGTAGCTTCTCAGGAAATCCATCTGGATCCCCCAACATGGCTGCTTATTGTGTTTCCAGTCAGGTAAGCTGGAATGCTCTTCCATGTTGTCCTGAGTTAGACCTGGCCAAGGATGAATATGGGCAGCATCTGTCAGTGGAAAGAAGGTAATGGCTGCTGCTGTGTTAAGGTCATTGTAGGAAGAAATGGCTACCAGCAGGCCCATGGATGCTTAGGTACCAGCTCCTGATACGTTATCAGTTCTGTGGACATCTTCCTTACCCATAAACCTCCACGGAGCGCCTACATTGCCTGATGGATGGAATCACTTGGCCACCCAGATTGACAGACTGACAGATTGGCTGGCGATTCTTTGGTCGTTCAAGTTGGGTCTTAAGGTTTTCTAGCCCAAACCTGTCCACAGTGGTGTAAAGGCTAGCTGCAGCTCTTATTCTGTCGCTCGGTACTTCTGCTCCCCTGATTGAATATGGACTCACACACCATTCAAACAAACAAACAAAACAAAACAAAACAAAAAAAACCAGCTCTTGGAGAGGGCTAAGGAGATGGCTAAGAGGTCATCAGTACTGGTTGTTCTTCCAGAGGACCTGGATTTGGTACGCAGAACCCACATGGTGGGTCACAGCTGCCTGTGACTCCAGTTCCGTGAGATATGATATCCGCTTCTGACCTCTGTAAGCCTTGCACAAACACGATACACTTGCGTACAGTGTCATATTTGCATATGGAAAGATAAAATAAACACATCTCTAATAACAATTTTGGAATTTAGATCTACCAAAGATCACATAGTAATCAGATGAATACAAGATACCCAATTTAATTTGAGCTTGAGAAAAACAACAAATACATTTTTAGCTTTCATGTGTCCCAAGTGTTGATTTTGATATGCTTCTACTGAAAATTTGTTCAGTGTTTTTCATGAACATCTACAGGAGAATAAACGCCCAAGTCACCTGACACATACAGTCCCAGTTGGCAAGAGCCCAGTTTAGGTAAAACAAATGCCTTGTCTGGCATCCGTTTTGTGCTATTTTGTCCTTCTTGTTCGTATTTCCTCTATTTAAAAGTCACCGAGCCAGGCATGGTGGTGCCTACCTGTAATCCCAGTAATCTTAGGAGAAGAGGTATGGCCAGAAGATCTTAAGTTCTAGCCCTGCCTGGGCTACATAGTGAGTTCAGCATCAGCCTGGGGCACTTCAAGATTAATCGATAAATAATAAGTAGCCTTAGCCATAGTGTTGAAGAAGAATTCTGTCCATTAACTATGTTGCATGGCAGCCTGAGTGCTGAGGGTGTGAGGCCAATTTTAATGAACCAAATATATATATATATATATTACAGAAAGTAAGGTTGTCCTTAGCCATTATGAAATACGTGACCAAGGTCTCATGAGAGCCTGCTTTGCCCTGTTCCTTGGAATACTGCTCAGGTTTTGCCCAGTCAGTAGTTGTAGCAACTTTACAGGACTCAACGTTGTCAAATAAAGAGCATCGATCACATATTACATAAACTCAAGACTCAATTTTAAGCAATGTTATTTTACCGATATCTTCATTTCATTGGGCACAGGGAGCTCTAGAAGACTTCAGTTTATCTGCCTTCACTTCATCATAACCATTTCTCTCTAGTCCAGGACTGGGGGAGTTCTCTAGGAACCCAGCAGCAAGCTCGTTCAAGCCTCTTTTTCCACCGGCTCTCTCTTAGCTCATGTGCTATGGTTCTCCACCAAAGGTCCTGCTGAGGCTGGGTTCCCTGACAAACATGTCTGCCAGCTCTGAAATCACACCTTTCGTTTGCTTCCCGACACACACACATGCAGGCGCCGATACGCTTGCTTCTCATGTTTATGGGATAGATCAGCTCCCAGTCCCTATGGGCACAATTACAGCTGGCTTTGCCTCGATATGAACTTCAAAGCAACGCTGTACTTTGTCCACTATGTTGGGAAGTACTACAGTCTCCCAATACTGAGAGAAAATCAGTTGGTAAGAATCTTGGAGGTGGTGTAAAGATGCCTCAGCCCGCTTCCTGCCCTGGGCGAGCTGCCGTGAGGGACCGGCTTGTTTGAACCGGCCTTGTCAGCTAACTAAAAGCTTGACTGTTGCAGGGCAGAAGCCCTCTGGAATCAGGTCACTCGTGCCTACAGTAGAAACGCTTGAGCAGGACTCCAATCTGTCGCGCAGACATGACCTCACAGGGCCTCAGATACAGGGCCTTATTTTATGTTCAATGACTTTTTTTCTTCTCCCTTTCTTGTCTTGCCATATGAGAAATCTGCTCTTGAAATGCATGGGGCAAAAAAAAAAAAAAAAAAAAAAAAAAAAAAACCAACAAAAAAAAAACCAACCCTGTCTGCTACTTCTTATTAGTGTTCTCTTCTGAGAGACCTGAGAAAACATGATTACAGCCACGGGGCTAAGAAAAACATCAGACGGGAGAAGAGTAAACCGCAGCAGTTTGCATGGGGCTAACTGCTTTCATTTGTTTGTTTCTAAAAGAACAATAGAGCCTGGTAAAATCGATCTGTAAAACTGCTGCCAAAAATGTTTTAAATTACAAAATGCATCTCCATGTGTGTTCAGTCCATGCTCCCCTGCCCTTGAAGTTTTGTTGGTTGGTTCCCATTGAGCACTGGGAAGTCTGGTTCTGTAGCTGCCCCACACTCTGGCAGAGCGGCTCTGTGGCTGATCTACACTCTAGCCACGCTTTCAGAGCTGAAAGGGAGATGAGGAGGAGGGTGCATGGGGTTTCCCACATTTCACATCTTTCTTGATGGAAAGGAAACATCTTTTATAACTCGTTTATCAATTTTTATTTTGGAGTTAGATTCTTTGGTGATTCTGTTTAGTGGGAGTAAACCACTGGACTAATGGTGAACGAGAAGACCGGAAGCGTATGTGAGCAGACTACAGCAATTTGCATGTAAAGACGTCATAATGAAATGCACTTTTGGTTAGCTAATAGCAAAGAAAAAAATCTAAAAGTGAAATAAGATGGTGTTATAAAAATTTCTTCTGATTAGAACCACAAACTAAAAACAGTTTGCCCTAGAAACAGACCTTAGTGAGACTCTGTTAAAGCTGATGGCATCAAATACGCAAGAGTTGCTAATCACACTGGGAATTCATGAGGGAGAACTGCTGGTAACGCTGAACTGATTTGAGAACGAATATCGCGTCACCATTATAATAAAACTAAAATATGGTTGATAATAAAATGACTTTGGGGATCTTCAACTGTGAATAATCTGAGGTAGGATGTTAGTTTTGGCAACGATGCTATTATTTTACCCTAATACATGTTAGTCATGTATTTCAAATATCCCTTACCATCTTTCTGGTGAATTTCTGGATGAGACTGTGTGGGAGGAAGTGAATATGACAGGAGAAAACAGTGCTGTGTCTGCTCAGAATAAATGCTCTCGGTTCTGGCTGCATCTTACAATAAATCCTAATATCAGAAGTCAGGCTCTGGTTCAAGAATCATGAACTAAGTAAGCCCACAAAAGGAGGAGATGAAAAGTAAAGTTGTGGGACATTTTCTGCCCCTACACACTCAAAGTCTGGCCAGTAGAATGCAGAAAATTAGCCATCCGCAGTCGGGCAGTGGTGGCTCACGCTTTAAATCCCAACAATCAGGAGGTACACACAGGCGGATGTCTAAGAATCTGAGGCCTGCTTGGACTACAAAGTGAGTTGCAGGACATTCAAAGCTACACTGAGAAATCCTGTCTTGAAAAACCAAGAACAAAAAACAAAACAAAACAAACAAACAAACAAACAAAAAACTCGAAAATCAACAACAAAGGGAGAAAGAAAGAGAAATAGGAATATGTTTTTCCTTCAAAGACTGAGCACATCTGCCTGCAAACCCTCTCTGATCTTGATAACATCTTCCTACAGTCAAAGCACTAATGCCAGTGGTCAGCCATGGGGACCATCGGGACAAACAGCATATGCAGACACATTGATTCCATTGTGTACAGGGGGGTAGGGGGTGGGGTCGTGGTGGTGGTGGTGGTGGTGCTTCAAGCACAACAAGAAGCTGCTATAGCTGAGCAAGCACATGGGGGGGGGCGGTGGTTGCAACCAGGAGAGCTATGTTGCTCCATGAAATCTATGAGTTCACATACCAGAAAGGTAGAAGGGGTCTTAAGAGAAGGAGACATTATTTTAAAACCCAGAAATTTTATTGGAGACTGTGTGAGTGAGCCTACAGCTAGAGATCTGAAAAGAAGAATAGATTATTACATAATTAATATAAAAGCAAAGCCAGTGGCACCTCACATCCTCTGGGTGGCTGGCTAGAAGTACTTAACTTTCTTGTTTCCTTTTTTACTTAACTTTTAAAAATCAGTCATTAAATAAACAAATGTCAATTAAATTACAGGTGGGGTGGTGGATGCCTTATCCCAGCACTTGGGTGGTAGAGGCAGACAGATCTCTCCGTTTGAGGCCAGCCTGGTCTATATAGTGAGTTCCAGGACAGCTATGGCTACACAGAGAAACTTTGTCTTGAAAAACAAACATATAAATAAACAAAAACAAAATAAAAAAAAAGCCCAAACCTATTGTATAGTGGGTCTTGTGCTAGGCAGTATTAAGTAAAAATAAGAAAACCAGTGTAAGTTCATTTTAAGTACTGAAAACCAAAGGAAAAAGAACAGTATAGCAAAGATAGACAGGCTGTGTAAACCTAGGAGATATATATCCACTGCAAAAGCTAAGGTAAAATGCTACCAACTAGTTGACATTCATATTATTCAGTTAAAAAAAAAAGCTCAATAATTAAGGGCAAAAATACCTAAATTCAATAGTCTAAGATGAGATAGAAGGGTATTGAAGTAAGACAACATTACAGATGGCAGAGAATCAAGGGAAACCAATAGACTAAAGCCAGTCTGCATAGAGAGAGCAGGAATGACAAGCCAGCAGTGCATGATGGTACTCACAAGGGAGAGGCTGGGCTTCCACTCAGCCTGAGACAGTATCTGACTGACCCAGAGACTCAATGAACCCACTGGATTCCAAATAAAAATAACTGAAAACTGGCACACACTTTTAAACATGGTTTTGAATTACAAAAAGAAAGGGCAAAAAGGCCACTATCAGGATGGAAAATACATTATCTACTACGGAGCAAACCCCACATCTGACAACAAATATTTTTGTACGCTGAGTTCTAAACCATAGTAAACTCACATCTACAAATTCTCTTAAGGGAAAAATGTTACAGTCAAGGAAATTTTATACTGAGTTAAGTTATCTTTCATGTATGCACAACAAAGAAAACTTTTCAGATAGGGAGGACTTAGAAAAACTTCCACGTATATTTGGTAGAAAGAATAACTGTTTAGCCACCTTTTAAGAGTTGAAAGAAAATTAGGTGCTTAGGTAAGTACTGAGAGAATGACGAACTAGCCAGAGCAAAACAAAACAAAACTACAGCAACAAAACCTAGCTAGTTGGGTTAGACTGACTCACTAGTTAAGAGTGCTGGCTTTTCTTTCAGAGAATCGGGGTTGCATTCCTAGTCACAACCGCCTGTAACTTTAGCTCTGGAAAAATCTGATGCCCTCTCCTGGTCTCTGTGGGCACCAGTCACACACATGACGTACATACGTACTTGCAGGGGAAGCATTCATACACATACTAATAAAGAAAATCTTTTTAGAAAGAAAAGTAATCATATCACAATAATCCTATCGGTAAAATGGTCACATTCTTGGTAAACCGAAGCACCAAACCCACCCACAAATAACCTGAGTATTCCTAAGTTGAATATATGATTTACATCTTGCCCTAAAGTAGTTCCATGTCCCCGTGGTTTCACTTGTAAGTTCTATCATTTAGGACTCAAATAAAAAAGTCTACAGAATTCTTACAAAAGATAAATAGACACTCTGATATCATCTTACACAGCTAGCATTCACTAGATCCCAAGCTGGATAAAGTCAGCATAAGAAATGAAAACTAAGGACATAGGTTCCTCAAGAAAAGGGGTCTGAAAAGCCTCAACAAAACATTATCAATTCATTCAATAAATGTATAGGAGAACCAATACAGCAAGTGGAGTCATGCCGGAAATACAAGACAAGTTTAGCACTTAAAAATCAACTTATTCTACCATACAAACTTCTTGAAGAGTAAAGCCTACAGGCCTGTAATTGACTGCCACAGTAAAAGGCCTTGCAAAATTGATGCAGTGAAGCTCACGGCCCAAAGAAGGCAAGATAACAAGATTGGAAGGCACAAATCAACACATACAAATCAATTGTATATCTATTAGCAATTAACAAGTGGAAATGTCAAGAAAAAAAGCCTTTACCATTTTAATTAGCTCAAAAGGAGAGAAAAATGTTTAGCAACGAGGCTGTTAGAACCTCAGCAGGATTTTCTGTGTGCTAGCACTCTAGTCAAGTGTTCTGAGCTCTGAGTAAGAAAGATGCTACGAGGCGCTCATGAGTTGAACAACGCACGATCAAGAGTCCCGTTCTCATTAAATTGACCCACAGCTTTAACTCAGTTGCAATTGAAACCTCATGAGATTTTGGTCAACACAGGTGACTGGCTCTAAGACTTATGGGGCAGGGTACTGAACTAGAACAGCAAAAACAATTTTGAAAAAGGAGAGAAGATTTGGGGGGAAAAGACATAAACTGACATAAATAGGTCAAATTTCAGATAATCTTTTTATCAAATATCTTTGAAACCATTGAACACACAAATGATAACGAAATAATGACAACCCGCAGACTTCCCACAACAAACGAACATCTATTCCACCAATCACAGACTCAAAGGTAAAGTGACATGGCTAAGAAGCATGCACAGGAGAAAATCTGTTGGCCTTGAGTTAGAATAGATGTTTGCTATTTTAATTCTATAACGCAGAAAAGATTTTTCCTGTATGTATAAACATGTGCCTGAATGTATTATGTACAATACATGGTACAGGTGGCCACATAGGACATTAGCACTTCTAGTGCTGGAGTTACAGGTGTTTGTGAGCCACCTGCTATAGTGCGGGGGAACTCACCTGTATCTTCTGCAAGAAAAATCAAGTCTCTTAAACATTAAGCCATCTCTCTAGCCCTCAGGGGAAAAGAGTTAAAAACTTGTGCTCTCTATAAAAAGATTGTTAGAAGTAAAATTAATACTTATAAGTCATATTTCTGACAAAGGGCTTGTTTCTAGAATATACATACATACATACATACATACATACATACATACATATTTAAAGCACACAGCTTCTACCAGTATGAAAACATATTTTTAATGTTCTTAAATGTTCTAGAGAATAGAGACAAAATTATGAGCTAAAATATTTGAAATAACTAACCATTAGACAAATGCAAAGTAAAATCACCTGCTACATTGGAAAATTGAATGTAAATAAAAATAAATGAATACCAGCAGGAATACAAAATAACAAGTGTCTCCATTCATTGAGAGTTACAAAACAAGATGGGGGAGCTATAGGTCATCAGAAATTGCATTATTAACTGTTTACCCTACAAAGATACAAATTCTGAACATCCATAAACCTAATCTTGATGTATACAGAAGCTGCATTCACAAGAGCCCCAATCTCGAAAGAGCATCTTTCAGTGAATAAATGGGCCAATAATGTACATTTTAAACTACTGATCAGTAAAGGGGAATGAAACCAAGAGACGGGCAACAGCATGGGAAAATATTAAATGAACATACTGAACTGAAGAAGCTGTTCCAAAAACATTAGATGGACTATGTATATAAAGACAAACTTCACAGGAATACAGAAAATTCAGTGGTCACTGGGAGGTAGGGATTGTGGAAGAGTTTAACTACAAAGAGTTAATATGAGGGGAAAAATCTAGATGATAAGGCAGTGCCATATTCTGATGTGCTGACACATTATACTAACTAAAGACAAAGAGCTTGTTTTCATAGTTCTTCAATTTTTAAATGTTAAAGTAAAGACTGTTAGATGCTATGCAAATAAATTAAATAAAGAGACTGCACATTACCTATATTTAATCTACACTGTAGGATGTTTGACTAGCACAAAATCTCTAAGATGTAATCTATTACATTTAAAAAAAACTGAAAAGTGCTAAAAATGCATGTGGTAAAATCTAAAATTCATTTTTAATAAAATTCATAATAAATAGCCATAGACTTTGTAAAAGACACAATGAGTGCTGGAGAGATGGCTCAGTGGTCAAGAGCACTGGCTGCTCTTCCAGAGGTCCTGAGTTCAATTCCCAGCAACCATGTGGTGGCTCACAACCATCTATAATGAGATCTGGTGCCCTCTTCTGGCGGACAGGCACACATGTAGATAGAACACTGAATAAATAAATAAATATTTTTTTTAAAAAAGGCACAATTAATACCCACTTGTAACAGGTGCCAAATACTCTGCACAACAAGGAGCAAGAAGTGCAACTCCCCAAATTAGGAGCAAGATGGAGCATCATTTTTATCAGTATTATTAATATTATACTCTGAATTCCACCTGGAAAAGGTTGGATCACTCAAAGCAGATGTTGAAGCAGCATTTCGGCATGAGCTATTTGAAAAGCCAGTCAGTATGATGCTGGTAAGGGGTAGGAAACAGGAATTCAAAAGAAACATAGCCCAGCTGTTGACTTGGCCCCAAGGAGCTTAGCTAACCTACAGCAAGTCTGGAGCACGTCCTGTCCATCGAGTGACCTGCCCAGAGCTGGAGTGGCTTTACTCCCATGTCCACTTCTGGCCACTCTGGAAGCATTTCTGTCAACAGCTGGTTTCCTGTGGCTGGGGCCAGCTTTGGAAGAGACCGCGTGGCATGTTCTTGCTCAAAGCCAGACTCTGGATGGCACATTCCTGAGTCATCCTTTTAAAGTAAATATCCACATAATAAATACCTTAGCATTTGCTAGCCAGGAGGAGGCTGCTTATGTAAACATTTTGAAGTGGGAAGACGTGGTCCGTGGCTTACCAGGCTCAGTCCTACAGAGTAGCTAGCACAATAAGAGAAACAAGTAATAGTCAGAAAGCTTGGGGAAACCAGAAGTTATAGCTACTTTCATGATATGGTTGGTTTTTAGAAAAGCCCCTCAAATTAACTACTTCAGTATTAGGGTTCTGGCAAATGGAAAACTATAAAACAGATTAAAGTGAACCTGAGTCAACTTACGGTAAGTGGTTCTCACATTTTAAAGTATATTTTCTAGCAGGATTTAAAATTAAGATTCTGGGGGTGTCTTACCAGATTTTAAAAAATAACTTAGTGAGTTTGTTTTTTATAATGTCGCACATACATATGTTTGATTAGTGCAACGCCCCCCCCTTATCGAATCCCTCCAGCCCTATTCCCTTCCACCCACTCTAAAGTAACTTTTTTCTATTATTCCTCCCCCATCCATGTAAATATCTTTCCTACACTCACATCTTGTCTTTTGTTTTGCTTTGAGTTTCACTGAATCTAATCAGGTGGTCAGTGTGGCCATCAGACTGGAGCTGTCCATTGGAACCTGACAGCCTCCTCAGTGGATACAAACAACACTGAAGACAATGACTGTCTCTGCAGAATCCACCAGAAACCAATAGTTCAGCTGAGAAAGGTAAAGCCCTCGGGAACCCTTCCCGATCCATGAGTGATGACTGAGTTACCCGGTCATAAAGAAACTCACAGCAAATATGGGACATGACAGCACTGGCTGGGCCATGCCTGGAAACAACAGTCTACACTTTTATGTTCTGCTTTGATTATAAGACTCTATATTAAAAAAAAAATCAAAACAAAACAAAAAACAAGACCTAGATGGTCCTAACACCGGTGTTCCACAGACCGAGGTTTCTGAAAGCTGGTTTGAATTCTAGTATTCTCTCCTCGGCTGCTGTCTCTTAGCTCTTGGAACCCTAAAGTATCTATGATACACATGAGCTCCGTGAAACAGCCCAGTTATCTCCTTACCAGGGAATGGAGCCTCTAATGTGCCAATGGGCTCCTAGGAGGACAGGTATTAGCATGACTTCGTGTGCACGGGGACAGAATCAAAATGCTGGGTGGTTATTTGTTCAAACACGTCAAACAATAGCCGGGCATGGCCCATGCCTTAAATCTTTAATTCCAGCACTCAGGGAGGCAGAGGCAGGCAGATCGCTGTGAGTTCAAAGCCAGCCTGATGTACAAAGCAAATCCAGGACAGCTAAGGCTACACAGAGAAACCCTATCTCGAAAAACAAAACAGGACAACAACAAAAAATGTTAAACAGTTAGGAGACAATGAAGCAGCGTGGACTGTAGGTTTACCTCACAGCGGCAGAGGTAAAGTCTTTCTGTGGCTAACTGCAGGCTTTCTCCACTTGTTCTCTCCAATACTCTCCACAGCACCACACTGCCTCACACAACTACTGTGTCTCCGTTGGTTCTTATGCCCTAGAGTAGCCTTCCCAAGCTTTTTTGTTTTTTTGTTTTGTTTTGTTTTTGTTTTGTTTTGTTTTGGTTTGTTTTGGTTTTTTGAGACAGGGTCTCTCTGTGTTAGCCTTGGCTGTGTCCTGGACTCACTTTGTAGACCAGGCTGGCCTCGAACTCACAGCGATCCGCCTGCCTCTGCCTCCCAAGTGCTAGGATTAAAGGCGTGCGCCACCACGACCGACTTATTTGTATTTTGAATGAAGCACTTAGAGAAAAAGCGATGAGTTGATCAGGGATGAGCTCAGACAGTGGAATTTAGAACGAGTGAATGGGATGGCCATAGTCATGCCTGTTTTCTATGGTTTTTTTTTTTTAATTCTACAATACAGTTGGCTTTATACTGTCCCTACGCTACAGACTTTCAAGGTTAAACATGGTCTAGCTTTATTTTTGTTTTGTTGAACCAAATGCTGGGACTCTCAGCAGGCCTACTATTTGAAACTGCAAACGGGGTGGCTCCAGATGTTACCTTGAATGAGACAGCCCCACACAGAGCAGAAAACGCAACTGGGAGCACACAGTGGACGCTCAATGAACACCAGGTGCTAGCGTCAGCGCTGCAGGTTGGCAGCGCAAATTGAGTAGCTCCGTTTCTTGGTGGACCTGTTCTCTGGTGCTGGAGTAGTGGGTTCACTATTTTATAATCCGGGAGCATTGCCGTGAAAAGCGATGGGAGCCAGTACCACATGAGTTACTGAAAGAGGGAATGATAAACTGAGTCAATAAGGAGTCATCAGGAGGAATTTCTCACGATAGCAATGAAATGGTTTGTTATTGTAATAAACACTTAACTTTAACCTCAAATAAATTATAGAATAATTTGCTGGTTTTGGACAGCAAAAAAAGTAGAGATTTAGTCAAAAACTATATAGTTAGGAAAGGCTTTACAAAACAACTCTAATATAGTCTAAACTTTGAAATTTCATAAACTATTGATGCTTCAAAAAACTGAAGTCTGAATTTAACATTTTTAAATTTTTTTCCAAATAAGAATTAAAAAGGAAAAAAATGCATGAATAGTTAATAAAAAGAAAGCACTTTTTAACCTTCATGGTATTGTTTCAATATAGTAGGGAATCTACTAAATTGTCCAAATTCCACGTCTTTTTATTTGTCCCTGAAACTGGCACAGGCAGCATGGGCTGATACTTGGAAGGGTGGCTAGTGGTACCAGAGGGCAAGACTTGGAAGCCAGGTCAGTGTCCAGCCCTGGTTCTCCCTCCAGACCTGGGTAACATCAGACAAAAGATGAAGTCCCTCCTGATATCTCTTTATGTCTTCCTAATCGTTAAAACTGTGGAGAAGTCACTGGAAGGGACCTCACAATGGAATTGTCTTGTCAATTACTTTTTTTTAATGGAGTGGGTTTCAAAGAACAGGTAGGTTCCTGCTGGATAGCTCCGATCTGGACTGAACAGGGCGGGCTGGGGTCATTTCTGGCCGAAGGTCCTGTGCATGAGGAGGCACTCAGCAAGAAACAGATCAGGAGTCCCAGGGAGGAAAAGAGAGCAACTGGAACATTCTATTGGGACAACTCGAGAAGGAAGGCTTTGAACTTGGTCCCAAACATGGCAGGAACCATTTAAATGATGGAAAGTTTAGGCAAAGCAAAGTGACAAAAGGACATTTTTCCAGCTCAATATGATGTCTTTCCAAATGAGTAGAGGGACGTGTGACTTTTTTCTTTTTTTTTTTTTCTTTCTTTCTTTCTTTCTTTTTTTTTTTTTTTTTTTTTTTTTTATTTCTTCCTGGTAATTCCCTGGGACTCGGTTCACATAATCTCACAGTTGACTGAACATTCCCCTTTGACCTCTCCCTCCTCTGGGACCAACTTAGGTTTAATTGAAGCTTTTGTCTCTATCTCTGCTTTGACAGCTGGAGATTAGCAGGGGCTTGGCTAATTAGTATTTAACTGTTCACTAATGTGCCCTTAGGTTTGTCAATCACAGTCTTGTTTAAGATGGATTCAGAGTCTTCAGAATACAGGAAAAGGTTTGCAGCATCAAAGTTGATTCACTTTGTTGAGAGAATGAAGGTAACAATTGTGTCTCTATTAACGTTCCCGTCACATTCCGCAGGGGAAAAATAATTTTTTTTTGAATCGGAAATCTGCCAAAGTTGTCTTCAGAGTCTGTGGAATCATGGAATAAGCAAAGCGTCTCTGTGGAGAGCTGAGGTCTTAGTGGTCTCTCTTTAAAGTAGACGACAGCCAGGGACATATTCCCCTATGTGTCTCAAGTGGCTTAGAATACCTACCAGGAGATAAGCCCTGGTAAGCTGTAGTTACCATACCCCTGAAAATTGCCATAATTATTCTATGGGTTTCCCAGTTTTATTCATTTAGGCAGCCAATTCCATAAGATTATTTCGTTTTTATTACTCCCTTCCCCCTTTGCTGGCCGAGCAGTCAGCTAAAGCTGAGAGGAGAGACAGGAAGACTTTGTTCCTAAGGAGGCTGCACGTGTGCAGCCAGGACTGGCGTGTAACGACTCGCCTTGTGAAGGATGCCCTCATGAAGCCGCACTAGGGGTACAGGGAAGATGTTGGGTGTGGAAAGGGAGAGTCGCCATTCAGGAATCTTCAAATACATGCAAGAAGAGCAGTAGGTCCCCAGTGGAAAACAAGGCAGGGAATTCTAGAAAGGGAGAATAGCACAGAAGAAAAACCTCAGACTCAAAAGTAAGCAACAGGCTCACAGACACTTTTACATATGTTTATAAATGCAGAGTTTTACTCTATTAGAGTGATAAAGTTGGGACACCCTTGTTCAGAATCCCAAAATGAGAAATGTAGGATTCTCAGGGACCTTAGACTCCTCTGGAATAGGATCCACCTACCAACGCACCTAGCACAGAGGCTTATGTATAAGAAGTGCTCAACTCTTATTTGAGTGCAAAGAAGCGCTTCTCAGCTCTGGTGGGCTTACCACAACATGCGTGCGTGCACACGCATACGCAAGTGCATGCCTGCACACACATACTTGTTAAGAGTCGTGATAAACTCTGTGGCCTTTGAAGCCAATGGCATCTAAATTCATTGTCAGGTGTTCGTGAAGAATCAACAAGGACAAGAGAAAAAGGACAGATGAGTAAGATTTATTCAAGTAAAGAAAAAGCTGGAAAGGGCATTACAAAATAGCATTCTGTAGCATGTGCCTCTACTCATGGGGCTACGTTGAGGCTCAAGGTGTAGCCCAAGTTAGCCTTGAGCTTATGATCCTCTTGCTGCCTCTGCCTCTCCGCATATCCCACCAATGTGTTAACCATGACTGGCCCAATTAGCGCTCTACGTCACAGGTTCTTTCCCATCCTGGAGTGGAGCTATTTGATACCACCCAGATGCAAATTAGACACTCAGCTGGGGTCACAGGATGCTTTATTCACCTGATTCAATTATTGTCTTGAAGGCTTACTGCCTCTTGTCTGATAACCTAGGCCAAGTCCTGGAAGCTTCTAGCCTCCTTACAATCTAACCTAGGCTGAATAAGCTCACCCTTTCTTGTTCTTTCTGAGCTCTGGGCAGGCTAGTTCAACTCAGCTATTCTGGCTCAAACTCCTCTACCAGCTGACTTACTCAATCTGGCTTCTCTCTCCACCTCTGAGTTGTTCTGCTTGGCCTCAAACTAACTGCAGCTGTCTGTTCTAATCTTCTGGCGCCTCACTCTCGCTTGTTCTGTCTTCACCCATGTTTAGCTTGTTCTGTCATTCAATCTGTCTCTGTAAAATTCTCCTGGTAAGACTCCTCCTCCTCCTCCTCTCCCTCTTCTTCTTCCTCTTCCTCTTCCTCCTCCTCCTCCTCTTCTTCTTCTTTTCTTCTTCTTCTTCTTCTTCTTCTTCTTCTTCTTCTTATTATTATTATTATTATTATTATTATTATTATCTATCTGCATTTCCCCTTTAGTAGCTTCCCTTTGCTCTCTCTTCTCATGACAGGTGAGTGTATGCTATTCTGTCAAATCTTCTCTGATTTGTCACCTTCTTTATCTACTGCCCAATTAGACAACACTTTCAAATATGGATGATTCCTTCTACAAACTAACTTTACCCTCATTGTTTGAGATTAAAGGCAGGTACCACCATGCCTGGACCTAAGCTTTTTTTTTACCTGAAACTTGCTCTATACTAGACTGGCCTTGAACTTAGGTCTGCCTGCCTTTGTCTCCTGGATTAAAGGTGAATTTGTATTCCAGCCAGATCACACAGACCTAGAAGGTCTTTGAACACTATCTCTTGCCAGAACATCCAGACTCTGGATTCAAGTTTCTCTACAAGATGGAATGAATTTGATTGGTTAACTTAAACATATATGGTAAATTCTAGTTGGTTGAAAAATCTAGTGAATGTATAGAGGCCCAGGGACCTGTGCTATATGGGCAAGGGCCCCAGAACAGGAAAAGATGAACTAGAGAGGAAAAGAACAAAGGTTAGTGGTTAGCCAACATCTTGGTGAGCTGGGCTTTTTGAATTTCAGTGCCTGAGTGCTTACATTAGGAAGGTATGGTATAAAACCTCATTGTTCTCAGAGCTGGCCGCCAATTCCACCAAGACATACAGATACTTCGTGTTCCTTGGGCCTGTAACCTACCCCACCTGCCTACATAAGGAAGCCGCCCTGTTTCCCACTTCTTTGATAAGTCAGCCCAGTACAAAAGGAAAACAAGTTTTGAACTCTCAACTCACTCAAGTTCAGAGCCCCACACATGTCACTCACTCATTCGTTAAACCTAGGAAGTCACTTAAAACTCTCTAGGCTTCATCTGTAAAATGACAGCCGTGACGGTTAGCTCCCAAGATTTAGACTCTCCAGAACAGGAACAGGAACACAAACTCTGTTCTTTCATTACCATTGTCACCTTCAGTGCCACCATCTTCAACATTATCACCACCCCCTTCTTAATCACAAGTGTTACTGTAGGCAAGAGGGCACAGTACAGCAGTGCCCGACAGGACCGCTCCGTTATTAGAGGAAGGTGATTCATATTCTGAATAAGAGAGAAAAACTATCCAGAGGCATCTGGAAGAATCTAGAGTAGAGAGAAAGAGGAACAAACTGGACATGGCCAGGGCTGGGGAAGTGGGAGAGTGGAGCATGGGAGAGAATAATGGCGATAGAGTGATAGCAAGAAATTGAAAATAGAGCATAGCAAGAGATGAGTCTAGCGAGAGAGCAAGGGGACAGCCAGCCAGAGATATAGAGAGTTGGTGAGTGGACAGATCATTTGTATTCTAACGAGAATAGTAGTTCGGGGGTGCAGCGGGGGGCGGGGGTAGCGGGCAGGATGCCAGCATAGACTTTGAAATGTTTAACAGGTACTTGTGATACTGAGGGAACATGGAGGCCTCCTGCCAGAGGTAAGGAAAATGACTACTTTTGGCAAATGGGGACTGGCTTCACAAGTTTATGTGGAATGCTGGCTTTTCCCTAACCTTCAGAAATCCTTCTACGGTTCAGCTTGGGCTCATTTCTAGATATGTGGACTTGCCTGAGACCTATCAGCGACCATCAACACGGCCACCACTGCACATGTCAGTATCACTCACAGTGTCAGGACCATCAGCCCCTGGCACAGCCTCCGTAATCACCACCTCACTGTTTCTGCCGTTCTCTCCTTCCCTCCCGTCAGTGCCCTCTCATCACCGTGCGTGCCATCGCACTTCCTGACCCACTACCTACACAACTGCAGATGGGGAAAGCAAAAGATGTCTATTGCTGGCAAACCAATCTTGAGGAGAGGAGAGGTGGATATACGATGAGTGCCTATGAGAGCCTCAGGTGTATCCGATCCAGCTCTTCAAATCCGATCCGTCCCCAGGTACTGAGGCAGCTGATTTTAATTTGCCCACATCAGTGCCTGCTTCTCTGCTTCTGCTGTCATCATCCTTCATTTCACAAATGGATAATTGTGGCTGTTTCCTCACTGGCCCATGGCTTTGATTCTATGTACCCTTCAAAGCATTTTTTTTTCTTGTTCTGCCAAATGAATCTTTCTAAAATATTGATTTCATTGCTGTTTCGTTCTGTTCAAAATTCCATAGCCAAGTTTCACAGTGGGAACTAAAAGTCTTGATGTAAATTGCATTTCCAGCTTTGTTACCTGGTGGCTCTCCCTCTGGGACTCTGGGCCCCTGCTGACCTGGTGAGCTTGTTGCTCTCTCAGCCTTGCGTGGTCCTGTCTCCTGCAGACGACACCTTCTGGCTGCACTGTGTTCTATAGTTTCCGGCGTGTAGCCAAGTTCTATTTCTTTTTTTTTCAAACCAACCTGAAGTCAAACACTTAGGGAAACAAGGGACTCCTCTTAAGCACACAAATGTACTTAAAGATGGTTTAAAGATGCATTCCCATGATCAAAGTACTGTTTCCTGGGTCCTACAAAGCAACGAACACAAACACAACAGATAAGATTCTTGGGAGACCCTCACCAACTAACAAATGTTTTGATATATTTCTAAGACAGAAAGTAGACACAGAAGCGTCAGAGGTTTGGAGCAGAAAGAGGACATGGTAGCCTTGAAGAAGCCAAGAGAAATATAAAAGCAGCAGGATCAAAGTCCCTCTTTACCAGGCAGTAGAAGCAAGACACCCAGTGAGTGGGTGATGGAGCCATTGGCAAAAGAGTAAACACCTCTAGTCTTGAGCAGAGCTCAAGCAGACAGGCAACTGTCCCCAACCATGAAGGGGAAGTTTTGAAAGAGGAGGAGCAGGGAGCATTGGAAAAGAGAGGAGAGGAAGACAGAAGGGGAAGGACTAGAAAGAAAGAAGAAAGAAGAGAGTCTGATGATACCAGGTTCGAGGCCTGCCTGGGATACGTAGTAAGATCAAGGTCAGCCTGGGCAACTTTGTGAGGCTTTGATAATTTAAAGGTAAAGGTTGACCTCAATGGCATTTTGGAGAATACAATGAAAGCTCACCCCACCATGGATATTTACATAACATTTCATCTTGCAAGTACCTATTTTTATCCAAAAGATCCTCACAAAATATTTTGAAGCAAAAAATGTGGTTTGTATCAAGTTTGTGGTTCATGGCAAAATGCTTGTCAAGCAGCTGTGAGGACCTAAACTCAATCCCTCTTCCAGAAAAGAGTCACTCTGACATGCAGTTTCTGTGGCTGTTTGTGCCTTGGCGCATCCATCCTCACACTAGTGTTTGGAGACCTTGGCATGGCAGCCAGCTCCCTTCTGCTACTGTAAAGAATTAGCTCCAAGTCTTGTCCATTTTGGGCAGCATATTGTCTGCACAGAGAGCTGGGCATTTTTTCCCAGTGGCTAGATTTCTATTAATGAAGCTATCTACAAAAAGAGATTTTATGATGCTCATCATCTTTGTTGAGATAGGCTGTGGGTGTTGACCGGAGCTGACATGTCTCAAGTCAAAAAAAGGCCTTAAATTAATAAAAATATCTTTAAATGCCATATTCTGCATGTCTCTCAAATTTTTAGGGATCATCTTCTATATATTTAAATTTATATTTACATAGTGTATAATCACATCTATGATCTATTTATCTATTTATCTATCTATTATCTATCTATCTATCTATCTATCTATCTATCTATCTTTAGTAATAGGCAAACATTGCTTGTTTCTAGATATTCACTATCTGTTCAACCTAAGATATATATTTCTATGACAAACTAGACTAGTATCTGACATGATCAGGAGTCTGATTGATGAACCATTAACTTGTATAACTATTCTAAGCAGCTTGTAATATCAGTTTTAACAGGACTGGAAGTAAACCTTAAATTTGTAAATGAGTTGTATAGGTCCAATACCTCATACCACATACATTTGTTTATCAAAATGACCCTAATTTGAGTTAATATATAAAATTCTATATCCAGGTATCAAAAAACAACTTTATGCTGTCCAAAAAGGACAAGACTTGGATGCAGGTTGAGTTGTCTGCCAAGCTCTGCCATGACAGGGTAGGCAAGTCCTTCATATTTTCTGCTTCAGATATGCCAGGCCAGAAGACTGAAGGGGATGCTACAACATTTTAGAGAGAGAATGGGTGACTGAGCAGGCAGTAAACTGTCTCTGTCATTTCCTAGTTTTGGAAGCTGCTTTCCTGCATTTCCTACTTAAGTAATAATTTTATTCCTTCTCAAGTCTCTGATGGAGTTGAAGACTAGATAGTTATGCTTTCACAGTGAGGCTTATGATGTTTAGGATTTAAGAAAATGTTTTAATGTCTAGAATGATGTATTTTTAAGTTGATGAATATGAGATAGGATAGAGAATGATTTAGGTACAAAACTTTAGACTCATCTACATAGGATAAGTAGTATTTTTTCAAGGTTGCCAAATACAAATAAGCTAAACATTTTGAATGTAGGTTTTACATATGGCTTTCCTGATTGTTTCATAACTATACTTAATGTATATGGTTTATTATGAATAAATAAAGTCCATATGCATTTGGGAAAAAAACCAATTAGCTCCAGCTCCTGCAGCTGGTGGTCAGCCAAGGAAATTGACTGCTCCACATTCTTGTCGCCAAACACTCCCCAGACATTCCATGAACCAACAGAGGTTTGAAAAGCATGAACAAAATTCAAGGCCAGCAATTAAAAAAAAAACCAAGTCATCTGAGAATTTAGGTCCTGCAGCGTTTTAACCCAAGGTTATAAAATAAAAACTAGGCAAAGGAATAATCAGCACAGAAGACAGTTTAGGAATTGAGGAGATGACTGATTGTTGAAATACAGCATTCAACAGTAGAATCAGGATGAGGAGTCTAGAACATTCCCCAAAGCACTGAAGAAAAATAAAAAAGAACAAAGACAAAGCATGCAAGTAGGAGATCCTGCATCATCAACAGATGTCTAGGACATAGATACCGAGCAAGCACAGGAGAGTCAATCACCAAAGGCACAGCCAGAGACAGTTTCCAGCTAAAGACAGAAGTGAAAGGTCTACAAAAGCCAATGGGGGATGGGCAAGCACAGACTTACAGCTAGACATGCTATTGTCTGAAGCAGTCATCTGCCTTCATGTAGGAGCCTTAGTAGGACTCTGGAACAGTTGAAATATACACTCATCTACAGCCATGTGTACTTTCAACAAAAATATAACATATGCCCTTAATAAAAAACATAAGCAAAGTTGATAAAAAAAAAGAAAGAAAGAAACAGAATTTAGGGAGTGGAGTGATGGCTTAGCAGTTGAGTGTCGACCATGCTTGCAAAAGAACCACATTTGGTTCCCAGCACCCACATCAGATAGCTCACAACTCTCTGTAGCTCAACTTTAGGGGTTCAGACACTTCACTGGTCTCTGTAGGCATTTGAACTAGTGTTCATAAACTCTCAACCACACATACATACACATAATTAAAATCAAGTCTTTACTTTTAGAAATGGAGTTTACGTGCAGCTTAGTTATGTATACATCTAACAAATACTTTCATTGGTGTGTAAAAGAAGCCTCCTGGGGCTGGAGGGATGGCTCAGAGGTTAAGAGCACTGACTGCTTTTCCAAAGGGTCCTGAGTTCAATTCCCAGCAACCACATGGTGGCTCACAACCACCTCTCGTGTGATCTGATGCCCTCTTCTGGCCTGCAGGTGTACATGCAGGCAGAGCACTGTATACATAATAAATAAATCTTAAAAAAAAAAAGAAGAAGAAGAAGAAGCCTCCTGGAGCATCGTAAGTAGATATGATTGACAGTTATTTCCCAGATGAGTTCTGAGAGGGGTACATGGGTCATACAGTAGTTTATGGATGTTGAAAGAGACAGCCTTTGGTAAGTGTAACTGTCCCCTTAGGGCAAGGAGTAAGCACTGCCTGCAGCTCAGAAGTTCTGTCAGGTCCCACCCAGGCATTGCTCCCTCTCCTTCTAATCTGACTGTGGACACAGTAGGTTAATTTCACCCAATTTGAATTTAACATAAGTGGAATTATAACACAGAACGATCATGTGTCTCATTTTGCTCAATGTCGTACTTCTCCATGATGTGGCATACAGCAATGGCTCCTTCACTGTCATTACTATCCAGATTTTTAATTACATAAATGTGCAAGTTGTTTACCAATCTACCAAGGAGCATCTCACTCATTTCCATTTTAATATAATCAATGAGTTCAAGTAACTCCACATTGTCTGTTTTTGGTATTTAGTAGAGTAATTCCTCTCGCTCTGCCTTCTTCAAGATTGTTTTGTCTTTAGATCTTTTGCATATCTTTATACATTTTTGAAATTAACTAATCAGTTTCCACAAATAAATGAAATGCTTGTGAAATTCTGTTTGAGGTTGCTTTGATTCAGTTGGGTGAAGAACTCACATCTTAGACTTATTTCAGTGTGAAACCCATGAGCATAATATACTTCTCCTATGAGAGTCATTCTGGAAGTTCTGCAAATACCTGACAGTTTTACAGGTGAGGACACAGAACTGGATACAGCTCTAGACATTCTGTGTTAAATTTTCTTGTTGAAAAGCATTTATTTATTTTTATTTTTTCAGATTCTATTCTGCTGATTTTACACCATGGGTGCTATATTTGGCTCCATAGTAGACTGTTTAATCCAATAGTTTATATGCTGAGTCTGTTGTGTTTCTTCACAAGATAGCAACCATAAGGAACTAAAGCATTTAGCTTCTCCTTTTTTAATTACTCTAGAGAAGTGATAAATATAGATGAGAATAGTAGTAGTATTTGTGTCTATTTTCCCATCACCATGGGGGAAATACCAATTCCTAATCACCATTAGATGTAACTTTCTATTTTTTATCTATGCCAATTATTAGATTAGGGAGGGTTTCTTCTGTTTTAGATTAGAAAGGAATTCTATAATGCTCATTGTTAATGATCATGAGACTACAGTGAACTTATGAAACGTTGCTTCTATACTTAAAGTGATCATGACTTCCTTCCTTTGTTCCATTAACTGATTAGAATGCTATAATAACAATGCAGTACTCTGTGGTATAGAAGTCTGGGCTAAAGGTTAAAATATCTGGAAAGAGTCTTGAGGCAAATATCTGAATCTTCCTATCTTGTTAGTTACCATTGTATACCTACTCGGACTACCTAAAATCAATTATGAGCATAAATAAGATTACTGCACTAAATTTATATCTTTCTATTACTGTGGGGGGAAAAAGTCCCAACAACAGCAACTTAAGGAGAAAGGGCTTGTGTGGATCACACTACAAGGGTCCTGTCCAGCATGGTAGGGAAATTGAGCCGCAGGACCTTGAAGCAGCTGGTCATATCACATCTACAATCAGCAAAGGAGAAGCACAGGTGCTAATCCTCTGTTTTCCTTTTTCATTGCACACAGTATAGGATCTCTGGCCAAGGAAGGTCCTGTCACAGTTAAGATGGGCCTTGGGCCTTCCCAGGTCAGTTACCCTATCAAGACAATCTTTTGCAGGAATACCCACAAGCTCAGCTCCTGGGATAGTTCAGATGCTGTAAGGCTGAGGATTTACCCTCTAAAAGCCGTTATCTCAGGCTTTGCTGAATGGGAGGATAATCATGGCTTTAGGTGAAGAATATGCTTCCTTATGGGTCCTTCCCAATATTCCTTCATTTATCTGTAATTCCATCATCTCATTAAATAACGCCCTCAGGGTGTGCCAGAGCATGCTTGTAATTGCATGGGAGGCTGAGGCAGGTGGATTGCTGTGAGTTCAAGGACATCCTGGTCTACAAAGCGATTCTAGGACAGCCAAGGCTACATCTAATCCCTGCAGAAGCCTCTTGCTGAAGCCTCCTTTGAGATTAATTGGCTCACATCTTAATGAGGAATTATGTTTTAAAAGCAAAGCAGAGCATTACTTTAGGAAGAAATTTCCTTCTGGTAGAAGAAGTGATCACTCACTCTCAACTTTGGAACTTTGTTCTGTTCTCCCACGGAGATGTGTGAACTGCAGGAACACTCCCAAAGAGCAGGCAGCCCATGACAGAGGTTAGTCAGCTATTTAAGCCCACAGTGTATAGCATCTTGTGCATTGCTATTTTCTTTATTTTATCCTTTTAAATAAGCACACCAGGTGTCATTGTGGCATTTTAGAACACTGTTTTGATTGATCCTGCTCCCACATTCCTTCCCTCCATCCCATCGTTCCCCCTTATAACCTTCTACCTGGAATTCCCCTCTCATGTGACAGGTATCCTATCGCCCTCTCTCCTCTTTCCAGACACTGCTCTTTAATATCATACTCCCTTTTCTGGTTTCATGTTCTATCCCCACACTCACAGACATAACTACACACGTATAAAAGAATTAAAGCTAGGCATCTCTGTGAGACAGTATGTTCCATTTATATTTCTGAACCCAGGTTGCCTCATTAAATATAATCATTTCCAGGTACATGAATTTTCCTAATCTTTTCATTTCTTGTTATGGATGAGTAAATTTGTACCACGTTTTCATTATTCTATCTGTTGGTAAACATCGATGCTGACTCTGTTTCCCTGCTGTTGTGACTGGAGTAGTAGCATTACGGACACTTAGGTATCTAGGAGTGTGACAGGAAATAGACCCCTACAAGAAGTATGCCTGAGTAGTACGGCTGCTCTCCTTGGGTTTTCTGAGCCACCACACTGACTTCCATCATGGCCTCACCAGCTTGCACTCTCACCAGTATTGTCGGGTCCCAGCCCGTGGGAAAAATCAAATCAAGGTTCACCTGAAAGAGGGAGTGGGGATTGAAAGTAGGATACAGAGAGGTGAGAAATAACAAATCAGGTCAGGACATTTCTGATCAAGATTCACTTTATTTCTGACTAGCAGGAACATATATAGAGCAAGGTCAATAGATTTATTCTTATCTCACTCACCCTAGCCCCCAGGCAAGAATGCAATAGCCTAAATCGCTCCCTGTAGAACTTCCTAGTTCTCTGAGTAAGTTCCCTGTAAGAACTTCCTAGATCCTCTGGGTGGTTCCAAGTTGAGACTTCTCTACTTCTTTCAAAGGTAAATAGTCCAAGGATAGCCTAGAACACAAGACCTCATGGTAAGGTAAAGGTCAGCAGCTCGAAGGTCACAGCATACAGCCTAAACACAGGATTTCTGACATGGCAGAATTTGTCATGAGTCCCCACACAGCATTTGCTGTCACTTGTTTTCAGAGCAGCAGCCATTCTCAATGGGATGAGTTGGGATCTCAAAGCAGTTGAGGATGGAACGGCCTCAGACCAACATCCATTACCCCTGGAACTGGACTTGGGTGATTCTCTCCGAGAGGGGTGATCCTGTCTAGTCTTCCCTCTCGGATTTCTCCTGTTATTTGGTATCCTGACTCAATGACCACTGACTTATGTAAAATGGTGCTTGGTGCTGGAGTACCTTGCGGTTTGGAATTTCAACTTACAGCCCATTGGGCCCCAGAGAGAGATCAGCCTGAAAAGCCCACCCCTTTTGCACCTCAATTCAGGATTCCTGCTCCTGTTGGGGTATCTCTGTCCCTTGCATCGGTGCCCCCAAGCATCTGGTCCCAGTTGCAGTAACTCTCTCCGACAGACCCTGATGCAGGAGACTGATTTCTATGTCTGTCCCAGACTCCACTGCGATAGGGCTTGCCATTACAAATGCGGTGGCAAGTTAGATTATTATTGCGCAGCTTGGGGCTGTGAAACAACAGTAAGTGCATATTGGAACCTGTCTTCCTCATGGGATTATATTACCTTAAAACAGGGCTTTTCCAAACCCAATAATCCTCTTGAGGCCATTGATGCTTGCAAACCATCCAACCGTAATAAGGGATGGTACTTGCCCCTTCAGATTAGTATTACTGCTCCAGGTTGTCTTGTCGACTGGACTCAAGGATTTCATTGGGGCCTTCAATTATATCAACAGGGTACAGATACTGGGATCACCTTTTCCATAAAGCTTCTAAAAGAGACACCCTCCACCCCCCCACCCCCACCTGCATTCACCTCAGGCGGTTGGGCCTAATCCTGTGCTAGCCCCAAAACCTCACAAACCTCTTGCTAAGCCTACTCAGGTTCCCATACCTAAGCTTTCTCAGACTCCCATACCTTCAGTAGATATATACCTTATTCCCCACAGTTGCCCACTCCTCCTCCTCCTCCTCCTCCTCCTCCTCCTCCTCCTCCTTCAACAGCCTCCTCACACCTTGTGTTTACCCTTGTACAACAAACCTTTTTTGTCGGGAGCCAACCCAAGTTCACTCAAGGCTAAAAGAATCTACTGGCTATGGAAAAATACTGATGGCCCATTCCAAAGCTAACTTCTTCCTTTCATCCTCTGCATAACTTCCCTCTTTCAGCCTCTGCATAACTTCCTCTTTTTAGCCTTTGCATAACCTCCTCCTTTCACCCCCTGCAGATGTTGTTCAGCCTGTTCCGAGATAAACCACAGGATGTTCCCCTGAGGGCATCATCTGGAGGCATTCTTGGGCCCCTGCCCCTGCTGTTTAGCCCCTGCCTCCACCCCGTATAAGCTTTTGCTTTTGATTCAATAAACAGACCTTGATAAGAGTTCTACTTGGTCTCGCCTCCTTCTTTCTCGTCCCATCTTTTCAGGTATGGCTCCCATCGCGACCCCGTAATTACAGGTCATGCTGGACGGGACACTTTTTGGCCATTAATGCCTCTCATCTTAACCTTTCAGAAGAATGCTGGCTTTGCTATCATTCTTCCCCACTCTTTTTTTTTTTTTTGGTTTTTCGAGACAGGGTTTCTCTGTGTAGCCTTGGCGGTCCTGGACTCGCTTTGTAGACCAGGCTGGCCTCGAACTCACAGCTATCCGCCTGCCTCTGCCTCCCGGGTGCTGGGATTAAAGGCATGCGCCACCACGCCTGGCTCTTTTATGAGGGCATTGCAATCTCCTTGACTAACTATACGATGGCTTCAAATTACTCCACCTGTCGCTGGCATCAGCCCAGTCCTGAGGGTCTCTCCCTCGAATGGGTGTCAGGGACAGGAACTTGCTTGTTGGGACCTGGGACTCTCATTCCCGCCTCCCTATCCTTCCTATGTAACAGTACCCTGACTTACCGCGATATTTCTACATCTACATATATTGTCTCCCCTTTAGATACTTGGTGGGCCTGCTCATCAGGTCTTACGCCCTGTATATTTGCTCCTAATCTTGTTGCACGCGGGACTTTTGTGTTCTTGTTCAAATTATCCCACGACTAACCTATTACTCTCCCCCTGAATTCTTTCACTTGTGGAACCAAGAAGAGCATTCCCCTTCGGACGACTCCCCTGACAACTCTGCCTCCCTCCTCCATAGACGACCCGGGAACCCATAAAAGCAATCACGGTTGCAGTCATCCTAGGACTTGGGGTGGTGGGCGCAGGTACCGGGATCTCATCCCTGGTCCTTTCCAATCAATATTATTCTGAACTCAGCTCTACCATAGATCAGGATGTTCGGGAAATTCAACAAAGCATTGAGGCACTCAGAGAGTCACTTTCCTCCCTAGCAGAGGTAGTTTTACAAAACCAACAAGGTCTTGATTTTCTGTTTTTACAACGGGGGGGGGGGCCGGAGGGGGGCCTCTGTGCAGCTTTAAAAGAAGAATGCTGCTTTTTTGCAGATAAATCCGGGGTGGTGAGGGATAGCATGCGTAGAGTACGAGAAGGACTGGCAAAACGACAGAGAGAGAGGGAGAAAAGCGATAGCTGGTATAAAAACTGGTTCTCTACTTCTCCATGGCTGTCCACTCTTCTTCCCTCTATTTTTGGACCACTTCTTGGTCTATTACTCCTGATATCTTTCCGTCCCTGGGCCTTTGCTTGACTGACCTCTCTAATAAAGAGGCAGTTTGAAGACCTCGCAGCAAAATCTTTGCAGGTTCACTATCTGCGCCTAGCTGAGGCTGATTCTGAGGATGAAGCTCCCCCAAAGACCATCTAGAGGGTGCGAGGCTTAGCACTGCAGGGAGTTTTGCCCGCACTCCTTCCTTGGCAAACTCCTGAGAAGCATGCCTGATTGCATAAAGGTTTGGCGCAAAACCATGGCACCAGATGCCCCCCTTCCCCCCCCCCCCCAAAGCGCCTGGGAGGTTGAGGACATGGTCAGTCCAGACAGATCAAACATTGACCTTTTAACGCAACACTCATCTCTTGAGGGGGATCAGGCCTCTACTTCCCCCTCTGTTTTTGTTATATACAGTAAAGGGGGAGATGATGGGGGTGCTTTCAGCAAATATGGCCATTTGGACCTCCTGTGTTCTGCTTGACAAAAATCTCTCCTGCTCTCTCCCTTTTGGTGACCTCTCGAAGAATTCTCCAGGAGACCTCCTAGCTTTCTCAATAACCAGATATAGATCTGTTTCACCTAGGTTAGCTCCAGTCCTACTGTCCCACGCTTCTTGGAAACTGCCAGCTCAGGGCTACCTGACCATGAAGGGAACATTGTGCGATATGCAGCAGCAGGGGGCTGAACTCGCTCTCACCCTAGCTACCCCTCTGCCCGACCCCACATCCTGCCTTGTGCTTATAAGCAGCCTGAGAAAAAATTCTGTCAGCTTGATCAGATTCTTAGACTTGCTGTCCGTTCCTTGTGTCTCTTGTCCCCCCCATTCTCTCCCTAGGGGTCTGAGGGTCTCAGTGGACTGTCCGGCGGGTCTGGACAAGAGTGGCCTCTCACATTGTTGGTTAGACTTCTTTCTGGATTTTTGAAGCTATTATAAATGTGGTTACCGAAGGGCAATTTTTCCTAATGTCTTTTCACAATAAATTTGAATATTTAGAAAGTTTCTAGGTTTGTGTGTTGATTTGAATCCTTCTACTTTCCTGAATGTGTTTACAAGATCTGTAAGTTTTGTGGCGGAATCTATAGTGTCTTTTAAATAGAAAATCTACATTAAGATGTAATTTGCAAATTGGGTTAAATGAGTTTTTTTTTTTTTTCTTATTTGTATCCCTGAAGGGGAGGTTTCTGGTGTCATGTGATGTTCTTCTGGAAACTGTCTTGTGAGGGGACATGTGATGTTTTGCTGAAAGCAGACACATGAGAGGCCACATAGTGTTAGAGAATGTAGGCTCAATCCTTTTTTTTTAGCAATTATATTTTATTACGAACTTATTAACCGAGAGTACCTTGCTTATAACCCAATTAACCTAAACAACAGGAAAAGAAGATTAAAGAATACAGTAATGAAACTGTAAGGATATCAGTTCTGAGAAATGTTTCTCCTGGCGTAATCAGCAGGATTTCTTCTGCTGGAACCTGGAGTAACCAGAACCTGGAGCCTCAGCCAGAGCCCAGAGCCCCCATAGCCTTTCTTTGAACGGTTCTCTCTAGGAGCATCTGGAAGTGGAGCGATGAACAGCCAAAACTATCCCAAGTCTCCAAAGGCCCCGCCTCTTGTTTTTGGCTCACATTTATACCTCCTTTCAGAATTTGTTCAAGGATTTTTTCAGCTGGTTAACAACCAATCTCTCCCATATGGTGGTTCGACTTCTAAGAAGATAAACATCACCTACTTTCTCACAAGTCTTTTTCTCATGCCCCAGTTGTGATCTAAACAAGAAGACATGTTTATATCTCCATCAAGGGAAGAATACAAATAGAACCCCACAGACAGTTGCTACGCCCTGTAAGGCTTCTCTGGTCTTTGCTGGTCTTTACTTCTCAGAAATGTTCCAGAGAACTTTTTGTGGTACTCTAGCTGCTTCTGGCTGCTTCCACTGACTCATGCCAACTGGGCAAAGCCTTGCTGTTTCTGCTGGATCATGCTACCTCTATGAATTCAAATTGCGATTTGGTGTTTGCTCTTGGACTGGACTGCTAGTATCTTGTAACAGCAGAGTGGAATTGGCTCAAGGAACTACACCTGAACAGGTCCACAACCCCTTTTTCCTATTAATATTCTTTCTCTCCTTCCTCTGGTGGATGGGTTAGAAGTGAGATTGAAATGTTTAATAACCTTAAATAAAGTAGATTTTGAAAAAATCTAAGCCTACATATCCCTTTATATATTTCTCTTACTTTGTGGCTCTAGCTAAACCTTTAAGCACTATATTGAGTAAATGTGAAGAGATGGAGCACCCTTGTTTCATTTAAAAATTTAGAAGACATGATATCTATTTTACGCACTCAGTTAGCATAACATTATTGGTTCTAGAGTTGCCATAGAAGAACTTCACTATGTTGAGCAATGTTACATCCTAGTTCCTTCAGGACTTCCATCATGAGAGCATGTTGACATTTGTCAAATGCCTTTTTGACATCTATCAAATTAGATACAGAGACAGAAATAGGTCTGTCAACCAGTAAATGAACTAATGCCTTGAGTAAACAGATCTTACAAGAAGAAATGCAGATGACTAGTAAATATTCTTTAAAGAGTTGAATATAGTTAGCCACCAGGGAAATGAAAATCAAAACTGCTTTGAGATCCCATTGAAAATGGCTGTCACTCTAAAAACAAGTGACAAAAATGCTGGTGAGAGTGTAAACTGGTGCAGTGTAAGCTGACATCAAATTATCTCATGTTATTTTGGCTTATTTTTCTGGTTGTGAGCCCCCAGGCTTGGTGCTGGGAATTGGATTCAAGTCCTTTGCAAGAACGGTGTCTGCTCTTAACTTCTGAACTGTTTCTCCAGTCCCAGAACCCTATTTTTTTGCTCATTTGTTTTTGTTTCTTTTTCTTCTAAATCCAATCACTATGGGTTTATTGTTTTTATTTTTGCTTTTTTTTGTTTTGTTTTGTTTGTTTGTTTTGTGTTTTGGTTTTCCAAGAAAGGATTTTTCTGTGTAGCCTTGGCTATCCTGGATTCACTTTGTAGACCAAGCTGGTCTCAAACTCACAGAGATCCATCTGCCTCTGCCCCCTAAGTGCTGGGATTAAAGATGTATGTCACAACACCTGGCCACTTTTTTTTTTTTAATTGCTGAGTTCAATATATTTGCATTTCTGTTCTTAAGTCTATTTAGAGGTTATATTACAGTCAGTTATTTGAAAACATTGGATACAAATTCTATCCATTAGGAGTGGCATCTGATCTACTGAATGGGTTCCTGAATATTGTTGATAATTTGTCTCCTCTTTGTCTTTAAGAACAGTTTGAGAAATGCTGCTGTTAGATCTTTCTTGACTGTCTGGTGGAATTCCATGGGGACTCCATCTGCTTTTCTTTGTGGAGATACATTTAATTGCCACTTCAGTTTCATTGCTTGCTTGGATATGTTTAAATTGTCTTCAGAATCTTTCTTTTGTCAATCAGGTAGGTTTAGAAGCATCTATTTCTTCTAGTTTTGTTTTGGTTTGTTTTTAGCTTTTTGAGATACACATTTTCAAAATATTTTCTAATGATCTGCTAAATTTCACTGATGCCTATTGTAATAATTTTCTTTCCATCTCTAATTTTCTTTTTAGTGTAAGCCTAGCCTTTAATGGCTGGGCTATATCTCCAGCCCTCCATCTCTAATTTTTAAATTTGATTTTTTTCTTTCTTTCTGTTTAGGTAATCTTTTCAAAGGACCAACTCTTTGTTTGACTTTATATGTGTATATTATTATATGTATATGTCCATATTAATCTCTATATTTAAGTTATGCCCTAATATTTTTTACAATTCTTTCTGTGTATTGTGTTGGGCTTGGCCTTTTGGTTTACTGGAACTTTGACAAGTATCACTGGTTAGTTATTTGAGATTGCGCTGATTCTCTTTCTTTCTTTCTTTCTTTCTTTCTTTCTTTCTTTCTTTCTTTCTTTTGTACATGCAGCTATAAATGCTAAGGACTGCTACATTGTACCTTCATTTTCTTTTGCTTCTGGGAACTTTTAAGTTTCCTCCCTATTTTCTTCAATGATCTACTGTTCTTTGGAAGGAATATTCGTCAGCCTTCAAGCATTTGTCTAACTGTTGAGAATTCTCTTGCTCTCCAATGTTTCCACTGTTGTCTCATAAGATAAAAGGAATTCTTTCCATTATTCCCTTCCCCCTCCCCCCCTTTTTTTTTTTGTATTTGTTAGGGCTTACTGTATGGCCTGAGAAGTGATCAGCTTTAGAAAACATTCCATCTGTGTGTTGCTGGGAAGAGTGTGCCCTTCCCTGTCTCTGGAGTGGACTACTCAGAAGGTCTTTATTAAATGCAGGTGATATAGAGTGTACATTCTCAGTCTTCTTGCTGGTTTTTAGTTTGAAAAGACCTGTCTAGATGTGAGAATGAGGTGTTGAAGTCTCCAACTATCCCTGTGTCAGGACCCACATGACCTCTTCTGCCTTTCAGTGTTTGTTTTGTGAAGCTGAGGTTCCCAAGATTCAGGATATAAATATTCTGTGTCTTCTTGATGAATTGCTTCCATTATTAATATGTAATGGCCCTCCTTATTTATTCTGATTAGATTTAGTTTGAAGTCTGCTGTATTAGATGTGACAGTTGCTATGCTAGTTTGTTGACAGCTTCTGTTTGCTTGGTAGGTTAATTCCCAGGCATTGACTCCCAGCTCTGGTATGTGGTATGTCTGTTAGATAAGTTTGTTTCTTGGAAATATCAGAGAGTTGGATTCATTTCTTTTTTTAATATTTGTGTGAGTGTGTTTGTGTGTGTGTGTGCACATGCACACACGTTCATTCCTAAGAGCACAGAGTCTAGACAAATACATTGGATCCCCTGTAGTTGGGGTTACAGCTGGTTGTGAGCCCCCAGGCTTGGTGCTGGGAACTGAACTCAGGCTCTTTGCAAGAGCGGTGTGTGCTCTTAACTGCTGAACCATCTCTCCAGTTCCAGAACCCTGATTTTTTTTTTTTAGTTTCTTGTTTTTCTCTCTTTTTCTTTTAAATCGGAACACTATGTTTTCTTGTTTTTACTTGTTTGTTTTGTTTTTAATTGGTGAGTTGAATTTGTTTGCATTTAAAATTGTTAGTGAGAAAGGTTTCCTGTCTCCCAAGGTTTTTGTTGGTAGCTGTTCTGGCTGGTATTTGTTTTATTCCTGTCCTGTTGGACATCAAAGCTTGTTGCCTCGCTGCATTAGAGGGGCTTGGCTCCTTCTTGGTTCCCTTTGTTAATCAGTTCTCATGACATATGTTGAGACTGTCTTCCTTTCTTTCTCTGCACACTACATAAAACTCTTCAGAACTGTATGCAGTAGTGACTTAGTCTAATGAAACTCCTTGTGCATTCTTGTCTTAAAATGTTCTTATTTACCCATCAAGTTTTAGAGATGACCTTGTGGTATGGGAGATCTAGTTGGGGGGAAGGGCAGGGGATGGCCTTGCTGCCAAGCCCTGTGACTCGAGTCCAATCGAATGATCAGAAGAAAATAATTAACTCCTCCTACATGTAGTCCTTTGACCTTGACACGTATGTTGTGGCATACATGCACGAACACACATATACAAACACAGGCACACATACACACACACGCGCACACACACAATAAATAAATGAATGTATATACTTTTAAAAAGTAACCTGTTGAGTGTGACAACCTTGGTTGACAGTCACTTATTTTCAAGCCTTTGCATGTATGGACTGTATCACTCTAATTTCCTGCTTTTGGGGGTTGCTGAGAAAGCATTGCCGTTTCTGCCTTTGTGTGTATGTTGGCCTTTTTGCTCACAGCTTTCAGTATTGTTTGTTTGCTTTACAGCCTTGACCTCTTGCCTGTGGCATGACATGGAGAAGCTGTTCTTTGAGCACATCTATTTTGGATTGTGATTTGATGTCCTTCGTGTGTTCCTATAGATTTGAGAAATTCTCAACGACATTTCTATTGAATAAGTGATCTAAATCCTTAGCTGTTAACGTCTGCTCCTTTTTCTACCTCATATAGTCTTAGTTTTGGTCTATTAAAAAAAAACCACAGAGATCTCAGCTCATACTTATTTTTTTTTCTACACACAGCCTGTAAGTATTGCTGTCTCAATCCTGTCTTGAATCCCTGAAACTCATTTTATGCCTAACTTTCTCTGTTGGTGTGTTTTTATTTCAATCTTTCATTTCTTTCACTGGCTATTTTCCTGAATCTTCACTTCCTTACAAAGTTTTTCCTCCATGTTTTTCACTTTTCCTTCCAGGTTAATGGCTGACCGCACCAACTACTTTGGTAATTCTTGTCTAGGTTCTATACTGACTTCCTTACTTTATCTGCTTGTTTGTATCATCTGTGTCATAATCGATCCCTTTTAAAACTCAGACTTTGAGAATGTAGCGCAGTTGGCACCATGTTCGCCTAACAGGCATGAAGCCTTGAAGCCTTGGGCTCAAGTTCAGCACCAAAGAAGCTGGGCAGGACGACAAATGCCTACAGACCCGGAACTAAGGAGGCAGAGAAAGAGGGATCAGCAGGTACATCACTTCCCATCACCCATGGATTGCATGGAGCACCTCGATTCATGAGACCCTGTCTGAAGAAAACAAAACAAAACAAAAGGCAGGATTCTTCAGTCTTTTTGTTTTTTAATGTAAATTCAGCAATCTCCTTATTGTTATTTTCCAGTACTGAGAAGTCACAGGCTTGTGGGGGTGTCACAGCTCTCTATGTCACGTTGTAGGTTTTCATCCGTTGTATTTACACACATGTCGAGATCAATGTGTCCTCGGGTGTTTATCCAACCCCGCCTCCATTTTCTATTGGGTTTGCTTGCTTTGTTTTATGTGACTCTTCCTGGTGAATTCTCTTAACATGGATTAACTTTTGATGTAAGGGGGAAAAAAAAAACCAACTACAGGAACAACTATGATGGTTTGGCAGCAGTCTGGTGATAGTTTCAGGAAAAGATGCTCTGTGCTTCACTTGTGTCCTCCACAGTGTTCAGAGATGGTGAAACTAGGGTACTGGGCGGAGATAATACAGTTTATAGGTTTATTTATTTATTTACTTACTTATTTTAGAACTGAAGTTATTAATGAAGTGAGAAGGGAATGGGATGAGCAGGGACTGGGAAAAGAGGTCAAAATAGGTGAAGCAAGAATGAGCTGGAAAGAATATTGGTTAGAGGAATGAACGGAGATGATTGGATATTAGAAAAAAAGAAATAAAACAGATACAGAAGATTTTTCCAGAAAGATACAAGTAAAAACACAATAAACTAACAACTAAAATACAGATTTGTGTGCCGTGTAGTGGCATGGCTTTAATTTCAGCACTGGGGAGACGGAGACAGATGGGTTTCTGAGTTTAAGGCCAGCCTGGTCTACACAGGGAGAACCTGTGTGTGTGTCAAAAATGAAACAAAACAAAACAACAGGAAAAGAAAAGCAAAACAAAAAACAAAAAACTCAAACAACCAAACCAAACCAAACCAAAACCCTCACAGAAGTGCATACAAAAAGTAAAAGCTTTTTAATTCCAATTAAAAAACTAATGCATTTGAAATAGGACATAGTATTTGCTCGTCTCTGTCAGGATTTCTTCGTGTCCAGACAAACACGGCTCTTTATGTTTTCTTTTGAATCAGGCACACAAGCTGGGGAGGGGCTGCTGGTCCTAGAAATTCAACCAAGTGAAGTAAGTCAGTCAGTCCCTCAGCGAGCCAGGACTTCCAAGCCTGAAGGCCGAGAGTTCTGTCCATCTCCCCTGACTTCCGGTGGTTGCCAAGGACCACTGACTCCAGTGCTTTGGAGTGAGTCTGCGCCGGGGGTTCTGTGGTCGTGTGGAGGACTCACCCGCTTATGTTTACATTCTCCCAGCCCTAGGGATAACAAACCAATTCCTGCAACAAACTTCCTACAGTTGCCCTAGCGCCTCTCGGAGATGGCAGGAGTGGAGGAATGGGGTGAGTTCAGAGTGGCTGGAGTTCACCCTCCCTTGCAGTCTTCCATAGCTCTCTTTAATCAGTGCTGGTTTTTCATGGCCGGTAGCAGGGTGCTGTCCTAAGTCCTCCATGTGAAGCCAATCCAAACAGTGGTAGGAGGCGAAAAAGTGGGGGCGTTGCAAATCTCTCCATCCCAGACACCCACATCCCTTTATCATGCCGAGCTCCAGTTGCTTTTTTGGGCACAATGTGTGCAGCCTTCGAATTAGGGGTTCAGAGCCGGGGGTGGTGGCTCGTACCTGTAATCCCAGCACTCGGGAAGCAGAGGCAGGCAGACCTCTATGAGTTCAAGGCCAGCCTGGTCTACAAAGAGAGTCCAGGACAGGCAAGGCTACACATAGGAACTCTGTCTCAAACAAACAAACAAACAAACACGAAGAATTTGCTGTTCAGCAATATAACAGCTTTGGCTTTCTTGATGCCTAGAGCCCTGAAATAGGCTTCTGTGGAAAGACTTAGCTCAGTGGAGCATCTTGGTGTGACAAGGGGTATTGCTGGCTTCATTATGGAGAAAAATACCATCTGGTCTTGTTTTTGCTTTCTGTAACCCTTTTACTTATTTTTTTTTTAACTGGTGAGATTAGTTTTTGTTTTATTCTCTTTTGCATTTTGGAGACAAGGTCTCATGTAGCCCAGGCTGGCACTGAACTTTCTCTGTAGCAGAAAGTCACCTTAAACTTGCTGATCCTCAAGGTTCTCCAGTGCTAAGATTACCACACCAGTTTTATGCTATTCTGGAGACTGCGCACATGGTTTCATACACACTAGGCAAGCACTCCACCAACTAAGTTTTCTTCCATCCAGTCTCAGACTCCTCGTGTGTGTAGCTGTTCTCAAATAATATCCATATACCCACTTTTCCTGGATTACTATGGGCATCTTGTCTTTTAAAAAATCTTTGGCATGCTTGACAGGTGTTATACACTTACAGTTCCAGCCCTTGGACAACTGTAGAAGAATGTTAATTCACAACATGGCTGTTCTGGCAAGAGATCACATTTAAAGATCTACTGGGTCTATGTGATCTGGCTGGAATACAAATATGTCTTTAATCCAGGAGAGGGAGAAAGGCAAACAGATCTGAGTTCAAGACTAGCCTAGTATAGAGCAAGTATCAGGTAAAGAAAAGCTTAGATCCAGGTTTGGTAATAACATGCCTTTAATCCCAAATAAAGGTAAATTTAGTTTGTAGAAGGAAGCACTCATGTTAGAAAGTGATGTCTAATTGATTGGCAGAAAAAAATGAGGAATAAGAGAAGATTTGACAGAATAGGATACGCCCTACTTTCCAGAGAAGAGAGTGGAAAGGGAAGCTACTAAAGAGATAGTTTTACAGAGAGAGGAAGCAATTTTTACCAGGACAATAATAGAGAGATGAGTTGCAGAGAGAGAACTCAGGTGAAGTCAGAGTAAGCCAGAAAATGAGAAGAAGCCAGAAGATTAGAGCAGATTGCTGAGTTTGTTTGAGGTCAAGCAGAGCAATTCCAGGCCAAGGGAGAAACTGGAAACCAAGCGAGAAGAGTTCGAGCCTGCAGAGCTGAGTTGAATCAGTCAGCCCAGATCTCAGAAAGAACAAGTAAGGGTGAGCTTATTAAGCAGTGAGTCTCAGAGGCTGAAAACATTCTAGGCCTAGGTTAGATTGTATGGAGGCTAGAAGCTTCCAGGACTAGGCCTAGACCAGCAGAAAGGAGGTAGTAAGCCTCCCGGACAATAATTGAGCCAGGAGAATAAAAGTTACTTTTAGAAGGGACTCTGTGTTGGAGGTCATTCTGAGCTTCAAACCAAGAACTTGGATCTAAAAAAAGAAAAAGTCTTTGACATTAAAGGGATAAAATTCCTCAAGATGGACTTGGAGAAATGGCTCAGCAGTTAATAGCACTGACTATTCTTCCAGAGGATCTGAGTTCAATTCCCAGTATCCACAAGGCATCTCACAAATGGATCCAACACCCTAATAAAGACACGCATGCAGGTAAAACTCCAATGCACATAAAATAAAGCAAAACACAAATAATTAACAAAAATGATTAAAAACTTCCCAAGATGAATGTATCATTGTTTCCTCAATTTTGTGTTGTTAATCATTAGAATTTCCAAGCTTTGACCCCTGCACTCCTTTTCTCAGCCTACAACTTTGCCTGCTTTCCTGGAGGCCTACCAGCACCAGGGTCAACTAGGTAAGAAAACTCTACCATCTAAACAAAATGGATTATTTCCTTCATAGATACCACTAACCAAAGCTAATCATGATCAGGTAAAGAATCTAAATAGACCTGTAACCTCTAAGGAAATAGAAGCAGTAATTAAATGTCTCCCAACCCCCACCTCCCAAAATAAGCCCAGCGCCAGCTGGTTTTAATACAGAATTCTACCAGACCTTCAAAAGGAGCTAAAACAATACTCTTCAAATTATTCCACAACACAGAAACAGAAGGAACACTGGCAAATTCATTTTATGAGGCAACAGTCAACTTGATACGAAAACCACACAAAGACTCAATAAAGAGAGTTTCAGATCAATCTCCCTTATGAATATAGCTGCAAAAAAAAAAAAATGCTCAGTAAAGTAGTTGCAAACCAAATCCAAGAATACATTAAAAATATCATCCATCATGATCGAGTAGGCTTTATCCTGCAGATGCAGGGATGGCTTAACATACAAAAATCCATCAGTTTAATCCACCAAATAAATAAACTGAGAAAAAATAGGCCTCATGACCATCTCATTAGATTCTCAGAAACCCTTTGACAAATCCAACACCCGTTCATGATAAAGTCCTTGGAGAGATCAGGGATACAAGGCACATACCTAAACACAATAAAGACCATATACAGCAAGCTGATAGCAACATCAAATTAAATGGAGAGAAACATAAAACAATTCCACTAAAATCAGGAACAAGAGAAGACTGTCAACTCTCTCCATATCTGTTAAATACAGTATTTGAAGTTTTAGCTAGAGCAATAAGACAAAGAAAAAGTCAAAGTATTGCTATTCACAGATAACATGGTAGTGTATGTAAGTGACCCCGCAAAATTCTACCAGAAAACTCCTACAGCTGATAAACACCTTCAGCAAAATGGATGGATATAAAATTAACTCAGAAAACCAGTATCTCTCCTATATACAAATGATAAATGATCTGAGAAATAAATTAGGGAATCAATACCCTTCACAATAGTCACAAATAATATAAAATCTCTTTGGGTAACTCTAACAAAACAAATAAAAGACCTGTATGACAAGAACTTCAAGTCTCTGAAGAAAGAAACTGAAGAAGATATCAAAAGATGGAAAGATCTCCCATGCTCATGCATTGGTAGGATTAACATAGTAAAAATGGCCATCCTACAAAAGCAATCTACAGATTCAATGCAATTCCCATCAAAATACCAACACAATTCTTTACAGACCTTGAAAGGATTATACTCAATTTCATATGGAAAACCAAAAAAAAACCTCAGAATAGTTAAAACAATCCTGTACAATAAAAGATCTTCTAGAGGAATCACCATCCCTGGTTGTAAGCTGTACTACAGAGCAATAGTAACAAAAAACATATGGTACTGGCATAAACAAGACAAGTTGATCAATGGAACCAAATCAAAGAACCAGAAGTAAATCCACACACCTATGGACACTTGATTTTTGAGGAAGAAGCCAAAGGTATACAAAGTGGAAAGCAATAACATCATGAAATGTGCAGGGAAATGAATGCAACTGGAAAAGACACCAACCCAGCCATAAAACCCTAGACCAATAATTTGTTCTGCCTGTAAGATGTGCAGAGGCAAAAGATGGAGCAGAATTTGAAGGAAAGGGCAAACAATGCCTGGCCCTGCTTGAGATCCATGCCATGAGAGGGAGCCCACCCCTGACACTATTAATATTCTGCTATATTGGCTGACAGGCGCCTCACATAGCTGTTACCAGAGAGGCTTTGCCCAGCAACTGATGGAGACTAGCATAGAAACCCACAGTCAAACATTAGGTGGAGCTTGTAGAACCCTATGAAAGAGGTGTGTGTTGGGGGCAGGGCTAAGTATTGAAGGAGCCGGAGGTGTCAAGTACACCACAAGAAAAACCTACAGAATCAACTAACTAGCGCCCATAGGGGCTCACAGGGACTGACCTGCCAAGCAGAGAGCATGCATGGAATGGACCTAAACCTTCTGTACATATGTAAGAGTTGAACGGCTGGGTCTTCATGTGGGACTCCTAAGGTGGGAGCAGGGGCTGCCTCTTACTACACTGCCTGCCTTTGAATCCCTGGGCTGCCTTGTCTAGCCTCAAGAGAAGAAAATGCTCCTAGTTTTACTGCAACTTGATATGCCAAGGCTGGGTGGCATTCATGGGAGGCCTCCGCAGAAGAGAGGGAGAGGTGGATCAGGAGGGAGAGGTGCTAGGGAGGGGCTGGGAGGAGAGGAGTGAGGGGAAGCTGTGATTGGGATGTAAATAAATAGTTAATAGTAAAAAGAGAGTTTCCAGGCTTTTAGCAATTATAAAGAATGTTTCAATAGACAGTTTTTTTTTTAAGAAAAAGATTTTTTTAAAATACATTTTTATTAATTTATACATATTACATCTCAGTTGTTAGCCCATCCCATGTATCCTCCCACTCCTCCCTTCCTCCCACTTCCCCCCTACTCCCCTCCCCTCCCCTAAGTCTGTGTCTGAGGGGGACCTCCTCCCCCTGAATATGCTCATACGGTATCAAGTCTCTCCTTGGTGACCTATTATCTTTCCTCTGAGTGCCACCAGGCATCTCCGTCCAAGGGACATGTTCAAATATGGGGCACCAGAGTTTGTGTGAAAGTTAGATCTCCTTCTCCACTCAACAGTGGAGAATGTCCATCGGCTAGTCCGGGTAGGGGTTCAAGGTTTTTACTGCCTATTTTTTCCTTGGCTGTTGCCACAGTTTGCAGAGGACCCCAGGGCCCAGACTCGCCTGTAGTTTTCCAGGACCCACTGGGTCCTTCCATTTCCTCTTTCTCCCAGGCTTCTCACACCTAAAGTTTCAATAGGATGTCCTCCCCTCTTACCCACTATTCTGGTATATACTCACTTATATCGAGACACTAGTCCAAGGTGTACGTCCCCAAGAAAAAGATTTTTTTTTTCTAGACAAAGTTTCTTTGTGTAGCCTTGGCTATCCTGGGCTCACTCTGTAGTCCAGGCTGGCCTCAAACTCACGGTGATCTGACTGCCTCTGCCTCCCAAGTGCTGGGATTAAAAGCGTGTGCCACCACGTCTAGCCTTTAATAGACATTTTTATTCAAAAAGATTTTTTTCCATGACTTAGACATTTTCTTAGATGATATTTCACAAAATAGAATTATTGGGATAAATAATATCCATCACCTTTGAAGTATTTTCAGAAACATAAAATGTGGTTTGAGAAGAGATGCCATCTTTTTAAATTTTTATTTTTTATTAATTCCTTCATATTACATCTCAATAGTTATCCCATCCCTTGTATCCTCCCATTCCTACCTCCCTCCTGCTTACCCCCTACTCCCCTCCCCTATGACTGTGACTGAGGGGGACCTCCTCCCCCTGTATATGATCATAGGGTATAAAGTCTCTTCTTGGTAGCCTGCTATCCTTCCTCTGACTGTCCCCAGGCCTCCCCATCAAGGGGACGTGGTCAAATATAGGGCACCAGAGTTCGTGTGAAAGTCAGTCCCCACTCTCCACTCAACAGTGGAGAATGTCCTGTTCATTGGCTAGATCTGGGTAGAGGTTCAATGTTTACTGCACATATAGTCCCTGGCTGGTGGCATAGTTTGAGCAGAACCCTTGGGCCCAGATCTGCCTGTCATAATGATCTTCTTGCAGGTTTCTAGGACCCTCTGGATCCTTCTATTTCCCCATTGTCCCATATTCCAACATCTTTGGTCATCACAGAAATGCAAATCAAAACGACTCTGAGATTCCATCTTACACCCTTCAGAATGTCTAAGATTAAAAATTCAAGCGACACCAAATGCTGATAAGGATGTGGAGAAAGAGGAACACTCACTCCTTCATTGCTGGTGGGAATGCAAACTAGTACAACCACTTGGGAAATCTGCCTGGTGCTATCTTAGAAAACTGGGAATAGGGCTTCCTCAAGACCCAGCTATTCCACTCCTTGGAATATACCCAGAAGAAGCTCCAGCACACAACAGGGACATATGCTCAACCATGTTCTTAGTGGTCTTATTCATAATAGCCAGAACATGGAAACAGCCTAAGTGTCCCTCAGCAGAAGATTGGATAAAGAAACTGTGGTACATTTACACTATGGAATACTACTCAGCTATTAAAAACAAGGAATTTCCAAAATATATAGACAAATAGATTGAACTAGAAACAATTAGAAGGAGTGAGTTAATCCAGAAGCAGAAAGAGTCAAATGGTATATACTCACTTATATCTGGACACTAGCCCAACGGGCATGTCCTATGAAAATCTTTACTTATCAGGAAAGTGGGATAGAGGGGAGGACATCCTATTGGGACTCTAAGAGATGCCATCTTTAAAGGAGAATATCCTTACAACGACAGAGACAAAAGCTAATGAGACATAAGCTGGAGGGCCTCTTGCCTTCTCTCTCTCTTCCTGGGCCTTCTACCTCAATGTACTTCCAACAGAGTTGGTAGTTCTGAAATACTCATGAACATGTACAGGACTGTGTCATTGGCTTTCCATTACTGTGACAAAAATGCCTGCTGTAATTAAACTTAAAGGGGCAAAGATTTATTTGGGCCTCTGTGTTAGGGGCTTCCAGCTATGATCAGCTGGATCATTGCTTTGGGCTTGGGTTGTGCTTATACATGGTCATGAGTGTGTGTGTGTGTGTGTGTGTGTGTGTGTGTGTGTGTGTGTGTTGGTGAAAGTCGCTCCCCTTGTGGTAGTTGGAAGGTAATGAGAGGCAGGAAGGTGACAAAGCACCTCTCCAGGGAAATAGGTCCCTCCTCCACATTAAGCATCCTTTCCAAAAGCTTTCACAGACTCCCACCCCGGGCCCAACTAGAGGCCAGGGGTCAGGTTGCCAATGCTGTGGGCCTGAGAGACACTTCTCCTCACCAGCATCCTGAGAACCTGTACTGCCTAATCTCCATCAACAACCTGGTCGGACTGAGAGACACCAGGCGACATAGAGCATGCTTCTGGGGAAGCTGTGAGGGCAGAAACAGTTAGATCATGAGCATTGTGACAGTCAATGGTTTAAATCCAGTGATGGCCTGGAAATCCGAAAGCTAATGGCTGGCAATGAAACTGTGGGAAGGGAAGGCTGGCTGGAGGAAGGAAGTCACAGGGGGTGCTTTGTCTCCTTCCTGTCTTTCCTGCTTCTAGCCCTCCATGAGATGAGCTGCCACATACACTATGACCAACACAGACCTTCCTGTCTCTAAGTCCTTTCTGTTGTGTGGTTTTGCTATAGTGAAGACAAAACAAACTCACACAGTGCTTTCTTTGACTTTCATCATTTTCTTAAAATCAGCCTCTAACATTTAATAAGACTTCAGGCTATACAAAACCTGCACCTTCCAGAGTCTTGGTGGGTGAAAGCACTCTGTCACATCTATGACCTGAGCTCCATCCCCAGGACCTACATAATGGGAGGAGAGAACTTTCACAAGTAGCCTTGTAACCTCTACACACGTGGCATGGCATGCACATAAACACACACACACACTCATGCACACACACACAGACACACACACCATCACATGCAAATGAACATATATATATATATATACATATACATATACACACACATATATATATATATATATATATATATATATATACACACACACACACACACACACACATATATATATATCCTGCATCTTCCCCTGCATTTTCTCTGAAGATGAGAAAATTGGAAAATGTTAGCTCTGTACACCAAGCCTATGGTATTCATATCCATAGGCAAACTGGGGTGGTTAGAAAGATGCCCAGAGCTCTGCCTAGGGCAGCTCTTGAAGGAGAATGTGATGAAACATCTTCAAACCTGGGCTGTTGAAAGCTGGCTTTTCTGGACAGAGAGAGCAAAAGCCTGCCAGGGGCTGAGTCTTTGGGCAGAAGGGAAGACTCCATCAGCATGCTTGCTCTCAATTCCAGGGACAGGACCCAAGATTCTTTCATCTGGGTGGCTGTGCCCAGAACCTCTGGCACCGTTCCAGTGGTCAGCCTAGAATCAAGGCTCCCTGATGCATCATGCCAGGTCAGGGCTTGATGGCACTCAGGGTGCCAAGAAGATGTGAGAGAGCATCCCTGAAGGATCTAGGATGTTTAAGATCCAGGATCTGGTTACCTTGAGGCTCCTACCTCTATCCTTTAGAGCCTGCCTAGGGAAAGGCAGTGAAGCAGAGATGAACCATGTTTTTCCCCCCCTCACACATAATCCTACAACCCATCTAGTATTTTTCTTTTGGAAATTGGAAATGGGGGTACATTTAGATGATGGAAGAAAAAGATAGGCTAGGATAGAATAGGCTAGGCTAGGCTAGGCTAGGAAGGCCATCCAATTTCCCTTAGAAATGGAGAGCAGGTAAGAAGGACTGAGAGGTCCTGACTTACAGTTCTGGATTGATGGTACAGGCCTGTCTCTTCCATGGTTCCATTGCTGTTGCTAAAAGGGACCAGAGAGAAAATGGGATTTGAGTATGAGAGTGGAGAGCTGCAAGAGGAGGAGGAGGAGGAGGAGGGAGAGGAGGAGGGAGAGGAGGAAGAGGAGGGGGTAGAAGGAGGGAGGAGGAGGGGGGAAGGAAGAGGGGGAGGGGAAGAAGGAGGAGGGGAGGGGGAAGGAAGAGGAGGAGGGGGAGAAGAAGGAGGAGGAGAGGAGGAGGAGGAGGAGGAGGAGGAGGAGGAGCATGAGTTGAGAAAGGACTGCAGCCCCCACTGAGCACAGTAAGCAAGCTTCAACTTCTAACTCTTCAAATTAGATTTTATTCAAACCTTTGATATATATTTGGCACATTAAACTAAAGAAGTCAGAACTTTGCATGCTCGATAATAATATATAAACAAGCCGAAGTTTCCCAGGGACAAACTTTAAAGCTCTTGGGCAGCAGTTTCCCTGACTCCCACAACACAACCTGCTGTGCCCTCTAGGACTGGGCTCTAAGGCTCCCAGGCCACAGAAATGGGAGTTTTCGATCCCAACATTTGAAGGGAAGGTTAAATCTCTCCTAGTCTTCGGAATGCAATTACCATTAAGGTTGAAAAACGAGGGTGATGAGAGGCAGTGGCAGGCTTTTACAAGTTTGTATAAACACTGGCTTGGGGGGGGGGCAGGGGAGGGACGGCGGGACCACAAGAGCCAGAGCATCCTTCTTACATCAGTGCTATAAATGCCCGAGACCTTCTTCAGGATCATCTGGCCTCCGCCAAGAAAAGCAGCTGATAAAGGGCCCCTCTAAGCTCATTTCTTATCTGCTCCCGCAAACACAGGCTGTCCCAACGCTGCAAAGCAGGGGAGACAGCCATGGAGGGAAGCATGTTGGAGCCACAGGCCGGGGCAGACTCCTGCGGGTCTTCAACCAGATGAACTAGGCTCAGGAAGATCCTAGCTAGCGGATTTATCAATCGTAGTGTGAGATGTACTTTTGTTTCACTGTTCCCTTCTGGGTCACAATTGTTCTGTTTGATCCAATAACTCCCAGGCTACCAAACGGAAGCAAGAGGGCTGCAGGCTGCCTATGACAAGTGAGGAGAGAGGACGGTGGAGGAGGAGGAGGAGGAGGTGCCTTTGTCCTCAGAAATCAATGATGGAACACACAGCCACAGCTAGGCCTAAGAGTTCTTCCCCAGGATTTGCACCAAGCCAACGCGCTACTAAATGCACTTTTATTTCAGCAGCAGACACTGTAATGAGTTAATTTTGCCTTGCAGCCTTGCTTGGATGCATCTGTCCTCCATCATTACTTCTAAAGTGTGAAGACACTTAGGAAAACGAAACTTAGTCCCTTCTCTTAGAGTCAGCAAACAGTGACTATTAGCCACGTAGAAAGCATGCCTCAGTGACATCAGCCAGCTCGTCCAATTTTCCCTTACTGGGAGGTCAGTTAAGATAAAGGAGGAAACAGTCCAGCCCATCAATAAAGCTCTTTGTACCCTTTCTGTGAACCTGGGCTCCTGTTTGCTATCTGCCTTGCGCTCCTCTGAGTGCCTGGTTTCTGAATCGCTTGCACTCAGTCAGTAAGGGCCTGTCGTAGAGACTGGCTCCATCAAGACTCAAGGTTCCTCTGCAGCTGTGGACATGGGCATTGCTAGATCCATTGCTGAATTTGGTCATGGGAATCTTTTTGAAACGAAAAAAAAAAAAAAACTCAGAAATAATGTCATCACAGTAGTATGGAATCTATTAACCCCGCTGAAGACCTTGAAACAGTCCTGACCACACTATCAAAGAATAACACAGATCGTGTGACGTGTGCTATGAGTCACAGATGGAGGCTTGATACAGTCATTTTGTTTTTGCACACTAACAGCCACCCTCGATTTTGAGATATAAAACTGGAATTGTGGTTTGTGGTTAAAAAAGCTATTGTCTACCCTAGTATCCTGCCTTCTTTAAGCATTACACCTAAACCATGTGGATTATAAATATCCTTAAGCAAAGCTACCATTCTAATTTGACCTACCAAAGTAATTAAAAAAAAAAAAGCCATGATCAGCAAAAACAGATACAAGCTGCTTTGTCTATCTGGAGCAAGGAGGCATTGTTCACTTACTCATTCAATTGCCTCTATGTTCCATGAGTTGATTCAGTTATGGGACATAGAAACGAGTAAAACCCAGGTTTTAATCTACTCTTCCTTATAGGCAAGCGTGGGGACACACACACACACACACACACACACACACACACACGAGAGAGAGAGAGAGAGAGAGAGAGAGAGAGAGAGAGAAAGAGAGAGAGAGAGAAAGAGAGAGAGAGAGAGAGAGAGAGAGAGAGAGAGAGAGAGAGAGAGAGAGAGAGAGTAAAACAGGAAGAACCACCCTGCCTATCTGATAAATGGCTGAACAGGGGTCTGCCCAAGGTGCCCTGAGATCTCAGGAGATCCTCAGTGTGTTTAGTAAAAGGAGGCTTTACAGAAGAGGTGACCTTTCAGCTGCCCCTTGAAGTAGTCAATCTCCTCGACTCATCGACTTCTCCCCAGTTAGCCAGCCAGGCAAGCATACGTGTGAGGTTCGGAGAACGTGATGACAAAAGCAGGAAAAGAAACAAAAGGAGTAGAAATAAGAGAAAATGTATTGTGACGATACCGTCCAAAGTGTCCAGCGCTTGCAGCTTTTGGTGCCTCCTACCTAGGAATGCACAACATTGAAAAGAATTAGACAGAGGAATAGATAAAGTGAACACAAAAGTATTTGTAAAACTGAAGTAACTCAACGGCTATTCTCTGTGAAACTCTTTAAAGTTTTTCCCCATGTACAAAATTTTCCTGAATGATATATACAACGTTAGTGTTTGTAAATTGGCCACTGCCATTGTTTTAAAAGTTATCTTTCTTTTATGAGTGTTTTGTCTGTATGTGTGTATGCTGTATGCATGCGTGCCTGGTATCTGAGGAAGCCAGAATAGGGCACCAGATCTCCTCAAACTGGAGTTATAAATGATGGTGAGCCTCCCTACCTTGAGATCTGGCAACGAAACCTGAGTCCTCTGCAAGAGCAGCAAGTGCTCGTAAACACTGACCTGTCTCTCCAGCTTTGATGTCTACTGCCATTTTGAGATGTTCATGAAAAAAATTATAAAAGATTATTCTACTATGGTTTTTATAAAAGTCCTTTAAAGCATGCATTGGGACCTATTAAGTAACATAGAGGGGATGAGTCACTAACATCCTATAAAGCCTAGGATAAGAACTCCTGGCATGGAGATTTCATCTAGAAACTGAAGACAATTCAAGCAACAATTGAGATTTCGTTCACAGCTTGCCCTATGCAACTTCAACTATTGATTAAAAATAGGCAACGTGTTCCAGTTACCACAGCCTTCCCCCCCAAGTCTATTTAACATGACAAAACATAGATAATTTCAGAATAAATTTGTAGTGATCTATAAAACAGGGGAAAATGTGTTACAGAGAGTTTCTAGTAAGACGGGAGGGATAAAGACAGTATAGTAGAGGAAACTAACTCACAGACCGGCAGCTCTGGGTCAGGGTGCAGAGAACAGCACTGCTGGTCGCAAGCATCCCAGAGCCTTTATAGCTGGTGTAGAAACACAGGGTCCTGGACAGACCCTAGACTGAGAACTCTCAGGGAAAAACCAATGAAAGGGTCTATGGCCTCTGCACGTTTCTGCATACAGGTTGGCTCACTGCCTTAGCTTCTTGGAGAGACTGGAAAAAATTCCCCTGGTAGCAAACCCGTTTGCAAGGAGGAGGGGACAGAGGAGTTTTGAACTTAAAAGAAAAGAAGTGAGGAACAGAAGGGAAAGGAATAAAGATGCCATTTTCAGATATAAAATCCTAGAGCAGTGTGGTTCACAGCTCTCAATGCTGAGACCCTTTAACTCAGTTCCTCATGTTGTGGTAACCCCCAACCACAAAATTATTCTGTTGCTACTTTTATTATGACTGTAATTTTGAAATATAATATAATGAAATATAATGTAATTTTGAATTATAATGTAAATATCTGTGTTTTCTGATGGTTTTATGCCACCCTTGTAAAAGGGTTGTTTAAACCCTCAAAAAGTCCTGACCCACACATAGGTTGAGAACTGGTCTAGAAGGTTTTGTTTGTTTGTTTGGTTGGTTGGTTTTTTTCCTTTGTTTTGTTTTAAGTTTTTATTGATTCTTTATGAGTTTCACACCATGCACCCCAGTCCTGCTCCCCCCAAAATTTAACACACACATACACACACACACACCTCAAAGCATAGAAAACATCTCACCACGGAAGCTGTAGTATGCCACAGTGTGTCCCACAGTGCATCCCTCTAGCCACACGTCTTCACTTGCTAATGTTCATTGCAATAAGCCATTGGTCTGAATCAAGACCTCTGGCTTCCTCAACACTATCAATATTGGGACCTTTCTGTGCCTCCTCCCAGGTATCCTGTTGTTGTTCTCTGGTATAGAGATCTTGCAGCTTCAGATCAGCCAGCCTGACCCACAGTCCTCTGTTCCATTCAGGGAAAAAAAAACTTAAAATAATACGATATGCATAGGAAGAAAACTCATGCATCTGCCAAAGTAAAGAGGAACCAGAAGATCCCTGGACAGCCGAAAAACACAAATTGCAAGGGTGAGCGTGCTACAGCAAACAAGTAGAAATGAAGAAAGAGATGAATGATAAGATACAAGTTTAATTTTTCTGCCTAAACAATGTTTCAGGAACTTTCAGGAGAATTTTTCCTTTGTGAAAAGTGAACAGGGCACTATTTTTAAAAGCACAAATCAAAACAGTGTTTAAAAGTTGAAGGGAAAATGAACTACTCATTAGAATATGGAGATATGGAAAATGAAAATACCTCATAAAATAAAATTATAAAAGAGATAAAGGTGTTACCTAGGTATAGTTAAATAATAGAAATCCACTTATGTACCCATTTAATAAGAAACAAAGAACTAGAAAGCAGGTTGAAGCAGAGGAGTACATAGTAGAAGGGACAACACAGGACCATGTTACTGAAATGACCAAGGACTTGAGACTTCATTCTTGACCTGTGAACAAGCAGAACAAATAAAGATTTCCATTAGGCATATACTCATGGAATTTCTGAACTTACTTTGAAAACAAAGGAATAAAATATTAGAATTTGGCCAGTGCTGACCTCTGTCTTTGCAACATGAACTGCTGGAAGGCAATGAAATTTTCACCTACGTGTAAGGTAAAATGAGTGTTGTTTTAACTCAGAACATTTATTATACAAAAAGTCCATTCTGAGACTAGATAAGGAAAGCAAATTCTCCAGCAAATCAGAAAGTAAAACCAAGAGAAAGACTAGAAATAAAAGGCTTTTTTCCCTTTGTGGTTACTCTGCTTAATCACCACTGTTGTGGCTGTGCTATTGGTGCAGGCATCATTAGGACACACTGAGGCAAATGCAGAGTGAGCAGGTGTGAACTCCAAGGGGTTGGACTTTTGCTGACATTGCTTAGATTTTATATTCATATTCAAAGTCTGTGTTGCTTTCAAACTTAAAAAAAAAGATAACAAATGTATTTACAAAGATGTTCGTACTTTTTGGTTGGTTTTTGATTTTGGGAAAGATTGTTTGTTTTGAGATAAATATGGTCTCACTATGTAGACCAGTCTATCCTCAAACTCATAGATATCCCCCTGCCTCTGACTCCCAAGTGCTGAGAGTAAAGGCGTGCGCCACCACTCCAGATTATATATGTTTTAAGAATAGTCACCGGGATAATAAAAACTACTCAGCAAAAAGAATTAAAGTAGCAAATGAAAAAAAAAATCATGTATTACGTGTTATTAGAGGAATAGAATTTAACGCAGTGTGAGATACCCATTTACCTACGAGAATGAACAAAATCCAGATGCAGGCATCCTCCACCGCTAGTGCAAATGTGGAGCCCTGGGAATTCTCTCTGCTCCTTGGAGGGGAAATTCAGTCACGGCCCATTTTCTTACTATACACTCTACCAATCACATGATTTACTATTCAACCAAACAGCTGAATATTAATGTACACATACAAGCACACCCAAAGACATGTGTAGTGGTTTTGTTCTAAGCTGAGGAATTAGAATTGTGACAAGGGTCAGCAGGTGAACACCCCTGATAACCTGAGTTTGAACCCCTATTTTTATGTGGCGGGAAGAGCACCTACTCCAAAAATTTATAATTTATTCTCTGATTTCCACATGTGAGTTGGGATGCGCGTGCACGCACGCACGCACACACACACACACACACACACACACACACACACACACACACACACCAAATAAATGATAGAAAAGTGTTAAAAACTTAGAGGCAATCAAGGTGTTCTTGAGTTGGGAACTGATAAAGAATGGCAACTCTGAATAAACAGACTGAATTGCTAAACTAAATGTTCTAACGTGGAAGGAACTATCAAGAAGTGGAAAGGCTTCAGGGAAACCTAACCGCAGAACACTAATGAAATAAGCTGAGGGGGCAAAGGGTCAGGGACCACAGCGGGGGCGGGGGGGATGAGGAAGAACAGTGTACAATGCTGTATATGTGTGCGAATCTCATAATGAAACCCACTCCTTTGTATGTCAACCAAAAGTAACTTCTAAAAAGATGTTAGTCTGGAAAGGCCATGGACCTTATGGTTCCAACTATGTGGCCAGAAAGGGAAAAGCATGGAAAGCAAGATTAATGGCTGCCAGAGGCCATGAATAGTCAGGAGAGGGCACAGAAGAGTTTTAGACAAAGAGATTATCCAGTCTGAAATTACACTGGGATACTAGCAGATGCTATGTATACATATCATATAAAATCTTATGTTTATAAAATATAGATCACTAAATTTGTAAGGACCTCAGAGGTACCGTATAGCAAACAACTAAGAGAGTATGTCACTTAGCGAGTGTGAAAAAGAGTAGTGCATTTTTAAAAAGATGCTATACGTGTTTACCTAGAACAAATAAGAAGTAAATTAAGGAATTTACAATGAGTAAAGCAAAATGTCAAGGAAAAAAGAAACAGGGGGAAGTGAGGTGTCCCAGTAGACAAAAGCCTTCTTCTCATGAAGACTGGTGACCTGAGCTGTGTCCCTAGAATCCCTGAAGAAGGGACATACATAACCGACTCTACAGGGTTGTCCTCTGACCCTGTGCACACCATAACGTGTGCTCCCCCAAACCGATCAGTCAACCAGAAAATACATAAATGATGCAATTTAAAAGGTTTTTTTTTTTTATTTTAAGGAGGGAAATGGATAGAAAAAATGGATATATTAAAACCTTTCCCACATACCAATTTAAATATGTGTATTTAAATTGTTAAATCTTAATAACAGCATTAGAATTGTGGGCCAACTGAACTCATTATTTCCCATACACACAGATGCAAAATATTAACCAATTATATATATGCATATACAGATATATGCATATATATTACAACCAGCTAAGATTTTTTTCATTTTTTCTTTACTTTTGACAACTTTCTACATGCATAAAATGAAATATGAATGCTTCACTCCCATCTCCATTTAGCATCTCCAGCTTTTCCCTTATTTCACCGAATAGCTCCTCCCAAAATCTCACCTTGGTGTTTAGGGTTTTTTTTTTCTGACAACTCACAGAATCCAGTTAATGCCTCCCATTTGTGCATGGGTATGGGGCTATCCACTGGAGTGTGGAAACCCTGCCCAGTGGCCACGTCCTTAAAAGGAAGTGATTCTCCCTCCCCAATGGCCATCCACTGGCAAGAGCACTTCAGTAAAGGGTGGAGCCTGGGGAGAATTTTACCTCATCGACACCAGGATTCTGACTGCTCTTCTCCTTTGTGGCTCTTGCTTAGGTAACCACAACTGATGTGAATGCATTGCTGTGATAGCCAAGCCCTGTCTAGAAGACAGTGTTCCACAGCCCTCCTCTCCATCCTTTGGCTGTTACCCTCTTTCTGCCTCTTCTTCCGTCCTGAGTCTTGGTGACAGGGGGTTAAGAGAGATGTCCCACTCAGTCTCTTATTTTTAATGCTTTGACCAGTTATGAATCTCTCCATTCACTGCCCTCCATTGTAAAAAGAAGCTTCTATGGTGATGCTTGAGAGAAGCCTGGATCCATGGGCTACAAACATAAATACATAGAAGGCACATTGACAACAATGACCACTTAGCAAAATGACTGCTTAGCAGATTCTGTCCTATGGCTTAGCACCTTCCCAGTTGTGGGCTTTTGACCAGGGTTACAGTAGCAGGCATCAAATTCTTTCCTCTAGAGGAAGCCTCAAATTCAACAGAAAATGGCTAATTGCCCCCAGGAAATAAGAAAGTCAATACAAGATATAACTGGGTTCTCTAAAGAGATAGTATTACTGAAGAAAAGCCAAACTCAAATGGTACTGTAAGTGAAATACTGGATAATTGTGGCCTGGCAGGGACAACTGGAAAGCAATGTATGGGAATTGACTCATTTAATAAGGACAATAATACATTTATTAAAAATCGAGGAAGGGAAACTGGGAGAGCTTTAGGACACCTTGAAAATACTTAATCTTTGGATTGTGGACACTGAATAATGAGCATACCATATCAATCAAAGTCATGGGATATACTTGAAGTAAAATCATAGAAGAAAAATTTCCACACCCAGAGAAGGAGGTATCAGTGCAGCCAAAAAAGGCATACAGAACACCAAGCAGACAGAAGCAGAGAAGAAATGCACCAAGACATTTCAAGAGAGAAAGGTCACGTCGTTTATGGAGGCAAGCCCAGCAAAATGACACCTGATTATTTGACAGAAACTTTTAAAACCAGACGGCCCTGGAAAGGTGCATCCCAAGTTCTGAAAGACCACAACTGTCAACTCAGATTGCTATAGCCACAAAAACTATTGTTTAAAGTTGAAGGAGAATTCTTTTTAAAAAAAAATTACCATGGTATAAACGAATTAAAGAAAGGTATTCCAACGAGCCAGCTCTCTGGAGAGTACTGAGAGGGACACCAGTCTGAAGAGAGGAATAAAGACACCCAGAGTCACCGACAAGCAAATAGATGCTCAGAAGAAATTTAAGAACATGTCGACTGTAAAAGCCAAACCAATGTGGTTTGCCATATTAGCAGACTTTTAAAAAAAAGAAAGAAAGAATCATATCAGTAGAAGAAAAAAATTGTACAAAATTCATCACTCACTTAGGACTTTTAAAAAAGGTCTCTGTAAATCTGAAATAGGAGGCATTTCTTTCATTAAGCAGCATTCACAATGTGATGAGAATGCTTCTGTTTTTGTCTTCTTGAAGGAAGGAATTCGATCAAGTGATGAGAGGAAGGGCTTTTAAGAGAGGGAGGAGGATGGGCAACATAACGTGTGGGAGGGGAAAAGTTGAGCCTGAACACACCTTTAATCCAAGAACTTTCTGTTTATTGTAAACAGGTGATTAAGGTGTGGGTCAGCCAGCCCTAGCTCATAGCCTTAACCCGAGAGCTTTCTGTACAGAGGATTTAATAAAGTTAACCCTAGGTCAAGAGGCAGAGCAAGAAACCAGCTGACAGGGATTAAAGAGTAGGAGGGACTTTGAGTTGAGGGGTATTTAAGACAGTGTGTAGATGTAGAAGGAGCTCTTTGGCTTTTGACTCTTGGGATTTTAGCTTTTAGCTCTTTTGCTCTTTAGCTCTTCAGCTCCTTGGCCTTTGGATTTTGGGGCTTTTTTGAACTTTGAACTAATAAGCCTTTGGCCTTGAGTTTTTTGGCCTTTTCCTCCTGGGCTGTTAGCTGAGCTAGTGAGCCTTTGGGCCTTCCCCATCAGGACGTGAGCTGAGTAGGAAAGCCAGCTGAGTGCTTTCTCTGCCTCTTTGAGATAGCAAGTTTTTCACCCTAGAATCTGGATCCTAAGTCTTTATTGGGAAAATAGAATGTTTGGTATTTTTATTGAAAACAACAGAGATATTCAATGTTTTATTATAAAACAGGCCTCATGTTAGATGATTTTGCTCAGATCCAGGCTGTTGTGTCCACTCACTCTAGAGGCCTGTCCCTGACTGGCAACTATGAGGAAATGAAGAAATGATGTGGAATGAAGAAATGAATGACACATAGGCAAACAGAATTTAGATAAACAAGGAGGCAGGGCGTATGATATACAGCTGGATGCAGAGGACGGGTTCAGCTACCCTCAATAGGAGCAGTCTCTGGGGGGAGGGGAAGCAGTGGGGAGTATTGGGAGCTATGGTGGGCATTTTCTACATACACTGTCAACATCCACATGTGGACCAGAGGAAGGCACTGGCACTTCTTCATGAGTCTGAGATGTGACTTTGTCTACGCCAACAATACACACTCACTCAGGACTTTGCTTACTCAGGAATTCCTCTGGTCCTTGCAGCAGGCTAAGCGTTTTAAGCATATTCAAGGTAGGCGAGGCTAAGCTGCTGTGATGTTTGGGAGGTTACATGTATCAAATGCTTTTGTGTAAAAAATAAAAAATAAAAAAGACATTTATTCAGCATCATTGCCAGAATATGACATTTAATAATCAACAGTAGGATTGAAAAGTCTGTCTATAGTAAAACTCTATGTTGGAATGCTTCAACACAGAACTGAAATAACCTGCTATCCAACCAGCCACTAAGTCAGTCCTTGAATTTTGCCCATATTTAAATGAGCACTGTCCAACAGGAGTCTATTTGATGCAGCTAGTCCCCGCTACTAGTGCCACCAGTGTGAATGGTTGCACAGTCACCTGTGCCTTCCTCTCGCTTCTCTGGCTCTTCTTTCCTAAGCATAGCTCACCATCACTAATTAAAACCTCTTTTTTTTTTTTTTTGCCACTGCCATAGCTGCTGCTGCTGCTGGAACCACCATAGTCACATTGTTCCCGTGCTTGCTGTGACCATAGGGAACAGAGATTCTCCCTCCAAAGTTTTCTCACTTCATTTGTCCAAAAGTTTAATACTGTTTGTTGTAATTTGCCTCACTTTAGACCTCACCACCTCTAAACATGGTTCCACTGTTACGAAGCCCACTGCTGTCATCTCCACTGCCACCATTCTCACCACCATAGCTGCCACCAAGGCCACTGTGATCAGGAAGTTTCCTCCACCACCAAAATTGTCATTGGTACCAAAGCCACCTCCATGCCTACTGCCAGAGTTTCCAGAACCACTTCAACCTCCTAGGCATCTTTTGTGTCCACGGGCTGCCCTTGTTCATTCTGTGGCCCCTCAGTTTCTATTCTTGAAGAGCCATGCTGTCTAGAGTCATGGTCAACAGAGAGTACAAAAGCAAAGCTCCTCATCTACCCACGGCCTACTTCAGTCATGGTTTCTGTCACTTCTGTTTTTTTTTTTTTGTCATCTTCAGAATAGGCTCACAGGCACCATTCTTCAGTGTCTCCTTGGATCAGGGAACCTGATCTCTGCAGATCCACTCCTGACACAGGTGTCATTGCTTCAGCAACACTTCCATGTGGCACCCGCAGAATAGGTGACAGACATTAAGCCCCTGCAGCACCAGGAGCTTGGGTCTCTCACGCCCTCATGGCTAGAGTGTTCTCCAGAGCTCTCTGTGGCTCCTCAGATCTTACGGAGTCTTTCAAACCTCAATCCTCCAATGAAGCACTTTGCAGCTGGTCAGAATCTTCTGGAAACATTGAGGTGACAGCAGTGAGGAGACTTTAATGGTGCCTCCTTGGCTGTGTCCAAGGATAGAAAAGCTCACAATACCTTCTGTGTTACTGATGCCTTGTTCATGATATGTCTCTTTGTTTGCTGATAAAGTGATTGTCTACATAGACAATCCCATGTGTTCTCTGAAAAAAAAAAAGCAAAGTAAGTGACTTTAGCAAAGCTGTGGAACTTGTGATCAACAGACAAGAGTCTGTGTTTCTATACTCTATAGGAATAAACAGGTAGAAGCTGCTGGGCTGCCATTTAAAACACACAGAACCAGGTATGATCATCCCGAAAATGTAGTCATTATCCTCAAATGCACACAATCTGTATGCTGAGAGCTCCAGGGAGTTTATGAGAGAAGCGAGAAATCTGAGTTAGCAGACACACTGTTTTTATGCAATGAAAAACTCAACCCAGTGAACATGTTTGTCCCCAAACTTACCAGCAAACAAATATCTTTGAAAATCCTAATAAAACAATTAAATGAAGTTATTCTAAAATATCTATGTAAAATGAAACAACTAAGAAACCAGACCAGCATTGCTAATAGGATTTTGAAAACTGAAGGAAAAAAAAAAAAAAGTAAGAGGAACCCGCCTTTATAGGCTCACTGCATAGCTACCAGTAATCAGTAGTAGTTTCTCTGAACAGTAATTGGAAGATTGTAAAAAGTAATGTCTCTTAAGGACTTAGAGGAACATCCTGCTGCATACAAGTGCTTAACATATGTTTGCTAAAATTAAGTCAAGATGTCACAGTTCAGGTCCAGACTCCAGGGTGGTGTAAAGCAGACATAACAGTCAGTGTTAAAGCCAGAGTTGTAGGTAATACACCCATCCCCAGTACAATAATCAGTCTGTCCTGTATCAGATGTACACAAGTTACAGATCTCCATTGTGAGAATGCTTGCATCAGATTGTCTGTAAGAAAGTCTGTAGAGCACTTTTCTTGATTAATGATCCATGTGGAAGGGCTCATCCCACTGGGGGTGGTGACACCCATGGGCTGGTGGTCCTGGGAGCTATAAGATTGCAAACTGAACAAGTCCTGGGGAGCAAGCCAGTAGACAGCATTCCTTCATGGTCTCTGCCTCAGTTCCTGCCTCCAGGTTCCTGTTTTGGGTTCCTTCTCTTTAGATGATGAACTGTAATTTGCAAGGTAAAATAAACCCTTTCCTCCCCAAGTTGCTTTCAGTCCTGGTATTTATCACATCAATAGGAACTGTACTAAGACTCATGCCGTTTACCACCGTGTACCAAAATGGAATTACCATTCCACTCATTGAGTCTTAGTTATCGAGGGACATCAGAAGCATAAGATATCATATCAAAAATATTGCAATCAGTTGTGATCCCAAGTGGCCTAACTATTCAATTACTTTTGTTGCAATTTTTCCTTGCTAGGAGGTCAATCTGGTGGTTGTCTTTGACTCTCTCAGTAATGGGCCTCAGATATGCATTTAAGGATCAAAATTCCCATCCTGTAAAACATCAAATGCCTTGTCCACATCCTATAAATGATTCACCGCAAGTGTGATCATCCTAACAAGCTTTTACCCGATAGGAACATCTTCCTCTGTGTGCATATGATGGCTGCCTTGCTGGGCCAGTGCTCTGTCACTCCCACACCTGCAGAGAGATGAGAAGAGGTTAAATGGGTCTCCTCAATACATTCCATGAAATATTGATTAAAGTTCTAGTTGAAATAAGTGTATTAATGTAGACTTAGAGCACTCAAGTGAGTAAAAAAACACCCCAAGGGGAAACGTTTCTACCAAGCAAGTGAGACAAAAATTGATACTTCGAAATGGTGAGAATGTTCCTTGGATGCCCAGTTCCTTTTTGCAATCTTACACAGCAAGATAGGACTTTTAACAAATGCCCCCAGTGATAAAAGCCTCGTTCTTGGAGGGAGGGGCTAAGGTGGAAGAGGAGAGAAGGAAAATGGAAACAAACAGGAGGCAAGCGATGACAAAGAGCTGCCTGGGAACATCATGAGACTTGCTGACTCTTCTCTGTTCTTGGATTTTGCCCCCATCCTGGCTCAATTAGCACAAAATAAGATACTCCTTTCTGGAGCGATTAAAGAAGAGCGCCATTACTTCTGCTGGAGCCACCTGCCTGCCTCCCACTGCCTGTATTTGGTCTCTTCACTAGCTTCCTCTGCCTTGTACCTTTGCCATGACTTACTGTGCTGCAACAGTTCTAGAGCCAGAGCCCAGTGAGCAGTCAGAAGCCTCTGAAGATCATTAGAAACAAGCGCTTCCTTCTCATGAGTTAATTATTTCAGGTATGCTGTCACCGTAACAGAGGTACTACTAACACAGAATTACAGGTTACATAATACAGACTGGTAACAGATCCGTGTAGAACTTCCAATCCTTTTACTTTCTAGATGAGGAAGTGAAAGTCTCTATACCTGAAAATGGTTGTCTAGAGATTCACAGTAAGTGCCTGGCAAGGAGGAATCTGGAGTCAGGATTCTTCAACGTGTTCTGTTGGCCCTGAACAGAGGCCCTGAGCCCCACCTGTGAGAATTTAGAAGAGGATGGGACTGCCTATGATTGTAGTACAATGTCTGTGGGGTGCTACTGCCCTCCTGACGTGGAAAACTAAATGTGTGCTATGTGCTGGGTAGTCCTCAAAGAGAGTTATCTTCCCAATCATGCCAATACAGTTCCCATGGAAACACGAGTAACCCTTCCCCACCCTTCCATGTTGATTAATGACCATTTTTACCATTTTTACCTTATGACACTCAGGAGTACTTAAATTCCTGGTGTCATCTCCTCCTATCTCAGTACCCAAAAGCAATACCTCTACTTCTACAATCCATGAATGAATTCCCTTCCTTGACGTTTCAGACAACAACTACCTCTAGAATAGTGTGGTCTGTATTTGTTTCAAAGATCCTCAGAACTAAAACAGGCCTTGAGACCACGCACAAACTAAACAAACATCAAACTTATTTATTTATACTTTTTAATTGATTCTTTCTGAATTTCATATAACGCACCCCAATGCTACTGATTTTCCAGTCCTTTCATATCCTTTCTCTACTCTTGTAACATCCTCCACAAAAGAAAAAAAAAAATCTCGCCATCGAAGCTGCATTGCAGCATGATGTGTCACACAGTATGCTCTTTTGTCCAAACGGCTTACTTGCAAATGCTTCTTGCAATGAGTCATTGGTCTGGTTCAAGGCCTCTGGCTTCTGCTAAACTATCAATAGTGGAGCCTCACCGAGACGCCTCTCAGATATCCTGCTGTTTCCCCAGGCCCTGGAGATTCCAGCAGTTCTTAGGTATGGTAGATGTTTGAGTGGGCCAGCTCAAAGGCCGGAATCTGAGACTGGGTTGTAGCTGAGTTGGTCAGCCTGCCATCCGTCCCACTTTGGCCAACCAAAGGGAAGTGCCAGCTTTCCCTCCACTGGTGAGGGGCACGACCAGCTCAACATGGTGGTCAGTCATCTACCATGGCCTCGGGCTGCAGCCCAGACCAGGAACATCTGCATAGTCTTTGATGGTAACATGGGCCTCAGACATCAACACAGACCCTGCCTGCCATAGGACCATGGACTCAGATATGGGGCTCCCTGCGGTAGCATGGCCTGGGATGTCACCGCGGCCGCAGAAGGTTGCACGAGCTGCTCTTGTGCTCCTGATCCTCACCACCTCCTGTCTCTAGTCCCACCTCTCTCCGCAGTGCAGGACCACTTAGCTTCGCTTTCTCTCCCATCTCCCATTGCACACTCCCTCTTTCCTGTCTCCTCATTATATATTCGCTCACTGTAGTGTCACCCTCAGCGGGCCTGAGGCAGGGTGTGCACTCGGGTGTCTTCTGGCCACCCCAGGGCCAAACATGGCATTTGTGTCTTGTCTTAGAATATGTGAGAATATCCCAGATTTATTCTTTTTCTATTGTGACAGTATACATGCCACTAAGCCCCACGTTCTCATCTATCAGCACCCCATTTATTAGAACAAATCATTTTTTTACATCTAAAACCCAGAGCCCTTTCCAATGACCTCTGTCTTCAGAGGCTACTAGGTAGACTTCGTCTTACCCTTTGGTTCCTACTAATCCTTCCTCCTCTGCCATACAGCTGTCTTCACGGGGACTGGCTCTTGAAAATCCTGCAGTGGCTTTGGTTGAAGAGTGTGCTAGTTAGCTTTTAATGTTACCTTATTAATTAATTATTTTAGCTTTTCTTGTTTTATAAAAAAAAATTATTTATTTACTCACTTTACATCCAGTCATAGCTCCCTCCCTCCTCTCCTCTCTGTCTTGCCCTCCCTCCTCCTCCCTCCTCCCATTCCTCAGAAAATGGGAGCCCCCACTACTCACCCACGCCAGCTCATCAAGTCACATAAGGACTGAGCTTGTCTTTTTCCCTGTGGCCTGGCAAGGCAGTACCATCAGGGGGAAATGATAGAAAAGCAGACAGCAATGTCTATGTCAGAGACAGCACCCACTCCCCTTACTAACGGATGCACATGAAAGCTGAGCTGCCCATCGGCTACATCTATGTAGAGGACCTAATTCCAGTCCATTCATGGTCCTTGGTTGGTGCTTCAGACTCCACGGGCCCCTCTGGCCCCTGCTTAGTTGGCTCTTTTAGTCTTCTTGTGGAGCTCCTGTCACTTCTAGGTCCTTTTATCCTCCCCCCCCCCCCCACTTTTCACTAGATTCTTTATGCTTCACCCAATGTTTGACTGTGAGTCTAAGCATCTGTTTCAAACCACTGCTGGGTGGAGTCTATCAGAAGCTCCTGTCTACAAGAATAGCAGAATATCATTAATAGTATTGGGGATTGGCTCTCTTCCATGGGGTGGGTCTTGGTTTGGGCCAGGAATTCCCTCAATCTCTCTTCTATCTGTTCTATCTTTATCCCTGCAGGGTTTTATAGACAGAATAAGTTTTGGATTGAAGTTTTTCTGGGTAGGTTGGTATTCTATCTCCACTAGGAGTCCTGTCTAGTTAGAGAGTGTGCATCAATATACAGAATTCAATACCAATGAATAAAAAATAACCTTACTTGAAAGTAAAAATTAAAGCCTTAAGTTGAAGAGTATATACGGTAATCTGCCTTTGTTCTCTAATTTCTATATATTTTCTATATTCCCCATTCTTTCTTTTCAACTATCTCCATACCTAAGAAAGGAAGAAAGATAAAGAAAAAGAAAAGAGAGAAATCCCTGAGTCTAACCTGATTTTCTCTCCAAGTAAGACCACTAATAACGTATAACCAACTGATGACAATAAACATTCATAGCCAAAGAAAACAGCAAAAATCTACCCAGCTCCCGTAGGGGAAATGGGGTATTATTCTCAAGGTTAATTATCAATGATTTGGGGATGAAGAATGTCTTTTGTGGGGCCCAAATAAAAATGGAAATAAATGGCTAAGCAAGCTAGCAATAGCATTTGTGGTCCAATCTCTAAATATTGAAAAATTTCAGGCTTAATAGAAGCCCCGTTTGTAACAGTCTGAAATGCTGGACTAATTGAGGACAGTAGATTCAAAGCTGTCCTGAGAGCAGGCTCTGATGAGGAACATCAGTTGCGGCTGTAATATACAGGATGCTGGAACAGGTGTGTCAGTGTCTCCGCATTCTGGAGGATGAATCCTGTCAGGCTCGATACAGTGTCATTGGTGTCTGGTCCTTTTGTTCTAAAAACATAATTTCTTACAAGCATTATATAGTCCTAAAACTATAAATGTGTGAAGTCTGTGGGATGCACAGATTAATTAAGGATGGTTTTCTGCTTTTTGTATGAGCAGAAGAAAAAGACATTTTTCCATAAGCCAGTCTGGATTGTAAACCAAACTGTAATTTAATTTATCTATGCAATTTAAAAGAATGGCATGATAAGTTTTAAGGAGCCAAGGATTTATTGGCCATGTATAGTTGAAGTTTTGGCTGGAGACACTTTTATGTCTCAGTCAGTCTCAGATCCCTCCACGTGGAGGGATCAACAATTCATATTCCCTGTTCTGTTTGGTCTTCTTGATTTCTCTCCTCTTGTGTGTGGTCAAGATCTTCAGAGGATCTTCCTCTGTCCTATCTGATTTTTATCAGTTTTGATGGGGCCTAGAAGCAAGACTCACAGAAGACTGCTGCTCACTGGCTCGTGATCAGCCAGCTTTCTTACATAACCCAGGCAAAAGAAAAAGGCCAAGTAACATGGTCCTTGCTTCTAGGCTCCTGTTTTGACTTATTTCCTCCCTTTTTTCTGTGATGATCTATTACCTAAAAATGTAAGCCAGGTAAAACTCCTCCTCCCTAAGTTGCTTCTGGTTAGAATGTCTTATGATAGCAACAGAAAAGCAAACAGAACAAAGGACCAAAAGCCCCACTTGATAATGTATACAGTTGGGGCCTCATGGTCACAGGCCAGTTGTTTAGACAGCCTGAGGTACCACTTAGATGCTGTGGACTTGGTTTAAAGGAGTTTATATGTTAGATGCCATAGGCAAAGAGTTCTTGGTAACACTACTTCCGATACAACTTGAGCATCACAGAGAGGGCTAGATTCTAGCCAGTTCGAACCAGGCAGCTCTTACATTCGATGGCAATCTCCATCCTCAACTCTTTTCAGGTGGAGCAGAAACTCTAAGACATGCTGGAGAGAACACTATGGAAAAGAGAGAAATGTCTTACAAACTAGGGACAAAGGGAAAATATTGCTTTAAACCTAAAGAAGTGCATAATGATTAACCCTGTCTTAACCCCGGAACAGAAATAACTTCGGAAAGGCTTGCCGATCAGTATGAAAGAATCTCTCCTCTCACATGACTGAGCTTCTTTCACTTTTCAGTACTACTTTGCGAATCAGCTATTACACAGATTACTCTGTTTTCACATTATTACCATTTAATGAGATGCCCACCATATGCCAGGGAGCAGAAGAGATTAAAAAAAAAATGAACAAGAGGAAACCTTACAACGGGAAGAAATAGACCACGGGGGAAATTTGATGTAAGCAGTGTAGTGGGAAGGACATGTGGGTTTTTCCTCCTAAGCATCCTCAGGCCACAGTGTGCACCAGAATTACGTCATTGTACATTCAGTCTGGACTAGAGAAGGGGAGAATGTTACCACCCTTCAGGAGGAAAGCCTCCCCAGATAAACACCAAAGGGAGACACACCCCTCCCCCACATCACAGTCCCAGCTGAACACAGGAGGGTGAAAATCTGCACATGGCCACTTTGCTGCCCATCCCTGAGAACCACAGAAGGCACGGAACACCCCTCAGGGTGCTGGGGAAGCTGGCCCTGCTATTCGTCCTGCATAGGGAGCTAGGGTGGATGGGACTGATCTGGCTGGCCAGGCATGGACTCCATCAGATGTGGGTCCCCAAAAATGAAACAAACCAAACCTGACTTGTTTGGGTATCACCTAGAGACACAAGAGGCCTTTTCCAGCAGCTGCTTAAATAAATATTACCACCCACAACCTCAAGCCAAGCTGCTAAAATGCCTCTAGAATTTTAAAAAACAAATTCAACTATATTGTTCTATTAAAGTAATCTTTGATGTTTAAATGCTTTAATTTTTAGAGAAATATTACCAATTTTAAAAGTTGATAAGACATATGCCTAAAACATAAATAAGAAATATAGAAAGTAAAAGATAGTTATGCACAATATCAATATTATATGTAAGTATTGACCACTTCTATGAAATGAATAGCCAAATGAATGAAAGTTAGTTACCAATAAAAATTAGCCTTTAGTACAAATACTTTTTAGAGATTAAAAGCATACTGTATAATAACAAGGACTTTATTAAGTCATTTGTATGCCTAAAAACGCCTCAGAAATCTTGACAAAGAGGAAAACCAAGGGGATGGAGGGATGGCCAAAGCGCTTGCCATGCTAGGGTGAAGACCCGAGGAGGCATCTCAGCAAGCACACTAAACCACATATCTGCACATGCAAATTTGCTGCCTGTCTCTGAGATGCACAGGATTAAAAGATCACCCCTCATTTCGCTTTGCATGAGGCTGGCCCTGACATTAACCTTGTGTAGGAAGCCAGGTGCACACTTGTACACACACACACACACACACACACACACACACACACACACACACACACACACAGATACAGGAGAACTAGAAAAATCTACTGCCATCCCTCTCAGAAGCTGACAGCTATTTGTGCTCATGTTAAAATCTACCTCCTTTCTGACAGATATGAAGAAGAACATGAAAGAAATGCTGTCACGCCTGGCAGGCAGAAAACCACAAATCCACATCTTGCACATATATAATATGTTTATAAAATAATATAATATGAACTACGTTATAAAGTCTCAACAAGTTTTAATTTGAAATCACATGGGGAATTAGAAGATACTCATATACTTAAAAATGTATTCAATAATCTGTGAGTTAAATAAGAAATTATGATGGACGTAGATTTCAGTATGAGGGCTAGCTCCATGGCTGTTGAGATGGCTCAGCATGCAAGGCCCTTGTCATGTATCCAAATACAAATGCAAAGAGAGCTAACTCCACAGAGCTGTCCTCTGACTTCCACGTGTGCACTGTGGCATATGAGTTTACACACACATACACAATGTGCATGCATACACACAATAAAAATAAGTTTTACAAACAATGTAAAAAACATTAAGCATGAATGCTAACAAAGTACAAACTGCTTCTAATATATGTGGGATATAACCAAATAAAATTTTAAGTGGACACATTATAGCCTTAAAGTAATATTTTAGTAAACAAGAGAGGCCTTTTGTATTTCCCTGAATCAATTTGTCCAATGATTATATATATATATATATGTATATAAATGCATATGTACACATATATGTATGTATATGCATATACATATGTGTGTGTATTAAATGTCTTAACTATCATATCACACTTGATCAGTTAATAATTTGCAGAGTTTTAATTTTTATTTTCAAATATTAAAAAATAAATTCTGTCTTATGTTATATTACTTGTAGCTATTTTTATAAGTTATAGGCATTTAAAATATGAAAATCACTTGTTTTTATCAGTTATATCATCCCTTTCAAAGAACAAGTATTTAGTTTGATTGATCCACTTTACTATATATATATTTTGAAAAATATTTATTTTTATTTTAACTGTGTGTATGTGGGAAGGGGCACGGGAGTACAAGAAGAGAGCTTTGTATTCTTCAGAGCTACAGCTGCTGGCAGGTGTGAGCTGCCTGATGTGGGCGCTGGAAATTGAACCTGGTCTTCTGCAAGAGCAGTGCATGTTTTTACCTGATGAGCCCTCTCTTCAGCCCTTGCATATGTCTTGTTTAAACGTATTAATTTATATTATCATCTTCATGATATCTTTCTTTTTACTTTATTGGGATGTGTTTTTGTTTTCTTTTTCTAACTTGGGAAGTAGATTTGGTTTGGGTCAGACTACTTCGTCATCTCCCCAATAATCGTTCTGCAGTCTTTGATAAAGTCTGTCTCAATTCACCTACCTAGGCACTAAACAGCATGCCAATTGGTTCAACTTAAAAAAAAGAAAAGTAGTCATCAAAAATTTTATTTTTTCCAAAAAGTTTTATTCTCCCAAGAAAGCAAACAATATCAGAAGAGTTAAATTTTTATCATTTTTAAAATCCACATACTTATTAGAAAAAAAATAAGAATGCAAATTGCCCACAGGAAATCAACCAAAAGCCTTAGTACTTGCAAGTGAGACAGAATTCAGTCTTTCTGGCACAATGAAGTACATCAGTGAGTCTAGCTGCGGTGCTAGAAGGAACAAGCATTGCCTGGACCCTCCCCATGAGCATGACAGCGAGGTGGTCATTGGATTCAGTCATCAACTCCTGGAGGCTGGTCATCAAGGGCTTGCTATGAGCTCACTATGCATTTGAAAGTCAAGGAGCATATCAAGTGGAATAGTCACACCTATGGCTTTTTAATCATCATTTTCAAGCTAATGATAAAAATAAAAGGCGCACTAGACTCCTATGAAATTATCGTCCCCAGGACATATTGAAGGTTTTCAACTTACAGAAGGTTCATTAGAATATAACCCATCATGAGTCTAGGAGCATTTACATCTTCAATATGGGTTCAAAATTTAAAAATAAAAGGGTACATTACTTTGCACTATCCAATATTTTGCTTCGATTCTTGATATAACATCTATGTTCATTGATTCCACTGAGTTCAAAGAAATCGTAATGTAAGAGTAGGACATTATGACAGGCGGATCTGGGCCCACGGGTTCTGCTCAAACTATGGCACTAACCAAGGACAATACGGTGAAGTAAACATCGAACCCCTACCCAGATCTAGGCAATGGACAGGACATTCTCCACAGTTGAGTAAAGAGTGGGGATTCACTTTCACATGAACTCTGGTGCCCCATATTTGACCATGTCCCCTGGATGGAGAGGCCTGGTGGCACTCAGGGGAAGAATAGCAGGCTACCAAGAAGAGACTTGATACCCTATGAGCATATACAGGGGGAGGAGGTCCCCCTCAGTCACAGTCATAGGGGAGGGGAATAGGGTGAAAGTGGGAGGGAGGGAGGAATGGGAAGATATAAGGGATGGGATAACAATCGAGATGTAATATCAATGAATTAATAAATAAATAAATTTTAAAAACTACAATTGAAAAGAAAGAAAGAAAGAAATCATAGTGTAAGAAGGAAGGGTCATCACCAAAGAAGAGAGTATTAAAGGGTACTGGTTATGAAGTCAGATGAGCTGCCCACAACAAGCCGGGCTCTTTCCCAGCCTTGGTATTCTGTGATCCATTGAGGCACGCTCCTCATGTAGCAGAGAAGGGGTCTGGGAGATTTGGGATTGGAAACCTCACACCAGTGTTTCTGTGGATTCAGCAGCAGCAATTGCATGGGCTTTTTGCTGTGGCTGTAAGGAAATTAAGGAGTTAATGATATTACTGTTTAGTGTGTGTTTTTTCTGAAGATCCCCAAACCTTGATTGTCTCTATAGCTGAGAAACATTACTGAGTATAAATTAATAATCTTCCCCTGATATGTATCTGAGTATGTCTATCAAGATTTGAATAAGCATTTAAATCAATCATAAATGCAAAATAAACTGGTTAAAAGCCAAATCAGCCAGCCCAATGTAATTTCCCTGGTGTCTTGTGTTCTTTCTTTGTTTTACATTAATAGGAAAAGAAACATAAAAATATCAGCTTTGAAGATCTTTCCATTTTATCATCTTAATTAGTCCAGCTGTATTGTTTAAACATTCTAGTCAGTCTGAGAAAAGATGGGGATAAGACACATTTTCTTAGCTAGGACCATATGACAAGAAATTGGCAGGTTCTATAAATGAATCAACACAGTCACCACTCCTCTGAATTTTGAAACAGTTGTGGGTCTATTGGGTCTATGTAACAGTTTCAGAGAGCTACAGGTAATTGATGGTTGCTTAGTGAAGGAGAGTCAGGTCCCCTCCTACCCAGACACAAACTCCCTGATAGATTATCCAGTCCCAAGTGGCCAGTTCTAAACACATGTACACATAGCAACACTAAGTGAACTTGGTAGTGTGTGTCTGTCTCTGTGTGTGTGTGTGTGTGTGTGTGTGTGTGTGTGTGTGGTGTGTGTGTGTGTGTGTGTGTGTATGTGTGAAGAATAGTTACAGAAGAAAAGGTCATAAATTTGAGGGGGATATGGATAAGGAAAGGAGGGGGTAGAAATTATGTAAATATAGTACTTAAATATAAAGTTCTCAAAAATAAAAAATTACGTTAATGAAATATGTGCACTTATTAGTGGATATCAGATATGGTGGGAGTTTGTTGTTGTTGTTTGTTTTTTACAGCCAAAACTATAACTGTGAACTGTAAAACAAACTTTATGCATCAGTTTTCATGAGAGTGGGATCAGAAGTATGAACTTAGAGACAATTGCTGACATACTTTTCAAAATTAATTTGAAAAAATACATGGGTATTTCATATTTTGCCTGCATGTGTGCCTGTGTGCTACATGTGTGTCTGCTGTCAGCATAGGCCTGAAGAAGGCATCAGCTCTTCTGGAACTTTCTTTACAGATGGTTGTGGGTGCTGAGAATAAAACCAGGCTCGTCTGCAAGAACAAGATTTTACCACTAAGTCATCTCTCCAGCCCCTGATAAAACTTTTTTTTAAAAATCTTTTTATTGTTTAATTTTTAATTTAACTTAAAAATTGTAGTTCTTGCAACAATATGTCTACAATCTGAGGTGGGTAAAACAAACTTCTCTTTAACGACCTCTCTGGAGAGTGCCCACTTTCGTTACGTTTTGTGCGTTCATTGTTAGGTATTAAAAATAGATCAACAGTTGACTGGTAGCACCTTCGTCTAGACCTGGACAGTTTGCTTACTTACTGAGAAAGAAAGCACCTGGTGAACTTCTTATTAGCACAGCACAGGCCTATTTTATTTAAGTGTTTTATATGTGTACACACACACACACACACACACACACACACACACACACACACACACACACATTCTTCTGCTTTTCTGCGGCAGCCTCTGCCTTCAAGAATCCGGTAGCCATCCACTACCCTGGTGAACTTCATTTCATCATGGACAAGAAAGCCAACATCTGGAACATGTCGGTCATCATTCATGTGGATTATGGCACATCCATGCTGACCACTCCCTTGTGTGCAAGGTGGGCATCATCGCCTCTGCTCGAGCTGGGGAGACACACTTCACCACCATGCGCCAGGAGTGCTGCATCACCATCAAGTCCACCACCATTATTTCCCTTTTCTATGAGTTCTCCTCAAACAACTTAAAATTCTGTAAGCAGAGCAAGGATGGTGCCGGATTCTTCATCAACCTAATTGAAATGTGGATTTCTCCTCAGAGGTGACAGCTGCTCTGCAAGTCACCGATGGAGCTCTGGTAGTGGTGGACTGTGTGTCTGGTGTGTGTGTGTGTGTGTGTGTGTGTGTGTGTGTGCGCGCGCAGATAGTGACTGTGCTGTGGCAGGCCACTGCTGAGTGCATCAAGGCTGTACCAATGAACCATTCCTTGCTTGAGCTGCAACAGGAGCCTGAGGAGCTCTACCAGACCTTCCAGTATATCATCAAGAATGTCACCGTCATCATCTCCACCTATGGCAAGGGTGAAAAGGAGCTGATAGGCAATGTGATTGTCACCGTCCTGGACAGGGTCGGTTTTGTCTCTGGCCTGCATCACTGGGCATTCACTCTGAAGCAGTTTGCAGAGATGTATGTAACTGAGGGCGAGGGCCAGCTGCAGACAGCTGAGCTGGTCAAAATGTAGAGGATGTGATGAAGAAGCTGTGGGGAGACTGGTACTTTGACCCAGCCAATGGCAGGCTGAGCAAGTTGGCCAATAGCCCTGATGGGAAGAAACTGCCCTGCACTTTCTTCCAGCTCATCCAGACTCCATCTTCAAGGTGTTCGACACCGTTATGAACTTCAGGAAGGTGGAGACAGCCAAGCTGATCAACAAGTTGAGTATCAAGCTGGACAGCAAGGACAAGGACATAGAGGGCAAACCACTACCCAAGGCTGCGCCGTGCCGCTGGCTGCCTGCTGGTGACACCCTGCTTCAGATGATCACGATCTGTTTGCATGATCATTTACTGCACAATAAGGCCCTCTCATGATGGGTGTTTCCAAGATGGTGCCAACTTCAGACAAAGGCTGCTTCTATGCCTTTGCTAGTGTGTTCTCCAGGGTAGTGTCCACAGGCCTGAAGGTCTGGATTATGGTCCCCAACTACACCCCTGGGAGGAATGAGGGCCTGCACCTGAAGCCCATCCAGAGAATCATTCTGATGATGGGCCACTACGTGGAGCCAAGCGAGGATGTGCCCCACGGAAACATTGTGAGGCTGGTTGGAATAGACCAGTTTCTTGTGAAGACCGGGACCATCACCACTTTCGAGCATGCTCACCATATGTGAGTGATGAAGTTCCTTGTCAGCCCTGTCAGGTGGCGGTGGAGGCCAAGAACCCAGCTGACCTGCCCAAGCTGGTGGAGGGGCTGAAGTGGATGGCTAAGTGTAGGGTATCATTGGAGAGTCTGGGGAACATATCATTGCTGGTGCGGGTGAGCTGCATCTGGAGATCAGCCTCAAGGACTTGGCAGAAGACCACACATGCATCCCCATTAAGAAATCCAACCCTGCTGTCTTATACAGGGAGACAGTTAGTGAGGAATCAAACATGTTGTGTGTGACCTGGTCCCCCAACAAGCACAACCTGCTGTACATAAACGTCAGGCCCATCCCTGATGCCTACCTGCCTGAGGACATTGACTAGGGTGAAGTGTGTGCCTGCCAGGAGTTCAAGGTGCATGTGTGCTACCTAGCTGAAAACTATGAGTGGGATGTTGCTGAAGCCCGTAAGATCTGGTGCTTTGTGCCCGATGCTACTGGCCCCAACATTCTCACCGACGTCACCAAGGCCTCGCTCTGGAAGGCTCTGCCCTTTCTGGACCACAGATGGAATCCATACACTGGAGGCCTCTGTTGGCCTCAGGGGCATTGAGAAATGCTTCCCAGCCTCTCAGCCTTTCCTCTTGAGGTCTCCTTTACCTGTAGTCCCATCCCAGGCTTGAGCAGTGATCTGACGGCCACCAAACCACCTTGCATCAAGAGTTTGAACACAATAATCAGCTTCCTTTGGTTCCGTGAAGGACACAGATGCCACACCATCTAGGGTGTCTATCAAATAGAAGGAGCTTCCTAATCTGTCCAAACTTTGAACATTCTACTCACAGGTCTTCTCTGATTTCATTCAGCACCAATGGATCATCCTCAAAATCCAAGGGGTGAAACATATCTTTTGAGGATGACAACTCGCTCATGGCACATCCGGGATGGTCCAGCTCTCCTTTCAAGTCTCCAATCCAACTGCTTTTGTTGCAGAGACAACTTCTTCTTATACTCTTTGCACTTGTTCTCTTTTGAGGCATCCTGATCGTCATTCACCTGGAATTTTGTCACCTTGACATGCAATTTGTAGCCTCTAATTTCACCTTCATCCAAAAGTTTTAGTGCAGTTTCCACCGATTCTTTCTTAAGATAACAGCAAAGCCCATCTCCTTTAAGATTTCCTTGATCATCATAATAAAGTTTGACCTTGGGGATCTCTCATCATAATGCCAAATTTGAACATAAGCTGTATCAATTCATCCACTGTGATATCTGGAGGCAGACCTGACACATATACATTGGTATTTCTGTCTTCTTCAATGGGGGACCCATCCTGATTTGGCCTTTCTCTTCTCTGTTTGGGGTCAGTGGTTTTCAGGGTTTCTTTTTGTGGTACTACAGTCTTGGTGTTGGTGTCCTGAATGAGATCAAGGACAGTGGCCGGCTTCCAATGGGCCACTAAGGAGGGTCATCTTTTGTGAGGAACATGGTGGCATGAGTGTTGGTGTTCACGATGTGACTCTGCATGCTGATGCCATCCATCAAGGTGGTAGACAGATCATTCCCACATTGTGCCCTCTGCTTCTAGGCCAGTGTGTTGATGGCCCGGCCAAGCCTTATGGAGCCTATCTGCCTGATGGAGATCCAGTGTCCCGAGCAAGTGGTGGGTAGCATCTATGGCATCCTGATCAGGAAGCGTGGCCATGTGTTCGAAGAGTCCCAAGGTGGCTGGTACCCCCCATGATCCTGGTCAAGAAGTATCTGTCTGTCAAGAGTTGTTTGGTTTCTCTACTCCAACACTGGAGGCCAGGCTTTCCCCTAGTGTGTGTTTGACTACTGGTAGATCCTGCCTGGAGGCCCAATTAACAACAGAAGCCACCCCAGCCAAGTTGTGCCTGAGACTCACAAGCACAAATACCTGAAACCGCACAAATTCGTGGACAAACTGTAGTCAGCCTGGTACTGCCACACACTACACAGAGTCCGCCCATCAGAAGACACCTTGAGACTGTCCCCCATGTTGCTGCTCTGAAGGCTGCTGGGGCCACCCTACCATTGCTCAGCACTAACATTTGATGTCAATTCTATGTATTTCAAAATTACAAGACAGCAGGGTGATTCCCTCCTGAAAGCTGGACTGGCTGGTTGTGGGGTGGGTAGGACATAGCTCTTTATCATCTTCAAAGGGAAACACACAGATGTCCAAAAGTGTGAATAAATTCATTCAGAGGTGTGTATGTGTGTTTCCTGATTACAGACACTGAAAGCCAGTAATTACATTTGCTTGAAATCCTGAAATGAGTTAATGTATCACACTAATAAATCATATACAAGGTACTGTTATTCTAGCAATGTCAGAATCCCTTTATCAATTAAGATAATTTACTACACTAATATTCAAGGGACAAAAATATTATTATCTCTCTAGAAGAGAACAATGATTTTTTAAAAATTAACAACCATCTCCATTAAGATTCTTTAAAACAACAAAATAAAATTTTACTTAACACAATAAAAAACAGTTATTCAGAGAACAGCTAACATTAAGTTGATAGTGAAACACTTTGTTATATGTAAGATAAAAATAAACCCAGAATCAACACTATTAATGTTATTCAACACTGGCAGGTAAATCTTAGCCAAAGAAATAGAGAAAAGAAAGAAAAACTTTAAATATTAGGAACAAAAAAAAAATCAATTATCAAAGCATAGACCGAATGCCACTTATTGTCCATCTGTCCATGTTAGGAGTGACTCTTCATGCTTAAATTATAGGATCCACCTTTAGTCTTAGAAGATTTTGGACCTGAGATATAAATTCTGTTGTTCCTTACTACCTGACTTAGGGGACAAAAACAGCAGACACTTGGGTCTGAGTCTCCCTATATGGGTTCTTTGCAGCGTGAGTTTTAAGTCTACTATGGAAATGGATTAAACAGCTAAATAAAGTTGATGGATTCTACATAAAACAAAGTTTTCCGGACAAAGGTCTCCTCATGACCTTTAGTGTACTGCTCCAAATCAGAATACTTAAAAGGAAGTCCTGGGTACAATGCTCCCAAACATATCAGGCCATAGGGAACCTCCCCCTCTCTTTCGTGAGCTTTTTCTTGGGAGTGAGGGTCAGTGTTCCCTTAAACACACTTTGAGAAACACATCTGGGCTTGTCCCTCATTTCACTGGTAAGTGATCTGAGGTCTGGAGACAAGAGATGGTTTGCTGAAGGACCTTGGGTAAACCCATAAACAGGCAACTCACAGCCTGGCTCTGCTCATACAGTTCTTGCTTGGCCACAGTGCTCTTCCTCACTCAGAAATTATTCCCTCAAGGTTCAGAGGGCCTAAACCCCCAGACAATGTGGCAGGAGGGGTGTTTCCTCCTGTGTCCTCTCCCTTGGCTCTCGTACAATGTCTCCAAATGGCCATTCCTCTGTATATACACATGCCTGTGTCCTATTCTCCTGTTCAATAGGACTGCAGCCATTTTGAATCAGAAACCAACCATATGACCTCCTTTTACCTTAATCATCCTTTTGAAAGGCCGACCATCAAATAAAGTTATACTCCCAGTTACCAAGGGTAAGGCTTCAGCATACAACTTGGGTGGTAGCCAACCAGTAGCTGTTTTCTAATGCCCACAGTAGCCTTGCCATTCTCAGGTGCATCACATATCTCGCAGAGCATGGCCGATATCCTGAATATCATATATCTGCATTATGATTCATAACAGTAGCAAGATTACAGTTGTGAAGTAGCAACATAATAATTTTATAGTTAAGGGCTCACAACAACATGAGGGACTGTATTAAACGGCTGCCGCATTAGGAAGGATGATAATAATCACTATCTTAGGGTATTTGATCATGATATCTTTCTTTCTTCCAATCTATGAGGAATTTAAGAGCAGAGACTATGTTGATATGACTATCAAATAGTTCAGCTAGTAGAATTTGCTGAATACTTAGTGAAGGTGTGTTGAGCACATGGCTTGTGAAGCCAGGGGAACTTTGCATTCTATATAACAGTATGGTCCTTGAAATAAATAGAGATAATAACTACCTCCCATGGTTTTTGTGAAAATTCAATAAGATACATCCTTGGCAAACTGCCTAGCACATAAACAGAGCTCCATAAATGTTAATTGAATCTGAGGCTGTATCTTCTCCCTAGATGTCCATAAAAACTAATTAATAATACTGATTGCAAATGCTTCTAATTAAATTGCTGTATAAAACAATATGAATGAGGCCCTTAACCTAGTCCACACAGGTACAAGAAAGATTTGCCACCAACAACAATATTCTGTAACTTTTATTATATAAGTTGAAGTCAATTTTGACTCTAAGTAATTGAAAGCCTCTTGGTCAAAGATTTAATTTCTTTTTCACCTGCTGTGGAGAACATCATGTGACTTCTTTTAGGCAAAGTGTTGAACAATATACACACCCCTGTACCCTCTAAGGTATGGAATGCCGGACCAGTTGTATTTTTTCAGACATTTCTGGCTTTGGTGCTACAGTTAGCAAAGAAGAGTGACACACCTTGATGTTATTTCAGGAAAATCTTCTTCTATAGTTTTGATCAGAGTTAACATACAAGGTGAAAGATATCAATTTCAGGTCATAGTCATGATCTCTGGAGGCTAGAACCCTATCTATTTCATGTATCAGAGCTATCTGGTCTACCACCCTAATAGAGCTGGATGGCAATACACTGCACACAGCTCAGGTTAATTGGTTGGTGACAAATGGCTTTGTAGATCCATCCCCAAGTTTTCAGTGGGGCTCCACTTCCTTTAGGCTGTCCCCAGCCTATGACTGAGCATACAGAGATTACTAGTTACAGATCTACTTCTGTGAAGAACAGGGCTCCTTTTCAGTGGCCTTGGTTCAAGAAATACTCATCAGACTGGCTAGAACTTTCATAAAACCATGATGTAGTCTGAGGTCTTGTTGCCGAAGACCCCCTTCATTATTTCAGGGAAGTCCAACCTATATCTCAGTCTGCAGGTTTTATCTATCTCTTTTTTTCTCATTACTGGTATTTTATACTATCAGTCACCTGCCTATCTAACTCCATGTTTCATATTCTGCCCAGAAGGCCTGAAGTAGCAATCACACTCTGAAGCTCAGTCACTGCAATCGATAAGCATTTTCCTCTTGTTCATATGTGTTTGAGTTGACTGAGACAAACTCCCAACTCAGCCTCGGCTCTGAGTAAGGCTAAGATCGTATTAGCTGGGGTTGCACATGGATCACAGGTGGCTTAGCTTCTCACAGAATCGCCTAGGCTGAGCTCAGTTAGGAAGCTCCGGTTTGGAGACATCCAAGTCTCCATCCTCAAATTTGTGCATTCAGTATTCTCTAAAGAAGAAGCTTCCATGTTCTCCGGATTCTCATGCCATGGCCTGGAAAGAACATAAAATCATGTGCAGTGTTTTCTAGCAGTCCATACAAGTCAAAAGGCCAACCCAGACTTGACTGGGGAAACAAATCCGACTTCTTACTGGAAAGAGCTGCAAAGCCACATTGCAGCAGGCATGGTGACAGGGTGGGGTAAGGAAGTTCAATCATTATTGTATCAATCTCACATTCTGCTTCTCAGCATTCTTTCAGATGCATAGGCCATGCGCAGTTCACACATTCACCTTGGCCTTTGGTCAGGCCTCTGATCAGCATGTCTGGACACTTGGCTGCCCATCACAGAGAACTGCCATCTCCTGCATGCAGCTCCTGGCTGCTGGGAGACAGGGCAAGTGGTAAACCCCACCCACTGGAGCAACTTCCAGCTCTAAGCTTGCTCCGGGGGAACTTGAAAAGCTTTGCTGAGTGCAACGGGTCTCTTTTCCGTCTGTTCGCTGTCACCTTGCATCAGTTTCAGCTCAGAATGCTGAACGAAAACAGGCTACACCCGCATTTGAACTCAACCATACTTTTCCAAGGAGCAAACTGACAATTAGGACCAGGGCCGGCATCAAAAAAGAGCAACCCAGCATGAAGTCTGTCTAATTAGTCATATGAGCAGAGAGCTTCCCCTCCACTTCCTCAACAGCCTACGCTTGTCCGATCTCATAGGGACCCCTTGCTCCCTGACACATTATTGAAAGGGAATTGGGAACAGATAGGTACATGTTAATATCCTGCGTGTCCCTTGCTTGTTATTGATATGTCCCTTTAAGAGTTACACATGGATTTCTTTTTGGTCACTTGAGCTGGGGAATGAGCATTTGAATTATTCTACAGGAGTTCTCCAAGAAGAAACCGCTGCTTTTGGACTCTGGGGCTTTTATACTTTGTCTCATGTTAATGAGAAACTGAGCAAGAAGAAGAATTCGGTATGAAGGCTAGACATGGACTGCTAATCCTGGCGACTGGGTTGTTCAGCTTCTGTGTTTGCTGATTCTTTTTGTCCTCTTAAAAAGTCCAAGAGCTACCACCAAAGGTCAGCTGGCCTGTCGTAAGAAAAGATTAGGAAGGACATTGGAGCAGTACCTTGATGAGGTAGCTCTGGGTGCTAAAGAAAAGGTCCTCTGCTTTTGAGGGTTCATTAAGAAGCGGATCTAGAGGAAGCCAAGCCTTGCACCAGTATTCAACTTGCTATCAGCTGGATTCTCACAGCCGCATGGCTGGACCTTCCACTGTATGTCTGTGCATTTTCAGATTTGGCTTTTAGACAAGTCATCTCTCTCTCTCTCTCTCTCTCTCTCTCTCTCTCTCTCTCTCTCTCTCTCTCTCTCTTCAGGTGATTCTCAACCCAAGGACACTGGCTACATGACCATTAGTGTAATTTTAGTCACTTATTTTCCAATTTGGAGTTCAAGCCAACCTTGTAGAACACATCTGTCTTTATTGGAACCACAGGCGCACTTTAATTTCCTCATTTAAGTATTAAGCAAAGACATATACATCGCCCTGCGGCTTGGCAAATACAAGGCAGAACACAAGCACTGCTTCTCCCTCTGGCCTCCCTTCCCTTGCCAGCTGGATAAAGTCTTGTGACAAACCCACTCTGTCCGTTTTTGCCCTCCATTAGTTAACTGTGTTGCAAGCTCTTAGCCAATTTTTTTTTTTTAGATCTTTAGGAAGTTCTCTCAGACAACAAACCCAAACTATCTCCTCATGCCTCTAATACCCATGTAATTTCCTCCCAAGGCCATCTCACCTGTGGGGTCTTAAAGATAATGTCTATGTTGTATAAATTGTGTAGCCTGAGACAACTTCATATCTTCGCTCTTTATTAGGAAGAAAGAGAAGATGGAACAGGAAGAGAGAAAACAAAACTTAGTTATCCTGCAAAAGACATCAGGAAACTTGTTCACGATGCTGCCCGTTGTTTAGTGAAAGGTGGGCAGCCTGAACCTGACAGAGCAGTTGATTCCAAGGTGATGACAGACTGTCATCAAGTTGTGTGGCAGCAGGGGCCCTCAAGGACACATTTGAGTGAAGCTCTGAGGTATCCACATGGTTTTCTGCATTTTGACCCTGATCCCTTCTTCTGGCCCCTGACGGTGACCCATGCTTGGAACTTCTCACACCAGCCACTCCCATTTGAGTGTCAGCCACTGGGCCTCAGGTGCTCTCCCGCAATCTGCTGTCAGCCTCTGAGACTCTAATCAAATGTTCTCTGGAAAATCACCAATTAGCTCTCTAATCTCCAAATCTAATGACTCCTTGAGCGCTTGTCACTGCTGGACACCCTTTATGGGTTTGAAATGCCCTCTTCCCGTTAACTTGCTCTTCCATTGTCCCTCTCCTTTAGCAAGCTTAGCTCACCTGGCTTCCAGCTTTTGTCCCCTGAGAACTGCCTTTCGATGGAGCAATGTACTTGAAAATGTCTTGGTATGTGGGGTGTGTTAGCAGTTGAAGAACTGATTAGGAATTCAGGCCTGGGTAGGAGGCATGGGATGTGTATATGTGACAGGCACTTCTATAGTGTCATTTAAACCTATATTGAAGTCTGTGTTCTTTTGTATAATAGCTGTTAAGATCGCCCTTAAAACTTTGGAAGAAGTGAAGTACATGACAGGGCTAGCTAGAGGGCTTTCATG